>NC_134366.1:83432755-84057755 GCF_035582795.1 Mycteria americana | reverse complement strand
AATCAATCAGCCTGCACGATAACTAATTAACCATATATTAAAACATCTCTCAGTGCCCTATTAACCCCTAATTCTCTGGTCATGAACACACCCTTAGCACAACCCCTCATACAAGTAACAAAAGCCAGCCGACCTACCCAGTCCCTCAAAGTCATTAATCTCCAGCTCTTCGCCTGCAGCTCAAGGGCGAAGGAGCGTAACTAACCTGGCAGCCTGCCCCTGAAGGTCAACAGGCTCCTGCTCTTCTGGAGCAGCGGAAAACGCAGCATCTCCCATCTCATTACCTAGATTTCCACTAGCAAACGTTTCTGACAGGGCGCTCTATCATGCGTACCGTGACTCTGGGATACTGATATTCCTCCTTAGCTCTTTAGTATTAATACTTTGCCTCTACCAAAGGCCAGCTAGGAGGCATAAGAGCACCCTGCTGCTCATTTAAAGAAGCAATGAGGACATGCACTTTTCAGCACTCTTGCTACACAACTCTCTACTCCGTTTCCCAAACACAGTAAGCAAAACTCTTTATCCTCATCCACTAAAATATGTATCAGAGGAAAGATCACACTCGGCACCCACTGACTCAGGACCATGTCCTTTTAGAAAATAATTTACCCTCTGCTCCAAGTCCCACATTGAGCAATGGCTAATTCTGTGTATGGTTAGTCCACTTCTGTTTTATCCGTCAAGGGAAGAGATTGGTGCCAATGTTTCTATAAGAAAAGCAAATGTAATCAAACCCTCAGGCCTGTTTAGATCACATGAAATGTCTGCACTAAGTGCAGCCACTGCAGCCCTCAGCTGGTTAAGGTTGCGCTGAGCTCACCTGCCGAAGGGTCGCAGGCTCTATGAAGGGACATGCTTCCTAATCAGTTTTCCAGATTCAGAAAACATTTGCAAAGATACACATGCAATTTTAAACACACACCCCCCGCAAAAAAAAGAAAGAAAATATTTGACAATCCTTCCCTTGCACAAACTTTCAGAGGCCTCATGGGTTTCCAGATACTCCTGTCCCATAGAAAAAGTTCACATGCTGATTAGCTGCAATCTGGCTGCACAAAAATTTAATTTTTCTCAAAATAGTAAGCCCTGCTTCATCGCAGTGCTAGGGCAGAACACCACAATACCAAACTGTACTTCTCCCAGTAGGAGAAGCATACTCCCTATGTATGCTACATGGCATAGTGGGGTATAAATGTCTTGGCACTTGTATATTCAAATGGCAACAGCAGAGTGGCCATTCTCCACTGCAGAATCAACTTCCTCTAGGGTCTTATCATTGGGTGGATCTGTCACTCAGCGAAAAAATCCCATTCACCATCATCATCTGCCTTCTGTGGTGATCTGTACACACACACACGGAGCGGGGGGGGAACCCAACCTCTGTCACTGTAATGTATCCATGCTTAAAAGAAATCACCATCTAGTCATTGCCGCAGACTGGGGTGGTGCCAGTATTATATATTACTGCACTAGATGTGCACCTCAGCTTCCCTATCCACCTGTGTATTGCTGCCAGTCTGATTACTCAGACTCACATCACAGGGGCTGTACAGCAATTTTTAAAAAACTAAGAAGGAAGGGTAAAAAGAGTGCCACAAAGAAGTGAGCTGAAGGCACCCAGGTTTAAGAGTGGCTGGATTCCCTTCATGCAGGACATCTTATCTTCCCAGCCAGCAGCCTGTAGGAAAGGCAAGCAGCTGTATATTGCACAAGGAGGCAGACTGCCCCAATGAGAGAGCAAGCTGACAAACTTGAAAGACAAATATGCAGTGTGAGGAGGAGCAGACCACAGCCAAGGGGCTGTTTTCTCTCAGCAGAGGACAAGCCAGAGCATCCTCTTCAGTGGAAAAGGAGGTCTGCAGTTTTTTGGGGGTTATTTCTTTTGGTTTTGTACACTGTGGTCTTACATGTTTTGTGGTTTTGGGTGGTCCTTGGAGAATTTTTCAGGGCATGGAGCCTGTGACTCCATCTTTGCAGCTCCAGGCACTGGTTGGATCTGGTGACATGGTGATGGTGAGAGCGCCTGCTTTCACCGAAACCAGCACACTGCTTTCAAGGGCACACACTTGGACCTTAAATTTTAAAAGCTAGAGAACCTTTCATGGCATATCCCTGCTACTGTGTACAACAACTTCTTCCCCAGAATTGCTTTAAAAGTCCTTTAACTGCCACTTAATTCGAAAAGATTTCAGCAAGCTAACAAATAGCGTGTATGTGATGTTCCTCAAGTTAGTTTTCAGGAAAGGACCTGTAACCCAAAAAGCTAGCTCTACAGCTGGCTCCAACTGCCGTAGCTCTCCTACTTTGAGGGGAGCTGCACCTCTCTGCCCGTAGCTAGCTTTACATCGGAGTCCAGACTGTCAGCAGCACCAGGTTGTAAGTACATCCAGTGAAGAACAAAATTACAGACAGCCCTTCCAATCCCATGCAGCAATCCATCCAGTTCTTGAGTTTGCACTTTGGCACTTTTTGAGGCAAGCAGTCAATGATAATGTGAATTAGTATAACTATAAATTGCTGGAGGTAACAGAAACATAGCTGAACCTAAAGGGAAAAACAGTTTTCCTAGTGAGAGACAACAGATCTCATAAGCAAAACTTTGACACCTTTGGGCCTTTCTGATTGCAGTGGACAGGGACTGTCTTGAATATCTGGTGCTTTTTATTTTTGCTTTCATAACCAAAAGTAAACTAGCCGTGCAGCAAAACCAAGGCATTTGGGTCCATTGATTTTGCAAAACCAGAGACAAGATTTTGTGTCCTGCTCTGACAAGCTACTCTAATTCCTCTGTGTGAAGAGCCTCTCACACAAATTCCCTGTTGCATTCAGGCTTTATACACATCCTTTCTAATCCTTCATTCTTTTATTGGGTTTCTATTTTGAGCAGGTTCCTTAGCACTTAGGCAGGCATATAATGCTGTTACTGCCATACCCTTAATTATTCCTTTTTTCCTTTTTTACTCATAAGCTCTAATTGAGTCATGATCTCTTTCAAATATGACTTAACCTGCTGTTCTCCTGCTTGCTCAGGCACCGCAAATAAAAAAATAATGGCACTGGTAATTAACTGAGGCCTGGCAATATAACTTGCCTCTCAGCCCGTGACGAGTAAAAGTTCAATTGAAAAGTAAAGTGTATAAATGCATATTAAGTGAACCAGAACTAAGCACCAATCAGACATTCAAGAAAAGCACGAGCAGAAAAGAAACTAACTTCAGATATCAAGTTGAAGAAATTGGCAAAACACAGATGAGCTTTAATTTAAAAAAAAAATAGAGACGACTTAGTAGCTAGATGGGCAGACAGACACATGCACATACATTTCAGTTGCACGTGTCAGGTAGCATCAGCCTACAGAGGAATGCTTTTTACCTAGGAAAACATTTTTGAAAATTTATAATCAGGTATTCATAGGACACCTTAGCATTGCCTGGCAGGAAAGAAACCGAGAGAAATCAAGAGATACAAGGTACAGAGCTGTAGTTCAGTCTGAAGCAAGCCAAACTGAAAAAGGTGCTGCTTCTGTATCCACTCTCAGTAGTGTGAAGCATTTCTAGTCAGAGGGGAGCATCAGGTTGCACAGAGACTGCCCCTTATGGGGCAGGAGAGAGAAAAAGCATGCATGCTCAGAGCAGAAAAATACTTCTAACTGGGGAACACACACAAGCAAGAATGCAAGAGGTGAGAAAAACTATTCCAGCTTTCTTACTGGGGAAACCAAACCCCCAGGTAGTGCAGATGATGAACACTGTAACTCACCATGGACTGGAGAACAGGCATCATATAAACTCAATATTTTTTGCCCTCACTCTTGATTTTCTTTGCTATTCCCTCGCAACCATCTCCCTCCTTTCCCCTTACTCTTACGCTATTCATTGGCCAGTTAGAAAGCCTTCATGCAGCCAATTTAATATCTCTGAATCCCCATCAGTTATAATCACAGCTGTGGAGTCTAGTGGATGAAGAGGCTGCCTCATATTTCAAAGTTTAATGAGTTCCATCCCTGTTAATATTACACTTCTATTAAAATTCCTGCTCATTTTTTCCATTAATTTCATTTATAAATTAATTCCTTCTAATTTTCTAAAGCATTAACATGACCAGTGACTTATGTAGGTCATCCCAAATGAGTGTCAGTAAAACCTTTATAATGCAACATCTTATATTCTGTACAACTTGATCGTGACCCTCCCACAATTTATAATTGGAATTCACAAGGTAGGGAGGAAGAAAAGGGACAGTTTTCATAGTTTATGTTCAGAAATGGTGAAAAATTAAGATGATTCAGATGACAAAAAGAGCTTTTGTATAGAGGGAATGTTATGCCTATGAACTAAGAGAGTTCTGCTTCACTTAATAACAGAGAATAATATATGGGCAGAAAAAGTAAAAACCCTGAATGTTACGCTGTCTTCTCTTTTCTTCGTTTTCTGTTCAAAGACTGATCAGCATGCCAGAAGGCAATAACGTCCTGCAGGTAAGTGGAATAAGAAACTAAGAATATTGAAAAGCATCTATCTAAGGCTGCTCAAAGTGCAAGAACACCTGAAGCAAAACTGCTGAAAGTTTACCAGGATGTTTTTGAAGAACTAGGATATCGTAGAAGATACATCACATAAATAAAAATTATTCAGCCAGTACAGTGCATGCCTACCAAATTATATGGGAAAACAGCAGAAGCAATAAAGTAAACAAAATAAAGAAGGCACAGAGTCCACAAGTGCCAAGAGGCAACATGGCAGTCGTTGAAAGGCTGGGCTTTTCTACAACCTCGGCAACTAAAAGCTTTACAGAGTCATCATTGCCCAAAGCTTAACAGGAAAAGAAAGATTGCAAATGTATCTCAGTGTTTGATATCAAAGATACATTTGCAGTGAAGCATTTTTGGGAAGTGCCATGTTCCAGTCTCAGCAGTTCTGACCTACAGCTTTCACCAGGACGTGCAGTGTCCTGTAAGCACTGACACAGGAGAGGCAGCTAGCGTCCCACCAGCAAGTACATCGTGCTGCAGCTGGCCAGCCGATCAACTGCAGTCAAAACGCGAGAGCTGCTTCACTGAAGCTTTTTCACAAGGACTCCCAGTAAAACTGGGTAATTTGCTACCCAAGCACAGTAACTTGTTAGTTAGCAGTCTCTGAAGTGCCTTCCTGCCTTGGCAATGTGCCCTTATAAGAACATCGGTATGACAACTTATTGGTGCAAGCAATCATTGCAAAACCTCTTTGTTCTCTCCAAATAGTCAATAATCCATGACAAATCTCAAAGGCCTGCCTTACACAAAGCTCAGCAAAGCGTAATGCACAGGGCCATATCTCCTTTGCTCTCACAGTACTTCATCATCCCACTGCTGCAGTTGAACACAGTACAGGGACTTTTCAAGAATTCAAAGTTAGTCTTGGATATAATTTTTGATGCTGCACATGAGTTAGTTGAAACAAATAAAACAGTGTGAAAAACATTGTTTTACTGCTCCAAAGTGTTTGCACTGTGGTATCAGTGCATTTGCTATTGCTATGCATGCCCTACTTTACACATATTAAAAAGATTCCCATGGAGCTGTTCACAATTTACAGGGAAGAATTTATTTTTTAGCTGCACAAGTGAAAGCTGCAGGCACTAGCTGGCAGCTCTCAGAGCTTATTATACATTGCTTCCTCAGCAAAAAAATAGTACTGTATGTAAACCTGCAAATTTTGGATCACCAACAAACTCTAGGCACATAGTTATTACCAGATTAACTCATCTAGCTGGAAGTAGCAGTCCTTAAAACACCCAAAGATATCGTTACTTTGTTCCAGGGAAAGCTAAATTGCATTAAAATCTCAGAGGATGTCCAAATCATTTGCAAAACTGGGGTTGTCTGAGCTCCAAGGAAACACACAGCACTGTAAAGCCAATGTAAAGAAGGTTTTATAACTCTGGTGTTTCCAAGGTCAGGTAGAAGTATCAAATACGAAGTGTGCTCACTGCTCCCTAGTGTAGCTGGAAAAACAAAGGAAATTCAATCTGTGGCTCTGGTTTTGGTCTAGAGGAATTCAGGGACTACAAAACACTAATCACACTGCTTACTGCAGTACCAGAAGGAACTCAGATGCTAGAATGACATATGGCCCTGTACAGAACAGAATAACAGTGCTTTATGGACATACAAAAAAGACAAGATCCCTCCTCAATCTAATTATTTGAAAACTTTGGAGTCTCTAAACACAAACGCATTACCCTCCACTGCACACACAACTGCTTTAAAAAGCAATTATTATTCACAGACAGGAACCTGAACAGTTTGGGAAGAAAAGAATCAGAATAGTTGTCGAAGAACTGAATTTATTATCTTGTTAGAAAAAGAAAAAGAGAGAAAGAGAGAATGAGACCATACAAATATGGCACGTAAATGTTTCAGTATTCAAATTCAAGTCCAAGAACTATCAAGCATTTATGGTAATGTTAATCACTGTCCTAACTAGCCACTGATTAGTACACAGCTGGTTAATACAGCTCTTCTTTTAACTGTCTGGAAAAGATTTTAATGACTGAAAATACTATTTTCAGTTTTATATGATCTGAAACATTCACCTTTGGGATCTTTTTGAAACCTAATTTAGCAAAATAAATGTTGTTACCCTTTGACTCGGTCAAAGGTTCTAATCTGTGGTTCAAGCAGAGATTTAAAACACCCACTCCTAATGTGGCAATAAGAGTTATTCACCTTCCAAACCTCAGTTAGGAGAGGTTATTGCTTCTACCTCTGCCCTGCAGTGAGGCAGAAATAAATGCGCAATACCCTGTGATAAAGGCTGCTTTTACTTCATTTTCAATCTCAACAGTGATGCAGAACAACCAAAAGTCAATAGGACTTAACAATACAGAGCAAAAATCAGGAGCAGGCCCCACAGCTCCACCCAAGCACTTTCTGGAATAGTCATTCAGAGCTGTTCCGGCTGCCTGAACATAGGCATGAAGTGACATTTTAGATGCCCTTAAGTACCTGAGACATCCATGTGGGGCTGACACACATGACATGAGATGGCAAATCCACAACCTTCTGGAGAAGCAGCTAGAGTGTACGCGACGGAGGGCATCTGAAAGGCCACTATGACACCTCAGTTTTGAAAACTGGGTCCCATTCCCTGTCTTTTAAACCTCCTTTCAAATGCAATTTACAGCACATTCGCTTGCTGCTGTATGTGTGATTCACATCATGCACTCTCTGACTGCATCACTTTAGTTATAACAATTCTATCTGCCCTGATTTTGTCCTACAGCAACTTTTAGTCCAGATGAAACAGTTCTGTGAAAAGATCTTTTGGCTCTACTATGAAAGAATTATTAACTTCATCCACTACTTTTCCAGGGAGAAAAATTTAGAAGACTCGTTCTCACAGGTGCATAGAGAGCTTGAAGGCACATGATGCTGCCAATAACCGATATGTTTTTTCCCTTTTAAGTCATCAGCTTGAATCCCATTCAGCTTGAGAGGATGGCATGGCTCAGTCTTGAATGAATTTCTCAGTGAGGGCTATGCGCTGGAATAGAGTGGAAAAAATGGAACTCAGAACAAGTTTTTCCTTAAGCAGACTGACACCATCACTACCAACATCCAGAAGACCAGGCATAGAATGGGCCAGGGTGAGCCTGTGCTTCTCCATGCCACTTTCTTGCCAGGTATTAGCAAAGACAAGAAAGCACAGGCTTTCTGAAGTAAGAATTCACGCTACATGCGTGCTCTGGACGCTCCAGAAAGTCACCGTGTCTACACGTGCCTGACTCCCAGGCATGACGACTCTAAAACTGTTTCCCCTTCTTGCCCTTCCCCAGTAAACTGCATTTGGTGGAAGAGCAATATAGTGACTCAGTTACACTGTGTGTTCTCTAGTTCATGTTATCCTCTGTGTATTCCACCATTTCCAGCACAGAGCTGCTCTCAATAATTAATAAGAAATAACACCGGAATGCTTAGCTGAGCTAAACTCTTTGCAAGTTGCCCATCAGCCCTGTTTACTTTCATTTAGTGTTACCGTTACACCAGAAATACTTTTTCTCCAAAGAGATAGGACACACACAAGAAAGGCAAGGCAGCGCTCGGGCTCCCTTGTCCTGAATTTGCCTTGGAGCAAGGCATCGTTTCTGCTGTGTGTTACGGGCTGTACCACCGCGCGCTGGTCAAGAGCTCTGCTCTGCCTACACTCAAGGGAAGTAGCAAAGCCGCAAACACAAGATCAGCATTTTTTAAACATAACTTGAATCATCATTTTTGGTTTTATTTCCAAGGGAAATGGCTACGATGCATTAAACAGCACACTCAGACAGGGAACATGGGTAGTACAGTAACCTGAAAAATTCATGTTCAGTAACTGTTAAAGTGGCCTTACTGGATGTACTGATGCAGTCAGTTCTGTGTCACACCAGCTCGGCTGGCTGCAGTCAAAAGGAAAAGAGGGTATCATCTATCTAAAATAACTAAATATAAATATAAAATATAAATAACTAAATCTATCCTAAAATAGCTTCTTTGCTAATCAGAAAACATAAGATGCCTGGTTGTACACAGCGAGAAGGGGCAACATCTGCAAATGAAAGACAAATGGGGAGAGTTCTGTGATTCTTTTTAATTTTCCTTTTTTAATTTTAATTGCTGTGGCAATGCTATTTGGTGACACAGGTCCTGGGAACCTCAGCACACAGAGCTACCCATCAGTTTTCCTTGACTCCTGTTCCAGCCTCCTTTCCACCCCACTCATCCTGTTCCAGGATCCTTCCCATCAACTCAAACCTGTTGCCTTATTATTACTATTATTACGATAATGTTGTCATTACATAAAGTGTATTCTTTCCTTGAATACTGCTTTGTCTCGACAGGAAAAAATGAACTATTCACTTTTTCAATGAAAAACGAAGATCATCTGCTGAACATTTTGACAAATTATTAAAAATTATTTAAATTCTTCATGAGAAAAACCTCACCCAGTTTCCAGCTTGTTCCTCCTAATGTTTCATCTACACTACAGTTTCTTCTACGTTGGGAATCAGTTTTTAAAGACAAGTTTAATTTGGTTGATTGGTTCTTACAGTATGTGCAAATAGCACTGCTCTAGATATCCGTTTTTCTAATAAAAAATGAAGGGACAGATTCACAGGGGAGAATCTCCTGCACAGAAGCAATTAATAAAAGGCAAACACTATGGTTGCTTTTTTTTGACTTCAATAGCAGCTGGTAGGTGCTGTCTTTCTGATAACCAGGCAACTCACTGAAAAAATAAGATGGAAAGAATGAACTTCGGGAATTCACTTGTTAAGCTTTAACCAAGCGGGTGTATCAAAAGAACATAAAAGTCTTCTTCCATTCTCAAAACAATGTCTTCTTTGAAGTTATAACTCATCCCCGCTCCACCCTGTGAAAAATTGTATTTTCCTATTCCAGCTTCATTTCTTCCTCACGCAAAAATCAGGCATTCTTTCTTATTTCTTGCATTGCTACTCATATCACTGCTGTGTGTGGCAGACTCTGGCTCTTGGGCTGGCGTTGCAGCATGGAAGTGACCTTGACAGGAGGTTCCTAAGTTTCAATTGCAATTTAGCTCTAATGAGGGCTAAGATATTACCAGCTACTGCAATTTCAAATCTTCAGAACCAAAATGATCATGCAGCTGAGCATATTGAATGCTCACAATCATTTGCGTTCTGGTGATTAATTAAGAAGCCCTCAGAGCAGTAAAGACTCACTTAAGTGTTATTTAAAAAAAATAATAATCAACCCTCCCTGCAGCTTGTTTGTTTCCTAACAGCACAGTCTTCTCTTAGGCTGCTTTCTCTAAGGAAGAGAGGACATATCTGTTCAACTGTAATTCACAGGAGGCTTTTCACAGCTGATACAAGGAGCTGTAAAGGGCCTTCTGCTTCACTTTCTTACCTCCTCAGACAATACCTCGTGGTGAACAGGTGCATGAGAATATGAAATATAGGAAGAGTCGTATCTTCCTGCAGAAAAGGGAACACAAAAGGGGAAGAAAGCACCCAAAGAGATGAGCATTTGCTTATGAGGAGCATTTCCAGCAGTTATTCAGGGGGAGCTTACCCAGTTACTTACTGTCTCTTTTAGTTTGCATAGCTTGTACAAAGTTAATTCCTTCCTACCATGCAAGAGGAGTTCAACTCTCCAAATGAGACTGGAAAGTTATTTCAGATGAGTAGGAAAAGAGAGGCACTCAGTGAAGCCGACAATCATTTAGTGTGGCTGATTATATCCCCACAGCACTATGAGGAAGTTTAGGCTCCAGTTCACAAACCAGCAACGCGATGCAAAGATGCTGTGAAGCCATTTATCAAGGGCTATGCGTTAAACCGGTGCCTGAGCCCAGAAACGCAGAAGGGTCCAAACTCATGTCTTTCTTCTCACCCTGCTGGGAAGGATCTGCACCCCTAATTGCAGCTCACCTCAGTGGGAGATGATGATGCCAGAGCCAGAGTGAAGGTCAGTCCGTAAATGATTGTTAAAGGTCTATCCAACCACACACACAACTGGTGGAGTAAAAGAAATGCTGTGAGACGCCTCCCCCTGCTCTGAAAGTGAGGAAAATGTTGTTCTTTAACTCCCTGTACTAAGACAGCATGGGTCTATTCATCAGCCGCGGGGAGCCTAGTCTGTATTTAGGAAATGGTATTTATAATGCAGTACTACACTTGATGTCAGTTCCCAGAGGACAGTCTGTGCTGTCTCTGTTGCTCTAGTGGAAGTGAACAGCTGCTTTCTAGATTTCCCAAAGCCCTGGTGCAAAATAAATCCTTCTCTCTCCACTTAATTTTAAAGAGCAACGACGGCTGGGCAGGGAATATATGCAGGAGAGGAGCAAAAGCAAGGAATGAATTGTTTTACATCATTTTGCCTTTGTATTATCTGTAAAGTTATCATTTAAACTACAAAACTGACAAAATTAGAAGTACCATCATGGGTACAAGAGAGTAACTGCCACAGGGTACAAACATCACCTCCCTCTTCCTCTCCTTGAGCTATATTCACCCTTCCCTATTCCACAAAGTCTTTACTAAAATAAAGGGAAAGAAAAATGAATCTGTAAAATTAAACATATTTCATCCAAGAGAAAGAAAGAAAATGAGAGCAAACAATATATATATTTGCTTCAGTTCCTGTAAGCTAGCCTTCACAGGACTATGGTCAAGACTGACTTTGTGTTTCCATTTCACTTCTTATTTTTAGCAGGTTTATACAGCTCTGCTGACTTAATATACTGCAGACTGAAATCCAGTTTACAAAGCAGGAGAACCAATTGTTTAATCTGAGGAGGTCACAAAACTAGTCTCTGGGTTACCTTACATTGTTTTCATTTCTAGCCACGTGGGACTTTAAAATCCAGTCTTTTAAAAGCTGGGACAAGTCTTTACATTCTTCTATTAAGAAAGGTGGAGGGGGCAGCTCCTTGATCTTTTCATCCCCTTACTATTTGTTCTACATGTTTTTAAGCTTTCCTCAGAGTCCTCTTTTTAAGCACATACCCATTGTAGAAAGAGGTGTTGGTATCCAGGCTAAGACACGCTGGGGAAGATGGCAAGAGCAAGCTTGCTTTCTTGTGCTCTTATTTATGGAGGGATGATTTCTAATGTATTTTAGTGTTTACACCACCCATCTACCTTCTCGATCATCACTGAATGATTCAGCTCACACAAGCTTATAATTATGGTGCTTCCCTTTACATTCACAGTTTTACTAAGGGATAGCATGTCTGATAGAAATTTGCCTGGTGCCTGAACTTCACCTGGAATTTAGTAGCATGCTGCTGTATCTCCAAATGCAATTACGGTTTAACAGAGTAATGTCTCATCTCTCATTTCCTAACTAGAAAGAAGACAAAGTAAAAAATAGTAACACGTATACTTCTATACACCCACTCTGCTCTCTCATTTATGTGTCTGCATTTACGTACACACACGCAGACACACAGAACTCACATGCACTAACTGTAGATTATATGTATTCACATATACATCAATTTAATGTCCTCCCTTCTTTAATCAATTATCCACAATAATCCGTTGTATTCCCCCAGGTACTTAGTCATCAAAGCCACTTTAAACCTCTTCTTGAAGATCAAATGGCTCTTTAATCCATTTATTTACAGTTTACTGAGTTATAGAAAATTAATCAGGATCATAAGTTAGCTACTGCAGCAAGCCTCTTCTGAAGCCTGCTATCATTACAAACAGTAATTCTCAGAGAGCCAACAGGATGGGGGAAGAAAGGAACAAATCTCCCGACGTGTTCCTCCCATCAGCCGCCGTCAATGACTGCCTCTGTCTGATCCTTGTTTGGTCAAACTGTACTCCATCAAATCCATTTAAATGAATTAGCACTACTAAGGTAACAGAAGAGCTAATTAGTCTTAAACTTTGTAGTTAAGTTCTTCATATAGTGTCTTCTGGTGTCTAGCAGGCTAAGCTAGAGGTTTCCTTCTGAAGTTCACTGGGCACAATAATGCATATGTGAGAAACTGTGCGAATTACACAAGAGAGACCACATTTCTTTGAACTCTGCTAAAGTTTCTCTTTATTGTTCCATGTCTTCAAATATTCCCTGCCTCACACACAGTTCTGTATACTGTGTGTGTATATATATATATATATATGCAGCCTACCGAAGAGTATTTAATGGCCAACTTTCTGGATATTATCAATACTGAACCACTATGATCATTCATTGACTAGACAAGGTTCCACAACTTTGGGGCCTGACAGTATATATTACACATTCACACATGAGCCGTGCATATTCATACCAGTTCTTCTCTACAGTGGTAGAGAAACTCAGCCAGCAAAAGTGATACACAGTGAGCACCTGAATGAATTTCTTATGAATTCTGCAAAACCCTATAACATTATTAATAGCTATGTTCACATACACATGCAAACACAGATACAACAACGCCTGAAATGCTGTCACTGCTTTTAGAAATTGTAGGAGTAGAGGGTAGTAACAAAACATAGCTGTTAAGACAAGGAAGTGAACAAAAGTGCCATTGCCAACTGGTTCTGCTGGAGGTGTTGAAGTAGACACAACATTATTTCACAAAATAGAGTTGACCAAGTTGGGAGGAGAACCAACTTCCCATTCTTACCTTCCCCACAAATTCAGTGGCATAAATTACCAAGATTTCAGTTTTGCTTCTCCTCCAAAGAAGATATTACAATCATGACATACCTTTTCCAAATGTGTATAAGTGCAATAAAACAGACATACTAACGCTTTGCTGATATTGTAATCAATCCTCATGAGGACATAGCACATAAACCTTTTCTTCATCACAAAAAAATTTAGATATGATGTCACACCACTCAGAAAATATTCACACAGCTCTTTGTTTTTGACATGGTGCCTCCAAACAACTTCACAAATGACCTCTTCGCTTCCAATTATTTCTGTGGTTAGGTGATAATCTCATCAGACTAGAATGTTGTCATAGGGTAACAGTTCCCTTCTGCCATATAACATCTATTTACTTTATTTCTATTACACCAAATAATCAAGGAGCTAGATTCTGTCTGAAAGACAATGTTTATCTGACAGCACTATTGCTGAAAAGCTGCAATCTGGCTGCTCCTGAGAACAGAGTGTTTCCACACTACAGCTAATTCCCAGCCAGGCTACGTGCTAAAATACACTTTTATGTTGTTTCTTGGGGTTTTTTTAATTACACACTTTCATAAATAAGCTGGCTCCTGACAGACTGAAATTCTGTGTATTAAAAATTATATTGATAAATAAATGCTATTTAAGCAACTAGACTGCTTGGTATTCATTTAGTAGAATTATTGAATAAAGGCACTTGGACTAAATCAATAGGAGGATGTCAGAAGGAGAAAATTAAAATAGATCCTCCTAATTTAATGTGACAATTTCTTCTGGCTCTCTGCCAAGAAAAACTGTACCAACTTGTATTCTTATACGATCTCATATAAGTAAGCATCTATTAGTAAGTCTGGGCATCTAATTCTTCTTTCACATATTTCAGTCTGCTGCTAGAGAGGTGCTATCAAAGCACGTGGCATCTGCATCAGAGGGCCTAATTCTGCTTTTCCTTGCACTGATGTAAATCTTCAGTAGTAGAGTTAACTCCACATAAAAAGCTGCATAGGGGAAAAGAAAGTCAAGCCTACTCAATATAACTTCAATACCTTATCCTTTTTTTCCTGATTACAGTCCTACTTTATAATCACCTTAATAATCTCTCAAAACACTAGAGTTACCAGGTAAGGCAGTCGGCTAAAGACACAACAGAGCCCTTGTGAAGGATTCAGGCCACTGTCGCAGTTTCCTTGATTGTATTCACCTTCAGCACGGAGAGAACAGCCTGTGAATGCTTTGTCTGGTCTCAGCATGCCAGGGAATTGCCCCTGGAGAACATCTGCAGTTTCTTCCTCCATTCTCCCTATTTCCAGGTTTTATTTCTAAATTGCCCAGTCTGAAGCCAAAGGTCCCTAGCATTGAGGACATTTTGGGCAGAAAGCTAGGCAGGCCTCAAAACTCTTCATAAATGTACAATAAATAGAAACAGAATGGAAATCTTATTAATTGCAGGATATGGGTAACTTCAAAGAGGGAATTGGATGTATATTTCCCGAAAATATACAATGTCGAGTACGATGTTCAGATCATGCTTATTAACTCTTATCCTTCATATCCTAAAGGATCTTAATACAGGGTCTCATAAAGCCATCATTAATGGACTGCGTAAGCATTTTGCAGCAGAGCAAACAGCTCTGCTATGTGTAGTTCATTCTTCCTTTTGCCTACGGAGAGAGCTGTGTGTGCGTTTCCTGGACAGGGGCAGGAAGGAAAATAATGCAGCACTGAATTTCCCACCAAAATATGGAGATGTGATTCTCCAGGCTCCTCAATGTAATGCATTGCTGCATAAAATAAAGTCATTGGGGTGTAGAAATACCTCTCTCTCCTCCCAGACGCCTCTGAGGAATCTGAAACAAATCATATGATACATTTTCCAGTGACCAAAAGATGGCAGTGTTTCAGAGCGTTACACGTATCTATGTATGGTTTTGGTTAGTCTTACATGTTGTCCTCATAATGGTAAAGAATCAGCTGAATTGTGATTCTGCAATCCAAAGACAGGGAAATAAACAAAATGGTTCTACACCATTTCATTACAAGATGACCCACAAAAACATAGTAACCAACTGCAAAAGCTATTAATGTGTTCTGAATATTCTTCAAGACTAGCAAACCAAAGCCACGTCCAAAGTTATATATACGCTTGTAGGATAGATGTGTGTGTGTGTGTGAGACAGTAAAGAATAGATTTCAGATTAAAGGCTATATTTCAAAAAGTTTTCATCAACAAGGTCTAGGAAAGGAGCCCTGATGAGCTAAACTTCACATCAGAAAGGCTGTAAGAGCTCACCCTGTTGCATGGTAACCAAACACAGGGAGGGAAAATCATGCATATGTCTGTGAAAGTGCTGCAATTTGCTTTCAGTTGTGCAAATCACCTGAGAATCTAGCAGCTGCACCTTTTTAGTCTATATCAGCATCATTGTAACACGGAGATGAGACACCATTATGAAAGTGCACTGCCATTCTCCGTCCCTTAATAAGGAAAACTCTTGTTTCCACCTGCAGTATCTGTAGTCCTATCACATTTATGGAGAAGTCTTCATCCCCCAAATGACTGCAGAGACTTGCAAGTTCATTAAGGCTATTTTAATTGTCCTGTCACAGGTAGATTTCAAAGTTTTGGGAATTTACAGTGTGTTTCAGCATGCTGCGCTACCCCCAACATCCTATAGCTGTACCAGCACATCAGAAAGGTCTTGAATAATGCAGGCCTACACAAAGAGGCTACAGAAGTCTTGCAGAGGCATTCCTCATCTTCCTGTGCAATTGCCTGTTTCCAGCTTCAGAAGGAAGCAGAGCATCTGCTTTCTGTCTGTACTCATTTCACAGCTTCTCTCTTCCTCATCAGTTTTCACTGATACATCATTCAGATTTCCTTTCCTTTTCATTGCTTTTATATGGGTGTATACTGTAGGCATCTTTTCTGGGTCCATTCCTGATGCACAGCTAATCCCTCTTAGCAGTCCTTCTTCAATGTCCCACTGCAGCCTTTTACTAGCTATTTAGTTTTCAGTTCTTTCTCCTGTATTTTCTGCAGTTTCAAAGCTCTCACTATTCCATTTAATCATCTAATTTCTGCAGGTTTTTTCTTCTCTTCATTGACTTTCTTCATTCTACAGCCACCAGCTCATGCAAAGGCAGTACACAACACTCCTCTCAAACGTGCTAATTGCTGTGTTTCCTGAAACGTCTGCAGTCTCCCACATCCCACAAGGTTTCCACACACAGTAGTTGCTAGTTGGAATCTTCCTTGGATGTAACCTTCCCAATTCACTTTTTTCCTGTTAATTTTACAGAATAAAGCTGTTCTGGGGATGAGCTGGGTTTTTGAGGTGGAAAGAGCCTTTGTCTGTAAGACCCAAGGTCATCTGTTACTGACATAGGAAGACTTAACAGTAAAGAAGCAGGAAACTGGAGGAGGAGCAAAAAGATTTCATAGCTAAAGAAACAAAGTCAACCTGACGAACGGTATTCAGCTGCTGGATTTCCTTTGGATGCTATTGGCTTTAATCTTCAGGTCTCCGTCTGCAGTCAGTAACAAGCAGATGATACTATCCCCTCTACTTAAAAGATGTTGTGAACTCTTCAGTATTTGAAAGCTACAAGGTCATTCCAGCACAATCACCTTAGAAAAGCTCAAGATTAAATGAAGTCCATGTTCAAGGGAGGGTATACAAGCCCATATCAAGGAAGAGTGGAAAAAATATTTTAAAAGATACTTGGTGAATGAGCACCAAGTGTCCTGTGTGCTGGGTGAGACAAGAGGCCTGTGGAAAAACCATGACCGAATAGTAAACAAAAGGCATATTGCATGGAAAGGAACCAAATTAAGGCTTCAGCTGAACATGAATTCCAGCATTTCTTTGTTTCTGGGTACTTGGCTTTGCATCTTTAATACTATCTTTTTAAAATCATTTCATGCCATTTATCTACCCTCTCATCTGTCAGAGATTACAGATGCTTTTATCCCAGAGATGTTCTTGTGCTCACAGAAAGTGAGTCTCCCATGACTTCAATGGAGAATACAGGGTGCTGGCAAAATAAAAATAGGTAACAATGAAACAATTCCTTTTTTTTTTTCCTTCTGCAAGGAAGCCACAGCCGGGGCTCTTTGAGATTAAAGAGTGTCTGGAGCGAACAGCCAAAACATTGAACAAGTTTAGCAGGGATTAAAATTCTGTTGGAGGACAAGAAAGTTATAAAAAAAGTTATCACCTGCTTCAAAGTAGCTTTATATTCCTGGGATGGCTGCGCTGTGCTGTGCTGTGCTCATTAGTTCTGCAATAGTACAATGTTACAAGAGAGCTTTCTCTTCAATTCAGTTGCCTTGTTCTCACAGAGAAATAACAGAGGTCTGGATGTCCCTCCCTTGATGGAAAATGGCAAATCACCTTTGAGAGCCTGGGAACAGGTAGATAAATATATGAAGCTGCTGCTTCGCAGCTGCCTAAAAGGTAAAATCTCTGTGAAAAGATTAGATGAACTGGAAGGGCTCCCTTCTAACTACCCACAAACATCATCCAGAGAAGGAGGGAAGAAGCTATTGCTGGCCTCTCAGGCTCATCTTTGCTGGACTTTAGTACCCTAAAAGAAACATTTTCATTTCATTGATCAGCTTGAAAGAGCATTGGGAAGGGGAAAAGCCCTAATAACTTGGCATCACAGAATGATAAAAAGCCTGAAATGTAACTAGTAACAGCACAAGCACTGGGAAAACACACAGTCCCAGAAGACCCAGCTTCTTTTCAGAGTGTACCACTGGTACCACTTGTACCACTTCCTTCAGCCAGTTAATTGGGGCCAGTGACTCTCACAGAATCACAGAATCGTATAGGTTGGAAAATACCTATAAGATCATCGAGTCCAACCGTAAACCTAACACTACCAAGACCACCACTATACCATGTCCCTAAGCACCCCATCCAAACATCTTTTAAATACTTCCAGGGATGGAAGAAATACTTCACTGGTTTCTCTAGAGCTCAGCCAGCTTCCTCCCAGAGAAGCATGAACGCCAGAGACCTGTAACTCATCTTCTTATACCAGTAGAAAATCAGCAACAATTCTGATCCACAGTACCCAGAGATTAAGTGCAAAAATAATGTTAGGAAAAATTATTACTCAAGTAAAATTATGGTCCATCTATTGTTTCCCATCCTGTCTTTTATTTAGCATTTTTCAGCATCAGCAAGGTTTGCAGTAATCCAGTTTGTCATCAGTCTCTACGCTAATGCCACTGTAACCACCATCCTTACCTCAACACCAGATACTTCTAATACATGTTTTTGAGGTAATCTCCTTGAAAAAAAAAATACGGCAGTCCAAAGAAAGCACAAATCTCAGAAAATCAAAGGTGAGCCACTGCCTCTATATCAAGAATTTTGGATTAAACGTGAAGTGCTCACATCCCAATTCTTCTTTTACTCCTTGGATGATATTTCAAAATCTATAATACCACATAAGAACACCCAAAACAGAAAGACAGGAAAATCAATTTTTATGGGAGGAACAGCAGTTAGTGAATGTGCTTTCATTCCTTCCTGGGGACCAATACCTAACTTTGCTATAATAAATTCTCCCGTTTTACATCTCCCTCTATCAGTGTTTACATGACATGACATTTCTCATATATCTGCCATGCCACAATACCTATAATCATATTCAACACACTATTTATTGCATACAGTGCTTTACATAGTGTATACATCACTTATAAAATATTGGAAGATAGAATAAAACAGTGCTGAATTGTTTAGCATTTCTTTTCTGCAACACCTCCCACGTAAAGCACATGGAAAGAGGCCACGGTGGAAGTGAAGTTGGTCATCGTTTCCTTCACATTTTCCCAGCAGGAAAAGAAAAAAATAGATTTTCCTGCTTACCCTACCCTCTCCCTCAGTGATCTGTTATACTTCCACACTACCACATGCAACATGATCCCCTGCATTTCTCATCACCAGGTCCCAGTATGCCAAACCCTTGCTGAGAATATTTACCTTTCTGGAAACCCCTGAATTAGATGGGTTAGCTTCTGAGCAGATCCCCTCAATGGATGGTGGACACTAATGGGCTCTCTTCACTCTTACTCATCCTTATGCTCCCAGCCCCTCCTACTTTTGAGCCATGAACCTGCGCCATGAATATCCAAAGTTATAGAGGGAATCCTGAAAATGGGCAATGCAGAGCTATGCCCGGATGCAGTGACAGCACCCATCAGGGCTGGCACTGCAGAGGGTCATTCAGGTCCTGCCTTCAACCAGGTCCTGCCTCCATGCACTTTTAGAGTCACTTCATTCAAAAATTCTTTCAGCTTTTGCTCACCCTCAGAAGGGAAGTGTGGAGGTTTTACCTGTAGACATCCTCATTTCTGATTTCAAAACACCACCAGTATTTTTCAGGGCTACACACATGGTAAGTCAAACACTACAGAGCATTTCTTTTCTCTCCTGACAAAAGTTATTAAAACATTCTCTCGTTTTTACCTTCATTGTGACCTTTTTCCTTGTTTCTCACCTTCTACCTCTATATAACCTCTTTGATGCTCTTTTCCATCCCCTCAAACCATGACACAGCATTGCACAGCAACACAAAGACACTGCCAGAATGGTGTCTCTCCAAGAAGCTCTTTTTCAGGACCACGTTTGCCCTCCTGCCAGACATGTGATTCCCATTAACGTCAGTGCAAGCTCTGCTGAGAAGTGACTGCAGTCCATGGCTCACAAGCTCTCCACCAGCCTGGAGAGGTTCTGGTGGTTTTACACTGCAATCTTGTTTAGTTTGTTGGGAGTGCAGATTTATTGCACTCATTTGTCTTGTAATAAGAATGGACTATTTTTCCAGTATTTTTTGCTGATGTTCTACAGTTAAAAATATACCCTTCTGATAAGTCTGAGCTAAGACACCACAGATACACATTTTCTAAGTGACACTGCAAGATCACAAGAGTCAGAAGACTCCACTGAGCCATTGTGACTGCCAGGCTGTGGAAAAGGAGGAAGATGTCATTTCTCAGTTGAGTACATAACATCTGATTGAGCTATGGCATCTGTATAGGAAAACCGCCTGTGACAGATTGCAGAATATAAATCAGATTACATTTATTACTTTAATGCATTGAGTAAAGTACATAAATAATAAGCAGGATGTTTTCTTTCAGGATTTTCTTTAAAAATTAGCTGTTTATAACTGTGGTAAGTGCATCACTTGCATAAGTCCATGGGTACGTACGTTCTTGGAATATAGTTCTTATTCAAGTAAATACAGTAATTTTCTCATTTCAACCTTCAGTATCACACAGACTCTCAGCTTAAAAACAAGAATAAAGCTTGTCCAGAAAGCTGAATGGGGTCCTCTTGGGGTCATCTAACTGGAACAGTATTATCCTAGCAGACAGCTAGCTGTTGTAACAAAATCATTGACTTTTAACGACTTTTTGCCATAGTAATCCCACAGTGATTTGAGGCATAAAAATTATCCAGAAAATGCTAAGAAAGAGGAAAGGTGGCACTAACTGTTAAGCAAACATTAAAGAAAGTGAACTCTCAGACAAAGAACTGAAGGACACTGACTTAATCCATTGAATGTCAGGAGAAATTGTTTCAGGAGGATGAAGAGAGCGCTGCGTCCAGATAGGTATTGATTTCTATGGACGTGTAGTTCTCCTGCACCGTTTAAAGTCATGTGTCTGTGCTTGGGAAGTTCCTTTGCAAATCCTGTGCTCTTTATTTCAACTGCTATGAAGTTCCCCAAAGGGGTTAAATTGTAAGCCAGGATGTATATACTTTAGGATGTATCAATCAACATTGTCTTTGAGGTGCAGCAAAGGGACTAGAAAAAAATATGTGCCCCTGAAAGAGCATCTGAGGAGGTCCACATCATGAACAGAGGAGTGAATTCAGCCTAAAGAAGATGCTTTTACTACAGAATTTAAACACTAGGTCCAAATAACATAATCTGGTCACCATCCACTAGGGAGGCTCAGCCAGACCATGGCAAAATTCACAGGCAGCAGATCACAGAAAATCCTCTCTTTGATGACCGATGATGAAAGGACATGCAGAAATTTCTAGCTGGATTATGCCTGAAGTAGAAAATAGAGACAAGGAAGATAAGGCAATGGATCCTGAGATTAGGAATCAAAGGGCTTGCAGTTCTCCTGGCTTTGGCACTGTGTCACCTTAAGAATATTTTCAAGTCACTATATTAATTTGACTCAGTTTCCCCTAAATATTAAATATGAAATATAAAATATAAATCATCAAAGCTAGATGTATTTTCTCTTTTTTAAAAGACAGAGCAATGGAATATAGTAATACGGTAATTGTTTACAATGCAAATTTGTTTCAAATTTGCAATGTTTTATAGGTAGTTTACAGCCCCAGACTAAAGAGCTCCTAAGCATGCACACCTTTTGAGTTGCAGACTCAAGGGAGAGCAGGCCTTTCCCACCCTGCAGATAAGATCACATTTACAGTATTTGTGGTCTGAGTGTCCTCTTAATAACAATCTCTTCTTACAAATACTTTTATCATTTATTCAGAAATAAGTATTAAATAGTCACTGCATATAAAATTTGGTAAGTGGCATAATAAAATAAAATACAGTGTCATGCCCTCCTGTCAGAACAACCTATGCCTTACACAGTTGAAGAACTGGGGGAAAAAAAGCTCATGGCCACAGCGAACAAACAATTCCATGCAGACTCCCATGCTGTAATAAAAGCAGTTGATGAGATGCCTTGATCCATAAAGAATAGAGTCATTAGGAGGAAAAGGAGGTGACATTGCCTCTGTATTTCATGCACCTTATACTAATCCCAGACAAACACATGCAGTTCTTTGGCTGTTTTTCCTGAAGGATGTTGAAAAATGGGTGCGAAAAATAAAACCTATTAAAAAAAAAAATCTGAGAGCTTTACAAGGACAAAGGCAATGAGTGCAATGCCTTTAACAACAAACACAGAAGTAATTGCAATGGTGAGGAAGAGGCATCCTAAACAGAAGATATTGGCAATCCCTTAGAAGAGAAGAGAAAGGTAGAACACTGACCAGTAGCTGAAGACAAATTTAAAGAAGAAATTAGGTACAAAATTTGTTGTTGGTTTTCTTTTTATAGGGTTGGTAAATAACCATTTATTTTTCTCACAAAGTTAGGAGGACTGGATGACTGTTAGGACTATGCATGTTAGTTATCTTCAAAGATCATCAAAAGGAGCAGCCAGGGCCAGGACAATTCTTTTGCAGAGGAGAGGTGGGTGTAGTAATGACTTTCTGCAGAGCTTCACCCCATCTGGCAGATGTGGTTGGTACTTGGTGGCCTCATAGACACTCCCAGATGATACATGGAGGTCAGAAGCACACAGCAGGAGGAAATCCCAGAGGTGGCTGTGGCCTTTTATACACCTCCCTTTCATGATCTTTCCTTAACAGATTTATAGCCTTTCTCAATTCACCCAGCAGAGAAGATGCCTCCCAGGCATCTGTCTGTTTACAGGGTAGCAATTGTACTTCCACCACACAGAAGATAAGAGCTTCAGTGATGGTTTGGAAACTGTTGATTGCATTCATCTTCTACCAGCTGGCCTTTGGGAATAAAAACACCAGGTAAAACTGGGTGAGCCATCTCCCTCTGGCCTTTTCCTCTTAGCCTCACCAGTACCTTTTGGAGCCCTCTTTTTCTTTCTTCTCTTACAGAATTTCAAAATACTGTGTTACTTGTCTATACAAATAGACAAATTTCTATTTGTCTGTCTTCATTACACTTTACTTCTATTACACCAGTAGAAGTGATACATAACAAAATGACATGTTGTGAGCTGTCGTAATAAATTGATGTCATGTGATAGGACATTATAGTCTCAAAATATCTATTCATTTGTGTAAGCTTTCAAGATGGTTGACAGAGGAAAGTTTAGAGCAGACATCTAGGAGTCAAGAAGCAAAGAAGAAATAAAACATTCTTTTACCACAAAGTGTTTAATGCATCTCTCTATATTAAAACACCCAAAGCTAAGAAAGTGTGTAAAAACACAACAGAACTTGAAGTGTGTGATGCTGGCTGCAAGCATCTCTCTTTACTGTTTGGGCAAATTCCTCAGATGACAATAATTTTAAATTCTTGTTATCTTTTTGAATGAAGCATCAGAAAGAGCCAAGGAAGTACAGTAACACAAGAGAGGCCTTGTAACACTGGTCACACAAGGAAGCAAATCAGGCTGCAGTGGCCTGCTTGTCTTTATGATCTGAGGATCCAGAAAGCCCTCCTCCAGACCCCAAAGTTTTCTCACAGGATGCCTGGAGACTGTCTCTCAACTTCAATTCACAAATCACTCCCAGGGTTCAGTTGCTTGATTTGCCATATTGTATCAAGCATTCATTGGCCACCTTTGAGGCAGATTTGAGCAGAAGGAGCAAGAAGATGGAAAAAGAAGAGATGAAAGAGTCTGCGTTCACTGAAGCATTCACGCCTCCACCCAAGAACAAGTTTATTGAGCCCTGCTATTAGCAAACATCTCTGAAACCCTCTGGCAAATTTTCCCCATCTTACTCTAGTGCTATTCAAAGCAGAGTTTCACAGAGCTCAAGGCAAGAGCAGACCACTATGTTCTCTCCTGTATTGAAGCAGCACCTGTACCAAAGCTGAATATTTTAACTAGAAGGATGTTTTTCGGTTCACAGAGTGCTACTGTGAAAGCACAGGTGAAGTCAAAGTGCTACTTCTGCTTGAGATTTCTACAAGATGACCTTGTCAGACTAAGCATGTGGGGGAAAGATTAAAACTCCCAAGTTCTCAGCCCATCTGACGCAGAGAAATTATGTCTTGCTCAAAACACAGCAATCAATATGACCCCAAATAAGTGAGCAAGACACACCAACCAGGCAGCTTAGGAAAAGCATGCTCTGTGTCAACCCATCTAATCTTCCAGCTGCTTCAGGAAGAAAGGAAAAAAGTAGGATTGAGTTGGCTGCCTGCACACTGAGAAAACAGAAATACTTCTTGACCAGTGCAGGCAAACAGCTGCTATCCTGAAACATAAACTATGATTCGAATCAGTCTCAAAGAGAGAGCTCTGCAGGAGAGCTGCAAATATTAGGATTATGTTGAAGATAAGGCAGGCAACACATTCTCAAGACCCAAGAAGAAAAGGATAAATATGGGAGCTCTGCAAACTGCTAAACCAGCCAGAACCTCTGCATCCAGCCACTCCAGCAGTCTTCCCAAATATGCGGACTAGCTTGATAATTATAATTTTTTCCTCAGAAATTACTTTAATTCATGTTTAAAAAAGCAACACAAAAAAACCCACCAAAAAAACCCCAATAAAAAAACTAACAAAAAAACCCCCAAACTACAGCTTCACTTTGAAAAGTCACAAAGAATAGTGAATCCACCACTTCTGATGGCAGTTTTTATAATAATTTCTAAAGCTCACTGCTAAGCAATTGCCTTTTACCTCAAGATAAAACTTATCTAATTTCATCTTTTAATCTTTTTACACCTTTCTTAGCAAAGTTGTAATGCTCTCCTACCCCGAGATGAGCTATTTCCCATCAATAAGTACCTACGCCCAGTGATAAGATCACTTCGCAATTTCATTTTGATTAATGGAGAAGCTACTATTGCTGAGTTACTCTCAAATTTTACTGCAAAAATAACTGATTTTTTAACACACCAGCTAAAATAGGGAATACAACAAAAAACTGTTTCAGATCCAGTCAAAACAGATATTTTTCAGATAATCACAAGCATCAACACATTTTACTTAAGGTAAACCCAAACCATTTTGTTCAATCTAAGACAACTGCCTCATGCAATTTGTTGTGTTATTTAACCATTTCAATGTTTTTCTGGGGTTTCTTGTTGGTTTTTAAGACCGTGTCTAAAGATACACTGCTCTCAAACAAAGAAGATTCACAGGCTTGTGTTGAAATGCTGAACCAATCCGTTTCAGTATTTCCAGAACGCTGAAATGTTTTTTTTTTACATTTTTAAATTTCCCCTTGCTCTGCATTTTTCAAAACAATGGAGATGTGGAAGGATCATTATAGGGAATTTGTCAACTTTCCTGAATTTCCTCTTTCTCCCTTAAACGTCATTTTTCTGAAAATGGTCTGGTGATCAGTGTCCTCACTCGTTTTGTAGATAATAGGGAATTTAACACATCTACAGTGTCTGACTGGAATATCATAAATAATCCTGGCACCACCCACTAAGAAAGTATGAGTACAAAATATCAATTAGCTGCCTTATAAAGACAGCACTGGCCATCCTGGCACTGAATGTGGGAAAAACAGTATGTGATCATGTAATCAAAGGCTGGATCACAAAGCCCATGCACAAGGGATTGAGTTAAGCCTGCACAGGCAAATACCTTAATTCTGTCATTTATAAACTCAACTGGCATTTCCTGAACACTTGACTTTGCAATCTGAATAGCATTAATTAATTTAGGGGTTGTGTGTAACTAATGATGACTAATATGACAGACCCATAATCATGTACCTATCATGGTGGGAAAGACAGATGCTTAGATAGCCAAGTTTTTCACATAATTTCATCTGAATAACAAATAAAGCAGAGCCTGAGTCTGTTTTGAAGCTTACAGGGCTTGGAGTTAATAACATGTTGGATAGCAGCCTGCATGTTCTTCTAATTTACACAATAGCACATACCTACCCACCACATTGCCAAACACAAAAAGGAGTACAGGTTTCACCCCTTGATGCTACCTTACACTCCCCATGAATTCCTATCTTGAACACAGTGATTGCCCCCTAAGAAAGACCATTGCAATTTTCACTGCTGTACCACCCTGTTCAGGGTGCAGTGATTCTTTGTCATCATCCACCAGTGTGGATCCACCAGATATGAGGTTAACAGTAATGGGAAAATAATTTTCTTTTGGTGTGAACACTTTTATTTTTCAGTGTTCTCATTTTTTCAGCATTTTCTTCTTCTCTTTTTTCTTCCCCAACCCCCCGCCCCAGTCCCTGTTTAGAAGGATCTGAATGTTGCTTTTCTGCTGACCTGGTCATTACTTTGCTCAAGACATTTTTGAAGCTGGAAGCAGTTCCATCTGTTAACAACAGCAGAAGAGAAAGACAAGTCAAAAATAATGGCCTGCCAATCACTGTTGCACAAGAAAGATTATGGGCCCCAAGCAGAGCCTAAAGTAGTAACGGGAAATTGGCCTTAATAGACTTCTTCTTGGACTGCAAAGTAAAAGCCAATGTGGCTAGAGGGATTTTCTTAAAGATTATCTTCCAACTTTTCATGTTAACATCCTCAGATAGTCAAAAACAGGGGAAATGAGATGACAGTAATCTTTGGAACATCCTAAGAGGTATGTTAACAAGTACTAAAGACATGCATAAAATGTAACCTGGTATATTTCAAACATTAAGAGTCTGGAATTACCATAAAGAACCATGGCAACAACAGGCAATTAATTCACACTTATTCAGATTACCATAGAAACTGGACCAACATACCAGAAATTATCTATAATTTCTCACTCCAAACATTCAAGCACAGTCTATAATTTCCATAGTAATTGACTGCTCGTAATAACCACAGAAATATTATAAAAAGTCTATGAAACACTATAAAATCTTGACATAATGAAGGCCAAACATAATTTAAAAAACCTGCACAGCTTTAGCCTGTATTATAATGTACTGCACAGGAGCCAAAAAACTTTTCATCTTCCAACATGGTACTGCAGGAGAAATTAACGCTATTCTGTCAGATGAAAAGAAAAATGCACTGACATCACGACAAATCACAACAAAAAGCTGGCAAGGCAAAGCAGAGCTACAGTGTGCAGAGCACAGACTCTGTGAAGCATTGCCTTGCTCTTCTTTTTTCAAGAAGTCTCCATTAGCTCAGAGTTGAGCAACCATTTTGGAGCTGAAGCTTGTTTTAGATTTTTTCCAGACCACCTCCTGTTAAGCTAAAAAAACCCAACCAACCAACCAACTAAAACAACAAAAAGGAGACCTCCGATCCTGAAAGACATTATTTTCTTTCAAAATCTATTGCTCTTGCAGGTACCTCAGCAACAAGATCCTATGTGAAGACTCTATGTACTCAGGAGGACTGTCCGTTACTCCTTGTGCATGTTCATAGCTTTTTCAACTCCCTAAATACTGAAAATTCTACAGAAAATATTGTTGACCCTACTATAAGAAATGGGTATCTGACTATATCCAGTATGACTAATCCTATATAAAACATACTTGGGTACATACATGGGATTTTCAGTAGTTTCAATTAAAGTATTGCCAGCAAAATGATTAAAACATAATTCAAACTAATCAACACTACTAATAAGGGTGGGGAATTACTGATTCAGTGGAGTTTTGAAGGCATCAGACAGGCAGGACTGGAGCACAAGTGAATGCAAATTACTGACTCAAAAGAGCTGTGACAAGGAAGAACAGCCCAGAAGAGAAATCGCCTTTTCCCTTTTGACTCTACAGGAAGACTAAGGATAACTGCTCTCCCCATGCTAAAATTAATCTCTGAACATTTCTCCTCACCACCGCCATCAGCCCACAATTCCATTACTTATTTTGCATTACACATGACATACTTCAAAGCACATGGAAGTCAATGGGAACGTTCCCATTAACTCCAATTGCCCTTGAATCAATTCTTCAGAGCAGTTTCACACCAGTTGAGCTTCATAGCTTTTGACTGACTTACTCCTAATTTACACTGGCAGTAGAGATTTCTGTCGGCGAATGTGAGAAGCCTTGTACATATCTTTTCACACAACAGATAATAAAAAGACAAATAAACATTTGTTGCCTGTGGGAAAATCAGGAAGGCAATCACCTTGTGCTGAACATTTCCAAAACATATCGTGAAAGACTCCTCTCTCTTAAAAATGTGGCCAACTTGAAAGGAAAAGGTCAGAGTATACCAATGTCAAGGCCTTGCTGGACAAAGAGTTAGTGATAATTAGTGAAAGTGACTGAAACATTAAGAACTTGGAGCCCTGGTCTGGATAAATATCGACTTTCAATCTCTTGCATAATTCCTCAGAATTCCCAAGTGTTACCAATCAGGAAGTAAAACTTAGAAAAGAAAGTCTTGTATGCAATGTTTTCCTATGCCAGTGGCATAATAATGTTTAAAAGATCAATTAGCCTACTCTTTTTTTTTTTCTTTTCTTCTTCTTGGAGGGTCTAAATTTAGGAAGTTCACAGAAAGAAAGGATGCAAAACGTCTATTTCAAACTCTATTGAACATCAACAAAGTTTAGTTCTTATTTGTTTAGCAATCCTAGTAGACAATCATACAAAAACAACCACGTTGTCTGATGCAATTAGACATCAGGTATCCTCAATTATAGATGAGGTACTGAATGACTCGGTGTTAAGTCACTTTGCATGGCTCTGTCATTAGAACATACATTAGATGTTGCAAGGATATTGTAAATAATTTGTCACTGATTCTTGAAAAGCACTAATTCTTGGCTGAAATTGCTAGAGAGTGATATAGCACTGTACTTTTCATTGTACTTGAATATTCGAGTTTTGGGTTGGAGTTTCCTTTTTCATCCCCCACATCATATTTTTCAGGAAACTCAATACTGTCAGGAAGGTACAAATTTCTCTGGGCTGCAAGTGCACCACATAAAATATTTAAAGTGAAATCTGGGCTTGGTGACAGTCATAAAGTTAATCTAGCTCTGCTTCTCAGCCTTTACAACCACTTGAGCACATCACAACTCATGAGATAAACTGCTCTCAAAAAGGCTGTGCAATTTGATAGGTAACTTAAAATTCAAGGCATTCACAAGAACCACCTACACAAAGTATCGGCTGTGACTTCAGCTGTGCAACTCGCGGCACTTTCTGCCAGCTGTCAGGTCCATGTGCACATCCCAGGCACACCCAGCCCTCATGGCCATAGCCAAGAGGCCAGGACACTGCAGCGGCTTACAGCATGCATCCAGCCCACACAAAGCAGGCATAGACGTTGTCGCCACCTGACAAGGCAGCTGAGATTCATAGCCTTCTTCTCAAGCAACTACAAGTGCCTATTTCCTTTTGTAAAAGGGACCTTGCCAGACAGAAATAAGGCTTATGAAACATTTACAGACACTAGATTAGAGGTGGTGTGGTTGTAAGGCAGCTGAAGAGCAGATGCTCAGCATGGGCAAATTATCACAGTCTAGTGAAATTTTTGACCCTCTGGCAACGGTCAAATAAGGAGCTGCTCCCACAATTTAAGATTCAGAGAAAGATTCAGAGACACAGTCCAGTGTGATGTAAATACATGTGATTTTTATACACGAGTGTTTCCACTGAAGCTATTATGTCAGAATATTAATGGTTTCAGTTTGATGTGTTGATGTCCTTAAAAGCACCTAAGCAGTCACATGCTTTACATTACATACAAGTTGAATAAGTATTTTGCTGACTCAGTGCCAGATCCTGGATGAAGCTGATGCCTGAGAAATACCATCATTCCTACTGAAAAGGCCTAATGTCATCTCCAGAAGAGGGCAGTGCTGGCTTAAACTAGCAGGACACGGGCCCTCTGAAAGTCTTGGCTTGCAGAGGGCAGTAAATTTCTTAAAGCAAAAAATCCCAGTCAGAATATTGCAAAGATGTATAAAAAATACCACACTACACAGGAACAGGCAGTAGAGCAGTCCTGAGTGAGACACCAAGTTTTGAAACATTTGTCAACGATGTTCATATTTTGTCTTGAGATCTGGACAGAAGCTGGGTCTGTTTCTCACAACCTTTCTGTCTTTAGAAAGCCCTAGACAGGTTAGATGAATCGCTATTTCTAGGGAAAGGAAAGTGATTGATAGCGGTTGTTACCTCTCATTTGATCTTGTAGAGCTCAGTCTACCTGTTCCTTCTATCAGAAGCATAAGGAAGGGCTTCTTGCTCAGAGTGACCCAGATATTATTCCCCCAGAGGCACAGAGAAACTTGTGGGAAGGAGCTCTTTGTTCAGATCCTCCTCTTATGTGGGTAACTCACATGTAAAACCAGCGAAGAAACTGCACGCATATAAAACTGACATTACCTAGAGAACTGAGGCCCTGGAACTAAGAACTGTAAGAGGACTGTTCGCTTTCAAGCAACAGAAGGAGAAATGAGTTGTGGGAATGGTACAGAAGTAACCTCCATACAAGGGTAAATAACAGACTTAAAGGCCAGCCAGCTCTTAGCAGATCCTCTGACCTTCCTGACAACCACCTGCCCTCGTTAAGCAGAAGCAATGGGATTGTAAGGAAATGTATGTGCCCTGGGAAGAGGCAGCCAGAGGACAGAGGTGTTCGGCCGCGCGTGAGGCTGGGATGATGGGTTCACACCCTAGATGGCCGAGGTTGTTGTTGGCTTCCTTGGCTGTGAGCAATTCCCAAATAACGCACGGTCCTGTGGGCAAAGCAAACTCAGAAAACACCTTAAGAGAATGGAGTGATTCAAGCCCCAGCCAGAGCCGAATCTCATGGGAAATGGAAAGAAAGATAGGAGGCTACTGCCAAGGATTTAAACAGAGCGTTGTTATGTATCAGCAAGAAATGGGTGCCAGCAAAGCGGAGGGGAATCAGAAGATAGCTTTGTCTCTGACAAGCTCCATTCTTGACAGGCTTTGACTCTGATCATTTGACATTTTAAAGAGCTTTTCGTTATTTCAGGTACGGGAGGTTATGAAATGCAATTATAGGAGCTGGAGGAGGCCTGCACACCGGATAAAAACCTGGCAGAGATGCTTTCAAGCAAGAGGTGGGGAAACTGAAAGCTTTGTGCATGTTTTAATGCAAAGAACAGGAGCACTTTTTGGGTTGTGCTTGTGCCTCGGGACCGAGCACAGGGAAAAAAATTTCTGGAGGAGCTGTGAAAATACAGGAACTCAACCCAAAGCAAAGTTGAGCTTAGGAAACATGGACAATGGCTTCACACTGTGAACATGATAGAAATAACAAGTTACTACTCAAAATAAAACTGGAAAACAAAGGCCACACAAAGTTTCATGTCAGGGCACTGCAGGGGCCAGCAGCTCCCTGGGGCTGGGTGCCGGGAGGGTCGGGAGCTCCCCGCGTGGGTGATGGCAGGGCCTGGCAGCCATGGCCTGTCCCACCGCTCCAGCCAGGAGCAGGGCAGCCGGGGGCACCGGGGCAGCCCCAGCCCCTGGCATCGGGCACCTGCCTGGGGAGGGACAGGCGGAGGCTGGGACAGGCAGGCCTGCGGGTGGGGAGTCAGGCCCTGCGAGGAGAACTGGGCTCAGACACAGCAAGGCCCGATAGCACCCTCAGGGCCCTGACACTCAGTGAAAGCATGCAAAATTCAAGGAAATGAGAAGCCCTACACTACATGAAGCTACTACCCTCAGAGTTAACAAAAAGCACAATGTAAGGCAAGGACCAGAACCTTGGGGGGGGGGGGGGGAGGGGGGGGAGAATTACAACAGATCATAAACATATTGGAAGAAGAAGTGATGTGTGTCAGGCATGGATAAGAGGCCTGCTAGCGTGGACAAGAGGGCTACTGCTATCCAGTGAAATCCTCTCCACAAAGCAATTCCAGAGTAACAGGAGATTAACAGCAGTAACAGAAGCTGTCCATTTAGAAAGAAAAGGCATATTTACTAGTTTCAAACACTCAAGGAAATGGAGCGTCAGAAAAACAGCCTAATCTGCTGTGTTGAAACTTTGAAGGGAATGAACTAGTTAAGAGAAAACAGTAGCCTGCCATTAAGACAGTGGTAGTGTGTGGGGAACAAATGTTCTCTTCTAGCTCGACCATCAATGGGAAAACAAGAACAGTCTTGTGTCGGTATTACTACACTTTCCATTTCCAGCTTTGAGAAACAGGCAGGACTAGCAGAAAGCAAGCCCTCAGCCAGCATCACTGCTCATTTCTTACACCTGTGTTTTCGCAGTGAAGGTCAGTGCTACCAGGTACTGTGGACTTCCACAATGGTACTCCTCTCCAGCTGATCTCAACAGGAGCAAAAGCTATTAGCAATTTGTAGTCTACCATGAAATGATTGAGCCCTAAGCCAACAAACAAAACTTTGATTTTTTTTTTTTTTACCCCCAGCTGCACTGCTGGCTGACTCTTAGGAGGGTTTGAGTTTTGCCCCTTATAAATGTAAACCACTAGGTATCTAAAACGCTTTTCTGTGTCCAAGATCATTGCCTTCAAAAAGCTGTACAATATCCAGTATTTCAGTATAACTCCACAAAAGAGGATCTAGGTATTCCTCCGCTCCCTCAAGTTAACAGTGTTCAGAAGCAGGCCTGTGACTAGCACTTGCAGGGCATTTTCCTTTGAAGGAAACAGGGGAATTTTCACTTCCACAGAGTATGGCTCCGTCTCATATACAGGAAAATATAGATACAGGAGAGGGAGAGGAAAGAAGAGGGATTTATAAAGGGACAGTAAAGAGACTTACTGTCTTCAGTCTATCAAAGAGACAATAATAGCGCTGCCCCCATCCCAGATTCCCCTGGCAACACTTACTGGTTTTGTAATTACACTTGCCTTTAAAATTATTTTTCCTCCTTCATTGTTGTGGGAAAAATCCACATAAACAACAAGGGAATCATTTGACAGTACATCAGGGAAAAATCAAAATTATTCCATGCAAAAGTGCTTTGAAATACACAAAAGGAATGTAATAAAAAAATTGCAATCTCTTGGATAATCTGTAACATTAACAGGCACAGTCATGCAGACAGAAGTGTGATTATTTTTAATCTGGCACCATACATCAGGGTATCTGAGAGTCTAAATTATCTCCTTAATCCACATATGAAACACTGTTTTCATTAAAATGATCTATTACTTAACTTTTTTCTTTTTCTCTTTACCTTATCATGTTCCTTCTTTACTTAAAGGCTAGGCATTCCGCTTGTTCTTTATAGAGACAAACTAATTGAGCTAACTGAAATCTCTGCACATGCAACACAGCTGGTGTGTTATTTCTCCAATATAATTCAATCAATTCAGGACAGTTTCTTAAAAAAAAAAACAACAGGCATGTGGGATTCTTTAATGAGAGTATCACCATACTGGCATCATATTGTAAGGGTGAACTTCATTTGCATCCTGCGTGATTCTGAGGGCAGGACACTGCTACAAAGCTACAACCAAAAGCAGGCTTTTCTAAATTAGCTCTTGGAAAACCTTGCCTATGCTTCATCTGGACCTCCAGCTTTCAAGAATTGGAGAGAGTTGGATATATGTGCTGTGGATTTACAAATGAGCCAGTCTAAATCCATTTATTCTGCTACTAAAGCCAGTAAGAAGGCAACCAGTGATAATGCTGTAGTCACAAGCAAGCAGGCTTTATCATTTCAAATTGGAGGCTGACTGACAGAGGAAATATGTTGCTGGATAATTCACAAGGGCATGATTAATGCAAGACTTTCAGTAGATTTATCATGTGACAGACCCTGATGGGAAAAAGCAGTGGGTGGGAAGGGGTATATTGAATATAGTGAAGAAAAAGAGGTAATGCAGCACAGCATTAGCCAGGATCACTCTCTTTGATTTCATTTTAGCAACAGTTGGACATAAAAATCCCAGCCAGAGCACATAGCTTTGTATAGCAAGCAGTCAGCTATTAGGTGCTGCTCTGCGATGACCTGACTCACGTAACAACAATTAAGTTGCTGTGCTAAATGACTGCTGCTGATTAAATGCCACAGTGCAGGTGCTATTCTGATTTACATCCATCATGTGAAGAGTGTGGCTTAATGCAGATGCTGATGGTATTTACAAATTAGCAGCTGGGCGTTATGGAAAGGCAGCAGAACCTCAGCAGTCAATAGCTGGACTGCTTTAGTCGCAGAGGATACACTCAGACCAGATGACCCTTTTAAAAGCATCTCCTGCTACTGAGGGGGCAAATCCCCATACCAGTGAAAATAAATGGCTGACATGGGGCCAAGCAATCTCTGGTTACTTCTTCCATCTTTTATCTCCCTTGCACTGGTACCATCAGCACCCAGCACTACAAGGGACATAGCAACTGAAGTCATAGAGAAGAGGCACCTAAGGAACCTCAAAACTGCAGAAAAAGGTTTCCACTAATCTTTGCTGTGGGCTTTCATTCTCCCCAATGAATTCCTCTTCCCACAACCCCTTAAGGAAAGCATCTCCCATGTAGTTAGTGTTGCAAATGTATCAGCATAGCTTGCATGTCAGGCACACTCAGTACTTTTGCCTGCTAGACAGAACTCAGATCTTGAGACTGGGGCAACCCCTACAGACCGTGCATGTAACTGCTGCAGAGCAGAAGCAAGAGACAGGACACAGAGAAAGCAGGAGGCTCTGGTTTAAACCTCCTCTATAATTTGGTAGCAGAATCTGTGACAGCTCTTGCTGTGTTTAAAACTGGCCTATCTCAATCACTTATAAAACATAAAAGAGGCCAATACAAGCTCTGATGCAAGAAGTTCCTACGGCTGGCAGCAGGGAAGGTTTCTCAAGGAGGTATCCCTCTGGGCTTGCCCTGCTCCTTACAATCTTTTCCCGAGAGTCTGCCGCTGGCCACTGCCAGAGCTGGGAACACTGACCCACATGGACTTTTCTTCTGATCCAGCACCGCCACTCCTGATGTTCCAGCAAAACAGTGGCTGTCTCCCCTGCTCTCCACACAGCACTGTCTGAAGAGGTATGCTCCTTCTGAGAAGAGAGACTTTGGACTTCACCAGGTGACAATAAGCTTCATGAAACTGGGACAGCAACTGTGACAGCACTATACCCTGTCTGACAGACTGGGTCTTTTTAATTTTTTTTTTCATCCTGGCTTTACTGCTGCTACAGTATGCCAGGAAGAGTGAAACAGGTTAAAAGCCAAGGTAAAAGACACAAAAGAAAACCAGTCAAAAGCCAAGCCTTCCCCCTATAGTCAGATGCTCTATAGTTAAACATGTTGGAGTACAGGAACTCGCCTCACAGCACTGGTTGAGGATCACCAGTACAAAGAGGCAGAGAAGCACCCTCGTACCTCTGCAATAAATTTCTTCCACCATTGGCTCATGGTTGATAAAAAAACTAAATGCCAAGATGTTAGAAGACAAGACTTGATCTAACTGTGCAGATGAGAGAGGATCTTAAATTCCACACAGAGCATAGCTAGCAACATGCTGAGGTAACAGTTATGCCCAAAACATCAGCATCATACATCATAACTACCCCAAGGGTGAAAACCACTAGAGCAGAAAACATATCGCAGGGTCCTGAAATTCTTTTTCTTGAGGATATCTGTAATGCCATAGTCAGTATTCCTGGGCTGATATGGACAGTAAAGGTTGGTAGGCTACCCCATCCTTGTCAATGAGAAAAAAACCTAAGAACAGCATGAGCTACACAGATAGATTTATGTACCCAGCCAAGAAGCAACTGTAGGAAGACTGCTTGAACAGCTGGCCCAGCAATGAAAAAACAACTGACCTTCAAAGACAACACTCCAATTATGATTCAGTATCTTTTCCTCCATCCTGAACGAGTCACCTGTATTTTCTCAAATAGCTGTGTTCGTCTATGGTTATAGTCATATTTTTCTTCTTAATTCCATCTCCCAGCTCATTTTAAATTATTTCTAGTGGGTGGGAAGAGCAAATATAAACAAGTAAGCACTTTCAGAGTCTAAATAGCTGCCTCACCTGCAACTCTCAGCAAGAGCTTGTGCAGAATAAAAGGTCTGCATCAGTCAACCCCAACATCCAACCTTAATCTTCATATATTATTGAGTTTATCCTTGTCTGTTTATCCATTGCTGTGAGAGAAGCTGCTCATATACGAGGAAGAAAATGAGCAGAGCCCTGTTATATTATTTACAAGGTGGCAAAAAGACACACAAAGCTTTACACACAAATAAAGAAGAAAGTCCCTGCCCTTGAGATTTTAATCTAATCTTGAAGAGACACTGCCAGTGGTCTCAGTTTGACGTGGGCAGCATCACCATGTGTACAGACTGGTGGTATAGATGTGTGGAGAGCCCAGAGGTTATTTTACTGACTATTGTACAAGGCCTAATGTTTTCAAATTAGCATTTCCACATGCACATTTTCAGATTATCAGCCTACAAACTGCACCTGATAACCCATACAAATAATGGAATTTCTTTATAAACAGTGTCTCTGTGCATGACACATTTAAAAAAATCTTTAACAGCTTTTTAATAGCTTTTTGGTTGAAAGAAATTAAGCTATTTGTGTTGGTCTGTTGTATTACCTATTTTCATGGTTAGCCATCAGTACCAATAATGATACTGTTCTTCAGGGGTTCTAATTTCTAAATGACGTTTATTGACCTTACCATGAAAAGATAGCATGACTTTTTGAATTCACAGGGATTAACGTGTGGTACTCAACAACACACAGCCAGCTTTCTGCACAGCCTTAAAATGTTCTTAAGCAGTCTGTGAATGCCACTGGATTAATGTCATCAGGAACAGGATCTGAGGCTGGGGAATTCTGAGGGAAGTATAGCACAGGTTAAGAAACCAAGCATCAGTGACGTACAAGAAAGATGCTCAGATATCAGCTACCAAAATTACCAGAGAAAGTGGAAGCCCTATGTTACAAGACGACACCAAGATTGCCTTGTTTCACTTAGAAATGAAGAAAGGGAAAAAAAGATTGGCAGGTGTCAGAGCTGTTTTTTATGAACACATGAAACATTGTGAACATGAGATAGGGAAAAGAACTATTCAAGCCAAAGAGCCAGGGGATAAAGACAGGTGATGAATAAACTTAGCCTGCAAATTAGGCCCGGCAATGCAATTTGATTCACAACCAGCCTTCTAATGGGAGACAGAAGAAAGAGAGCAGGAAGATCTTTTAGCAGGAACTACTTTTAAATGGAGGTCGATTAGTCTGTGGAAGAGCCTGTATAATGTGTTTGCACCCCAAAAGTAGGACTTGATGATCTGGGGCAGGAGGGAGTCTCCTATGACCCTACGCAGTTTAAGTCACAGGGACTGAGATGGAATTTGAGCACTGTGTTATGACACAGAGCTGTAAACTGAAAACCATGCCTGACACAGCAATGATGGTTTGTGATCCAGCATGCACTTGGCCATGAGCAAGGGGTTAAATCCAGGTCTGTTCTGCCTTCTACTTCTATCCTGTTCAGAAGAGCTAATGGACCAGAAGGTAGGAGATTGCCGCTGGGAAGGTCAAGCTCCAGAGGCAGGCTCATGGGACTGGGCTGACCCTTATGCCAAGGGATTTTCTACTGTAATTTCTATTTCTTGTCAGAAACAGTTGAGCAAAACACTTTGCTGACAGGCTGTATGTTTTCCTGCTAAATCACTCCTTCTCATGCCTTTGTGAATGGATTCAGGAACTCAGACGTACACCTCAGCAATTTCTGTCTTCAATTAAACTTATCAGAGAGAGCAGAGTGCTGTACAGATAAGTGTCAACAATACATCAACATCTACAGGAAAGATGTACAACAACATGGGCCCATTCTCTGCAACTCAGCAGAGCCAGGAACAGTAAGCTTAGAAAAAGTTGCTCTTCTCTTCACACAGAGGAAAGATAAAAGCCTGGATTTGTGCTGTTTCTTTTTAAATACCCCCAAGATAAGTAGCTTGCCACTGTGTACAAGTGGGGGCCAGAGAGATGCCACAAGAGATGGAGAAGTGTGTCTCTATAATGTTCAATGAAATAAGACTGTTTTATCCAGAGCAAAGCAAGACTAAACTGCTGAGTTTGCTGAGGCAAAGTCAATCTCTTTTCATCAACGAAGGCTGAACAAATGGGAAAGGTGACTTCTAGCTTTCACACTTAAAGGGTGATCTGTTACACTTCCCCAATCACTATTACTGTTTAAAGGTGAAACCTGTGGATTATACATGTTGTGACCCTTATCTGTTGTATACTGCATCTCAAACGCAGAACAACAGCTGTCTATATTATCTGGCTTCACAAAATTATCCACAGAAGTTGTTGCCGCTTTCTCTGGCTCTTTGGGATATAGATCATATATTAACAAGGATTAGCATCTCATTAGCTGGAGCTGATATTGTCCCTACAGGTATTCCACTCAGATGTTGCTGTGGCACCCTTGCCTTGGTATGAGCAACCAGAGTACCTGGGGTGTCATGAGCAATTTCCCACAAAGCAGACTTGCCTCACAACCCTTGACCAGCGATTTATACACTGAACCACCGGATCATAATCCATAGTGTTATTTCACCCTCACTCACCACTGCACATCTGCTCAGGTTTCCTCCAAAACAATCTGCTCTGGCCTGTTAATCAGTTACAAAGCTCTTCCCCCATATGGCGATGGTCAGTGGTAGAGACACATAGAAAATTTTATCCAAGATGTTAGTGGGCAGCTACCTGTTACAACTCAGCCCTGCTGAAAATGGGTGAACATCAGTGCAGGCTGTCAGTCAGCACAGCAAACACCAGTGCTCCAGACTGCACCCTCAGCCATTAAAACTGATGGGAAATAGGAGGCTATGACAAAACTTTACAGTGAAAAAAATCAGGCTCTTCTGTGTAGTACCTGCATCACCACAATAGAGACCAGATCCAGCGTAGCACTTGATCCACAGCAATGTAATTCTGTTTTGTAAGCAATGAAGTACAGGAAGAGAAAGGGAGACTACTACTCAACTACTTTGCCAGGGGGTGGTTAAAATGCACCAGTTCCTTTGAGGTAACAGAAGAGGGACACAGGACCCTTGTGGCTTGTGGACTCTGGGGGAAACAGACACAGGCAGCAGGACAGGGCACAATTCAGTGGAAGATTCACAGTTCTTCAAGGAGATGGGGTCAGTCGCAGTTCGGGTGAGGTCCTGGACTGGACTGTGAAGAAGATCCAGGAATCAGTACTTGTTGGATCAGCAAAACAAGTAATAATGAAATGAAGGGCTGCTTATACTTACTCTCTACATTAAGCGATGTAGCAATGGTGATGGGCACATCATTTGGCTCTTGTCTTTGAAGAGCCAGATGGCTCTTCAGAGGAAACCTGGCTCTTGTCTGGCTCTTCTCCTTGAAGGAGAAAGGACAATACATAGACAACAGCACCCTCCACTGGGGCAGTGATGCTTAGCAGATCTGTAGGTGTAGGTATGGGTTCATAGCACATGAAGTGGGGGAGAAGCAAGGCAGACACTCTCCACCTCTTTTGACCAGTTACTTGGTCTTTGGGCTTGCCCCTCCAAAGGCACTGCTCTGGCTTATGAAGGAGGCTGGGATGTAACTCACTGGAGAAGCCAAGATTGTACTTCCCAGAAAGTATGGGAATTGGGGCAGAATTCCCCCTACCCCTTCTTCACTTCTTGGTTTCATTTCAGCATAAAAGGTTCAGTCAAGCCACTCCTACCTTAACATTATGACCATTCGCAGAGTGTTGTAAACAGAAGCAAGTTTCTGCTCAGCAAATATCTATCACTCTTGAGAGGCTGCTGGGTAGCTTCCTTCTAGATAGTTACAATGAGAAGGGAGGAAACAGACTTTCCGCCCCTTCATTACAAAACTGTATACCCCACTGCAGTTGTAGTCACTGCAATGGGAGATTAGGTCCTTCTGTGGGGCCTGAGACGTTGGGCAGAAATAGCTGCCCAGCAGAAAGAAAAGTCTTCAAAAGCCCACCTGGTAAGAAATAGGCACTTATCTAGATGTAAAGAGTATGAACAGCCTTTAGTTGGTTAAACACAGAGATACATACATATCCTAAGAGAGGTCACAAACAAAAATGTCATATCCCTAAAGTACTCTGACAAGGCCTTGAAAGGAGTTATTGGGATGCAGGCAAGATGCCAAGAAAGTGGTCTCCTGACATGAAACAAGTTCTGATGAGTCAGGAAAGCTATAAGGTCACACAAAAGCAGTGATGAAAGCATCCAGAGACGGCTCTGGTGGAGGCAGAACTCAGCAAAAGCCCTGCAGGGAACACAGCACGCTACTAACTGTTTTACTGTCAGAAGCAGATAGCAGATCATGGCCTTGAATATCTTTCCAAGCAAGCCCAAAGTGCTCTCAACCCACCAACTGACCACAAGAATGGAAATCCTATTTTTTTTTACTGACATTCCTGAGACGCCTCTGATTTTCCCTGGTGGGAGAGCGACCCTCCTTTCATAACAAATTACAGTAAATTTCACTTGTATGAAAACAAAAGTGTCAGGAAGACTCTGGCTGTGTTTTTGGACTTCCCATATTCAGTGTATGAAAACATGTAAGAAAACAATAATAGCTGTATTTTCTTAAATACTTCTAGGCAGACCGTTGTTTTGGGGAGAGTTGGAAGAACACCATGATTCAGTACTGGTAGTGTCATGGCATATAAATACAGTTCTCACCGAGAGCATAACAATCGCTTTGTTTTGATATGCACAGCTGAGCAAGAAGTCATCACCAAAATAAACCTGATTCAAACACGCCAGAAATGTTTTTGTTTCTTTTCTCTTTGCTCTTGGGTCATATTCACTGCTGGTACGAGAGAGTATAATTGCACTGAATTCTATGGCGTGCAATAGACCAGAGATTAATATAACTATAAATATCCATTTTCAAAATATCTGATGGTTTATCTTTTTAGCCTTTTTTAACTCTGCCTAAATATTTTTCATTGTTCATTATTTTGTTTACAGTCATGTGATGAAAACCATGAGCAGTAGATGAGCACAACTCTACCTCTTTGTGGGAGAGAATGTGAGGTTTTATTTGCATGTTTGAATAAAAGCTCTGCTTGGAAAGACAGAGAGTGACTTCTTATCATAGAGGTCAAGGTATTTTTGAGGTGTAAAGTCAAGTGTATATAATTAGCAGAGAGCAACAGGGTATCTGGGTAGAAACCTCCTAGTGTCAATGGGACCTTAGATGCTTGCAAACCCCCGCTTTCCATCCCTTCTCCCAACAACTGCTACATCCCCACTGAAGTAATGATAGCATGACAGTTCATGGACACACCTTAGCTTTGTTTATTTCTAAAATCTCCTCACATAGGAGGGAAGCTACTCCCTGTCAGGCAACGCTTCCTCATAATTATTTTTCTAGTCTCATTAAGCAAATACTGCAATTCACTGCTTCTGCTGTGAATTCTCTCTCATTGCTTACTCCCCTTCCCTACTTCCGCATGCTAACAGTGATGCAATGTATTAAAAAATTTCCTATACAGACATTAACTGCCCTGGTTTCCTTAGAGGTATGAATTTCTCCCTCTTGCACCCTGTGGTACTATCTTAGGATAAGCACTGGTGGTATTAGCACAGGAGTGATGACTTGCTCAGGGAAGGATATGGTCACCACAGTGGAAAAGGATACTCAGAGTATTCAGGTGGTACTCAGAGACTGGTATTCTCTTTGCTACTAAAGAAGATACACTTTAAAAGCTGACATTCACTATCTTGAATAAAATTTTAGTGAAGACAAAGCTCCTGTAGTTTTCACTTCTAGGCAAGTTAGAAGTTTACCCCACAGGTATGGGGTAAAATGCTGAGCTTATCTTGCCTCCACAGGGTAAGAAATACAAATGTCTTGTTCTAACTGGGCTTTAGAGCACGATTAAGTATCCCATGTTAGCTACCCATTGGGAAAAATCCACCTTTTTGGCAACAAAACTAATACCAAAGTTTGCCCTCTCAGTATCCAGACAGTCTTCTTGCAATGCGACATCAAACAAAACACAGTAACAGACAGAGGGCATGCTATAATTTGTGGTCAATCATACTGAACAAAGGTTGTAATGTCTTCCCACCAGGTTAAATAAAGGTCTAATTCAATATGATATGACCCATGCCCACCCACAAGCCCACCCACAATTTATGAGTGTGGTTTTGGACACAGGCAGCGCACGTTCAGCTGCCAGTTCTGCTGCGCATCTGCGTGCCTACATGGATCACCACCAGCAGTGGCCAACGGGTTATCCACATCGTAAATACTCCCTAGGTCCCTTCACCCCCCTTTACACAAAGTAACTTCATCCTAATCACAGTTGGCTCAGGTGGCGTTTTCAAGTCCTCCTCCAGACTGCAGAAAGCTTCTTTTTATTTTTAAATGAAAGTTGAATTCTTATGCAATCAAACTCCAAGACCAAACTTTAAAGAACAATGCTGCTAATCTACAGCCATAATATAAACCACCGGAGACAGCAAATCCATCACTACAGAATCAAGGCTTAGCTAACTTTGGATTATCTTCTGACAAGTGATTTCTTTATTGTTCTCATAAAAGTGACTTCTAAATTAATGAGAAATACCCTGAGTGTTTATCCTATTGAGCTCCTTCTCCTGCTGCCTGAAAAAAATAATTAATCATTGTTTAATTAATTATTTAGTCATGTCCCTTTTGCAAAGAAATATCTTCCTGCAACCAGCTCTCACCAGCACAGACTGAAACAAAATCAGCACTCCTGTCTCATTTGATTTAATAGGACACTACAAGCTAAATACCACTTTAATATTACATACTAAACAAACACAGAAAGAAAACCTCATCCATGGGGAAATGACAAGTCAGGAAGATCTGGTCTTATTTGCCTCCTACTGTCACCAAGGAGAACACTTAAGGCTTAGAATGGCAGGCCTGTTGGTACCACGGGATGTAGCTCTCATTAAAAGGAAATACTATTTTTAAAATATAACACAGATGTCTTAGCAGAATTCTAAACAGATCTACGATAACGCACAGTCAGTCCACCCATAAATAGAAATGGCCAAAGGCAGAACGAATGATGAAATAACACGATTACGCAAAAAGTGAGGCTTTTCTGTTTTGTTTTGATTCTTTCTGTAGATAAATATTGACTAATATAACGCAATAGCATTGCAACTGCATCCCCTCTAAAGGTGAGTGACTGAAACTGATGTAACAACTTTTCCCATTGTTATATTTCTTGGCTCAGGTGCACCTTGAGAAAAGTCCTTCCCAAGTGTACTTAGAGGCTGTTCTGAAGCCACCAAATTGATGAGTAACAGCAGTACCAAGTCTTGACTATGAACAAAGTGTATATGACAAGAGATTTCTGTTATTGCAGTGGTGCTTAGGTGACAAGCCTTGTGGAACAAGTACATTTGAGGGACATTTGAGGCAGGCAAAACAATTCAACCAAGCAGTGAACTTGGATGACAATAATTCACGTTAAAACCTGTCAGCATCCAAAAATACAATACTGTCTGAGAAATGAAGCTATCAGCCTCATTCTCGTGTTCCTCCTCTTTAAAAGCATGAACTCTGCCTCTCTTCTGAAAGGCAGCGGAGCAACTCCTGGAAGAGAAGAGCATACAGTGGGACGCAAACCGTCTCCTCACTTATTGCAATTTTCAATTGCTTTTGTAGTTGTTTTCTTTCCCTAATCTCACATAAGAGAGCAAGTCCCTTCCCCACCCCGCGGCTGCCCTGCCACTCATGCTCCAGATGAAGCAGGGAGTCTCTGCGGAAGAGACCACCCAGCACATGAGGCAGAGTAGAAATTGCCCCATCCCAGGGGCCCCTACCTCAAAATCTGTCCTTGTTTTTTTTCCTGCCTCTTTACATCTCTTCTCACTGCTCATCCGTGACTCCAGGTTTCTCCTGTGTGACACAACCAGCTCTGCAGCACAGGAGCTTTCTGCCCAGGCTCCACCTCAGCACCAGGCTGTCAGGAGTTCATAATACTGTTAAGAAATGTCCTAAGACTTTCCACATCACTACTCCCTGCTTGGAGAAGGATATGCAAGCACCAGGACATGCTAATCCTTTTTACCTCTTCCTGCCAGCAATGCTTCAAGGCCAGGATGCCACCAGTCCTGAGGATGAAAAATCTGGATTCTGAGAGTCTGTCCGCATTGCAACAGCCTGCTCATGCTGCCCCAAGGCCTGACCCTTCATGCCTCCGCTTCACCCTCCATCAGAAAGCCCTGAGCATTTCTCCCCTTTTGAGAGCTCAAGGCTGGGGAGCCAGGGCTATGCTTTTCATCAAGCTCAGAGGAAGCCCTGACCATGCTGCTGGATGGTGAACAGTGGATACCTGTGGTGGGTGAACAGAGCTGAAAGTTTTAACACCCGCAGAGTTCTGAAAAGCCAGGCAATACCATTCATAAGAAGCCAGGAGGTCCAGAGACAAAGCTGTGTTTTGACCAAACACCTCTGAGCACTGCCTCTGACTCTCCTGTTCCCAGATTTGGGTAACAGACCATTATTACTCCCATTTTTTCCATGGATGGAAATCCATACTCACCACATCCCACAGGGAACAGAGTAATGATCCCTACCAGTCAACTTCAGAAAGTCAAGATGTGCTCTGCTCCCCATCTCCTAAGGCTCTCCACCTCTTCCCCTACCTCTGCCCCTTGTTTACTCACCTTGAGCATCAGGTTCTTGGTGCAGCCCGTGGAGGAAGTCTCAGCAGCAGCAACTCTCACCTGAAGGAGATCTGAAGAGTGGGGCGGGGAGGGGGAAGAGGAATCAGGTTACTCAGAAAAAGCTCTTTCCTTTGTTTTCTGAAATCTAGTATGGAAAAAAAAATCAATATTAAGTTTCAATTGAAAATAGAAAGCTTTTTATTTGAAACACTTTCTCTCAGATTGACTGGAGAAATAATATTTTCTACAACTAATAAGGTCTATATAATTTATATACACTTTAAAGGGAATATATAACGAATAAGTTTTTAAAATAAACTTATTTTATTAAAGAATTTTAGTATCAGCAAATTATAATTTCAAAGGCAGCTGTTAATTGTTAAACTTGAGCATATATCCAAGGTTATTTCTGTTCCTCAACATAATACTGTGTTAGTACATTAAGATAAAATATGCTGTTGTATTTATTTTTGAAAGTTCTTTCCCTAGAAATGTGTATTTCTTTTATCCTTCCAGTATGGCCGTATACCATTTCTGATCCTTAAGATTATGTAGACTCTTGTTTACAGAATAGCAATACGATATTAATTCTAATTTCAACATTTTGTTTTTCTGCTTATTTTAAAGCTATATTGAGAGAGAAAAAATGCACAAATGTACCTTAGTATGCAGATCAGCTTCATCTGCAGCCCAATGTACTAACTTTATTTGTATGCATTAACTTTATTTGTTGTGTCAAACATTATTTGTTATTTCATAAATATATATAAATGTAGAATCCATGCACTAACTTAATTATAGATAACATCTTTCTCATCCTTAAAAAAAAAATCTAGGGTCCCAGGGAGAGAGGAAAGGAGAGGCAAGGAGAGGGCTGGGGTGAGGGGGGGTGGCAATTGCTTTTCTGGGAAAATGGAGGGGCAAAGACATCTCAGGAGGTTGGACAGAAGCAGAAGAATGGAGAAATGGGGCTGCATGGAGGGTCAAACTACTGTTGATGCTTTCAGAGGTTGGAAGAAGGGAGGGAAGAGGGAAAGAGTAAACAGCTGCTTCCCCATGATGCCACCATGGCGCCTGCCCTTGCTCAGAAAGGATGGCAGCAGCAAGCCCAGCACCGCGCCAGGCCAAGCAGCCATGCATTGCCCAAGCACCACGCACTGCTCACGCATGCCGGCCTTCATCTCCTCTGGGGCAGGACGCGAGCAGAGCGCTCTGACTGGGCCACCCTGCCCCACACAGCAGTCAGCAGCACGAGTGCCACAAACTGCTCTCCAACCCCATCTGCCCATTGCCACGGGAGAGGATCAGCACCAGGGCTCCTCTCCAGTGACTCACCAGCACCGAGGTCGAGCAGCCCCAGAGGGCTGGTCGTCTGAATCACTCCGAGCAGTTTTGGCCTAAGGGGCTGTTAACAGGGACAGCACTAAGTTAGGGCCTACTGTGTCCAGTTCTGGGCTCCCCAGTCCAAGAGAAATATGGACATACCAGAGACAGTCCAGAGAAGGGCCACCGAGGTGAGGAAGGGCTGGAGCACCTCTCCTGCAAGGAAGGTCAGAGAGCTGGGGCTGTTCAGCCTGGAGAAGAGGAGGCTCAGGGGGGTTCGCATGAATGTGTATAAATACCTGAAGAGATTGTGCAAAGAGGATGGAGCCAGGCTCTTCTCAGTGGTGCCCAGTGACAGGACCAGAGGCAGTGGGCACAAACTGAAACACAGCAGGTTCCCTCTGAACATGAGGAAACACTTCATCACTGTGAGGGTGACCGAGCACTGGCGCAGGTTGCCCAGAGAGGTTGTGGAGTCTCCATCCTTGGAGATATTTAAAAGCTGTCTGGACATGGCCCTGGGCAACCAGCTGTAGGTGGCCCTGCTTGAGCAGCAGATGTTGGCCAAGATGACCTCCAGAGGTCCCTTCCAACCTCGGACATGCTGTGATTCTGTGATACTGCCCTTGCCTGGCTGCAATACAGAGATAACAGGCTGCATCTGCATTGCACATTACACAGAGGCCACATCTCTGCTGGGGCACATGGGACCTTGCTCCAGCAGCATCTTGCCTTCATATCCAAGCAAGAGCTGGGCACAGAGGAGCTTCCCTGTGCCTGCTTTTCTCCTGGCAGGAAGCCCCAGAAGACTTGCAACATGCTTGGCCAACCTCCAGCCAGGGTCAGTGCGAGACAAGGTAAAATTCACTAATTAGTGTCATTGTAGCCAGTGGTCCCATTTCACTTATGTTTTCTGAATGCTACGCCGGCATTGAAACAACTGACAAACACGGGTGCTTCATGTCAGCCACGCTTAAGCCACCTAATAAATTAGCTCCTTCTGCTGAGAGAACAAGCCCCCACAGCTGGTACGCCCAATTTTCCAGCCAATATTTCATCATTACTTTTGAAATATACCTTCCAGTTCATAATAATAAATGGAAAAGGCTTTCAAAATGGACGTAGCTGAGGAAAAGAAACACTCATATGTTAAATGCATGCAAGTATTTGGGCCCTTCTAAGACAGAAGTAATACTACAGGCAGTATAGAAAAACTTTTGGATATTTTTGTGTCTTAGTATACTGGAAATGTTGGTCAAAAAAGTGGTCAAAATCTTGGTCAAAAGCTTTTCCCAGAAAATTTATCATTAAGACCTGAAAAAAAGGAAGACCCACCTATCCTTTTATAGGCAGGTTTTAATTTAATTTTTAATCCATACAAAATTGAATTGTACGTGCATTTTTTTGTTTACATTAACACAGTCTAAAATGTACCAAAAATATTAAAGGGAGTATGGCGTTGTAAAAAGAAGACTTCTTCAGTGAAAAAAAAAAAAAAACACAGGAAGTTGGTACCCACCCAGTGAAAGGTTAAAGGCTTACCATTTGAGGAATTTTTATTGTTTATACGCACATGTATTCCTTTGGCTAAGGCAGTACACCTAAATGGCGTTCTTGCTTCCTCTCTCTGTGCTCAAGACCTAATAATACAAATAGAATGAGAGGTAAATATCTGTTTTTATGCTTGTTTCTCATCTCTGGCAAGTCTATAAAATGATCTCTAGATAAAGTTTCAGGGCTAAAATAGTTTCACACACTTTGCAATAAGTCTAGATGGACTGCAGAAGTAGTTATATTCAAATGTTATTTAATTACAGAAAATATACACTTCCTATCCAGACCCCATACCAATAGCCTGTGGCCCATCTTTTTACCTTAAAGGGAAAATCCCAGAGTTCAGACATTAGATATTCTCAGACTGGACCCTTCCTGTGGCAGTGGGCTTGGAAGGCGGCTTCAGACCACACATCGGTATTTGTAGTGGCTGCCTTGAGCAGAGGGCGAGAGGGGGTTACACACCATGCCTGCAAAGGACTGGTCACCTTGGCTCTTTGTACTTTGCTCTTTGCATTTCCATAGGACTCTCCACACTTCCAGATGGGAATAAATTGGTTGCCGGTGCATCATTGTTTTGAAAAAGGGAACGACACCTGCTGCAGCCTCCCAGGCCACTGACAAGCAGGGCTGACACCAGCGTTTCATTACCACTGTCAAAATTACAGTGAGTGACAGCCAGAAAATCGTTAAGTATTTCAGCAGGAATGTGGTAGAGCTCTGATTAATATTTAAGCACCTATGTTTGCAGAAGCAACATTTTTATTTGCTTTAAAAATACTTCTGATTACAGCGTAGTCCAGCGTTCATAAGGCAAAATATAGCCATGTGGCATTTATGAATAATCCTATGCTTTGTTTTGTTGTTTGAGAGATTTTTCATAACCATATGAAAGTATCTCAGCAATTCACGCTGTAATTGAACTGGAACTGCTGGATTAAGACAATTTTCCATTTTCAATGCCTGCCTGCTGAACCAATTTACTTCAGGACTTATCTCTTAATGCAATACTATGGAAATTGAAAATTTTCTGATTGCAGCTATTGGCTTCAGGTGCTGGAATAGCAGGACACCACATTCAGTCCATGAGTTCCTTCTGTTTCTGGCTCTTATTGGCACAAAACAGACCAACCGTGAAAAAAAAAAATTGCTCCTACAATCTTGAATTATATCTTTGCCTGCAACAACAACAAATAAAAATCTGAGGTGCAGGTAGGGAAAGGTATTGAAAGCAGAATTATTTCCTTGGTTTGGGTATGAGTTCCTGGAATTCAAACACGCTGAAGTGAACCCTTCTCAAAATGGTAAATGGTCTGAGCCCAAATGTGGAAAATTGTAGACCTGAAGTAATTGGTCTGGAAAAAAATACATGAGCTGCTTGAGGGGAGACTGGAGCACAGCTTAGAACAAGCAGGGCTCTTCCTCACCAGTACCTGTGCAGTAAATCTCTTATGCTATTGACTGTTTCAGAATCCTTGGGAGTCTTTCCTGGCGAGCCATAGGAGTCGGAGAAAGTGACCTTAAAGAAGAATCACAATGACAAATTTTTACCATCAGTGCCAAGATGGTTGCACTTCTAGTCACTGTCAAAACACAAAAAGCAAGGAAATTACTTCTTCAAATCAGTAATGAGATTAGCTATGATATGGATAAAATCCTGGAAATTAAAATGCAGTGAAATCTAATGGACATCCCGGTGGCAAGTCAGCTCAATGTCAGGTGAGATCTGTGTGCATCTAAGAAAGAATCATTTTAGGAGTATTGCAAGCTCATATATTTATTTTGTAATTGGAAAGGACTCAGAGTTCAGTGACCCTAGATGAACTGGAAAGAGGTAACACATTAAACCCCAATTGCTTCTGATGAGCGGTATTTTTAACCAAAACTTGGAGCTGTCATTTCTGATGTGGGGCTGCAGGATCTCCCTCCAAAATTAACGGAATTACATATGCATGCTCTGAAGAAAGACTGTGCAATTGATATGTGGGAATAGACTCGGTATAAAAAACACACATCTTCTTGTGTATCAATAGGAAGGTGTTCATTTACATCAGCTGACTTTTTGACTGAAGGTCTGCAAAGTAATTTCACAAAAGGGTTTGAAAGACGAACCTCCTTAATAAGAGGGTGGATTTTCTTAGGATGGTTTTTATCTGCTTTACTTTCTTGCTACTCGTAAATCTGTCAGATGAGTTTTCAAAGTACTCTCTAAATTCATCCCTTCAGGAACCTAAAGATGATTTCATGTATCTTAAAGCACTGTGCATTACTACTAAAGTGGTAGATGAAGCTATAAACAAAATTCAAACAATTTTGAAAATACCATTATTTATCTTAAAGCTATCACTATAGCACAGGAGAGAATGTTTCTACTCAACCACACACGGCATCATGCAAAGTTTTTATAATAAACAGAGTTAAATGGCTACCAGTGAGTATAAAACAGAATACTATGGATCAGCTCTTGATGGAAATATAAAGAAGAGTGAGTTCTGTGCTGGGAAACATTCCATGAATGACTCCAACATAGTCATTTCATTTGATAAAGGAGATGTCAGTCTGTAATTCATAAGGCACTTCTGTTCTGTGAGCATTAAAACCTGAGCCAGCTTAAAAGATTGCATATATTAAGGTCCTGGTCCCTTAGTCAGGCAAAATAAAATATTTTGCCTTTGTCAAGGAAAAGCTTTGCCTTGAAGCCTTCAAGACTGGATTGTAAGGGGGAAATATTGCCCTCTCTTCAGGCAGTAAAAGCCTGGCATTCGGTGAGCCAGTACGCTTCTGAAGTATGAATATCACAGGATTTCTGAGCAAGGAGTAAGCAAAGCCATTTTGGAGATGCATCTGCACACTGACTGGAATCTGAGAAGGCGACTCTCCTCGGTCACAGTGCAAACTCTACTTTAACTGTAAGACTCCATTTTGCCTAAGTACCCTTTTCAAACTTCATTTTGAAAGATAATTCATAAGGAGTGTTCGCACATGACTAACAGCGTGGGGTTGCTGCCTTCATGGACCCTTGAAATGTAATCACTCAAAACTATAAAATAGCTTCTGCTGAGGAGAATGGATTTGCCTGAGAACAGATGATTTGCACACCAGGGTCACCTATCAACACTCCAAGCCAGGATGGGCTTAAACTCTCCAGAAGCAGCTCTGATGTCCCCTGTTGGCAATCTATCGAGTGGCCAAAAGAGGTATCTACCAAATCTCGTCAGAGCCTGTGAGCACAAATGCTTTTGCCTTTACCTTCAGAGAAGTTAGGAAGCAGCCACCCAAAGAAAAGCAAAGGTGCTTTTCCACCTGACCCCTTCCCAATCATATAAGCCTGTGCAAAAAGAAGACTTACAATTTACAGACTGCGTGGATGTGTATAATAGTGAAACTGTCTTTAATGAACCTACAAAAAATTAGCTACGAGTGCTAGCTTTCTAGAAAAATCTAGGTCTTTCTGACCTCAAAGAGAGGTTTTATGTCATGGAAAGTGCTTCTTGCTCCACTACCTGCATCAACTTGCAGGGACTGACAGAGCTGCTACAGACTGCTACCAAACTAGGAGGCACCTTCTGCATGTTCAATTCGGAAAATAATTTAGTGAAAAGGATCATTCCACAGAAAAATATATTTCTGCTGCCCCCCAAAGATAGATACCTATCCAGAGCATGCTTTAAACTCTATATTGAAGGAGGCTGAGCAGCAAATAATCAAGATCCAAATCCACATTTAGCCAACAGGGAGATAAAGGATAGTCCGCTTACCCTGGACCTTCTGGGCTGACTTCCATACAGTATCCCAACCTCTGTGACTGAGAGCAGGCAACTTCCAAGTCTGCTGTGAGGACAAAACAGATCTCTTGGGGGGGGGGGGGGGAAATATGAGGTGCTTAGCTACTGTGGCATGAGGCCCATATAGGGAGGTTAGCTGCAGTAATCTCAGTATTTCTGACGCCTGTGGGTTTTAAACAATACCCTTTGACAAAGAAACTCATCAAGCAGTCAACTACTCCCAAGCTGTCCTGCAAGGCTGAGGACACATGGCCAAGGCCTTCATATTGTAGGATGAATCTGCTGTTCCGAAATACACAGGTTAGTTTATTTTTGTAACTGTACCGAGCACTAACTGTAACACAACAAATGTTTCTATGATTAACAATATTTCAGATACTAGTGTATACTAAAAATAGATCATATTGAGAAAGACACAAGGAACTCTGCTATGTGATTTGTTCCTGTGTTTCTTCATTCAGATGTTTAGTTTAATATCTTAAGTTCTGTTTAATATCTTTATCAATATCCAAACATCCAGTTCTGTTTAATATCTTTATCAACAGTCTGGATGAGAGGGGATCAAGTGCACCCTCAGTAAGTTTGCAGATGACACCAAGTTGGGCAGGAGTGTTGATCTGCTTGAGGGTAGGAAGGCTCTACAGAGGGACCTGGACAGGCTGGATCGATGGGCCAAGGCCAATTGTATGAGGTTCAACAAGGCCAAGTGCTGGGTCCTGCACTTGGGTCACAGCAACCCCATGCAACGCTACAGGCTTGGGGAAGAGTGGCTGGAAAGCTGCCCAGCAGAAAAGGACCTGGGGGCATTGGTTGACAGCCAGCTGAACATGAGCCGACAGTGTGCCCAGGTGGCCAAGAAGGCCAATGGCATCCTGGCTTGTATCAGAAATAGCGTGGCCAGCAGGACTAGGGAAGGGCAACAAAGCTGGTGAAGGATCTAGAGCAGAAGTCTTTTGAGGAGCGGCTGAGGGAACTGGGGTTGTTTAGCCTGGAGAAAAGGAGGCTGAGGGGAGACCTTATGGCTCTCTACAACTACCTGAAAGGAGGTTGTAGTGAGGTGGGCGTCAGTCTCTTCTCCCAGGCAGCAAGCGATAGGACAAGAGGAAATGGCCTCAAGTTGTGCCAGGGGAGGTTTAGACTGGATATTAGGAAAAACTTCTTCACTGAAAGGGTTATAAAGCATTGGAACAGGCTGCCCAGGGAAGTGGCTGAGTCACCATAGCTGGAGGTATTTAAAAGACATGTAGATGTGGTGCTTAGGGACATGGTTTAGTGGTGAACTTGGCAGTGCTAGGTTTACGGTTGGACTTGATGATCTTAAAGGTCTTTTCCAACCTAAATGATTCTATGATTCAAATGTTAGAGGCACTTTTAGGCAGTTAAGATGACAATGAGGAATGAGACTGCAGAGTTCCAGCCTCAAGTATGTCATAGTCTTATTGGAGAATGTAAAATCTGGGCTGGAAGAAAAAACAAGCTTCAGTCTTAGCTAAAGTGCTAAGCTAAAGCTACTTTCCTTCCATCACCAATTTTGAAAACACTAAAGGATTTCCCCCTCTGGTCCCCAGAGTGGCCTACTCTGAGTAATTGTGTTCATATTGAAATCGAGTTCTAGTGGGGAAAACCCTACAAGCTACGCAAAGCCTCTGACATCATTGTATTATTTTTAAAACTTTTTCTCCATGATTCAGCTATGAAATACCAAGTCTACTGTGATCTGGTTTTCTCCACAACTTTTCAGTAAATCACTCCTGTTCCACAATAGCTACTCAGCAGGACATAAAATGAGCCAATCCCGTACAAAAACCCTTTTTTCTAGTGGTTTTCCAAAGCCATTGAGTGCAGTATTTTCTTTATCACTAAAACTGAATGCATTGCTGTCCCCAAAAGGTTTAAGTGGAAGGGATAATAAATAAGAATAATTCCCCTGATTTTATATAACAGCGATGACTTAAAAGGATCACAACATGATTTGTTGTTTAGTAGGTATTACAGACCAGATTTAAACTGTGTTACAATCAATGGAAATCTTTCCTTTGGGCTTAAATAGGCTCCATATGAAGACGCACACAGACATTCCCTCCTCCTCCCCAGTACATCAGAAATCTCTCAGGTGAAACGTATGAGCCTTGTTACACCAGTTCCTGTAGCTTCCCAGTTAAAAGAAGGGAGACAGAAGTGGCACGACTCAAGCAGTATGGTGCTGTAAAGTCACAGATGCCTACTCTCTGGGAAAAGGGCACACAGAAATGGAGAAAACATCTATATCCCACATACACAACTTGTTTTAGAAGAGCTGCTATCGGGCTGTAAAACCAAGCAGCCAAAACAGCCCATGGCAGAACTGGGAGTGCTCGCGCATCCTCACAGCAGGCTTCATCAGCTCGGTGCCACCGTGTTCGCAGCGCTGCTCTGCAGCCTGAGCGGGGCCAGCTCCATCCGCACAGCTCGGAGGTCTCTGCCCGCTCCTCCCTGCACTTCCAGCTCAAGGCTTCGACCCAGGCAGCTCACCTCTGCCTGCACCTCCTGGTGCGCGCGATTACTGCGAGAGCAATGGCTGCACAGCCAGGCTACCTTCACAAGGCTCCTTCTTTATACAGACACCGCTTGAACTGACTTGGCAGCTCTTTCACTTTGGTGCGTGGTCAGCACTAGGTTCAGCCCAGCAGGCAAGAAAAAGGGGTTATATGAAATGCCCTGACCCCCCAAATCAGCTGTCCTCTGTTCTGACTTCATTCCTCCCATCTTCCTCTTCACGTTTGTATCCTCTTCCCGCTTACCTCCTGCTGCCAAAACGCCTGTTTGCTCTACCTCCCTCTGGCCAAGACTTCTCCTACAGCATCCTGATCAGAAAACCCTGGTACACTAATTCCTCCACATCTTCCTCTGCGAGGATGAAATTACTGGATTTCACTTTGGGGTAGAACACATGATAAACGGCCAAGCCTGAGACCAGGACACCTTTGTCCCTATGATTAACTTCCTGCGTACCAGGGAAAGAGCATCTCCATCCCACACCCATCTAGGAGGAAAGCTTCCCAGACTCCACTCTAAATTCCAAAACCAAAGAACAGCTAAGTAAGTGTAATACCTATTTTGTGTTCCCCTTACACTTTTAACCACTGTTTGCATCTTTTTGCCTTATATCAGAATTTCAAATGCTTTTTCCCAGTCTTTACTGTATCACTCCTCATAAACAAGTAAATAGCAGCAACGGGGGAATACAGTTCTGAAATTAGATTTTTTTTCCCCCTCTCAGAGAAACTGTAATATAGAAATGAGTTTGTATTGTACCAAATGTGACTGGTCATTTCATGCCAGAAATGATCACATTATATTCATTAACCACAGGACAATGATGCCTTAAGGTTAGTGCCCAAGGTCTAGGAGTTTAGAATTTAGGTGACAGCAAATGCGTGAGCCATGAAAAAGACCACACTCGGTTAAGCACTGTTTAACATGCTGCCTATGTCTGCATGGCAGGAATGATGGCATTATGTCCAAATCCAGTGATAACATCCACATCTGAAACTGAAATCCTACATTTAAATGGTAAGACAGTGATGAAAGTTATAGACTGCATGACAAAGCAGCATCCACAATCTCAGTCCTAAACTCTGAGCTGATGGGAGAGGGACCTGAATGCTAAAGGAACGAGGAGAGTATCTATCACTTTTACATCCTACGTTCATGACACAGAGGGAAGATACTACATCTGAACAAATAATACAGAGTGATCCTGATCTCTGAATACTTTGTGATTGAAAGGAGTAAGCATAATACATTCACAGAGCTGAAGGCCACAAAAAGCAGTAATTAATTGATCCAGTAGGGCTCTCTGTATTTTAAAAGTGATTAATGTTCACCTACCTAGTCTTGTACTAGAACCAGTATCTTGTACTTCAAGTACAGTTCCCCAAGAGGTGACATGAATGTCAGGAGGATGGGAAAAAAATCTGTGGGGTTTTTGTTACGTTGTTACACAGAGCTCCTAGTTCAAAAACTGTGCCTTATTTGCTGTCTCCACTAGTGTAATTTTAGCTTCCAGCTGCAAGATCATGTCACATGCTTGTCTAGACCTCATTACTCTCTCTCCTTGAAGGAACTTCCGCACTGTAAACCTGTCACCTCTTGATTCTCATTGCTGATAAAATAAACTGAGATACTTAAGTCTTGTTTCAACACCAGATTCCAAAGCCCTCAAAAAACATTTACTCTCACTTCCTTTATGTTTCCTCTTTAGTTTTCCAAAATCCTTTTGAAACGCAGACACTAGAAGACTCTGTAACAATCTCACTATGGCCAGACATGGCATAGGTCACAAACTATGACCTAATCAGTAAATTAGTCACAAGTGTTATCTATATTCCACCACTCCTAAAGTAAAAACAACTCCTGCTTCCTTTATATCCTCCTTCTCTCTCCTTCTTCACTTGCTTTGAAAGAGGTTCCAATTTCTGAATTCCAGTGTTTTTTTGAGACTACCACTCCACTCCACCAAAGTCTGTTTATACATTTAAGTATAACTTACTAAAACCAAAAATTTCAATAGTGTTAAGACACCACAAGTTTAACACCTGTTTCACCTACATTTGCGTTTGTCAGCCACTTCCACTCCCATCTTTCCCTTTTTTCTATAACAGAACATACTTTGCTCTTTATCAGCCAGTTGTATTACTCTGGACTTATATTCATATCAGTGAACTGTACCGGGTGTTAGGAAAGCTCACGAGCTTTTCTGATCACACTTCTGAGGACAGTTTTCTTCTAGATCTCAAATTTAAACTCCTTTTCCTGAATATTGCACTGAAAAAAAAGCCATTATGTCACGAGCTGGGATGTTCTGCATGACAACAATAACTACTGTATGTAATAAAACACTTGATAACCTCTATTATGATATCTATTGAGACTCATTATGTCTCAAAATAAAGTCTTAGCCATCACAGTAGTATTTTGCAGCTCTATAGATTTTGATGTTGACATCAGCAGTAGTCAATGGGCTTGATTGAGGCCTTGATTGCATGGATACAGAATATGACTGAAATTAAAAGAAAATAAGTAAATCTAGAAAAACAGGCAGCACACTGGGGTGGTATTTTCACATTAATATGTGGAAGACAAAAATCAGACTGAGCTTTGGTTATTCCCTTTCATTGATGTGCATCAAAAGTAGTCACATATCTGGATTTGGAATATTGGTCTGAATGAACAACAAAGAATTTAGATAATAATGTGAAGTTTATACATTGAATTCTACCATTGAGGAGTGAATTTCCCCATTAATTTTAACGATCTGAATAATGCATAGTCTGGAACCTCTCAAATCAGCAAAATTAGAGTGGCAGCATTCTCATGGTTTACAACATTTCCAGTGTCCAGCTCATCACCCTCTTTTCATACCTGAATACCACCTCCATTCTATTGGGGAGGTTTTTTTGTGAAAGTTGTCTCTAGCAAACTGTCCTTTTCAAAAATCTCCCTCATGGGCCTAAAACCTGAAACTGCTACACCCCATGCAACAGAAGGAAGCAAAGATCAGTGAGAAGAGAGACTTTGGAGAAGCAGATGACCCCCCTCAAGACCAAAAGCTCCTTGCCATTTTCTACTGACTCTGCTAAGCAGGACAAAGCAATTCAGATATGAGAGCTCATTTATAATGTCATCCTCCAGGTCAGTCTCAGACAAACCGTGCAAAGCAAAAGCACTTTTCTGTTCAATGAATCACGTTGTGAGTTTTGAATATGGAATGCGAATGAGCTTGCTGCTGAGGGAGAGCAATGGGCAGGAGCCTGAAGTGTCAACAAATGGAGAAGTAGGTATGAAAAATGAGGTTGTTTGCGAGCCTGGTGAATGGAGGATGAATGGTCAGCGGGATGAGAACGAACAAAAGTGAGAGATAATTTGGCAAAGAAGCGGAATTATTTTCTACAAAAAGCCAAGATGAATATCTGAAGAGCAATCTACTATCTCTTCTCCCCAACAATCACAAACTAAGTGGGCTTAAATTATTAAGTTGCAGAAAGCTGCATCTAAGGCCAATATTACTATGGGGAGAGCGTGCAACTGCCACCATTTTGGGCTAGCCAAGGTGAAACACTCTAATAGGCAGACATCTCAAGGGCTTGGAGGCTCAGCAGTTTCCGAAAACAGGATCCATTTAACCCATCCCAGTCAGAGCACCAAAACAATGAGGCTTTGTTGCTGCTGACAGACAGAAACAATCAGTCAGCAATAAAGGAACAAACACGAACAAAGCAAACCTCTCATTTCTGCAAAGAAAGCTATTTTTAGGTGCAGAATTCAACATAAGTGGCATACAGCCAGATTTCAGTAGATGAGTGCATGAACACATGTGCATACACAGGTAGCCACTCTGATCCTAGAAATTTCCCCCTAACTTCACTAAGAACAGAAATGGACACTAAAGGCTAATTCTGTGGCCTGAATTCTTCCAATTCTCTGAGCAGTTGCATTGATTTGACCTGTGAAGTACGGTGCTGCTGGAGGTTAGAAATGATACCATCATCCGGCCCCAAGGATTTTGTGAACCCATCTGACTCTGCAAGAACCAAAGATATAAACATTTTCTGAGCTCTGACCATACAACTGATCCTCATAAAGCTGTCAGTGCAGAAGACTGACAGACAGCGGTCGAAAGGTCATAAAAATCAATACACAGAAAGTCAGCTCACAGAAAAGCTAATAGGAGAGTAACTGCCCTTTGTCTCAAAACAGGAGAGAAAGGTACACATCCCTGATGGTTCCTAGGTGGCAACTGCTCTGCTGCTTTGAAAAGGCCAGAGGGGTGTCTTTGTTTTTCTACATCCAGCTTATTTTTGCAATCAGTCTGATCTGCAGACACCATAATAAGAACAGTTCTTAAATCTGGAGGTAAACACTATCTCTCCTGAATGATTTACGTGTAAGGAATGAGAGAGGTGTTATCTGATCCTCGAGCTTTCTGGATGGGCCGTAAGCGTTGCTCCTCTGTGCAAACTACAAAAGGAGCAGAGCTTGGGTGCCTGTGGCTGAAAACAAGCTGTGCAGCTCCAGCTGCCAGGGGCAAAACCATACTGGCTGCAAGCACAGCCCGAATAAGCCCTGTAGCACAGCACTGCTTTGGAGAAGCCCGATGTTCATTCACTCCCACCCCACGGCCATGGATGCTTTCAGGGCTCTGCTCAAACCCTTCCAAGGAACAAACACAGCTGCATAGCACTTTTCCCATTGACAATCTCTGTTCTGGGAAATGTCAGTGGAAGGAAGCCCATCCTCTAGCTTACGGGTGTTTTTCAGCCTGGACCTGGACTGTTTTGCATGGTGGCCAAAACTCTGTGGGCAGGATTACCTGGAAATGATGTATTTTCTTCTCCTGCATGAGGTGGCAACCATAAGCATAGAAAAATGAACTGTCGCACTGCAGGTGAGGGGAAAAAATGAAAGACCCACAGAGATGATAACGAAAGATATGACACATAACTTGCTATACTGTAAGAAATCCCAGCAATTCAGTTTAGGTTACATGCATATGTGCATAATGCATGGGGCATTTACTCCAGTGCTCTTTTCCCAGCGATCTCCCTGCCTCCAAGCCCCACAGCCTAATTTCTTTTACCTGGTGAGACCCCAGCATAAGGTCTCCCACAGAATGTTTTGCACATTTTCAGGATCCAGCTCCAACTTATGCAACTTACCTGGGCATACAAGTTATTCCTCTGTAGTGTTTCCAGTGCTCTTGAGTGGTTATAGACTGTAAGTGTGAAAATGTGGTGCTCTAGCAGCAGCTGTACTTTGGAGCAGCTTAAGAGAAAAAAGTCCAAGAAGTGTTGCAGCAAAAAAGGAAGGTCCCATTAATCAACAGAACAACCAGAAATGGGCAAGAGTCTCACTTGCATTCTTCTGGCAGTGAAAACACACTGGAAACTACCCCAGTTGCTCTGTTAACTGGGTAATGAGTTCAGGAGTGTCCACTTGTGTTTGCTTCCCTCAAACGCTTAGTCAAAGGAATAGCAGCAAAAGCAACCATCTTAAGATGGCTGAGCAAAAAGAAGCCAGATCCATATGATCTCCATTGATCCACAGTTCACCGTGCTTTTGGCTTTCACATACCTCTGAATAATTTCCTGATGACTGCTGAGCAAAAAGGTATGGTTGAGAATACACTGGGGTACTCACAAACAATATGTGATCTACTATAATGTCTACCCAGCTTTGTTGTGAAGCATTACTCCAGTTTTTCACATGCATATATTACATCAGTGTATAATATAGATCGATTTGCATAGGAAATTCACATCAAATTGTTTGCAAGATGAAAGAGATAAGGAGACGGTCTTTTAACATTAGAGTACTGGTATCTAGTAATTTGGAGTCACATCATATGAGAAGGTATATCCATATGTGTGCACACATGAAAGAGTGAAAGAGCAGAGAGAGAACGCTCCTTGCAAAACTGAAAAGCTCCACGTTGAGGTGAGTTGCATTGAAGAGTAAAATCTCCAAGCTTATTATTATTTTAGATGAAAGGTTTGTGCAAGCTTTTCCCTATGAGTTTTTTATCACAAAAACATATTCTATGCTCCCAAGGCTTCTCTGGGAATGCCATGTGAAATTTTACAACATATATATCATTAAAGATAAACACACACACACGTATACAGGTGTATATATACACATGTACATTTATCAAATATGGTTCAGCTTGCACTATTTCTGAATTTACACATAGATTTTGGACAAATCCAAAGGAACACCTGACTGTGCCTTTTTTTTTTTTTTATTTCACACAAACACGTTCAGAGAATAATTGTTTTTAACAAACTTATCCAATTCTGACATGATACCTCCATCATACTTGCTGTTTGACTAAAACCGTACAAGCATACAAGAGGAACAGTTCACTGATACCTACATTACCAAAGTAAAAGACAAAACCATGTTTGTCTGAAATTTTTACTTTAATTTGCCTTTGAACTTATCAACCATTAAATAATTTCCAAAGCAATGAAAGGGTTGTTTTAATTACATTAATATACAGTTTTGATTTTGATACATTAATGTACAATTCAATTTTGTAGTGGTTTTCATATAAACCATATCCTGAAATGTCTTTCTGCATTAAATAATGCATGGCAATATTTTAAACAAGTTTTAAGCATTTCATTTTGAATTCAGCCGTGTATTCTCAAGTGATCAAGGTCAGAGCCTTCATTTAAAAACAAGACCTGAACATATTTTTAAAAAGGCATTTTAAGATAGTTGATGCACAAGGTCTGCAGGAGGTGTAAACTGGAGGGTTGGTAGTTTGGTTTTTTTTTTAGGCTTGCAGAAGTTGTCTATGCTACATTTCAAAAAATACAGCATTACAGAACTTAAAGGTAGCAGGGATCATTACAGCATCCAGCCTGATCCCATCTCATTTCCCAGTTTCATCCAAATATCCTGATGCTACAGGCATGCGTCACTCCTCCAAAAGCCAAGTTATGGGGCACCTGCGGAAAGCAAGAAAGAGGTATCACCTCCGCCTGACGGCTCTCCAGTGTCTGAGGCTGTTTGGCAGATGTGTGCAGGTGACCCCAGCAGCTGAACTTCTCTGCCCATGAAAAGATGGAACACCAACACCCATCTGACCCCGGAGGGAAATTTTCTTGCTGCCCTCAGCTTTGTTGACTACCATGGCCTGAAGCATGTGAGCAGAGCATGGTCATCAGGCATCTCAGAGGATGCTCAGTGCCAGCAGCGAGCTGCTCCATTCAATATTCTGCCTACAAGCACTGAAAAATACCATGTGTTTATTGGCGAGGTCAAAAAGCAGTGCTGCTATTAGCTTCCCTACTGTGTTCAGGTGCCTGCATACGCTAATGAAGTCACCTCCTGACCTCCAAACAGGCCAGCGGAGGAAGTTGAAATCTTCACCCTCCCCTCAGAACTGGCTCTCGACATAGGCAAAGTAATAATTTTTTTTAGTGCAGCAGATTGTCAACCACAGGAAAACACCCACAGCCTGATTTCCTACTTTGCTTCTACCGGACTCCTGCTAAACCAAGACAGCTGCTGGGGAGGAAGAGGACGAGGACGGGATCCTGACTTAAGGGCTACTGCACCGGCAGTTGTCTCCACCCTCCCTTTCCTTTGGCTGTAGCACACCCAACACTCCAGCCCTGCTCCTTTTGCCCAAACACACTGCCAGTGGACATAGCACTTCCCAGTCCTGGGAGGAAAGATAAACAAGAGCCTCCCTTGCATGGCATGGCAGGAGGCTAATGCAGAGCTGCTCGCTGGAGGCCAGGGAGAGGCACGGGGACCCACGCCTAAAGGAAAGCCGGGCATCGGGAAGGGAGGTTGTTCTTGCACCCGACACCAAAATGGCCCCTGAGGAACAGCACATCAAGGAGAGTAGCCAAAGCAGGGCTGGCAGGGGAGCTGTGAGACAGGACAAGGCTGGGGGGGGTCTGACCAAGGGGTAGGGGGGTTTCCACCTATGGAGAGGGGTGAAGCTAGAGCAGCCATGGCAGCAGCTGCTGCCCCAGCAAAACCAGCCATGACAGGAGGGGATTTTGGCCTGCCGGGGTGCCACCACTCTGCTGCGCATCTCTGCGACACAGCCTTGGGACCTGGGTGTCTGCCTGCAGGCTGCCTTCAGCAACACCATGCCAAAGGGGATCTGTGTTAATTTAATAGCACACAACCGGTTTGATTTCAACAAGGTCCCTTTCAATATGTCCCAGAGAATTTGGCCTTGTTCCAGGCTACGTTTTGCTTATTCTAGCTCTTCCTGGAGAGGGAACTCCTAACTAAGCCATTGTAAATTTGTTTTCTTGCCTAGGTACATTAGTACTTCAAACCCAGCCGAAGACAATAATAGGTTAAGTATAGCCTTACGATTTAACAGCTGAACTCCACCCAAGTGCTTTTATTTTACTGTGCTACTCAGACCTTATCCATACCTTGGTCTCTGTGTAGACTTCTATCTTATCAATATTTGAATACACACAGAAAAAAGAAAAAGCAAACAAAGCAAACATAATTGGAGACAAGAATCTCAGGGCGTAAGTAGAGGAAAACAATTTCAGATAAGTGCTTGGCACAGTGCGCTAATCTGCTGTTCAGTAATACTTACTCATGCTGAGAGTATTTTACTCACCATTAGTCCCAGCACTTCAAACACCTCTCCTTACAAGGCGTCCTGCTCCGTGAGAAGAGAGGTGGCAGAACTGGGCCTTCGTGATTTATCCACCCTCCTTGTAGAGCCGCCACAAAAAGCTGCGCAAGTGGCATCGTTCCCCTTAGGTAGGCATGACTGGGACTGGTCAAAAGTGATACATTGGTGCAATTCATGGGCCCATCTGCACCTCTGACCAATTAATTAGGCTGGGGACATGGCTGAGCTGAACAGTAGCTTGGGAGCTGCTTGCATGCCACAGACAATTATCCTGGCTTTCTAACCAGGGCAGCAATGGATGAAAACATTGTTTTGTTTACTTATTTGTGTGTTTTGATTCCCCTGAATATATCCTAAGTTACAGCCCCCCTTTTTTTTCTTTTTTTTATTTCTTCCCAAATACAAGTAGAATGCGGAGCTGGCTCACTGACTCTGAAGGAGATGTCTCATTTGTTGAAGCCAGGGGATTCTGGTCTGTCCTGGGCACATCAGACTTGAAGACAACACCAAGTATTCATATGCCTTAGCAGCAAAAGGTGTATATAAGGCTGATGAAAGGCTCAAATTAATTCGTACAAGTTAGGAGACTTGATATTCTGTGGTAAAAGGTAGTGTCAGAGGGAAAACCACTGCGTATTCATTGTCAGTCATGCCACTGTATTTATTCTACTAATACATGTTTCAGACGTGCCAGGGAACACAACCAACACCCTTCTACTCAGTAAGGTTTCCTGAAGGATTAATTTAACCCATTGCATTTTGCAATCAGTCCCTGCCCTGGCAGCCTTCCAACTGTTGCTCCACAGCTCTCAGCCCATGACAGGTGATAGAAGCACACAGAGAAAAAGAAAATAAGTGATAAACCCAGATCAGGACAGTGCTGACAATAATCTACGTTGACTAAACCAGCTCAGGGTGTGTATTCACCTAACGCTGACAGCAAAGCAAATCAGCTGGTCAGTACTATGCCTTCCAGTTAGGACTTTACAAGCTCATTTGCAGCCACTCCTCTGACCTGTTTGGTTCATTCCCCCTTCCCTAGTGCCATAAAGAGCCTTACACTACATCTTCAAACGCAGACCGCACGGCCTAAAATACCAACAAAACACCACAGCCTTACTGCTCCTACCACAAGGTCAACTTGCAAGCACGGCCATTCGAAGGAGCAGAGGGAACTCACTCTTAACGTAGCCGCAAGGGAAATGAATAACAGGCTCTTAGCTGGGTAAGTTGTTACAATATCATCATCAAGCCCAGAGAAAGACGAAAGCAAAGCAATGAACAGCACCAAGGTTAGGAAGGCTGTATTCAAGCATTAAACACACAAAGCAATATACTCACCTGGGTGAAGTTTAAAAATGCCACAGATAACAAACAGCAGGCAGCAAATCAGTCCTTCAGACAGCAGGAGAAACTTTTGAAAAGCAGTCATTAATTTGGCTACCGTGATGAATTCCTCCGTGGTGAAAGCAACAACCCACTTCACTGCTTCACAGATTCATTGCCTAGGAGGCCATGAGGAACACTGTGATAATTTAACCTGTCTTCCTGCATAAGAATTCAGCTACCAGCAATCTTTTATAATGCCTTCAGCTGGCAGTAAAGGGGTGGTTTTGATGAGACAACATCTTTCATACCTTTGTGTGCAGCTGTTGCCTCACTCCACTTCTCATGGGAGCCTCCTCCCAACTTCCCACATGGGCAACAGAACAAAAGCCCGGCAGCAGAATCACTACAACTGGCCCCATTTTGCTTTCCTTTCATACTCAGAAAAGTACGGAAACATCACACCAAAAGGCACACTCAGCAGAGCAAACCCACACGGCACCGTCTCCCCACACAGCCCGTACAACGCCTGTTACACAAACAGCTGAGCAGGTTACTGCTGGCCAGGTGCTCATCTGGATTACACGGTGCCATAGGACTCTCACATTGGATATGCAGCCCTTGGCTGCAGCAATGTAGCCTAGGGCAGACACAAGTGCAGGACTCAGGGGAGTCTGGATCTCCTAATGGTTATCCGACCCCCAGGTAAGCCTAGGTCAGTCTTTTTATTTCTTTCTCCCTTCTCATTCTCCATCTGTTTGAAGCAGTAACTGCTGACACACAATTTCTGATCCCCAGATGTGTTTTCAGTGCTTAGCACTCTTCAAGCTATTCTAGTTAGCTTGATAACAAACAAAACACTTTTACTCACTGAAGCAATGCATCAAGTCTTTGAACAAATCTCCCTTATATGAGACTTACACAAACAAAAATATCAAATTCTCTTTTTTCAGCTTTATTCAGAAGCCCTATTTGGCATTACTGAGTTTAAAGACACTGGAAATGTCCATTATGCCTGCCTGTTGATGGCATAGAGGAAGAAAAACCATTGCTATTTAAGAATGTTTCCATCTAACCTGGGAATTAACAGCTGTACGGGATCCTGAGATTTCCTCATCTGTTAGACTGGGATCTACCGAATATCAGTATTTCATGCCACATCGTAAGCCTCTCTCAGGCCTTTTCTCCCTTAACCACTTGAATTTTCCACTGGTGAAATTGCCTCTTTCGCACTCTACCTGTTCTGTTTGGCTAAGAGCTTTCCTGACTCTCAATAAAATTTCCTCTCTCCTCCATAGATCTCCCTTACTCTCTCAGTACTCCAACTAAGTGGCATAACTAAGGCAAATTCAGGGCAATTGTCATCTGCCTGTATCTAGTTTTGATGCAGGCTACTTTTATTGCAAGCTTGAAGAAGAGGAGCTTGTGGGCGCAAAAACTCACGGGTTTTCCTCAGTTTATCGCTTCGTCTCATAAAACATGTTACCCCACCTGACAAACCTAATTTACACTCTTAGTTCACCCCAGCTAAAATGACCATATTAACTAAGCTATCATAAATGACAGAGCAGTGTATGGTTTTGCCTTGCTTTTGATATTAAAAAACAATCAAACACACCATTACCAGGCATTTCCCTTTGATGACACTCCTCTACAGTTCTGCCAATTGATATCTGTCCCATCACAGTGAAATTGGGTGACCCAAGCTTAATTGTTTAAAGTCACTAAATGCAAAGCGATGTCATAAAATTTGTGTCATGGCACTACTAATGAAGAGATTCAGCTTCTGGCGACTGCAGAACTCCGCTTGCCCTAGGCTGTATACAGGCAACTGGTACCACCATAATTCATCACTCAAGACTGAAATACATGTATAAAATGCTAGAAGAGGCTGCATTTCAAAAGAAAAGGAATTACATGAAAAGAAGCAAAAATAAAATCTCATTTCCTGTGCACTGCTGTCTCACTGTTTACTGCAAGTTCCAATTTAAGTTCTTCTTCTGCTTGAGTCATTTATTGGGGAGCATCTCCCATGGGGTCTTTCTAATTTCTAATAAGATTCAAGTCCACACTGTAGCCTTTTCATATGTTTGGCACATACAGGATCTGTCTCTCTCTTCCCTCTACTCTTCTACCCACACATCATCAAAACAGAAATTTAATTATCTTTTAGATGACTATCACTGCGTTAAATTTGGTTTGAAAGGTTAGTGGAAAGGGACACACAGACGCAGAGCATGAGTGTGCATGTCTCTTTTCCATAGGAAACCAGGCTTAAAAATGGAAGATTTACAAGGAAAATGAGCTGCACTTTTGGTCACAGCAATACACTCATTTGAAACACAAGAGATTGCTGAATATACAAATTTATCTGTATCTATTGGTCCTCACCCTGGGTGCTGTAAATCCTCAGAGCTCCTCTGAAGTCGTTGGATTTACATTCATTAATACCAGTAGCCCATTCATCTCATGTTTATAAGGATGTGTGTCAGTTAAGGAGGTAAGAGAGTATCTCTAGACCTACACACATGAGCGTAGGCATGCGTGTGCAGGAGCACATGTACACTCAGGTATCACAGAGCATTCACAGGGAAATGTCACAACAGCTGCCGTCCCACAGGACAGAGATTTGCAAGGCCAAAGTTGTATCAAACTTGTAAAGTTGCCCAGGGAAAGAAGGGGAGTGCAACCCATTCATTTTTCTCCCTCTCTTTCACAAGCTTATAAAAGCAGCTTTCTGATGGACCACTTGAAAGTCACCTCCACCCATCTGAAACTTGGCTGAGGATCTCTGTCTTCCTTTATTACTGCGCAACTCTATTAAAGCTCTCAGTGGAACTGATGAGTGCATGTCCCAGCCAATTTTACTTTTTGTATTAAAAAAGAAAAGCACACACTAGTCTATTGAAAATCATTTTTAAGAATTTTAATCATAGCAAATGTGTCTGAACAGTTCTCATTAAATCAGCACTTCCACATATACAAAGGACAAGACTCCAGAGACAGGCCTACAAAAATACCATGTATTAAAAATGGGGTGGGGGGGAAGGGGTGGTTAGAAACTCAGCAATGTTTGAGACACCTTCTAGGACAGACAAGCAAGCAAAGAATGCTTCTCCAGACATTCAGATTTATCGACAGCACTTTGATTTCACCTTTAGAAAGTCAATATTTGGCAAGCTTTTGACACGGCGGCCCAGGAGCTCGTGTATCTGTAGGGGCTGGTTAGCCCTCCACAAGAAAAGAAGGGGGAAGTCGTCTAAAACCAAGTTATATGTGTTCTTGCTTCTGGAACACGTCAAGGACTTCGGTTCACAGCCACTGAACAGTGCCAGCCTGCTTGTTTAGCTAGAATATAATTAACGAGGGGTGGGGAGGGAGCCTAGGGAGGGCAAGGGACCATGTAAAACAGAGTGTAAAACAAGGAGCAGAGACGGTGGTAGAGCTGTAGGAGAGCCATGTAATACCTGCGTGCCGGAGGCTAGACTCAACCTTCCAGCTTCTGGTGCAACTATTAACGAGCCTGAAAGTCCGGAGGGGGAGGGAAGAGGACATCGGCACTACCAGACAGAGGGAAGCCTTCCTGCCTTCGATTCTTAAAATAAAGAGCCAAACCTTCATTCAGCTCTTGTTTTAATTAACGTACTAAGTGCATGAACACGCACACACATCTTCGAGGCTGGCACTGAGAGAACTAGCTCTCACTCAAAGCTGTGCTGAGGACACTTCAGCTGACATAAAGTATTTTTCCTTTGCCTTTTTGTTTTAACACCTGTCAAAGTTTATTTTGCCTTCACCAGAAAAAAAAAATCCCCAGCCATCCAACCATCCCCACTCCTTCCTATCTCCCTTAGTAATGCAGCAACCTTTGCTAATAGGGATAGCGCAAAGACAGGCCCTGTGGGATGGGTTTTTTAGGTCTGCTTTAGATTACAGCTCGCTTGCAATGCCTTTGGAGCAATTAGGGATACTGTAGCTGAAGTAATCTAAACTGATATCAACTGCAAGTAGCTTGAAATACACGTTGGGAAGCTGACAAGCAGCTCCCCTAGAGACTATGTGCGTGTGTGCACTCGGTGCTGCCCTCTCCGCTGCAGCCCTGTGCCACACCAGCCTGCTGGTCTCAAACCACAGGGGCCGCAGCAGGGAGAATGCCTCCTTGCAAGGACTGCCACTGCTCCTTCTTCACTTTCCAGCAACCACCAACCACATCTCCTGACTCCCAGGACTTAAAAATATTTGTCTTCTCACGAGGTCCGCTGCTTAGCGAGGTTTAGTCTCCAGAACAGGAAGCCTGTTGGGATTTATTTGGAGCATAGCTGAAATTCAGGAGCACCTCTGCTTTCTCCCGACATACAGAACAGATGGTATAAACGTGGCCTGAATGAAGAACAGCTTTACTCTTCTTTTTGTTTTTCCTAGTGCCCGTTTTTGTTTTTCTGAAACAATTATAAGCAAAACGAGGGTGGGGGAGGAGGGGGGAGGATGAGAAACACTTTTTAGAGCCTACCACAAAAGAGCACCTGAGCAGCACGCTAACCTCAGCGCAGCAACAGACGCAGCGCCCTGCCACGAGGCAGCCTACTTTGGGACTACTTTTCCCACCTGAAGCTGAATAGAATGGCAGGTTCTCCAGTTTGCGGGATACCGGGTGGCCAGGAGAGCTCTACGTTTGTGACAACTTAGAAAGCTGAAGGAATCTTACAGAAAGGTTCTCACATTTCTTTTAAACCTTAAAAGGCATATCTACAGGAGAGGAACCGCAAGACCCAAAGCTCTAACCAGAGATGTTATGTTGGACCATTCCAGCAAGGAGAGTATTCGCAGTGTGTCCTTATGGGGCCATTGTTTCAACCGAGATTTGTGGTGGGTCACATCCATGTTTCACCCGGTTCAACACCCACCCCAGGACACCTCCTTCCCTTGGGCCACCAAGCAAGCACAGGGGGGCTAGACTGTGCTGGCACGATTTAACCAAATTCCCTTCTTCCTTTGGCAAAAGTCAGGCCACTGACCCAATCAAGGATTTAACAATCTCTTAAGGAGACGGACAATTTGCCCTCAAAATTGGTAAATATCTCCTTATCAAAGGCTGCTTGCTTTAGATCTATGAAATGAGGACTGCCACTGCGTATAGGACATATGACAGAGATCCTCAGAGGCCAAGTCCACTAACGGCTTTAAATGAGGCACAAGACTCGAGTTTGATCTCAGAGAACTGACAGTTACAACTAATTCCACGTATAGTGCTCTGTGTGCTCGACATCCAGAAAGCCCAGGCTCTGCACATTTCAGCAGGCATTTTAAACTTAATAGGCAGCACGCGACATTTCATTAAGATTTTGGTGCTATTGCAGTTTTCAGCTCTTAGGAGGTTTATGAGGTATTACAAAACAGAAGCACATACGTACATTTTGAAACTCAGCATACCTAATCCAAGCCATGAATATGGATTTTCTTCTTCCTTATCTCCCTCCTTCACCAAAAGAAGTGGAATCGCAAAATTAATGTCACTGATACACTGAACAAAAACCCAAAAAAGCTGTTCATGAATGATCTTATCTTAAAAATCAGATTGTGCAAATAATTTCTAGTCTCTGAGTTGTTTTCTCTTGTTTTGCTATTGCTTTTCAAAAATAGTAGGGCTATAGTAAAGAAACAATAATCCAAAATACTCATTTAGAGAGGACCTATGATAATAACAGCAGACAAAGGAGTATTGCAAATAAGACTCTGTATGGAGCCCTGGAGATGTTCCTATTTCTGTGGAGACTTGTTACCATTTTCATCACTGAAAATGCAGTAGAAATTTGCAGTCGCTCATATATACAAAGGTAAGTTTCTCCTTGCAAATCTGCAGGGAAACAGGATGGCCAAACAACGGGCTGAAGAAGAGGAAACAGGAGATGGCACACTCGTAAGGAAGCAGTACAAAGTGCTTTTTAGGCTTCTTACTGTAAAGGACGAAAGAACGAACCCAAACCCAAAGATGTCAGCCATCAGCAATAACAAACACAGACAGTATCTAGGGTATTAAAAAATATCCTCATTTATCCACTACTCCTGACAACATTTCTCTCCATCCCAGGGGTTTGCTGGAGTTGCTCATGCTTGTTCTGCCTAGATGGCTGCCAAAAGACGTTCAGTGTTGCAATTCTTTGTTTATCACAAAACCACGCTCCTTGCTGGTAACATTTTACAACTCTTATCACGCTGTTCAATCCAGCTAACACTGTCCAAATCTTGTCTTCTCTAAACCGGAGGAGGTCAGAAAGGACAAGAAAGAACACTCTATGTATCCATTGCAGTTAGCCAGTTATCAAATATAATCATTAAGCAGGGATCCAGTTTTATCAACCTGTAGGTTTAGCAAATCCCTCAGCATTTCAGCACAGCAGGAAAGAAGCGATTAGCATTCAATTTATTTCTCCTGAGTTTTTTAAATCATCATCACTCTGGATTCCTAGGGTGGGTTTTGGTGTGGGTTTGAACTGCAAGCTTTTCTTTTTTTTCACCATGAGTGAAGAATTCTCAGCTATGTACAATGAGCAATTAGAAACATGAGTTACAGAAATACAGGTTTCTACACTCAAGTGCTTGAAAACAGCTGCCTTGGGGTATTACAGAGCCTCTCCTAGTTAATATGCTTTCAAATTTCAAAACAAAACCTTTCCCAAAGCAAAGCTTATTACTTCAAATGTTCTTTAAGAATCATGCAGACTAGCCAACTATCAAGAAACAAACACCTAAGTGTAAAGTCCACCTCTATTCAAGAAAGTATTTAATCATGTGTGACCGAATCCCTTCAGCTTCCTTAGATTTAATGCTTTAGTGCTTTCTCAGTTAGCATATTTTCCTGAATCATGTCCCAAATATTTCAATACACTCCTTAAGCAAATCTTTGAGAAACATCTGTGACCATTATTCCAAATAATTTAAGCAACAAATTACTCATTTGCAGTTCAATCAGAAAATTGGCCATGCTTGGGAACTGAGCTCCCTTTTATGCTCATAGTCAGCCACACGCGTCTACCACATGACACGCTGCTTTGAAAGTATTGTAAGAAAGATCCACCACCGTTCTTAAATTCTTCAAAGTGAGATCACACTTCATAATGACAACCTGAACTCAAACCATCTTGCAGGAGAAGATTTTTTCAGATCTTGAGGCAGATCCAGATTTGTCTCAAGCAGATGCAAACCCCAATGATTCAGACCTAGTCAGTGCATGCAGGCACCTATAGGGCAATGCTTCCAAAACTGATCAGCACAGTGATAGCACACACACATCTTTTTGTAATTCTCAAGATAGGCAACTAAATAACCTTCAGCATGAAAGTACTCAGGTTTCTCTGTTATTTACTCCATCTTGAAAACCAAGCCAGAAAGCTACAGACCTCTAATCTAATACTACTAGTTCTTTTGAGTGCCATAGCTGTACCAAATAGCCACTTCTGTTTTCAGCTTCTCAGATCTAACAGGTTCAATAAATCCTGTCTTCAGCTGTTTGGCATTACCAACGTTGTCAACTTCATTATTTGTCCTGGGAGATGGCCACCTGCTTTTGTACGTTCAGTCAACACACATGCAAATAAAACAAGCTTTTATTTTAAATGATGTGACACATCTGCACACACCAAGAATTCAAGGCTTTGCTTTCTTTTTTATCCCAGCTTCCTCCTGCTGAATTCCTGTTCAGCTTGTGCCCAAGTCCTGAGCTTCAGTGATGATTCAGCACCGTAAAAAATTTCTGCACACCCATCAACGGTTGGACTAGATGACCTTCGAGATCTTTTCCAACCTTAATGATTCTATGATTCTATTCTATGATCAAGTTTTTCAGTTAGGTGGAAAACTGCGCTTTTGAAATAGGCAGCCTCCCAGCTCAAAGGTGTTGAAGGAAAAGCAAGATCTGGAGTTTCACTGCTGTTCTTGAGATACAATTTGACAGAAATGACATATGCAGGCCACTGCAAAACATGCCCAGTAGTTGTTTTTGCACATACAGATCTGAATTTCCAGCCTACTGCCTAATCGTTTGCTCATTTCCAGCTGTCCTTCTCCTTCTGCACCCTTTCTTCACTCTTTCAAACCAGTTCAGGCCAAGTCTGTATGTTGCCTTCAAGATTTCAGGAGTGCTTTATACAGCTCTGTTTCGAGAGACCTCCACTTGAACTTACAGACCCCTGATAAACTAAAAGCCCAGGCATCTGGCTATTCCCTATGGTGGACATCCCAGCCTGGAGGCACGGAGCGATGATGTGGCTCCTCACCTGAACCCCAGACGAGATGTCTCCTGTGGAGCAGCGAGTCCCATCAAACAGCAGTAGGAGTCAGTTTGCAGGAGACAGCTCAGAGGAGGCGGCAACTCATCCCGCATGAAATCCAGGTAGCAATACCTAGGCTTCATGCTACCAAGCTATCTCAGCACCTCATCATCCCAGCACCATAAAGTACATGACCTTCCTGAGATCTAAGAGCCTGAGGTCGTTTTACTAATCCTCTTGGCCTCTCTCTACTACATGTGAGCATGTGCTGTGTGCATACCCCTCCCTGAGCATGGAAACATGTCCCTGTGCGCACATGTACAGGGGCTCCATCCATGCCCCAAGAGTCCCCATTTCATCCCCACCCTTAGGTGCTTCAGTGTGGTATTGAGGAGGAGAGTGAAAACAGACTTGTGTAGATCTGAAGGGGACTGTGGGATGGATAAGGGGGGATAGGAAATATTTTCTGTGGCTGTGGATCTTACCTAATCCCTCGGAATTGCCTCTGATGTTCAGGAACATGCTTAGCACAAAAATTACAGGAATTATTTAGAACTAAAACAAAAATGTATTGAAGCATAAAGAAATGCTTGAAAAATGCATTTTCTGAACATTTATTAACCATTAAATTTCACTGAACTTGGAAGGGGTTTTTTTTTTTTCATTAGAGATGCTCAGGGCAACTTAAGAAATGTCTGTAAAATCGTTCAACTTGAGGATGAAGCAAGCAGCTTTGCTTGTTGACACGAGCATGCAAGAGGTAAAGTGACAAAGAGAACACAACAGCCCCAGCTGTCAGGCCTACGGACAGCGTACAGCACCAGAAAGGTCACTAACATGTTGTAAATCCATTGCAGCATTTCCAGACAATTTTGCCCTACTGAAGCTCTTGCACAAAAACCTTTGCCTTCAGGGCCAGCAGATCTTTCAACAGCCTCCCAGATGATGCTGGGACTCATTTGCTGCCATGTACCTTCTTCCCTCCCTCCCCCCTCCATCCACCCGTAGAAAAAGTCTGGAAAAAACAAATCTTAAGCCACACTTTCTGTGCAAGTAGGGTAAGGAAGCGTTTCAACCCCAACATTTACTTAATATGCGTTGACCTGACATGCGAATGTCTCCTGCAGTACTCACGCAAGTGTCTCATGCCAGCAAGCACTTCATGCCAGCACGCCACGTTCCCTGGGGGCAGTTTAGCTGTGGATGGTGGGTACGGCCCCTTTCTATGACGGGGAGGAGGCAACATCCTCTGCTTCGGAGAAGATCCAGGGAACACAGAGGTTTGGAGCAGTTTACACAGTAGATTGGTGCCAGGAGCTTTTGATACCAGGACACCTATAGAAGCGCTCAAATCATGTAGGAATTGTTTGGTTTTGTTTTAGCCCTGTTGTTAATGTAACAAAACCAGTGCAACGTCAGCCCTCTCTACTCCAGAAAAGCATTTGCAGTATTAGAAAGGTTGGCTGCCCAGGGCTCCAGCAATAACGTGACTGGGAAGGGGGGCTCGAGGGGAAGGGGGAGCCGGCGTGCCAGTCTGTACGATACATGCTTAAGTCAAGGCCAATAATCCCTCACTTCCATAAGCAAAAAGTTTACTTAAAACTTTGAAGTCATCCGATTAAAACAGAAAAAACCAAAAATCTGTTGTGTGGCTGAGCAGTCATCAGCTATAATTCCGTATTCCAAGGTAATTAAAACATGAAAAACCTTTATACTATTTACCACAACCCACACTTAACACTTTGCCTTAAAATGCTGAGAGTTGAATTGCAGCCACCCCCTCGTAAAATACGGAGCAATTCTGCCAAATTCCCTTCCATGCTCTTCATTTGATGGCAAAGTAACAGAGGTACCATAATTCACTTGGTATCGTTCTTTTCCTGCTAATGTTTTATTCAGGCTGAGCTTCATTAATAAAGATGAAACTTTGGACTCATGATTGCTCCATGTTTACAAAACATCCAGGCTCCTTTACATCTTGGTTAAGCATGAACAATCACTGAACACACAATTTCCTAAAAAAACCCCGCATACCAAAATTGCATATTTTGAATTTTTAAAATTCACTAAATAAAATTTCAGAGAGTGAACCCTAAAGTCTGTTTGCCAAGAAAGCACAAGCCAAAAATGGAAGTTGGGACCCTCCATGAAAAAAAACAAAGCTGGACCCCAACACACACATCCCTCCCATTAAACAAGCAAATAAATACACATTCATACAGAGTAATTTGCTCTAAAAATGCAGGTGCTTCAGTGATTACCCACAAGATTTAGCATAAATTTTGGTTGCTCAAACAGTACTGGATTCACAGTAAGTTTCCTTCTTTTTTTTGGTGGAACTGGGCAGTGATTTCTTACTGGACACCAGAGAACAAAAACTAGCCCAGAACCTGATGATTTTGACACAAGTCCAAATGTGTTTCTCCACAGGGAAAAATTACAAAGACAAGGCTGTTTAAAAAAAAATAATAAATTTAAAAGTTATAGGTGTACATAGCAGTATCACTTTTTTAATGCCAGCTATTGGACCAAGGAATGGGACAGACTGCACTGCATTTTTAAAGTAGTATGACTATTGACATACTTGAGAAACATTTTAACACTGTACATTACAACAAACTATTTAGTTCACTTCTACACAAGTCAGCAAAAAAGCTAGGTGATCCAACATGATATGGCAGCTGCAAATTTAAAATGATACTCACAGTCTAAAGCCAGAACAAAAACATTTCCAGAACCCCTATTTATAAAAAGGAATGAACGTACACACTGCGCACGCACGCAGACAAAAATCTTATTGCTCTTACACAAGGCTGCGAGCAGGCAAATGTCTGGATCAGAAATTAGGTCAAACATGCATTTCAGCAGGCACGAAAAGTACAGGAAATTCATATTAATGAAACAATGTACTGCGTTACGTAATACAGGATGGTATTCTGCTAATATAATACTTACGTCATTAATACCGGATAAACTCCAGGTCTGCCTGTTGCATAATGTGTTATGCAGTGTGGTATTTTAACCTAATTTCTGATTTCTCTTTCACACTGTACCCTCCACGTAGGGACGAAGGGGGGCAGTTTTCAAGACAGTTGTCCTCTGCAACACCAGAGAAACCTCGGCCTCAAGAGCTTCAGTCGGGCAGGTACGGCCAGAAGGAGGTTAACGCTATCAGCACGGTATCTCCAGGACCTGCTCTTGACTGCCTTGCATTTTTGTGCAGTCATTAACAACTCAAGATAAACAAATGCAGAAGTTGGTGCAAAACGCATCAGCGCTGTTCTCGGAGCATCTTCCAGCTACGCTATACACTGCTGGTACACCCAGCAATTGCTACAGGGGATAAGGCAGTAGAGGGTCGAGTCCTGTATCTGGTCACTTCCTCAAGAGTCTTATGAAGGCAAGATTTTTTTGTGAACTGGCTTTCCTTTACACAATAAGCAGCGTAGCGTGGATGTCAGTAAAAATCTGGCTACCTACTGGCAACAAGAGACTAGCACGTTCACAACACACATTTTGGAATTCCTGCTGTTCCCTACTGCAACCAAATTAAACATGCTGCGGAGAGGTGTCCGTGTAACTACAATACTCGTAAGCCAGGTTCAAGGCATATTGCACATCGGCCTTGCACGAAAAAGGCATTGAATGTGTTATCTGAGGATTTTTTTTTTTTTTGTGCTGTGCTATGCATACATATGACAGTAGATAAAAATCAGCACAATGGTTCCTCTCCATACATGACCCAACACACACCATAACAATTAAGCACCATATATGCTATTCTTCAGTTAACAGGAATCAAGGAAGAAAATGGTGGTTTGGGAACAGGGAAGGGAAGAAATCCAGCACAAAGTTAGAGGTATGTTCCTGACAGAAGTCCTAGCTGAAAATGTTTATTGTGAACCAGCAACTGGATTTTGTGACATAACCATAAAACCACCGACATCTACAGGGCCAACTTGGGCACTGCATAGTCAAAATTATGGTCTCCGGTGTTACAATATGGCATAGAGCAATCTCTACTTAAATATTAGAAAGAGTAGTAGGTAGACAACAAGAGGTCACGCTTCACGGAGGTTACGCTTTGTACTTGCAAAAAGAACCAGTGCAAATCAATAGGTTTTTCTGTCTTATTAAAGGTCTGTCATTGTGCCCCTTGATCCGATCCCTAAATCTCACAGACTTGCCAAATACCCAAATTCACACTGTGCTCTATTTTACTTACGAACAGTACTACTGAAGCTAGTGGGACTGCTTAGAGCAAGGCGCTGCTGCAGTGAAGGTTCAGGGACTTGGCTCTTTCTAAGAAATGAACTGCAAATGACTGGGGTTTCATGACACTCACGAGTGGAGGGAGACACTTCCTGTGGTTTTTTTTTTAAATCTGTCCTTATGAACACCAACATTTGTAAGACTGAAATGTGGGAAAAGGCTCTGTTATGCTCACCCAGACATTTTGACACCAGGCCAGCCACAGTGGTTTAGGGGGGTAGCCCACCCAGTAGAGGGTTAGGGTGGCCTGGGTTCTCCTCCCAGCTATGTCACTGCCTCTTACTAGATGATTGCACATAAGGGTCCTTGGTCTTAGTTGGGATGGTGAGGCTTCCTTAGAGCAACTCCTGTGTTACACCATGCATGGGTGCACAGTTGCATCTCCTAGGAAAGAGGGAGGCAAAATAGGTCTAAATTCTTTAGAAACAATTAAGAAAACCCAACCTCAGGAAAAAAAAATAAAACAACAATTTTCTATCATGTCCTTGCAGGAAGGAGTCCTAGGACTTCTCATGACCCATTTCTTCACTAATGGCTACGAAGGCCAGGTCGTCAGGAAGCCCTGCTGCCAGATCAGAGGTAAAACAGCGTGTCCAGTGTTTACTGTTCAAAGCCATCCTTTGTGTGAAGCCAGTTAGGCAGAAGTGTTTTGGCTGCATTTTTAGGTATTCCTCCTAGCCCACTTTGCTTCCCTGCTCGGAAGCTCCTTCAAACAAAAGATGCTGGAAGTACCACTTCCCTGTAGCTAAAAAAAATGAGGAAAAACAGAGAGGCAAAAAACACACACCACAGAACAAAATGATTGCTTGGAAAATGCTTCCTTTTAAAAACTATTGTACAACTTCCTAACTTGGTTTAATTAATGTGCAGTTTAAAACATATAAAATGCTTTACCAGCTAAATGATTTCTTGGTTTTACAAGTCTCCCTCCCTCCCCCCATTAAAAAATAATGCATGTGTGGACTGGTATTGAACACCTTGTACAGACTCACGCGCCAATTCTCCTTTAATTCTACATGGAGCAGTTTTGATTTTAATCTACTGTGTTTAGAGAAGAGCTCATACCGTATACTTTACCGTATAACCAGCTACATAGATGTCTTTAATCTCGTAACACAATAAAAAAATCACTGTAAGTTGCAGTCCCTTTGATAAATGATTATAGTGACGCATGCAGTCCTCCTCAGTGCCGTTGCCGCCAGACACGGGACGTGATTTTCTCCGCACGCTGCCGAGAGGCCAGACGCTGCACCGCTGGGGGCCACGGCCGGGCCGGCACACCGCTGCCCTGGTGCACAGCGTTCTGCAGTCATTGGGCAAAGCTGCGGTGAATTGTCTTGCTTGATACCACCACCACCACCACCACCACCGACCCGACCCAACCCAACCCCCAGGGGAGCACCCCCTTCCCCGCCTCAGCCACAGGAGATCACCGTGAAGCGCTTGGAAATGCATGACATGTTGTGGAGGACGATGCCCAGGAGAAAGACCAGGACGCAGGCCACCAGGATGACAGTGCAAACCCCTGACCAGGTGGAGCTTTTCACAACGCCTCTCCGGTCCGGCTCCTCTGCTCCTCCCTCAGCGGGAAGGCCGCCCTGCAGCGGCTGCTGCTCCGCCGGGATCGTCACCACCGCCAGGGACTTCTGCTGGCTGCCGGGCAGGAGGCGGCAGCCGATGTCTCCTGGCAGTAGCGCCCTCTCCTTGGAGAGGGGCAAGGGCAGCATGTAGCACCCATTGCTGGGGAGTTTGATGAAGACGGGGGTGTGCTCCGAGGTGTGGGGGATTGCAATGACAGCGATCACCTCGGGGTCATCGGGCAGCTGCGACACAGAGTACCCCGGCGGCAGCTTGGTGATCCCGCGGCACCAGGGGCAACGCAGGTCCTTCTGGCTGGTCCTCATCTGCTGCAGGCACACCGAGCAGCAGGTGTGCTTGCAGTCCAGGAGCTTGGGCCGCCGGCGGGGGCTGTAGTAGTTGAAGCAAATCTGGCACTCCAGCAGGGAGTCCTGGGATAGGGTCTCCATGGTGGCCGGCACAGGGAGGCACGGTGGGCCTCGCGATGAGCCTCACCCCAGCGCCCCGCAGCCGAGGGGCAGCACCCACCTTCCCGCCGCTTCTCCTCAGGGCAGCACCCGCCTTCCCGCCGCTTCTCCTCAGGGCAGCGCCTGCCTTCCCGCCGCTTCTTCTCCTCAGGGCAGCACCGGGCGACGGCTATGGAGAGCACAGGAAAACCTCTGGCCTGAACCTTTCAGTACCTGAGACACAGAAAAATGTGAAGGAACAGGTTATTTACAGGAACCGGTGGCAACATGAGTCCAGCTAAGGGGGAATGAAAACCAGCGCTGACCTTGTAATCTGGTGGGAGAAACAAATTTGCGACCCTTAACAAGAAAGCATCTTCCCACTGGCTTCACCAAACTGCCCAGCAGCAAACCTGCAGGCCAGCCATCACTAATCTCCCTTTTTTTCTTTTTCCCCAACTACAAAATCCCTACCAACCCGCCAGTCTGCCACTCACAGTTGTATTTATACCCATAACAGGGGAGGCTGTAGTTCACTAAGCAGGTCCTTCAGCATCTACCTCCTGCCATACTTTCAGAACTTTTCAGCCCTTCCTGCACCTTAACAATTGTTTTCATTTAATCCTTTAAACCCCTGAAGATTTTTAGCTATTTGGCTCAACCGCTAAGACTGCGTGAAAGGTGGGGGAAAGAAAAAAATGTTTAAACGGATGCATTTCCACAGGCTGCTGAACTTATGCCTGTGCGTGAATGAGCAACCAAGTAAATATACTGAAACACCCACATTTGCGCACAATGAAAAGGAATGGCATCGTTTTCACTCAAATTAACTGTTTGCCTGGTTACACGGGCAGCTTGTTGAACATGGCCCTCTGAAACATAAACCTTCCCACTGATGAAAACTTCACCTGAGACAAAAGGCTCTGTTTAGACCAGAACTGCCAAATGCCATGGAGAACAATCTGTTAATGCACCGAATTAAAGGCGAATTGTTACTAACCTTGTTCTAAACTATTCATTATAAAGGGATTCTTTGCATTTCCCCACTTATTTCTTATAGCTATGCAAAAAAAGGGAGCTGTGTTTACTTTCACAGTGAGTTGTTTAGCTTTGTTTAATTTTGGTCACTCCAACACAGGATAAATATGAAGGGGTGACATTTTTACAACTTTTTACATTGCCTTCCTTACTGTATTTGAAGAAGTATCAGCCTGAATTTGCATCCAGAGAATACGATAAAGAAAACCCAAAATATCTGCATGGTGACCTTTGATCTTCTCTAATTAGAATGTTATTCCCAAAACAGAGCTAACACCTGAGGACCACAGCTGTCGGAGGACTTCTTCCTTTCCATACAATTATTTCTTGCTCTTCTCTCTGGATCACAGCAACCAGGTTGCAACACGCTAATCAATGGGTGACGTCAGTAAAACAGAAATAACGTAGTTCAAGAAGAGAAGGCAGGCATAGACGTGGGGTTTGCAATGCAGGACAGCCCTCTGGACCACGCTGTCCCATATCCTGCTTCTGGCAGTTACCGGTATTTGAATAGAGAAAACAAAATACACATCATCTTTTCAGATGCTAACAACTGGTATCACCGACATTGGCAGAACTGGCCCTGCTGCTGATTTTGTAACAGCAGCAGATTTTGGCTCACAAGGCCCTTCAACAAACACGCAGTGACAATCCGGAGTCAGGAGGGAGCAGTGGCTGCAGTTACGAAGGCAGGAGCTTGGGAAACACGGGCAACGGCTGCAGGAGGAAACGGCACATGCCAGCTGCCCGAACCGCGCTTTTGGGATGCTTTGCCTGAACATGGACAGAGGCCACCGCTGGGAGAGACCCCCACCAGCATGAAGGCAGCACGGGTCCGTGCAGTGCCTGCTCTGCACCGGCCTGTATTACACGGAGGGAGCCTAACACTGCCGCAGAAGGGCCTATGCATTCACTGCCCGCGCGCAGGCCACACCACGGGAAAGTGGAAGAAAATGAGTAGAGGTTTTATCTTCTTTATCCTCTCCTTCCCGTTACTATCTCCACATCCCTGTGGTACAGACAGGCACAAAGGCAGACTGTCAGAAAGGGTCATTGAAAGACTAGCGTGCAGCTGAGAGAAAAATGGAAGAGAGCTATCCACAATGCTAGGCAATTCCTGGCTGAAAAACACTAAGAGACAAAGGCCAGATTAGAAATGAGTTATAGGAACTCAGGAAGGAATCACTGAAGCCATCAGATCCAGTTTTCAGCCACAAGCAACCCAGCAGTTTTATATTTTGCACAGAAGTATCCATACAAAATCTTCACAGTTACGAACTGCCCAAGCCAAACTTGAGCTGAGACATTACAAGACGCAACTCTGATCTGCTCTATCTGCAAATCTATCAAAAAAACCCAGGTATAACAATACTGCAGCATTATTATGAGAAAAAGCCCCAATGCCTGGAAATTCAGAAGGTGAGGCTTATGTTTAAAAACAGAGTAGCCGTACTCCTTCTGCAGATGTAAATCAGTATCTCTGCATAGAAGCTCTGCCCTCCATATTCTGGATGTCAGTGAACTGACTGGTGAAGTTCTCTGACCTCATTTAGCTGTCCCCTACAGCCATCCCTCTCCACTTACAGTGCTAAAGGTAAACCAGTTTCTATTGATGTGAATGTGATTGGGATCAAGATAATTTTTCTGACCACATATCCCTGTCCAGGAGTCATATACTCATGCACTATAAAGCCCCTCATCCCTGTCCTGGTGATATCCTTACAGTAGAAGATCAATGCTATGAGAGAATGAGATGAGGTATTTGGAACTGAAGAATAAAACAAAAGTCACCTCCAGGCAAACAGCGCCCTAAGTACAAAGAAGAAAATCCATCCCAACAAGATCTCAGCTGTTTTGAATGCTAAGTAATGCTGTGAAGCATTTCTCCAGGAGGTCAACATTTTAAAGCATTAGTGCAATCTATAGGAAGAAAAAGGGAAAGAATGGAGCCAAATTAAAAGGTTAAGATAGGGCTTACCACCTACATGACATACATTGTTCAGATATGTGCAGATATATTTCAGAAGCTGTAAATATAGTGACAACCCCATTTTGACCTGGTGCTGAATCAAGGAGTCACTTCCAACTGTGTGTCTCCAAGTTACACTATTTTCCTTTCCTTCCCTCCCCCCCCAAAAGAACAACTACAAACATTATTTCAGGTAACAAGGGTGCATTGTACATATTCCTATACCGAATTATGACATTTCTTACTTTCCCAAAATGTCTCAAATAATGATCAGAGGTATATTTTGACAGATCAGTGGTAACAACCGTAAGCAGAGAGGTTAGTATGATTCCTTCAGAATATGCCTAAAAACAAGTTAAAGAGTAGCCACAACCACCTAACCCCTTGGCCTTTGCTGACACTGCCTTGTTCAAAGGTTGGACATGCAGTTTCATGGGTGCAATGTAACTTTATTCCCAACCATACTGAAAGCCCCACAACCCTCCTGCACTCTGCCACAGCTTGGTTTGGGGATAAAAGAAAGTCAAGCCATCATCTACAGTCAGAATTAAACTGCATAATATCTATTTGATTCATTTTGCAGTATGTAGTTAGGAAGGAAAAAGCCACAGCAGCTCTCTCGGTACTCTTCTACCACTTTGCTCTAACAACTATGCCAAGATTTAACACTGCATCAGATGTCCTCTTGGACAGGGGCCTGAACTCCCTAGTTTGTGCTCAATGCACCCCCATACCAGTTGGGGGTACTGAGCTATCACTGGTGAACACCTCACTCAAAGCTTACTCAGACTGGACTCTTCTTGCTGCTTCAAGCACGAAGGCAAAGAGGCAGCCAGTCTGCACGTGAGGGCATGGCTGACATCAGCATCAGGCAAAAAAACATTGTTTTGTCATTATTTGTTCTCATCACCCAGTGACAGCCAAGGGGGGTGAGGGGACTGTTGACAGGAAAATGGGGTGGGGGTGGGGAGGGAATCAGAAAAGACTGTCAGAGATATCTGTAGGTCTCCGCAAGAAAAGACAGTGTATGTATGTGTGGATAAGGGCACGCATGTGGACGGGAGGGCTGGGGACTGTGACAGTGAAACCACACACGCACACAGAGGCAACTGCAACTGCAAGTAGTGACTCTGCCTGGCACAAACCTGACAGCAACTGGAAGCTCTTCAGGGCTTAGATCTAACTAGTAATGCAAATAAAAACTAACTGGGTATGAAAATCCACAAGCTCCAAAACTCAAGTGTCAGAAAGCTGCAGCAGGAGCAAAGGCAGTGGGAAGAGACAAGCCTTGCAAAGAAGCATCGGGAGACCTCTCTGCCTCCCCCACACCCTCTTCCCCTTGCTGTGGGTCTGCCCAGCATCCACAGGGCTGCCACTGGCTGGCGGGACGGGAGATTCACAAGCAGTTACAGAGACCCAGGGAGAAACCTGCAAAGCTGATGACCCCTGCAGCAGAAGATCAAGGTACAGCCGGGTGGCTGAGAGCACGGCACAAAGGTCCTCCTTGCAGATTTGGGCTGCCCTCTGCACGAGCCAAGAGTTTTTAAGATTTGAGAAATGAACGATCGCGTGACTCAAGAGCAATAAAGGTCTGCAGAATAAAACAGGTATTTCAGCTGTTTGTCAGTCATGCTATCTGTTCTGCTGGTACCTTGTCAGAGGCCGCAGCAGAGACCCCAGCTCTCTTTTTCTGGGTGAGCAGGAGGCTAGGAATGCCAAGGCATCAGCTTCCTACTCCCCGAGAAGAAGGGGGAAGGGGCATTTGTTGCTCTCTTGCAATTCGTAGCTTCCCAGCACAACGTAGGGAGGTGCTGCCGGAGGTGAACAGATGAAGGCTGCTGCAGCTAGTATAGTACAGACAGCGAGAGGAAGAAGAAAGCACAGGTTTGCTGCAGAGAAAGCTCTGCACAAACCCTAACTGTAAAGTGGTCCCCAACTGGCCAGGTCAGAATAGACAGCTATTCTTGGAACCCAGTGCAAAGAAAGACATTGAACATCCATGACGGGAGTTGGACATCAAGTCAGAGAACAGAGTAATGGCAAATCCTTGCCTACTGCCATAATGTTTTTTCTATGTAAGGACAGCCCCAGTGATACTAACAAATGGAAACCACAGCCTTGAAAGGGTGCTGCCTCTACTGGAGAACTCAGAACTACCTTCACACATACTTCCTAACTTATTAGGGCCCAAAATTATATTAATTTGAAAGCCCCAAAAATATACTTTAATTATGCCTGTGGAATCTAATACAATTCACAGAAGATTAAACATCATATCACATTTCTAAAGACTGGCTTCGGGGCATGCTGATGTAGTTAGGTGATCACTGAAAGAAAGCCTCAAAAACTTTGCACAGACTTATGCACATATTTAGGCATACTCTACTTGCTGTATGGCAAGGTTAATAACAAACTTTCAGCAAGGCAGTGCATTGACGATACTTCACCTTTCTCAAGGAAGGTTCATTATGTAAACTCCCCAAACACATTAAGAATTCTTTGACAGAATTTTACTGAGTATGTATGATTTATGATGAAGAACGATCCATTCATTTCAGGTGCCCTTAGGCTGGAAAGGAGATGGGGGTGAGGGGGGAGTACCATTCTCAATAGGGGAACTAATTGCAAGAATCATCTGCCCACAGATATGGAAGGAAACATGTGCTAGAGTCATTTCAAACTGCTGGTGAGGAGGAAGGAACATATTTAATATTTGGAAGCATTTCTGCTACAAAATTCAGCATCCATATATGTTTTCAACAGATTCATGTTTGGACAAAACACACTGGGGCTGTTGCAAATGCCTAGGACGTACTACCTGGTTTCCCCTGAATATCCTTCACTAAATGATCCTATTTATTTTTAGGCTGTTCTGTAGCACTAATTACCATAGTAACTGAGAACAGCACAACGATTAATTAATTTATTCATCACAACACTCTTGTTAAGAGAGAGAGAAGTATTATCATCATTATATCCTTTCATCATCTAAGAAAAGAAGTGCTGAGAGATGAAGCAGTTAGTCCAAGGTCATGCAAGCACCACCCAGACTGCCTCAAAGCTCCTAGACAACTTCATCATAGCTCCACTTTTCACCTCATGAGCTACCAGGCAGAGGTGACAGATTCTGGGCAGGTTCTTTTTTGCAACAGAGAATCAACAAAACTCAGAAAATCACCGTCTCTCCCCATCTCTTCCAGCTGGCAGCATCCCCATGGTATGCCTGAGATTTTTTGTGGCTTTCATTGAAGATATCAGCTTTTCCACAGACTGTGAAAATCATGAGAGCCTGTGATCCAGAAGTTAAAGTATCTCCATGGACACAGTTCATCCACCATGTAGATTACAACTGAGAGATGATACGCATTTTGAGGGACGTAAAGCTAACAATAAGGCAACAAAGTTAATTCATTCTTCTCTCCAGAATTACCTGTTTTCCAGGCATGTTCCTCTAAGCCAGGCAGCCTACACCCACCATCCTTTCCATTTAGTTATTCACAATTGCACAGAAATATTGCAGAACAAAAGTGTTTTAATTTGGCTAAATCCTTAGCCAGCGCAAGCTGGCACTGTTCCTTTAGCTTTAGTCCAGCCCTTGCCAAGATGAAAATCAAGTGTACACATGCCCGGATGCATAAAGCCACAAAAAATAAAGCTGAGTGAAACTGTGATATATGAGCCTACAACATCCTATGAACCAGCACCAGGGGATCTATGCTGATGGAGAGAGAATCTGCTCTAGATGATCTCAACAGCACAGATCAAAGAGGACAGCAGCTGTCCTGCTTCTCTGGCAGCTGAGCAATCAGAGGTGGCTCACAAAAAAGGAGCCTAGTTGCAAGGTATCATGCCACAGCATTTACCTTAGAAATTGTCACCAGCCAGCCCTAGCAACAGGAGAGAGAGGCAGAAAGGTCACCCACAGCAATGTAACTAGACGTAGAACTTTACAGTTTTGGAGCAAAAACAGATCAGGTGAAAACACCAAGCTTTGGTGCTTATAGAAAACAGAGAGAGACTCACATGCCGCTCGTTGTTCCATCTCACGTCACCAGCTGCGCTGCTCCCTCTTTTTATCTGCAAACTTGGACACGTCCACATTCCCTGGCTCCAAAGACCTTATTTTGGTCAAATATGACCAGGATAAGCTGCACTTTGTTCCAACAGCAAACACCACTCATCACCTGCAACAGGCCAGGTCAGCAAATGACAGGTACAGTTTCTTACTGCTGAGTCAAAACAGTTTGACAAAAAGTCAAACAGGTGCTTTACCAGTGAGAAACACTATTTGAAATCAAAATATTCCACAGAAATATGCCCATTTCAGACAGGCAGAGACAGAAAGCAGACAGCTTTCCTGCCCACCCAGCCCCTCGGCAGCCCTCCGTGCAGGTGGTCCTGGAGCCCAGGCTATGGGAGCCTGACCTGCTCCTCACCAGCCCAACTCTGCCACATCTGTAGGTTTTCAACGAGGTCACTTGTTAAGCTGCCCCAGAGGTATGGTTCCCCAAATCTCCCAGGCTCCCTCCAGCCTGGCAGAGCACAGGGGACCCCGAGGTGCAGCTCTGCCCTGCTAGAAGGAGTCTGAAGGTACTCCTCACCACCTCCACTGTCCGTAAGTCCTAGCGTTTCTCTTCCTGCATGAGGGGTGCACTGACAGGATGAGAGACCTGACTGTGGTCCTGAGACATCCCAAATCTGAACATTTCCCAGCACAGGATATTAAAAGGTTCCCTCCCAATTGGCAAATAAACAAAATCTCCAGCATTCAAAGCATCCCAAGGGATGGTGATCATTTCTACAGCCCACTCTGAGAACACTTGCAGAGCCATTAGCACTTCTTCAGTTTTGTTGGCTGTTCTTAATTATGCCTGACTCACTCCTAAACCCCAGGGAGAGAGGAATTAAAAGCCAGGTTTTTCCACTACCAAGTGAGAGACCCATTTGCCATTCAAGCTGACATCAAGAGGAATGGGGGTGGGAGGGGAGGGATGGCGTGAAAAGAAATCTACCCCTCACCCCCTGGATAAAAGCAGCACCACTAGCTATTTATGACCAGGACATAAGGAGCAGGTGGTTGGCAAAGACAGACTTAGAACTTGCTTCCCACATCTAAAGTGAGGTCACAAGTTAAGTCTCTAAGCCAAAATCCCGCAACCTTACAGGAAGAGCTTTGTCCAAGCAAAGAGTAAAGCTATGGCCATTAAACCTACTCTCAGTTTTTAATGCACTGCAACATCTTCTTTCTAACATATTTTCATTTATGGCAACATGACAGAACTCTGTGGCATTCAAAATACTGAGAGGGAGAGAGGCATGAAGCACCTGATCACTTAAATGACAAATTTTGCTCTCCCATTAGAGCTTTATGCTTCATCTGCCATTGATAGAATTTGCCTGATACCTGAAGAGAAACTTAATTAAAAGATTCTTCCCTCCCTCCCCTGAGGATTTGGTATTAGACTTACAAAATACACCACCAAAAAAAAAAAGTAATTTTAAGTAAAGCTCAAATGCAGACATTTCTCACTGATACAGGTCAGTGGGTGACTGAGTGGGAATCAGCTTGAATTAGAGTATTAAGACACCAGTCTATCATTACAGGAGAGAGTGCTACAGCTCTCTGAGGTCACTGAGTGGGTTTTGACAAAACTAGGTCAAAACCTACCTGCCTGTGGGCCCAAACAGAGGAGGAGAGAAAGGAATCGATACTCACACGTTCATACGTTGCCTATACAATACAAAAACTGAAAACTCAATTTCACACTTACCTCAGGAAACAAAAGTCCTTCAAATGACAGTTTTAATTGTTGCAACTCTGCTCTGCGCTCCCACCTTGTACACCCCGCCTGCTTAACACGCTCTGCACTCTCTGCACGCACCCAGCGCGGCTTCCTGAGGACGTGATTCTGAGACCCGCATCACTGAACAGCTACCTTCACATGGCTGCTCTCAAGAGCTGAGATGGTTTGGGGTTTCTTTTGTTTGGGTGTGGGTTGTTTCTTTTTTTGCTTCAGAAGAAAAAAGAAAAAAAAAGCAACAGACCTAGGGGAATCAAAGTAATTCATCCTTTTACGTTGAAATGGATGGGATTAAGAAATTGGAAAATGTTTTTTTTTAGAAGCCACATAACAATAAGTAAGGAAATTCTCTTCTTTCATAGACCATAAAGAAGTAGAATAAGGTTTGAAGGGGATTAGATGGGGATGAAGCTTTTTTCATCTTTTTACCTTTCTCCTGAAATCTGCTAAGTGGGCAGCACAAGGGAGTAAAGTCCCCTGTTTATCAAGAGAAAAGGTGTAACAGATGTCCCAACACAGAAGAACCACTTCCAAGAGCTTATCTTCACAAGAGAGTGGAAGATAGCCAACTAATATGCCTCCTCAAGGTCAACTGCTATGTCATTTCCTAATGCAGACAAATTGTCATCTTCATGCATTTTCGGTCCCTGAGAAGCACTACAGCTACTCTAGGTCACAGCACTGGTCATTCTGGTTTGCAGACTACACCAAAAGGAACTGGAACTGATCCAAAAGCTCCTTTCTTATTGGAAACTAATCATTCACCCTGGAACACTCTGTCAGCTAGTAATATTAATACCACCCTCACTTCCTGAATTTGGGAACAGTCCAACTCTCATGGCAAATATGGATCACAAGCAGAGTTAGACCAAGCCTGAACTGCATACATATTGATGATTTCCTATTTTGTGATTTATCTCTCTGTCTTTACACCAGTAAAATCCTCCAAAAGAGATTTAGCAGGCTATACTGGATAAATAATGTCTTCCAATTCTTTTCCAAACCACGTTTCTACCCGTGACTATAAACACTCCACAAGCTCCAGTTCAGACAAGTTATGAAGAGCATGACCTGACATTAGCCACAGAAGCTAATGGCATAATACATGCTCTTGAGGTCAGTTGCACATTTACATACTTAACACGCTATCCATTAATGCAACCAACACAGAACCAGGTGTCAGCAGCCGCAGGCAGGTTAAGGTAATCTCTTAGTGCAGATGCCTTCACTTCCCCTGCGCCACCTTGAAAACGTGCAACCTGAGGAAACACAACACAACCTTCCCAAAACAGCTGCAACTAAAACAACTGGTTGCACATCTACTAACCTGACCAGCCCCACATCGCGACTCGAAGCCCCAGTACCACCAGGGAAAATTTCAGACTAGTGGTGAGACAACAAACTGGCACCAGGAAAGGCTCTCGGCTCTCCCCTTCATGCCCCTGGACATGGGCATGCCCATGAGAGAAATGAGAAGACTCCCATGGATGGACTTCTAGGATGAAGCCTAGAACAGAGCGAGGGGATTTGCATCAAGTCTCTCCCTCACATGAACCAGCACCATTTGCAGACAAAAGTAGTCTCGCAGCTACGCAATGCAGTGTTCTCGAGGGCGACAACCATAACTCAGGTTAGCACCACCACAACCCTCTCTGGTGGGCTGAGATAAATTACAGCTCTGGGAGACTGAGCTCAAAGCTGCAGTCCTGCTAGCCTCTCTGCTCTGGTAGCCATGCTGTGATCAGGACTGGCAATTGGCTGCTCAAATGCTCAGGCAGAGGAAGATAAACTATTCATGCCCATATTATGTGACATCTACTGTTGCTTTCCTTCACAGAGACAGTATTTGATTCCAAGAGCCACTCACCTTCTGTAGCTGCAAGAAGTTTATCAGACCTGCCAAGATTTGTCAGGTTGTATTTCATTCTTTACAGTGAGTTTCAAAGTTCAGGCCAGGCATTACCCACCATACTTCTGCCAGTCAAAGTCTGGCTGCTTTTGAAACATCCTCATGTGAAAATACCCTCCCATTTGGCAGCACTTAACAGCATGCAGGATTTTTGCTGTATGAAGGAGTGCAAATGCTCGGAAAGGACTGCGTTATGCTACATTAGAGCAAAACAATCAAAACGAAGCAAACTGCTTTGCCTCTTAATTTTGGGCCTAGTTCTGCAGTCCTTGCAATGTAACAGCAGAACAAACTTAGAAAAGATAACTAGCATAATACTGCTAATACTCAAGACTTCATCACAATCCTGATCATATACGGCCATGGTGAGTCCTAGGCTCACAGGATTATGGACAATCAATTCAGTACTCAGTAAAAAGAAAGCTGCTAGCCCCATTTTTCTGAAGAAAAGCCTGAAAACATGAACTTCAGAAGCCCCAAGTCCCAGTTAGGTAGAATCCCCTAAACTTCAGTCTCTGTCTTGCAAGCCAGTCTCATGATTTCTGCATCTGAGTTAGAGCTAACTAAAGAAATGTAGTTTTGAGGTGAACAAATTCATCGGCAGTTTCAGATCAAATTAAGCAAATACTTGCTCCTTAAGGCAAAAATGGTCATTTCCATTAAAATGTCAGCTCATTTCAAGTTGCATTTCAATTGGACCATTTTCTTTCAGAACAAGAAATTTATAAAAAGGTAATGCAAAGGGCAAACAAAGCTTTTTGCACTGACTCTGCAACAATTTTTCTTCAATGTGGTCAGCCACTGAGTGAGCCAGAATTATCTCTTACTCACATCGCTCTACTGCTGAATGTGGAGTGCTTAAGTCTAGCAATACCCCATGATTTCTTTTTCTTTCCCAGTCTAGCAAAAGCAAATGAGATAAATACATTCCAACTATCAGCAGTAGTTTCATAGCAGCATGTTTACAAAGACTGTTATTCAGCTTTTTTTGGTTGTTGGCTTAAAAAAAAACCCACAACGTGGGGCATTTTCAACAGACAAGCCATGTTTCATGATGTGATCGAAGCCTGAAGAGGACTATATGGTTGATAGCATTGCTAGTTTTTACAGGTGTTTCTTGCTAAGGATCTTACTTTGAACGGGCAGGTGATTCAGGGCTTTCTAAAAAAAGTCACATTCATCCCAAGGTCATTAATCGCTTTTGAAGACTTACATCAGATAAGCTTCACCACTTATTTCCAACATGTATTCCATGTAGCATCCATGTAGTTCCTAACAGAATAGCAGTTAGGAACTAAAGAGGTGGGACTGCTAAAAGGAAGGGAAAAAGGCCAAAAGTCTGTGTTGCGACTCTAGAAAGTGCTGCATTGGAAGAGATTATCTAAGAAGGCTCAGCGTGCATGCACACAGCTTTATGCATCTATGCAGGATTCAACCAGATTCAACTCAGTTGAGGTCTTTATTCCATTTTTGTTATAATATTGTATTTGTGTACCTTACAGTGGTGCACTGAACACAGGAGACGTCAATGCACACAACCAAACCGATGCCAAGGAACCACACTCACTTATGCCCATTGAGGATTTGGCCCACAGACAGAAAATCAATGTTACAAAACAGATTCAAAAAATACCTCTTTTCTACTGCCAAAACCAGTTCTTGACTAGGACAAAATAAATCTCAGCTCTGGACCCAGATTTGCATTATGCCACAAACTACAACATCCCTTGCTTTCCAGCCAAAAGGTTTTCAGAATTATTTAGTTTACTGACATCATTGTTACGTTTGGGAGTTGGGTCAGTGTTTTCCTAACTTTTGCTTAAGTGACTTCACTGTCAGGTGTCTTTCACTTTAATGATTACTGCTTTAAAAAGCAAATAAACACACTCTCTTTTTTATGAAAAGTAATTTTGGTTTTTTGCCAACCACAGAAATGATCAAAATATTTTACTAAAGACAGAAAGAAAAAAAATACTTCATATTTTGCCAAATAACCGCATGGATTGGAAAAATCCTTTTCTATACTTTAAACCACTCCTTCATACCGTGCTCTGTATTTTTTAAGCAGTGAAGCCTCTGCCAGTTTCTTTCACACTGAGTTTGCAGAACACCTGCCAGAGGGAGGTCTTTGCCAATAAACGGGGTCCTTAAGTGCTACGACGATCAAAAAAATAATGTCATGATCAATACAAATAATTAGTACTCTTATTATTACTAACATCCATGCTTTTTGGTCTGAGCTCTCATCTTCTAGAGCAGCTGCCTCTAGAAAAGAGAGCGTGAACAGAGCAAGTGCCAGCAGGTGGCACTCCAGAATATAAAGCATTAAGCACCAGGGCTTGCAGGACCAAGAAAACCAGTTCTGCTTGGCTGTCCCACTAGCTTGCTTTAGCACCCTTCAGGAGGTTTGGTTTAGGATGACCATCTCCACTTTCCCACTCCCAAATGGCAGGGACAAATGCTGCCAGTCCCATCTTTCAGCACTGTAAGATTATCCTGGTGCCGGATGGGACGCATCAGCAAGGTGAGATGCACCTTGCACCGTCATTTCTAAAAGAGAGTGGGGTACCAGCACACCCAAAGTGCTGAGCTTATTATTGCTTACTCCCTGACTGAGGGGAGAGCTCCCACAGAGCAGGTAGAGTTGCTTTCCCATGCACAGCGTGGGCATCTTACTGCCTCCCACCCTCTCCTACACTCCTCCAAACAAGCAGCAAGCTGGGATACAGCTGAAATGATGCTGGCTTTTATTGCTTTAAGACAGCAGCAACAACAAAAAACACACCCTAACCATTAGGAAACCAGTTTCCCTTCTGTTTATTTTTAGCTATGTCCTACACATACATAACAGCTACCGTGTTCACCTGCATGGTTAGGAAGCGTCGCTACAGATGGTTCCTTGAGGCGTGGTGAAGACTCCCACCCTCCTCTGAGCCTTCTGCCTCGCCCCAACACTCGCACTCCTCCCGCAGCAAAGTCAGTCAAACCAGCACTTCTTCCAATCAAACACTGACTGTCAGCAACACCTCTGTCTAGTAGTCTCGTCAGCTAGAAGAAGTAAGTCCACCTCAAAGAGCTGTGGCTCACCTGGTCTTTGCAACTCTCATCCAACTGTAAGAGCAATTGCTTGTTTTGCCCCTGCTGGAAACCCTCCCAAATCCTTCAGTCTTCAAAATGAGGCCGTTTAAAACACCGTGCAGCTTGGGGGACATAGGAGGAGGTACCCTTAAACCTAGGAAGATTGTGCTATTCTCTTAGAAAATGAAATTTTAAAGAAAAACTGTAGAAGCCAGTTGTTTTGTCTAACTCTCAGCATCAAGCATAGCAGTCAACTTTTAGAGAGGTAATGAATTGACTCAATTGACAAAGATGCAATTCCCACAACATTCTCTGCTGGAAAAGTTTAGAGTTTAAAACACTGAAGGTCATACAACTGGGTGGAAAAAAGCCTGCATTTTTACCAGCAGTCTTTATGAATTACCTAAAAGCTATACAAATATGGAAAATAACCAGCCCTCTTGCAAAAAGCAGAAGTATTTACTGCTTAAACTCTCCTTAAAGGCAAACCTGTACCATGGGATCCATCTGCTCATCTGGAAGTAGCAGAAAAGATCTGTCAGAAAGTAATTTCCTTTCCTCTCCTGTATATGTCAGTGGATCACTGGCATTTCCCCCCCCTCCAAATGTAAATAGACACAAAACTGGGAAAGTTTAAGGTCATCTCTGTGGATATGAGCAACACACAAACCAAACAAAACCAGGCAAAGTAACATGCCCTTCTTGCAGAAGGAGGTTCACAATCAATGCCACATGATATCCATCAAATTTTAGGAAATTAATTTATATCTGGAATTCCAAACTCATATCCTCACAAGCAATAAACACATACCATTTTTCTTGATGGTCCACTAACATCATCCACTGAAAGAGGCACAACTCAGCTCAAGGTTTATGTACTATACGCACTGCACAAAAGTTTGCTCAGTACGTGTTTTTAGAGCAAGTATCTTTCAATACACAAAGATGGGCTGATGGCATTGAAAGAGGAATGGGGCAACTGTTCTTGCTTACTCTGCTTTCCTAGCTGCTATACCAATGTGGATTTGGTGCATAAAATATTCACACGTGGAAAAGTAAGTCATGAAGCATAACTGTAACCCATACCAATCTTAACACTGAGCAGCAATGAAGCATGTAACTGTCTGGTGATCATCATGAGACATCAGAAATATTTCCAAGTTAGCAAGTTACACAGTTGTTGCTGTAAGAACTTATTTGGATCTCCCATTTCCATGGATCTCCCTGAACAAATGCATGCTCTCCCTGATATTCCACCCACCTGATCGGGAAGCAGAACTAAGGGGTGCCCAGGCTTTGGTGTTCTCCTCGCTATTCGGTACAACAAACCACCTTATCTAATGAGCAACCTCTCTTGATAGAGGAGACTGCAATTAGTGTGAACTCTCAAGAGCTTTAATGTTCCCAAGCAGCAAAATGGAGGCAAGTGCTGGTAAGTGGGTTCAGAAAGGCACGCAAAATTCTCCGGCACTGACTAGTCAATAGATATGGAAAGGGTCAATCCCTTTGTGAGTTCTGAATTTAAATTTAGAAGAAAATCTCATATATTTAATGGAGGTGAGGGACCAAAGAGGGAAGGAACATTAGAACGAAAGCTTCCTGCTTCAAAGGCAATTGGTCTACCCACCTATATTCTTTTTTTAGCTTGATTTTCGCAAATGAGTTCAGATTTTGCAAGTAGACTTTCAGACTCCTCAAAATAAGAGTGCAGGTGCAAAACACAGGTGCTCTAAATGTGAGTAGTACAACCATAAGTATACAGGCATAAGGTCAAGACCTTTTTTTAAAAAAAAAAAAATCATTAAATATTTTCCTTCCCTTATGTCTGATTGCATAATGCCTCTAAAGAAAGCAGTAAAGGTCACTGACAGGCACAGGCCTTTGCTGATGGAAAAATGCTATTGTGTATTGTTTAAAATTACACAAAAGAAATGAGCACAAGTGCTAGAAAATGAGACCTTTAAAGAGTGAACTGAAAAATTCCAACTCGGCATGATATCCAGATTTAAAATTGCACATGTACAGGTTAAGGCCACCTCTGTGTCTCTCTTCATTTGAAAAAGCAACAGTTTTATAATCTTATTAAAGGACAAAGTTGTAGATTCTTATCACTTCATTAAATTACCAGTGCATGATCTTTAATTTTTTTGTTCTTGTTTCATAACCACCCATTAACATAAAGAGATAAGGGTTTCTCCAACGGACCACATAGAGGAGTTTCAGCCAGCAGAGGAAGCAGTAGCACAGGAACGTAACCCAAACATTGGAGAAAATGAGTCGGGTTCCTCAAAATATGAAGGGGTTTTTGCTGTAGCTCCCCCAAGGGCTACAACAGTAAAGTTCCTGTAGTCGTGGGGTCATGTTTCCATTGCCCTTCACCAAGCACCACCACTCATTTTTGGGTCACGCTGACTCCAAACAAGTGGATGTAAGGAAGAAAGCAAACATGTCACAAAATTGTAACATTTCTTTAAATAACTTCTCATTACCAAGGTGAGACCATAAGCAGCCCTCTATCTCACACCTTCTTGTGCCAGGGATGTGGCTGCATCAGAAGAGAGAAGACCTGGACTGTAAATCAGGGCTCCAAGAGGGAAGTCAGTGTGAGGTTTTTTCCCAAAACTATTTTTGAACGTCAGCATAATATCTTCTTAAAATACACATTTCCTTATCAAAATGCTTTTCACCTTGCCCTTTTGCAAAGATGTTCAGGAATAACACTATGATAGCATGAATTCATTTATTTTACGCATGAAAATAATTATAAATTTATATATGAGTTAAAAAAAAAATCTATCACAAGGACTTTGCAGGTGGATAAAAAATTTCTTTAAAGCCTCATTTTTTTAAGGCTGCGAAAACCAGCCTGGGTCCAGTCCTGCAAGCATTTCTTTGTGCCAGTGACTCCTCCATATGAAGCAGTTCCACTGAGCTGGGAGAAGCCTCTTTCACGGTAACTATTCTCTAGTGCAGATTTGGGCCAGACTTGCCCAGAAATCCTTCCACTGGAGAACAGGTCATCCCACAAGCAGTCCCGCTTCCACCAAATGCCAATGTATGTGACATGCTCTGTTTGAGAGGAAAACTTCACTCTTCCCGACCTTTAGGTAAAGAAGAGGAGGCTAAATCTCAAAACATTCAGCAAAAGCTTTCAAAAAAGGCAACCACTGGATTTCTAAGACCACCTCAAAATCATCCTGACATGCCCTAGATTTCCTGATCTATTTTAAAATTCCCTTTCAACTGCTATTACGTGTGTTTTCTGTGGAAGTCACACAAACAGGGAGAGTGGCAGCTTGCAAGAGGTTGTAAACTGGAAGGCAGGAGACATCGTGAAATTGAGAGAATAAAAAGAACAAGTTTCTGTACACTTGAAGACTTTCAGGAGGGTCAGGGTTTTTTTCTGAAGGGGGGTTGCTAACTAGCCAACTGTAACAGTAGCAACAGTGTCCTTGTAAAAATAGCTCACTGCTTATTAAAAGCAAACTTGGGAGCAATACAACTTCACTGAATTCTCACCAATTTGCGATTACTGACCAGCTTTTGTCTTCTAGACATGCTTAAACTTCATACACTGACACATTTCCTACTCCACAGACTGACCATGCATCAGTCTGTTCAATCGACACAAATCCAGTATTACTGTTGATTGCTATTTTAAGAGGGGAATCTACTTCAGAAAGTAAAATTTGAAGCACACTTTATTCCCATTCCCAGTCTAGCTCCATTCCACACTTGAGAAGCATTTCCGACAGACCGGGAAGAGAAGTCTCCTCAGGCGAATCAAATCACCATCTCCTACTTGCTGTACTTTGAACTTACAACAAATTCCACTATCTTGGTATCACACTTACTACTGCAAGGCAAGCCCCTAAAAAAATGGTATTTTATGCTTGCAAATTAAGCTAAGATGCCGATTTAAAATAAAGTTAGACAAAAGTGAGTTTTATTGGAAACCTGGGGTTTCAAACGAACACCTTACGAATGAAATGAAATGAACAGCTATGTCACCTGGACTAAGGGAAGTGTTGCCTTTCTACTAATAAAGGAAATTTGGCAACCCGTTCTCAGAACTGTGAAATGCTGCCCATACCAACTCAAGGTACTTGCATATGGGATGACTCATGTTCCCATTCTCCAGCACAGATCAGGTTTCCCAGCCAGATTACATCTCCCATAACCTCAATGGCAACTCAACATGAAAAGAGGAAATGGAAGCCAGCCATAAAGCCAAGCCCCGAGGGAAGAATGGGAAAACAAAGTATGCTAATTACAGTTCCCATGGGAGATGGTGCTAGCATTCCTAAACCTAACCCTTCAGTCCCATTTTTCCATGAAAGGAGATTCGGGGGGGTTTTCCCCTCCATAAAATAAACCAATGAACTTTGACAAAATGAGGATGCAGACAAAACTTCCAGAAGGCAATGCAGGACAAATCATCAAATCAGCTGTAAAGCCAACTGAAGAGGCAAATAGCTTCACCCTTTTACTGCTCAGAAGCAGGGACTTTTCTGCTCCAGGAACATTCTTGAGGCTTCGTACCAATATATCCCTGATTCCATCCTTCGCCACACCAGTCTTCCCATTTTTAGTTTAAAAGAAAACTACTACACGGGACTGGGTCTTTAAACCCTTATTCATCAAAACCCCTCAAGGCTTTAGCTAGGTTGCACCAGCGTGACAGAAAGACCTTGATCTACAGTCTTCACAGTGGTGCCCCAGCGCTTGACACTGGAGTGAAATGGAATGAAGAGGGGCTCACGGCTTCTGGATGCTGCAAGCACCCCCTTTCCTCATGCTGCTAACATCTCGTCCTCGAATTAGAATATAACTGGGTCTGGGCTTAGCAATGAGACAAGAAGACACAGTACCCCATTAATTGTGGGGGAAAGCAATCCCTTTCATAATCTCCAGATCCCACTGTAAATTACTGCAACAACAACAAAAAAAAAGGTTCAGAGAATTAGGTACAAACAATCTAGCCTGATTAAAAACCTCATTATTTCAACACGTTTCAATAATCTGGAATAACAGTAGTGCTGATTACCTGCTCTCTTCAATGGCCCCTTGTTGTTCTCCTTACTCTGAAAAAACGCTATTCTGAGCTGCAATACAACTGAAGGAGCAATGTGTTGAGCCCAGGTCTATCACAGGTCTGGGTCACCCATGCAAGGGGCTGGCTTACAAATTGCAGCAATCTCTCCAAGAGGTGGTCAGTACTTATTTCCTCAAGGCAGAACCTCAGGCAGAAAAAAAGTTTGGATTAACACCTTTAACACCTTTGCAGATAATCTCCCAACAGAGTCAACAGCAAGGATCTCTTCATGCAGTGGCTGCCTCAAAGCGATCAGGGGAAGGAAACTAAGAAAGTAAGTCTGTTGACTGCAAGCTTAAGTTCTGAGCAAAGATTACACTACCATCAGTAAAAAAATTAGGGGCTACTGCTTAAGAAAAAGTTTAAAGACGCATAGTTGCAATAGTGGGTCTGTGATCTGCTATTTAGAGAACATTGCTATTGAGAGTTATGCACTGGGGACAAGCATCTGAAGTATTAATACTGCCATTACTGGACGACTCAGATTTACCTGCATCAGGAAGATCTAAACTGACCTAAATTTAGCTTCAAACACACATTCAGTCCAAGTTAATCTTCATGCCACAGGGTCAGGACTTCCCGAAGCCACATGCCAGAGGGGCAGACTCACTGAATACACAGTAGAATCCGGGTATGCTCATCGCAGAAGGAAACTTTCATTCACTAAGGGTCAATCTGACAAAATAATAATATTCTTTTCCCTTCTCCCAGATGAAAGTTTTAAGTACCAGCAATTTCAGTAGCTCAGCAGAGCTCCGCCAATGCCTCCTGCTGAACCCACTCCACTTTGAAGTGCATAATTCAATATTCAGGTCAGAAAGGAAAAGTGAGTATGAGGGGAAGGCAGAGGCCTGGGTTCCTGTCCCTGCTCCAATGAATGTTTAATTATTTTATATTAAAAATTCATTTGGAGAAGGGCTAGAATCCAGGCAGTCTAATGGGTTTACCTACGAAGAGAAAAAGATCCATGATTAAATGCTGCCCAACAAAGGTGGGAGCTCAGTCACAGCTTCCTTCGGGCTGAGTATCAGACCTAACTCAGAGAGAGCAACCACTAGCTCCTCCACTGCTTACATCTCAGCAGAAGGTACCTAACTCCAGAAAGGAATAAAAAGGAGCAGTTCAGCATGTTTTCCTGGAACAGAAAGAGGGCTGCCAACTTAAAAGACCTCCTCTTGATTCTCCCTTGTTGTAGCCAGCTCATGTGTCTCCCTATTTGGGATGCTGGCTTTTGGAAAGCCCACTCTTGGGGCCAACTTTTCTCCTGGCACTGCACAAGAAGCCTCGTTATCTGCATCCCATAGGATACAGTGCCTGGAAGTTTGATACCGCAGTACTTAAGGTCTTTTGTGGATCTACTCTGTTGAAAATGTTCTTAAGTTGCTTTGGTGTTTCGAAAACTTCGAGCTGTGTGGCTGACGTTGCAAATGACAGCCAACCCAACTGAGCTAAATGCTGAACACCAAGTGCTGCACCGCTCCCATCCACTGTTCCCCCTCAACTGAAAGAAGTCGAGGGGTGCAGGGGTTCAAATACTCAGAGAGTCACATCTGAAGAGTCAGTCAATGTAAGGGAAAAATGGAGCTATTCAGATGCATTTCACAAGCAGAAGAAAAAAGTCAGCAAGTAAATTATCTGTAGCAACCAGCTCACATGCAGGTAGTTTTTGATTTAATACTTCTCAAGAACAGGGCAACCTAGCAGCTTTTCTTGCCAGTGAAGGTAAGCCCTCTGAATAATCACGCCGCCATACAAAGGTTAGAAAGGCTGGGTGGAAGGAGCCGTTCTCCCTGCAGAAATCAGGAGCTGCATCTCCTGTGCAAACAGGAAGCCACCACCCAGGCTGTCCCTCTGGCCGGCTGCCGAGCGGGAGCCGGGACGGGGACTCGCTGGGCTGCCTGTCCAGCCAGGCGACCGGCGACCGGCGTCGCATCAGCTGGCGAGCAGGATGCTGGAGAGCTCTGGTAAAAAACCTGCCCTAAGGGAGGCTGCCTCCCACTGGACCCTGGGTGCAGCTTTTAAAGCAAAGCATGTGCGACCATGCCTCCACCTCATCCACAAACGTCTCTGTCCGCAGCGGACGTAACAAAAACTCATTTTCAAAACAAGCTACTCGATTTTTTTGTTGTTGTTGTTCTTTTTTTATGATTCCTAGTTCAGCAACTGGCACCAGCATTGCCTTCAGCGAAAGCTGCATGTAAAGGACGACATCCCAGGCAGCTTTCGCTGTGTGACATGAGGGTAGACAGGAGAGGCATTTCCTTTACTTTCTAGAAGCAGGTGAGCTCCCACTGAATATTTAATTCAGACTCTCAGCTATTTTCACCAATCACTTGAAAGTTAAATAATTACCCCGTTTAAAGAAACCTAGCAATTATATTTTGCATCCCCCCCAGCAGCTATTGCTGTTGTGACAATATTCATCTTGTCCATGATGACTATTATCTGCTGTATAAATATTGATGATCTGAGTAATTGCTGTTCTCCACATATGCTTCTCACAGATACAAATTTCTCTGCCTGAAGTAGGCTGCTGACAAAGTGCTCTCCTCCTTTTGCATGGCAATGAAACATTTCTGGAGGTGCCACTAAGAGTTGTTAGTCGGGGGGGGGGGGGAGAAAAAAGCAGAGCAGCAAATAACAACAGCCTTTGGAGACAGGGAATGAAGTGATGTTTGCCTAGACTGGGAAGACTGATTAGTCCCAAAGAACAACAAGTTAGCTAAGCCAGTATTCAGGAGGTTTACGTTTAGCTTAGGCTGTGCCAACACCAGACACAGCTCAAAGGGAAAGAAGTGCTCTGGACTCAATGCTGGCCACCACTGCTAAGCAGGGCATGCCATGCTCTTGGGACATGTCATGTATGACATGGACGCTGTACCCATCCAGCGGCTCACTGATGACAGGGGTTACTTTTTCTGGATCAAAAGCCAACCAGTACCAGTCTTGTACTGGAGAACACCAAGCTGAACGTTATGCTGGGACAGTCTTCCCGATGCCACGCACACAGCCATCATGTCACACGAAAGCAAAGCTGGTCTTCAGGCACCCAACACCCATTCATACATACCACAGGCATACAACACAACATGGCTTCAAACTCTTTACACTGGTTAAATGCATTTGTCCAGCAGACTTTGTGACAGATCAGGTGGTCCTCTGTCTTCCTGCAATCGGCAAAAATCACTAAAAACACCCCACTGCGTGCCCCGGCTAATCTGATCATATTGCCCCGCACTCTGGCAGTACAAAGACCCGGTTTTGATAGACAGAGCCCTCCCACAGGCACACGGCCTCACACTTCCAGACTTGAATTTTGCCTCTGGACCTTAAATAGCCAACAGTATATGAGAGATGAAGGCTTTTCCTTAGTGGGCACAAACTTTCTAGGACATAAAACCTGAGAGTCTGAATCCCAGTAAAATTACTTCTCTGGAATTAGAGGTCAAGAGATGAAGATTTTTTTCAGCCATGTAAAGTTTGGTGAGATTTATAGTGAGAGTTTCCTTGTAGCAATACTCTTTTCCTAAGGTCTTGTAGAAATACTCTTTTCTAAGGTTTTTTACAGTATCTGGAGACTAACACTGGACAAAGACATTTACAAATTTTTTTAAATAATGTTCTCTTTTAACTTACATATGCTACAGAAATTAAGGGGAAACTAAAAATCTGCCCCATTTACATCTGTTAGGGAAGGACTGTGTTACTGAAGATTACGGAGAGTACAGAGCGGATGCAGAAAGCAGCAGGAGAAAAGACACCGGACTCCTTAAGGGAGCTGGAGGCCGGGGCAGGAACAAGAGGAAACGGTGGGTAGGGACAGAGAGCGAGCAGGAAGCAAGGGCAAATACAGATAACGTGCGAGCAACGTTGGGAGCGCCCAGAGGTGGAGCGGGAGGAACTTAATGTTTGTAATAAGCAAAAGAAATAAGAGTCTGGAAGTCTTACTTTCTCTGTTGCCTTGTTCAAACAATTACATAATAAGCCATTATACATAATCACAGCAGCTGCTAATTTTTATATATATATTATATGCACATGAGCAGACTCAGTGAAAGTAGCTACTAAACACTGATACAACTGACCTTCTCCCTGCGATACTGAGTGTTAAGCCATCTGCTTCTTCAGCATGGCCCTCATCATACAATTAATTCCCCTCCTGCTTTCTGCAGTTTCTTTCCTTCCCCCATAATTTATACAGTGCTTTGGGATTTAATATGTTACAATCTCTAAGGACAACTGTTGTACATCTCTGAATCTTGAAGGGATGTTGCTTCCAGCAGAAAATTAACGGTTGAACTCTTACCAGTAAGTAACTCTGGGCATGCTTAACTAATACTAAGCCACATAACATAGCGTAATTAGTCCAACAGGTCCTTTAAAAAACAATCCACATGACCTCACTGTCAGTTCTTACACTGAGTCATTTTGGAGACCAGTTGAAACAGAGCTCTGCATAATTCTCTAACATCAACAGCGTGCTGTGTCGATTGAAGTAGACTGGATCCTAACTACAATAACCAGGTAACCCCCACCCTCCCTGCACCTTTTTTTCCCCCTTCTGTGTTTAGGACAAGACACAATCTAGCGGCCTCCAGCAACCATCCAGTCTTATCTACATGGCCTCCTGCAGTAGCATTCCCCAGACCTACTTTGTTTGCGTGCAGGATTAGGTATAACACATGCTGTATGCACACAGAATGCTCTACTGCTAATGCAAATTATTTTGCATGCAAACACAAAATGCAGATGGCCAAGCCACTAACTGCCCAATTCACAAGCACAAACAGACTTAGTGCTCTCAAGCTTTTACACACATATTAACTTGGATGCAATGAAACGTACCCATAACTTTGAAAGTCCTGTTAGAACACCTTTAAAAAACATGACTCAAATCTTAAGTGTTCACATTCCTGACTCACTAAAAAGTGAAATCAGATTTCCATCGAATAATACTCTATTCTCTAGGTAGTTATTAATCCCATATTTCACTCTGAAATCACAGTCACTTAACTTTGCTAAAGCTATGCCTGTCCGACATACCTTTTCCTGCACAGCAATGTCAATCCGGAGTGTAAAAAAAATACGACCTCCACCCACCATAGCTGCATCGCCAAATTTCCTTGAGAGCATGCAAAACTGCAGTATTACCAGCTCAGTGTGTTTTCATCAAGAGAGTAGCTAGTTTCATCACATCTGTGCCAAAGTCACTATGTCCGCAAAAAGAAGTGCTTTGCTGGGTTTGTATCCTGTTAAAGTATCGCTCATAGAGATGTGAAAATGCAATTTCACTATGAAAATAAATACAGTGGAGTCAATAATTTCTTGCACTGGGCATATGGCCATCTATTTTCATTGCTTCCAAACATCCACCGCACTCATAAGACCTAGGAAGCCGACAACGTATGGACTGCAGGACCCTTCTTCTCTAGCTCTTTCTGATTTGCACCAGCTTTCCTGGGGAGAGCAAGGGTTGCAAGATGCTCTTTGTGCCTCCCAGATGCCAAGCACCCTTTCTTAACAGGTGAGGGCAGGTGGATGCTACCGTTTGCCCTCCTCTACTGGTGTGAGATCTGTAAGCGGGCCATGCAATTGCAACTGAGCACCGTCAAAGAGGCGCTTTGGAACTGTGATGAAGGAACGGCTAAATCACGTGCATGCGTCCTCCAAGTGGCACAGAGACCTGTACGGATTTGGGAGTTGCAGCACACCTCCTAGTCTCTCCCTTTGCTAGAACAGAACTATTTTGCACCAGCTTTTCACAGGAAAGGCATCCACAGGAAGACATTTTGCCATTACCTGGAGTTTTGTGCTTTACCAAGCTAGAAAATCCAGCCAAAAGACTGATGGAAGGTGTATGAGCACTATTCTAACCAAATTTATTTGCATTATGTACTTCTGAAACAAAACACCAGGTACCAAATACATCACCCAATAATTCAAAGAAACCTAATAAGCAGTTTGAGATTCCAACCAATCTCCTGAAACTGCTAATCCTACAAACTTCTTTCTTCTAGCTTTTTGGTTGCAGAACGTAAGGTGCCAGCAATCTATCTGAGAACAGGAGCTGATGAAATGGAGACATTTACCAAAAAATTAATACAATACAGTTTACAAACTGGTTTGCTTACCAAGGAAACACGTTTAGCAGTTTCCTTTTATGCAGCACTAAAGAACTGCAACTTGTATTTCTTTTGCTTGTGATTTTTGCAGTGGCCTAAGATGTTTTCTTCTTCAGCTAATGCCTAGGTGACTCCCAGTTTTCACTTCAAGCTCCAGAGAGTCTAAACGCATACATCTTGACACACGAGAATAACCCCCACTTCCCACACGCACCACAACCAAATCGTAGTTCTCTTTTCAGATGAAGCTGATCTTCAAAAACTTTAAAAATGTATTTAAATAAGGCCAGCAATGAAGGCGGGAGTGTCCTGAGGAGGAACAGTAGTCCTCAATTCTCTCTGTAATCATCTCCAAACATTGACAGTTTGGTGGCGTTTGGGTTTTTTTTTTGCTTTTGCAGTAAAGCTCAGCTGGTTTAAACAATTCCCCCTGTGTTCACCAACATGGGAGAAAAGAGGAAAAGCTGCTGCAAGATGCTGTTCCTTTTGGGCAGTTCAGTGCTTTCAGTGCTCTGGCTCCTAGGGTCCTGCCCGCTCGGGAGGCTCCGAATGGAGAGCACCGATGGGATTCACTGGAGGTCACAAAGCACTGCCAGGAATCAGACGCAGACAAGAAAGAGGCACTAAAAAAGTAAAACAAACAAAACCCCAAAGGAACTACCTGCTCCCTTCTCTCACCTTTTTTTTTCTTCTTGCCTGCACATCGGTGGCAAAATCGGAAAAGTGGCAAGAACAGAAAATAAAATGTTAATGTGGTCATAGAGGTAGTTATTTAACCCACAATCTCCCAATAGCTTTTAAAGTACTATCAAGGATTTTCCTATCTGGGAAGAGACACATTTATTTAACACAGAAGCTCAGCATTTCTGTCACGTGTGACGTTACTGAAACATTCAAAGATAGTTTCATCCAGCTAGATGACTGTATGCGTTTCTCGCGTCCTCTCCACTGCATAAGCAAGCCATGCTGAAATAAAACAGGATCTGCACATTACCCTCTTTGATTAGATTTGCAAAAGGGAGAAGCTGATACATCTCAAGAGTACGCAGCATATCACACCAGCGACTTCAGACCCTCTGAAAAAGCAGTTGTTTGCTTTTGCTCAGAGCCGTGCATCACGAACGAAATGGAGAAGAGAGGCTCCCGAACTGTGATGCAGGGACAGCGAAGCGGCGGGCAGGCCAGGCCGCCCAAAGAAGTGCACAGCACGCTTCAGAGCGAGGAGCTGCTACCACCTGTGGTACTAACTAATATTTTAAAAAAAAAAAAAGCTAGTGAACTAACAGAAAAATAATTGGTCACGGCTATCCAATACACTACACTAATTTTAAATCAATACAAGTGTGCTGTAGCTAGAAAAGGATAAGCAAGGGCAAGAAAGTGGAGAATCAAGCCATTTATGTACCACCAGAATAAAAGGCAAGAATAACTTGCAAAGTTACTGCAAGTTGCTAAAAGTATCTTTTTCATAAAAGTAAATTTTCATAAATCACTGATTTTCACTAGCATTTTTTTTTCTGGTAATTCAAAAATATCCATATATTTTGTTTTTCCCTCCATACATACATGTATGAGTGTACATACAAAACTTTTTCTTCAACCATTTACTTTTCTCATTTTGCCACTAAGAGAAACATAGAAGAAAGAGGGTTAGCAAAGAGAGCAGACAAGAAGAGTCTTTTTACATTTTGCTTTTAAATGAAAAAATGGGTAAAATACATTTTTTTCATAGAAGTTTTTGGATTTTTGGAAAAGGCATTTTCCATTTGAACTAATTCAGTCAGGTGAACATGTAACAAATTCTGAGAACAAATCATTTTGGACCAAAGAGCCTGGCCCTTTGATTTCTCCTACAAAAAAGAAAAGGATATTTCTATACAAAGGAAGCTAATCATCAGTTCTAAACTGATGTTCAGAGGATATGAAAACCAGATCCCTCTGCACTCTTCTTACGCTGGCCCTGCAGTACGCTGCTGATCCAGTGACACCAGCACCGAGGAGCATCCGAGCCTCTGTGGAAAGCGTGCAATGGTCACCTCTGTTTCCATTTGAGAGTGCACGACATAATGACCGTTTTCCAGCTTCCCTTCCCCACTGCCAGTGGGGAAGGCAACAAATAAAGAGTATTAATGGAGGTTTGAGCAGCAGGCCTCATAAATCACACACACACACAAAGAGATCCTTTCTGTTTGATCCCAGTCTTCCACAGGTCTCTAATGAGAACCATGAACACCGTCTAGTAATCATCTCATCAGTAATGCAAATAACCATCTTGGCCTCTCATCAAGTGTCTCTCCAGCTTAAACAATGTGCCCTTAGATTGCACAGCCCTGGGTGCAAAAGCTGCCATGTCCCTCTGAAATAACCTCGGCATGACAACGCTACGTACGTCACACTACGTATGTCACGCTTTGCAGCAGCGGGCAGGAGCCTGCTGAGCACAGCCACGTATCGGGACCCTACACGATCCCCCAGCTACCGTAACGGCTCACGAGCGCTTCTGTCCCTTGCTCTGCACACATGGAACAGCCAGACACTGCACATGCAAGGATCTTATGGAGGAGGCGTTGTTCGGCTACAGCAACGTACCTTCAGGCCTCCTGCAACGAAACGCTGAGTAAGCAACACAGCAGAACGGCTACAGCTCTGGATGGGCGCTTAAAAAAATAGAAACAGGACCCTGGCTCAGCTCCCCCAGGCCATCAGTCCCCGCCCCAGGGATGCCGCCACGGTGGCGCCGGTCTCCAGCCCTGTCTCTGGCTGGACCTCAGGCTCATGCTTGCAGCCATGTCCCCAGTCCTGTCCCTGTCCCCATCTCCTGCTGTTGGATCGACCCTAGCCCTGGTGCGTCGCTTGCCCTGCCTGGGGCTGTCGATGGACCCCGTTAGAGCACTCTGAAATCAAATGATGAGAAAGGCATTCTTCTGTGAAACATCATTACCACCCTGCCAGCGAAGTGTGGATCACAAGAGCTTCCAAAATAAAAAGAAACGTGTCTGTATTAGCCCCTTACCCTTGGCATCAGGCCCATATTGCCAGTTCTCATAACATTTACAGAGAAACTGGCATACAGCACCGTGCAGCAAACAAAAGGAAATCCTGAGAGAATAAAGTCAAAAAATAGCAAACAGGCCTTGATCCCACAAAAGCAAAGACAAGCTATACCTGGACAAGCAACTTGTAGCTGTAGTCACTGGTACTAACATATACCGTGGCAGAAGACAGAAAACAGGCTCCCAAGCATCTGCAAAATAGCATAATTCGGGTTTACTTTTAAATAATTACATTTGGAAAGTATTGCTAGGAAAAAAAAAAAAAACTTAAGGAATTTAAATATTCCAAATAACAACGCCAGCACTTCAGCACCCCCGGTCCTGCTGTGACCACGCACACGCACGTTGGCGAGCACAGCTCAGCCGCCAGCAGTTCCCTTCCTCGCTGGAGGGAGAATTGCTGGCTTCCCGTGCCACTCTCAGCAAATTTTTACCTTCTAAGCAGCAAGTGTTTGTATAATAGAAATCCTCCTATCAGCGTTACCAGCTGTGCCCAAAGCACAGCAACAGCAAGCACGTACGCTGCAAAATCTCAACAGTTGCGCGTGCGTAAACAGTGCACTTCTGGAAAGGCAGAGAGAATATTTCCAGAGTAAACATTGCAAAGTTTTCGGGCCCTTTAGGATGTCAAAAGGCCATCGTAATCTGCCGCTCACCTTCAGCGCTTACTGCTTGCTCAGCTAAGATGCCTCTGTAACTCACAGGGATCGCAACCACAGCTCACAAGCCTGTTTTACCACCTGTGAGGACATCACCTTTGAGAACGTACAAAACTTTTCCTCTTGCAGCAGTCCTGAAGCTCTTTGGTGCGCTTCCCTCCCTAACGTTAGCTTGAAGCCATTAAAATACCAACCAACACCAGAGCAGGAAACACAGCAAGAGGAACTAATTTCTAAACCTCACCACGCGGATTGCAGCTGCTGCCCCACGGAGATAAGCAGGGGTGGAGCTCATCACGGCCCGATCGGACCCCAGAAATCCTCCAGAGATATGAGAGAGGTGGAGGGCACCACGCTTGAAAACAGGCACGCTAAAGCACTCGGGCAGAAGACCGCCTTCACCCCAAATTACTCCCATTTAGAAACAGAGCAGCCCTCCAAGCCCCTGAGCATACCTCCTCTTATGCAACTTCACCTGCAGCTGACGGGAGCAGAAGGCTCGTCTGCTGAAGATGCCAGGACTTCGTAAGACTGGGACTTTAATTAAGAGCCCACTCCCGAACAGGAACATCTTGAAAGGTGTCTCCTTCTCAGCTTTTGACTTGGGAGAAAGCAGGAAGAGGCAAGAGAAAAGGCTGGTGCTTCCTTCTCATAACTAAACCACCTACACATGTACTTTTTCAAAATATGCCCAGTTGGGCAAGTCATGTTTGGGTTAAGGAGACTGTGGAGAGAAGTTCTCAATCCCAGAGGAAAGAAAGGCTAGGGGAAAATACTACAAAGAAAACAGTGTTTTTGTTAAAGCTTGAAGAAAAACAAAACCGGATGGAGAGTGTTTTGGTCCAATCCTTGATGAAACATACTCCAGCAAAATGCCTGTCCATGAGAAAACCTCATGCAGCACACAAACATCTGGGCCATATTTTGAAGACGGCACTCATTAGAAGTTAACTATCCACTGCCTCCAGTTCACCAACATCCATTATGCCTAAAATCATGATCATTGTTTTCCTGCTGTCACAGCCTTCCTTTTTTCTTTGCAGGCCACCTAAATATGCTACCTCTGCTTAGAGAAAAGCTTTTGACCACAGTGGCTATCAGGACCGCACGAAGGATGGCACAAAGTACGGCACAAAGACACTCTAGCCATGCAAGCCAGCCTGCCAAAATTATTGAACAACATTTGGGAAAGCCATCAAATAAAAAACGAACCCCTGTCTCATGAAGAGCCTACAAGCACACTGTCCTGGTTTCGGCTGGGATAGAGTTAATTTTCTTCCTAGTAGCTGGTATAGTGCTGTGGTTTGGATTTTAGTATGAGAATAATAGTGATAACACACTGATGTTTTGGCTGTTGCTAAGTAATGTTTACACTGGTCAAGGACTTTTCAGCTTCCCATGCTCTGCCAGGTGCACAAGAAGCTGGGAGGGGGCACAGCCAAGATAGTTGATCCAAGCTGGCCAAAGGGCTATTCCATACCATAGGACATCATGCTCAGTATATAAACTGGGGGAGTTGGCTGGGGGGTAGCGGTCGCTGCTCAGGGACTGGCTGGGCATCGGTCGGCGGGTGGTGAGCAGTTGTATCACTGTTTGGTTTTTTTTCGCCCTTGAGTTTTATTCCTCTCTCTTTCTTGTTGTTTTCCTTCTCATTACAATTCATTATTATTATTACTATTATTTTGTTCCAATTATTAAACTGTTCTTATCTCAACCCACGAGTTTTCTTACTTTTGCTCTTCCGATTCTCTCCCCCATCCCACCGGGGGGGAGTGAGCGAGCGGCTGCGTGGTGCTTGGTTGCTGGCTGGGGCTAAACCACGACACACACTTCACTGCATACTTGCTGGACCTTCACTGCATACTGCAGGGTTCAAAAGCCAGACCCATGAGGCAAAGGGAGCTGTACCAGTGACAACAGCCCAGCAACAGACCCAAGCGGGGCAGAAGCAGCCCCGATGGGTGCAGGCACACGTGCAGCCTCCACCCCTGCTCATGAACAACACGTGTCTGCACCTGATGTTCAGTGCAGACACTCCCCGGGGCCAGGAAGGCGTTCCTCCTAGCAGTGACAAGAGTAATAACAAGGAAAACGAGAAGGCAGGGTATCAACTGAAGTGCAAGAAAGCTCCCATTGCATGGCAGGCCATCCGTTTAGGAGTGCTAATCACAGCCTGAGTGGGGGGTTCAGCTGAAAAAGGATCTTCCCCAGGTTAGAGGCAAGTGGACATCAGTGCTAGATGGCCGGCATGCAGCGTGGAGGAAACACAGACCCACGCTGCCAGTCGCCACAAGCCAAACGGCTCCAGCATCCTCACTCCTCTCTGCGGGGATGAAGGGCACACAGGGGAAATTACAAGTCCAGTACCTACGTACCGCTCACAAGCTTGGGCATCTCACCACTACAGGTAAATCTGGAGCTGCTTGCGATAGACTCTTTTTTTTCTCTAACTGCATTGGGACAGTATTTCAGATCTGATTTACTGTCTAGACACAGCATGCTACCACACAGTGCAACTGAAGAAGACTGAGAGCACCAGAGTGTGGAAAACAGACTGGACCAAGCTTTTCCCTCCCCCCCCCCCCCCCCCCTTTCCTGAAAAACAATCCATTGTGCAGTCTACATCAACATCCTCACAAAAAATGCTCGCTCTGTCCTGCACCTCAGAAGCTGGCTTCTGAAAAAAATCCAGAATGCAATTAAAACATGGATTCTGTTAAGTTTCACTTCCCTCTGCAATTTTATAATCGTCTCATCCATCAATTTTGAAAGAATATTAATACTGGCATCAGCTGGCTCTCCACCTCTTCTGCTGAGCCAGCTTTTTCGAAGCCCTGTCCCTGCTTCTCAGCATCCGACCACAGATGCTGCGAGGAAGAGGAGAGAGGGAGGCAGACCGGGGGCTGGAGGGAGGCCAGCGGGGCACACCCAGCGCGGGGGCCACCCCACAGAGGAGCCGCTTCTTTCCCAGGAGAGCTACAGGAACTTACGGTGCCTGAAGATCTGCCCAAATATGCTTACCTCAAAGGAAACACACACACACACACACAAATTACAAAGAACAAGGTTGTGTCAGGGATTAACTGAAGTCTACCCAAACTCAGACCAAATCCTAGGCATGCAGGCTCACTGCCACCTTCCAGGCAGGAGATGGCTCGGCCACTGATGTGCAATCTTTTTTTGATCCGCAATGTTTTTTTGATTCGCAAAACCTTTTTTCCCCCCTCTGAAAGATGTGTCAATCTCTCCATTGATACAAGCCATTTCTCCCAGTTACCTTTCACAGACTCATATCCTTGGCCCCCCAAGTATGTGTAGACCAGAGCTGAAAACCAGCCCCATGCTCCATTTAGTGGCTCTCTCCTTTTCAAATGTGTTTAGTTCAGTACTCAAATACCAGCTCTTGGACTTACTCACACACAGTGGTGATGCAGGGAGAATTGATTGGTGCAAGTTTTTAGCATCTGGCTTATTAATTATTTTGCAAAGGTGTACAAGCCGTTGAGTCATCCAAAACTTTTCAAGACACTCTGTTCTGTCATTATTTGATGAACCTAGTTTGACATGGTTTATATCTATTATGGCCATGATTTATATCACAAACTCCCAAGAACACAAGTCTAACTTTAAAATCATTCTCATCCCGACTGCGTCATTGCAGGTCAGCCTGGTCTGTTCCAAGACCAGATTTTGTTGGCAGCTGTATTTTCTTTGCTGGTATCATCCACTGTTCCTCACCTAGTTTAATGAAACAAAAAAAGCCCAAAGGATGTAAAGAAAGCCAATTGTTATGCTCATTTGAGCATAATCAGAAAATTCTGCTCCCTCCTCTCTTACTGCAGCATAAGGTTTATACTAACCACCCTCCCCTCCTCTGAACAAAGCTGTAGGAAGAAACTCACTGTAAATTGGTCAGAAGACTGACATGCAGGCCAAAAGCATCTAATGGCTTGCTGGGACTACAGACATCACTTCTCCGGGAAGCGGCTGAGTCGCACCAACTTGCATTTCAGCTGGAAGCCCAGCCTCTAGAACCTGCACGCTCTTGCTTGCACTATTATGCTTCTATTCATTCCCAGAAAACAAAAAAGCATGAGCAGCCAGCCTTCCTCACTCTGCTATGAACTGATGCAATTTCAATCTCATATTCAACCCCATAAAATGGCACGTCCACCTAGGCTTAATTGTAGAAGGTAGGTGGGATCAAGCAAGACTGCATACAACGGAACACTGAGAAACAGGGCAGAAAGCAGCACATTCTTTAGGTGTAAACTATTTTTATAGAGTTGGCCTAAAGCAGCTGTTTACCCATTGCCTGATCTCAGAAGATGTCCACAGTAATGGCTCTAGACTAAAAGTAAGGAAGATGAATCCCCTAAAATGCTTCACTCAAAGGTATTGGTCTGGCCGTTATCTACAGTTTGAACATGCAAAAATTACAGATCTAAACTGGAGTCAAGATTGCACACAACCCTACCTGGGTATCTACATCCGCGACCTCTGGAAAATTATGAGCAAGGGCTAGAGTGATGGTACCACAAAGTCAAAGAGAGAAGCAGGTGGCATTTGTTAGGGATGTACAGGAACAGAGGGGAAGGAAGGGGAACTGGGGAGGGTGAGTTTAAGGGGATGAGGCTTAGGCTGCCACAGAGGGAAGAGCAGGACAGACACCAGCAAGTCAGAGAGGACTCAAGAAGCACCAGAGCTCTACCCACCCCATCCATAAATGGGATCTGACAGTATCCTGGCTCTGGGCTGCGAAAGCTCCCAACACAGCAGCAGATGACCTACTGAGCACGTCACCCCACTCTGGCAACTACCACCATCCATAGCCAAACAGTGCTCTTAAGCAGGCCATTATCTCATGGGTTAGAAATTAATGCTATAGCCCAAAGATCTACGCCCTCTGGATGACCCAGGTCACTCCAGATTCATGTGACAGGACTAATTTTTATTTATCTCCTCCTTTTCCCTTTGTACGGTTATAAAATTATATTTAAACCCAGCTATGTCAAATTTTTAATGCAAAGACTGCAAACTTGAGCACTCCAAAATTAGGAGTTATCATAATAAAGACTGCCCATACAACCGCCATCCAGCTCCTGTATATATCTGCACTGAGCCTGTCTCCAATTCAATGATCACAAATCACTTGAGCTGCTTTGGGAAAAAGATAGGGTTGTGTGATAAAAGCGATGGCTATCTCTCAGACCTTGCCTCACTCAGTGGGGGTCAGGAAGATTAGTGAACCAGGCAACGCAGGAAGAAAAAGAGACAACCACCTTGCTTGAGGAAGTTGGACATACCACCTGCTGGCAGGAATGACCCCTTTCTCGGCTCCAGTCTTTCTAAGGTGCTCAGCAAGTCCCTGCAACCAGTTTTTCTTCAGGTGACCCCTAACAGGGCAGTCCCCACCCTCTGCAAAGCCAAGACATCTAGGGCTAACCTGCAAGAGTGCCAAGACTTACAGCTGAGGTCAATCGTCCTTGTGCTTCCAGCAGATGAACTGCTACATCATGCCAGGTATTCTGGGGTGAGTGAAAAATAAAATCATCCCTAAGTATCTCTTTGAGGCAGCCAAAACTGAAGACGTTTCAGTCATTTGAGCTTTACTTGCTCTTTGCCTCCATTCCTCAGCTACGAAAACGAAGATAGTACCTGCACCTGAGATGTTGCAAGAATAAGAACTTCCCCGCCTGCAAAGCCCCCGGGAAGGAATTAGCAGCACTGCTCAGTTCAAGGTTTGGGTGGGGTATAAAATAAATAGATGTGGAGACACATGCCTAAAGTAAATGTGGGGAAGAGAAAATGAATTATGCAGTAATTACCTATCCACTGAAAGAGGGACTCTGCAAAAGGGAAAAAATGATGCAATTATAGAATTAAAGATTGTATCATAATGCAGAGGCAAAGGGGAGCTATGCAACGTTAGTCCTGGCACTTCCTTGCTTTTGTCCGCCTGATTTTGTAACCCCATTGTTCTCCTAATGTCATTATTTTGTAAGTAATTTAAACGCAACATAATGATGAGCTCATATGTTTATATCTTTTCATCATTAATAACGTGTGGAACAACTGGCAGACTCTGCTCCCAGCGTGATTGATGCCTCCAGCAGATGGCTGTGAACAATTCTTTGTCTTCCACCTTCATCCGAGGTAAAGAGCAGGGAGGAGAGAGGGAGACTTTATATTTAAACTTCAATTCCATGCACAAACATTTGGGGATTTTGGGGTTCTTTCAGAGGAGGAAACCAAGACCAATATCAATCAATTGCTCTGAAACGAATCGTAACGCAGCAGATTTAAAGAGCGGAGGCACTGAGCAGCCGATGTGCTTTGCCCAAGGTCAGAAGGAAAGCTCCCCAAGGCCTGGATCCCAAATGACCCCACTGACAGCCTTCTGCCCAAGCCGCTGAATCCCTCCTACCTCCCACATTAAAACTTGTTTAAGTATAATTATTGCTGTTAACTGCAGGTCAGGGAAGAAGCCGATCGCCTCCAGGCTGTGTTTGCTGGTGAATGCAGCCAACGAGCAACTTCTGAGAGTGTGTCATAGAAAATACAACTGCAAGCAAACGTTATGGTTGTGTGTGTTCATCCTGAATGATAATTGTTATATTGGGTTTTTTAAGTGAATTACCCTGCGCGCCTCGGACTTCAGGCAAATTGCCAATGCGTTTCTCAGAGTCAGACGAGTCTGGCTCGCCCTGCTTCATGAGGGAAAGCAGCTGCAATAGCAACAACCTAACTTGTTTTATTTGCGGATGATATTAGCTGGCAAGAGGCAGTGTGTCTGACAGCATGCTGGCTATGTAGGCTTCATGCTTTTTAAAAAGTCTTATTTGTCTTTGTATGCCCCCATTTGTAAACACATACACACCCCCTTTCTTTTAAGTAGTATTTTTTACCTTGTCTAACGGCTGCTGGCAGCTACTACCACAAGCTTTACATGCTTTTTTGTTCCTAACAAAGCGAGCTTCACTTCCATCTTTCCCCATCCTCAGAGAGCAGAGTCTGCAAAACCCGGAGCTATCAAGTCCCTGAGGTGCAGCCAGTCAGAGCCTGCAGCGTCCCAGGCACTCGGGCCACACCAGCTCTCTCCAGTCCACATCTCTTGGAAAAGCTCCACCGTGGAAAAGCCCGTCATGGTGGTGGAAGTATTGCAATCCTTCCCTCTTGGCATGCAACCCACTCAGTTTGGTTTAAAACCTAACCGAGAAAGCGCTACACCACCACTAAATGTATCTAGTTAGCACAACACAGTTAACAAGAACAGGCAGAAATGTTACAGCAGCAACATTTTACCCCACGATTGCCTGTTTCAGGATGTCTCACACCAAAGCTCCGGTGGCCGGCACTGCCAGAGGAGGGACCTGCACGGGACGTCTGGTCCGAGCCCAAGAACCCGTTCTTAGCTAGCACAGTCATCTACCGTGCCACGCTGCCAGCGGTACGAGTTGGTGCCCATGGAGGGGAAAGGAAGGGAAGCAAGAGACGTTCTTCACTAAGTGCCACATCTCTAATAGTTTAGAGACTTACGCTCGGATGCCAGAGGTGCCCAGCCCCGTCTCCAGCAGGCAGAGTTTGTATGGGGGGAGAGGGAACAGCATCCCTCTTTGCCCTGTTGGCATGGCTTGGTGCTCCACATCCTCCGTAACCCATGATGAGGAGCCAGCTACACAGTTCCTCCCTTCATCTCACCTTGACAGATGCATCTGATCTTAGCTGCATCACAGGCTGTCTGAAAAGGAGTAGCATACGGGTGTTTGAGATTCAGCTCAGCCCTCTAGGGCGACACTTAGTATTTTGACAGTAGAGAGTGACACTGGCGATCTCTGAAGAGCCACGCTCTAGGCCCCAGGACAACCGGCATATATTATCTGGAGACCAGCAGCAACAGAGAGGGCTGCAAAACATACACTGGCTGAGGAATTGCATGTGCATCCCACACACGCTCCTTGACACCCTGACGCTCCTATTTCTTATGCTGCTGCCTGAACAGACGCCTGTCTTTTCCTTCAGTCCAGGTCTGGAAGAAACGTGCCCACCGCACCCAGCACAGTTATACTGAAACGCTGTCTAGCACAGGCACAGCCTGGGTGAGGGTAAGACTGCTTTGCCTGGTATAGTTTCTCCCAGATTTCCGAGGCAGACCACCCAAGACACCCGTGCCAGACCAGCTGCACCTACACCGAGGCACTTAGCAATACAGAAGCATGTCCCTGACATCTCACAGCACTGCATCAGTCCAAGTACACACCTGCCTAAAGTAACCGTGGGCTGCGTGGGAATCAGAGACTGTATTCGCTCATGGAAGCTATTTTGGGAGAAACGTATGGCGCTGAATGTCATCTTTTCGTCACTGTCAAATCATCACTGAATTCAACAGGATGACGCCGGTGAACACCCAGATAATCATACTGCCATTGCACAGGTGCAGCTTGCACACACACACACCTCTGCATAAGTCCTGTCCAGGCTGCATGTTCCCATCTGCTCGGATGCTCACCTCCGTTCAGCCCAAGGTGTCCTGGAGGTCAAGGCAAGCAGGCTCCAAGCTATGGCTGTCAGCCTGCCAGCCTTCCTAAATCTCAAGTGGCTTTAGCTTGACAAACAAAAGGGTAGCCACGCTGCAAGGAGGCGTTACCAACAGGACCCGTCTGCTGGAGATACGTGTCCTCTGCCCTCCTGCCCCTCCGTCGCAGCCACTACAGCTCCTTCCAACGTTACCCCACACCCACCCCTGCCCTGGAGACCACGCACACCTCGCGAGGTGGCCAGGGCTACGAAGGTGCTGCATGTTTGACCACCACACGTGCAATGCCTGGCCGGGCAGCTGCTACCAGGCAGAATGGAGAATAGCTGAAAACAGTCTCCTTTTCTTCAGAGAGAGCACTGCTTCAGAGATCTCCCAGCCAGTCACTAATCTTAACAAAAACAAGTGGGAAATTAATGATCTTCGAGACTGCCAGCCATTGGTGCAATCTGATTGAAACTGGCCAAATGCAAAGGGCAGGAGACAGACAGCACTCGTTTCCTGGGGAAACTAAGTTAAAATGAAATAAAATAAAACCAGATTAAAACTATGGTGCGTTTGATTAGTGGCATTTCCACGTTCTGCTATGTCCCAGGAAACGTCTTGCTCAATCAAGCGTGCGAGCTGCACAGCACACACTGCAGTTAAGCTCTGTAACTGCCCAGCCTTTACGCATCTGGAGCAGGAAGGGGCAAATTACAAACTCATTTCCATCTGAAGGTTACTCTGGAGGGGTCATTTCTGCAGCAGGAAGACAGGGAGGGCAAAGTCATTCGCATCCGAAAGGGGCGAAATGCCTTGTCAGGGCTGAAGGACTATTACTCAGCTCTAAGTGTGGAAGCTGCTGGGGCTCCTCTCTCCTTCACAAGCCCCAGCCCTGGAGGTGACCTCATCCCACAGATTCCAGCATCTCTCTCCTCGCCATCCCCAGCCTCCCTCAGCCCATGCTGCTGGCGCTCGGCCACCTGCACCGAGCGGGTGCCTTTGAGGCAGGGGTCGACTCCGCTGCGGTCGGACCAGCAACCGCTGAGCCCTCGTCAGCCCAGGATTTGGGGAGCTGCTGCACAATTAGCGTGCGCTGATGACGGCTGCAAGAGTTTCCTCTAATGCCGCTCGGTTCGACAGACCGTGCTACAGAGCTACGTCAGTTCAAGGGCTCCTCTGCTCCCTTCGCAGAGCCCAGCACAGCAGCAGAAAACCTATTCGTGTAGAAAATAGCATCGGTGAAGCAAGCGGGCAACTCCGGACAGACTCAGAAACAGCTGTGGAATTTCTCTGTAAGAGCTGCTTACTGTAAAGGGGAGGAAAGTCCAGCCTCCCACCTCACTTCCAGCCCTCCCACCCACCAGACAGGGGCAAAGCATAAGAAGAGGAGAGAATTTAAGGCATGCCAGGATCCCAGGCTCTGGGAATTAGTTTCCCACATTCTCCACAAAATGAGAGCACTCACACCCAAAATCTACCGCCTTGAACTCAAATTGAACACCATTTACTCAGCTGAATAACCATGCTCAAGCCAGTGGAATTACTTGCCTGAATAACTTGATGCAGGGCAGGGCTGCAGAACTGGCTGACAAATACAGGTATACAGAAGGCAATGTAGGACCACCCTTTTAAAAGGCTGGTGCTCTAGGCCAGGTCCCAAAGTCAACGGCCATGTGGTCAAACCCACAAATCACCGGGTCTTTGGTAGAGTCACACCAACTGATCAGGGCATCATCTAGGTCACACACATCACTCTAGACCTGTATCCTCCAGGCACTGTCAACTGATTGGAATCACAGTCTGAAAAATATTTCACTGACTTAGAAAACTTAAATTCCACTCAAAAGGATGGCTTGAGCATTTAAGAGTATAAGCTTCATTAGCTTCCAGCAAGACTTCAGGTCCCAAGTGCAGACTAATCCTCCATTAAACTCCAGCAGAGAAGCACCACTGCTCCTACTCTGTAGGTCTTGGTCCTAAGCAAGGTCAGCTCTTCCGCACCAAACCCAAACACGATATGGCATTCATTCTCTGCACCATGCAAGTAAAAAGGGTGTGCAGTTCACACCCTGGAAAGCTTACGAGAAGCAGCTTAAAACCCGTGCATGCAAGCTTGCTTGTGTGTATCCCTCTTTAATTTCACTGGGACAACACGCATGACTAAAGTTAAAACGGTGCTGAAGCCTCCATCAGACTGTGGCTGATGGAGCTCCCTGCTCCAGTTCATCGAGGGGTCAAGGTGAGAAGCGTGAACTGGAGCCAGAACCAGGTACGAGAATAACTTACCTAGAGATTTTGGCAAAGCTGGAGGCCCAAGTGAGTCACCTGGGGAAGGGTGACCAGCGCCCAGAAGCACCTACCTGCCCGTTCCCTAAGCTCCTCCCTGCCCGTTCCTACCTGCCCGTTCCCTGCGCACTCTGCTAAGCCACAGCATATCTCTGGATGAGCAGCTCGTTCGGAGTTATTGTACTTGCATGTATAACTCAAACCACACTGTATTAAGGCCGAAATAATAATACTTATAGTCCTGCTGGCATTTCTAATCTGGATATTCCAGTGCTCCCAAGGAGACTTCATAACACGCGTATAAAACTTCCATCAGGTGTGGCCCAACCAACTTTCCTCCCCCCAGACAAGTAGCAGAAAACAAACATCTTTTTCATTTGTCTTCGCATACCTGGCAAGCTGTCCAAACCCTCTGACAGACCTTACAGGTTTGAACCAGAGGTTTGGGCTTTTTAACCAGACTGCCAACAGAAGGTGTGCGCGGCGGGAATTTTCCACAGTGCCCCGTCCTGAGAGCCACGGACAAACCAGTGCCACCAGTGCCACAGCACAAGGCTGTCCCAGCTCCCTAGTCCTCGGCCAGGGGTACTTTTACGTTTCGACTTTCGTGCAATTAACAAGAAGCTGAAATCCAGCCGCGCACCGTTAGGTAGCCAAGAACAGCTTTTCCAGCAGGAGGTTTTTTCCTCAATTGCTATTATCATCATGCCGTGAGCTCTGCATTAGTTCACACCCGGTGGGCAGGTCAAAAAGGCCTGAGACCCCAGCCTGGATACACAAAGGCTAAAAACAGGTCCTTCGTATACATCAGAAGTTGGAAGGTTACAAATACTTGCCAACGGCCTCAATCAGACCCAAAACCTAACCAAATCTGTTTCAAAAGAAAGTATCTCTGAAACGCCCTATAAAAAACCCCAACAAACCATGGACCGTGTCGGTGAGAAGGCGGAAAAGAGTTTCAGCGCGGAAACAAGAACAGAGGAATTACTATGTTTATAGTTCAATTAATGGGACCTTATCAAAAGCCTGTTTGCCTTCGCCTTTTTTTTTTTTTTTTTTGGCACCTATCACACACCCCCCCCCTTACAGCCTCCCCGGCTAAGAGCCCGGCGCACACATCTGAAGCGTATCCACAACGCCGAAGAGGCAGAGAGCTGCCTCCCAGGAAGCCCCTCCGCCGGACGGCATGTCGGAACAAAGCCCTCGCCTGAGGGATGTCGGCAGGGCTCGTAAATCGCGGTTTTGCCGCTCGACCTCAGCCGGGAGGCAGCGCCTAACGCCGTGACAAACTCCGAACGCTGCCGCTGCGCAGAGCGGGGACCCTACCTGGGCAGGGGGCTCCACGCCCCTCCTCTTGTCCGGTTACAGGAATTAAAGCCGTTTTCTAAAAACCCAGCGAGATGCCCAGCACTCAATGACAACACCGAGGTACCGCATACCTTCTCCGCTAACTGCCAGCATAAGGAAGGGGGGGGGGGATCAACCAAAAAAGACCAACCCCCAACCCAAACCCAACACCAAACCGCCAACAAACAAAGGACCCCTCCAGAACCCGTCCGTAAGTTAGCTGGATGTACTTGCTCACGAAGCACAGGGATAACCCTCCTCCGCTCGAAACAGCGCTGATGCGATGCAGGCGCAGCCCTGCCGGGCTTCAAAGTAACCTTCGCGCCCCGCCACCCTCCCGGGACGCGGCGGGGAGCGGGCAGCCCCGCGCACGTTTCGGCGGATCACCTGGACCTCGCATCGCGCCCGGCTTCGCCCTCCCCGCAGGGGGACGGGCGCCGCGGGGGGAGCGCCGGGCGGCGGCGGCGGAGCCGGGAAGCGGCGGCGGAGCCCTGCTGTGCCCGCAGCCGGCCGTGCGCGGCGGGGCCGGGCAGGGCAGGCGGTTACGAAACCCGCGTCTCCCCCTCGCCCGGGCGGGAGGGAGGGAGGGAGGGCGGGAGGGAGGCGTGCCGGGGGGCATCCGCGCCCGCGGCGGCCCCGCTCCCCGCCGCCGCGCCGGGAAGGGGAGGAGGGAAAGGCTCCCCCGCCGCCCTGTCTACCGCACACGAGCATCGCCCGCCGCCCCCCCGAGGGGGCCGGCGGGGAGGCGAGCCCCGCCGGCGGGGAGCGGTCGCCCACTGACCTTGCCGCCATCCGCCGCCGCCGTGCCTGCCCGCGGGGTGGCAGCCCCGCGCCCGCCGCCGCCGCAGCCGGCGCCCTCGCCCCGGCAGCCGGCGCCGCCCCCGTCCCCCGTCCCCCCCCGCCCCGCCGGCGTGCGGGGCCGAGGCGGGGCCGAGGCGGCGGGGAGCGCCCGAGCCGCCCCGGACCCCGGTGCGCCCCACCCCACCCCGGGCCGGCCGCGGCTGCCCGGCGGCGGGGCGGGACGGGAGCGGACGGGACCCCCCCGCCGCCCCGGGCGGGGCGGGGCGGGGCGAGGCGAGGCGGCAGCTCGGGGCGTCCCGCTCGTCCCCGCAACAGCGCGGGCGGCGGCAGCCGCGGGCACCCCCGGCCCTGCCCGGCCGCGCCGGCGGGGAGAGGGGAGATGCGGCGCTCGGGGGCTCCTCGGTGCTTGGGAGGGCTCTGCGGTTGGGTTTAACACGCAGCTTGTTCTGCCTCGGGGCGCAGGGCGGGGGACAACCGCACCGGAGCCTGTCCCGCTCGGCGCGGCTGGCAGAGCGGCGCGTCCTGCGCAGCCACCAAAGCTGCCTGCACGAGGTGCAGGGGGCTGTTACAGACCCCACGCAAGGCAGGTTCTCGGGCTCAAGTAACTGGTGCCTCTAGCCTTGAAGACCTTCAATCCCAGCTGGAGGCTTAGAGCTGTACTACTGGTGCACATCAAAGTAATAGGTGCGTGTGGCAGGTTGTCTTACCATAGCAGACCCAGGGCTGGGCTAGGGAGTGAGGCCTCCCTTTTATGCATTGCACCAAGGCCTGTGTCTGCTGCTGAGCACGGGACCACAGACTCGTTTCTGTGCTGCCTGCAGAGAAAACAATCCTATTTACATCAGCGGTAGAAGAAAAAATGTATATGTACCTCCTAGTGTCTCACATGGGATCAGTAACGGCAAGCAGGAAGAGCTACAAATGGCAAGGGCAGACAAGCGTCTTTCCACTCCTCGTTGCCTCGTCTTTCTGCAGAGCTAGTGTTGTTTTGGGGCAAACAGTTGCAAGTGGTGTGAAAGCAGACCTGCAGGTTATCCGGGTGCTGGTTTTGCTTCGAACAGCCCTCTCCTCCCCAGCTCCTACAGCTCCGCACTGAAGGCACTGACTGTGGAGGAGTAAAACCTCAGTAATCAGCAAAATAAATCATTTTTGCAAAAGTCTACTTTGTTTCCTCCCCTTCGTCCTCCCCCTCTCCTCTGCAATGGGGCTAATTGCAGAGCAGGGTCTCCAGCAAGCTGGGTTTACCACTGGGGAGTCTATAGTGCATTCACTAGTACAACTCCAGGTTCTGCCATAAATATTTAAAACTGAGTTGCCACTCTCGGAATAAACGTTCAAAGCAGATTTTCACGTCCTACAGTGTTTCTTGGTTCAAACCTTCCTAATCAAATAATTGAGGTAAGTCAGGAGAAGTCAAAATAGGCCAAATTCACCCACCAGTTTGGGTCCGGTTCCCCCCTCATGTCTGCCTCCAAAGTATTAGTCACATCCCTGACCTCTCAAGACATATTTTACACTGCAAACATCATTTTAGCACATGCAGCTGACTTCCGCTTCTCTGCTGAGAGGCTAGAAGGACCGTGTGAAAGATTTTGCTGCTCCCCGCTTCCCCCACCACCACCCGGCTGACTCATCTGAAGAGCAAATGCCCGAGTTGCTTCTCTCCAGGCTTCCCTTAGCTGGGCAGGGGTTGGGGGCCGCCTGCCGTCCCCCCCTCCGCTCTCAGGGATGGGCCGTGACCCATGGCACCCGCTGTGACCCCCGCCTTCCCACCCCAGCCGCTCAAGGTTCTCCAGGCTTTGTTCAGAAAAAACCTTTGCGATGCCGGGGAGGGGGGATGCATGGTTGTTTTTACAATTTAAGGAGATCCTTACGCCAAAGTCACATCGAGTATTTGTGTAACATCCTGTTTTTGAAGAGACGCGCCAAGTTTGGGAGGCACAGCTCCTTACGTGCCTCTGTGTGCCAATTCCCTACCATTCCCTGAATCAGTTCCCCCCCTTTTCCTCCTTAGAAAACAAGTGGCAGCTAATGCCCACGAGCAGTGCTACGATACCAGATCTCCATGGACACAAGAGAAGAAAATTCATTACAAAATGGAAACAAATGTCCCTCCGACTGAGCGCCGGCCACCACTGCTGCAAATGATGTCTGCCAAAGAGGCCAGGGACTACACTGATGTAGAGAAAGATAACCTGCTCGCTGAGACGGATCCCACAAGGCAGTGTTGAAGAGCATTGGCACGATGACTTTGTTAATTATATGGCTATTATTGCTGCTGTGGTTTTATCATTGCAGCAGAGTTTAGACAGCCCAGCTGAGAGTAAGACACCCCCTTACACCCCCATCCGGGTTAAGTGGGCAGCAAAGAATTAAGCATTTCTGCTCCTGCGTGCAAATACAAGGTCCTGCTCCTGGAGGGGCTAGTGCACACGCTTAGATTTTAGCATCTGACTCCCTCTACTGAATGGATTAAAGTTAACGTATGCGCACAGCTCCTGGCAGAAGCGCTGCCAGAGAGATGCTACAGAGAAAGGGAAGGGGAAAGGAAGCGTAATTACTCCCAGGAGGATTCGTGCAGTGCTGCCGCTGTCCCCCAGGCTCCACCTGTTATGAGAAGAAGAGTCTTTAAATCTCTAGGGAAGGAATCTTGAAAAGTTCCCAGCAATAGGCTTGAAATAAAGGAAGGGAAATAGATTTCAGCTTCAGATTGCTCCACACAGTTTATTTCGATGAAACTCTTTTCACCAGGATGCAGATTTGTAAAAGGCAGCAAGTTCTTTGGCACTGCCCTCTTCAGCGCCTACCGGATAAAAACAGCGTAAAAAGGCTCATCGAGGCCAGGGGCGTGGAAGGACAGACAGAAGGACAGCCCCGCGCTCTGCCCTGCAAAGGCAGCTGTTGTCTGCTGCCCTTTGCTATTCTCTCACCGGTTTGGTTGGATGAAGGGACCTTTTTTTTTTTCCCATTGCTCTCAGCAAATTACTCTCAGGCACGTTCACTCAAGCACAGCTCATCCTGGGGAGGTGGGGTCCCCCATCATTCACAGAGATAATAGCAGTAATCCCTACAAGTGCTGGGATAGCGCTGAGAAGCCATAACAAAGGTAACTGACTCCTCATTTCTCCCTTACAATCACCTGAGGGACCTCCAATAGGCAATATATTTATAAGACCTCAGTGTCAAACTTTCAGCTCCAGGAGCGAGTCACCAAATAATCATAAAACCGAATTGGAGCTTGCGAGCGTTTTAAAAATAATCAGCACATAGGGGATCCATTCCTTTTGGTTTGTGAGCCCACAGTGGAGACTTAAATCATATTCCCAAGGTTTATGCTGTTACTAAGAGGCCTAGGAACTTTTTTTAGCCTAGTTTCCTAGAGAAACAAAGTTTCTATCATCATGCTGTCTGCGTATCTTCCTGCCTTCCTGTTTTCCTTCAGCTGCTTTTGAAACCATTGGCCAAGCTGTCAGAGGAGGAGAAATCAGGGACAGTAATGTCCCTACTTTTTTTTTTTTTCTTTTTTAAATCACTAATGGGACAGAGGAAAGAAACTTCTTTGACCCCCTCCAAGCAAGAGGCAGGGAGAGCTCAGCTCTTCTCCGTTCAGTCCGGCAGCCAGCAAGCACACGTGCGTGAGACAGCAGTACCTAACCAAACTTCATAATATCCCCTGCTCACGTAACATCTTTCAATGGAAAAAAATGACGACTTCTACGGTCTCAGATGTCTGGGACCAATGGGAAAAAATTACATTCACCATTAAAATTGCTACTGAGTCAGGGCCTGTCAAACTTCACGCCTTGCACAAAAGCTTCGCTGAAGGCTGTTGCCTAAAACTGCGAGGCAAAAGTACAGCCCATACAGATTAAAAAGGCATCTATCAGTGGAAACAGGTTCAAGCCCCACTGATCACAGGTAATTGTCACTCCTCATATTGATACCCTGTGATAAAATTACGATTAACATTTTGGCTCATCAAAATCTGACAGGCTCGTACACATTCCCTTGTTCTCTTCCATAAAACACTGCTTTATTGCATGCTTTAAAATAGTCAGCAGAGTGAGTATTTTTACAGATTGCTAACCTGAAAATGGGCATGTAAAGAGGCCGCATATTTGCGGTAACTCAGTTTAATAAATTTCTTCAAACCCCCAGTATCTCTCTCTCTCAAAAAAACCCAAAATCTCTAGTTAGGAGGGGAGCCTTCAGCCCTGTGCTAACATTAAAGGCTTCAAGCAGGAGAAGATGGTCAATGTGCTTAGCATAGAAGAGCAACAAATTCTGTATTCACCTGTATGCCATTCAGCCCACTTTTTGTCCTTGGGTTGGGTACAGAAATTTGACCAATAATTTTCTCCTCTGATAGTTTGTAAATGCTCATCTATTAACTGTAACCTTAAAAACGAAGGTGCATTGGCATCTTTAGGTACAAAACGTAGGGAAGTTGCTCCTTCAGTGTCGGCCAGCTGCCTTTACAACCAAAGGGGAGATGTCCCAGGAGGTGACTCGGAGCAGGAGTACGTCTGGGATACTCTGAGTCACCTTCTGCCTGGGCTAATCTCCCTCCACAGACAAGATAGGGGAAAAAACTTCCTGCATTGAAGTTTAGTGCCCGAAGATAAGCAGCGCAAATAGCCCCCTGAGGGTCCCAATCCAGCAGAGCACTTGGGCATGCTGGTACATTGCTTTGCCTCCCTTAAAGTGGTGGCCCAGCCTAAACCAGTCTCAGGGAGCCAGCTCGGAGGAGCCACAAACCCTGTGTCCCACCAACCGGGGTCCCACCTACGGCACCGCCTCACCGCCGGCCTCTGGGCAGCCTGTGCGGATGTACCTGCGATGTGCGGACCCGGCACACCGGGCAAGCTGCACCCCGGCCACCAGCCCACCTCGGCATGGCACAGCATGGCTGAGGTGGGAAGGGACCTCTGGAGATCCTCCTGTCCAACCCCCTGCCCGAAGCAACAGCAGGATGCTCAGGGCATCTTCCTGCTGGGATTTGAATATCTACTGCCAGTGCGGAGTGCTGGATAAACACACCAGGGGTGCTACCGCAGCGGTTACTCTCTGTACGGTCCTGGATATTGTCTCTGCTGCTGCAGTTGTCAAGAAATGAAAGAGGGGGAAAAAAAGTGTTTATGAGCTCTGGCAATTCTCTGCAGAGCTGCACGCTTATCTGCCCTTACTCCATCACAAGGCGATGTTTAGAAAAATACACTGATACGGATCAGATCGTGAGCCTTTGTTTTTTACTGTACATCAGGACAGTCATACCTGTATCTTCTCAATAATTAATAGTTCACTGTATATTAAAGAAAAGAGTAAACATTATGTGACAAATATTCTCACATCTGTGAATTTCAATTTCCAAAACTTGATTATCAAAAAAACCCCCAACTCTTTTGTCATCCAAAGCAATGCTGAATTTGTTGCTGGGCATTAACTATATTGAAAGTCCATTAGTTAGACAGCCCCTCATTCATCCATGTTAATTCACTCTCCTCCTCTGAAGTAGCTGAGGTTTAACAGAATTAAAGTCCTCATATACAAACACAACACAAATAAATGACATGCAGATATTTCATCATAATTTACTAAGTGCAACAACTACTTCATTCACTGTTCAGGACTTGCATACTAGAGCATCACGATGGCCCTTTGGCACCAGCTCACTACAGAATAACTACAGATAGTCCTGTCGCTGACAAAAAGCTCCATAAAAAGAAAGTTGAGGTTGCAAATGCAAGCATTCAAAATTAGAAAACACCCAAATTAAGGCTGATTGTGCAAGTCCCTCCTGACATAATCGTACGCTTCAATTACATGAATGCATGCTGCTTTTCGCAGCATCCTGGGCTCCCCTTCACGTGGGCACCCCAGCAGCACCACCCCGTCATCCCGCTCCCCACCGCCGACCTCCCCTGTCACCTCCCCCTGTGCCACCACCCCAGCTCCATGTCCCAGCCTCCCTGTGCCTTCCCCCCTGATCTTCAGCCTTGGTGTGCCGCTTTCCACTCTTCAGCACAAGCTCCCCAGTTTTCCTCGCCAGGCTGCTGCCCACATTTTACCCCAGCAGTTTCCAGCCCCCATTTCTCACCCCAGCTCCCAGACCAGGTTTCTTACAGCAGGGCCCAAGTATCTTCTACACCCCGAATCCCCAGCCTCAATCTTTCTCTCTAGGCCGCTTTAGTCCACCTGTTTATGCCACCTCCACAAATAAAGCCCAGGACCCTTCCTCCTCACCGTCTGGGGTCCAGGAGGTGAATGACGCAGAGCACAAGCCTGCGTGGCTGTGCCAGGAGGCACCAAGAAGAGCATGACCAGAAACGTCCCGCTCAGTCCCCGCAGCCGTACACCACAGCATGGTCTCCGCAGACACAAACATCAAAGAGTTCAGCAGCCAAACTTACAAGCCTCTACCGGGTGTATGCAAACTGCGATTTTCCAAGGGCTTATAACTTTGCTGAATCTGGGTATTTTTCACAGGAGCCACGAAAGACACATGCATGAAACTAGATTTTCCACATAACATTGTCACTGCTTGGTTTCCCTTTCCAAAGTGCAATGGCACTGCATCTTCCACGGGAAGCTGTTCTAGCGAAAAATTTCCTAGAAAGAGCTGAACAGCCAGAAACGTCCCTCCAGAATCAGACTGAGTAGTCATCTGGCACAGGAAATGTTAGCCCAAAAGGCTAAGGTTTCAACAAGTTACAGAATATGCAAAAAAAGTGGTGCAGCTCAACTCAGACCTTAATTAAAGCAAACTGAGTGGAGAAAGGTTATTTTCTCTAGCCTAGCACAAGTACCACATATATTACCCTTAGTGTAGTATGAGTCCACAGTTCACGTTACAGGCCTTGAGAAGATGAAATTGCGCTGTGTAAACACTCTAAACACAGTTCATTAGGACGAACAACCCAGCTGGTTCGGGGTGTTTTACGCCTCTTGATTGGTGTCATAAAACCTATGGTTACCACAGGCAGAACACCCGCCGGTGTCCAACAATGAAAGTCCAGCGATCACCAAAACGGGTCCCACCATGTACTTTAGCAGAGAAAATAAGGCGAGGCGTGGAAGTCTCTATGCAGACTTGTTTGCTTGACTTCTTTATACTCCACATTTGCAGACCACTGGCGTATCTTGCCAGCCCTTACCTGCACGAGAAGCTACGCTGAAGCATCCTCAGCTGAGTAACTTTACTCACATAGTTAAGTGTTAACAGGATTAGGACTGAGGGCTGGAATTTCAGTGTCAAATCTGAAGCACTCATGGAAAAACAAGCACGCTGGGATGTTTATGTGCTCTGCACTAGCATGGCAGCAAATGCGCTTCATCCTGACACTTCCTGAAAATGACATCATTTATAATTAACACTACAGCTGCAGATTCACCACCATTTAAAATTAATTAAGTAACAAAGCTCTTTAGGAAATCCCATGGATTTCCTGGGGTAGACGGTATGGCTAGTTAAGTGCATGAATATGAAGTAAATATGTTTTTTTATTGGGCCTTCTGAAAATGAGAGCACCTGTCTATGCCTCAGCAGCGGGGATGGCATTGCTGGTGGCTGGGAAGTACATTAAAAACAATGCTGTCACGGCGAGAGATGCCTGACCGGGCTGCCCTGGCTGAGGCAATCCTTGCCCTGCAGTCTGTCATTCAGGGCCTCATCCTGCAGTCCTCGCGCCTCTGGAAGAAACTTGGGGGATTTCAGCAGTGTCTAATTTGAAGACTATTCATGCAAGCAAATGTCTTCAGGACCAGACCTGCCAAGGCAAGGGCGTTCCAACCTATGTCAGCGTGTATAGAGTCCTCTGGACTGCAGTTGCTGCTGTATGTCCTTAGGGGCTTTCCCCCTCCTGCCCTGCTGAAAACAAGATGATGCTGAGAGCATTTCGGACCTCGCTGGCTAGAAAGCCATTGTGGCTGCAGCGGTGGAGGCACCCTTGCTGGTGGGGGTCCTACCGCTGGGGCCCCCACTAACACGGCAGAGCCGTATCTGCTCTATCGCGGCAGTGGGAGAGCTCTCTAAAACACGCCGTCTTTTCCCAGCCTCGCTCGGGTAGTATGTGTTTTTCCAAACAACCTGCTTATGGTGCAAGAGGGAATAAGCTTCTTATTAAGCTGATAGATCCATCTCATTAATAGCCACTCTCCTAGAGCTCCAGTCAAGTGTGTTCATGTTTTCTAGCACGACGCCACTTACATTACATTTAAGATTGCTGCTGGAAAATATGTACGGAGGTTCCTAGTTCAGACCTCTGGGCGCTGAGACTTGCCTGATCCATGTGTCTAATGCCAGTCCTGTGACACGTCAGCTCTCATACATGCCTCTGATTTACAAAGAGTTGTTTAAAACCCCTTATTCAACATCTCCCTTAAAGGAGTGCAGACCTCTTCAGAGATCTGGCTGAAGAGCAAGAAGATGTGGCTGAAGGGCAAAAAATTGCCCAAGCCTCATTTCTGAAGTCAGATGGGACTTACACCCTTAAATCACTAGGAAGCTTTCAAAAAATTGGCTGTGTCACTGTCTGGACTGATAAAAATTACCTGTGAGAAAAGCTTTTTTTTAAAACACTTTTTTAGGCTTGGAAAAGACCTCCCCTTGCTCAGGGGAAGAAAGAAACAGATTAAGGGCCTTATCTTACCTTTCTCAACTTCCCAACTTTCCCACTGATTAAGTTGCTCAGCAAATCGAATTCTTTGAAGAGGCCAAAGGGTACGGCTGGGTGTGAGTCTCATGGGTGTGAGCCTTGCAGGGCCACACCAATTCCCATTAAAATGAGCAGAGTTCCCATTGACTACAACAGGATTTGGATGGTCCCATAAAGAAGTTGCTAAATATCTCTTAGAGCTGACATCCCAGCCCATCTGTCTGCAAGGAGCGTGAACGCACCATGTATGCCAATGGCAAGGAGAGACGTAGAAGATGGAGTAGATTACCTCTCTCCTCTTTGCAAGGAAGGTTAGCCCGATTCTCATTTATTTCATCCCAATTTCAGCATTAATAATGGACCAGCCTGCAAAAGGAGCTTATGGGAGCCTACACGCGAGTTGTAACAAAGCTGCCAGGTTTCCGCCAGGGAGGCTGGGGGGAAGCTGCCCAAGGCAGAAGAGGGCTTTGGAGAGCGCTTTGTTTAAAGTTGAAGCGCTCAAGACTGTTTCACGCATTCATCATCCTCAAAGAGAAGTGCTTGGCTGCCCTCCATGGAGGGAGGGGAGTGCACAGCAATTGGACCCTCAGCAGCTGCCAGGGAAAAATAATCCAGAAGGAACATGAATAAATAAAATACATTTTGCTAGTCCTAATATTACACTGCTTTCTTCATGCTCTCCCTCTAATGTTTTAATTCCCTTCCAACCATTTTCTGTTTCTCTGCCAGCCTCTGTCTATTGTTTTCCATGTTTCTTTTATCATTTTTTCTTCTTCATATTTCTTTCCTCATTTTTTCTTTGAAGAGCAGCATCCTCTGCCCTCTCATTCTCTCCTGCTCATGGTGTCTTCACATGTTCTCTCCATATTCTGTATCACCTTGTCCATTTTTCAGTTTTTCTCATGGGTTGTTCTCTCCCTGTCTCTCTCCCTTTAAATCCTATGCTGCTATTTTTACCTTATCTGTATGTCATTCCCCTCCATTGCTTAATTTTCTACTCACTTCTCTCTTTCAGTCTACTTTTAAAACCATTCTGACATAGCTCCACGATACTTTGCAGACCTCCGAGCCTCTTACTCCAAGCTTCTTACTCTTTTCTCTGCAAACGTTTTCTTTCATCGTCATCTTCCCAAAACCTTTGACTCCAAACCATTGCTTATGCTCAAATGGCAGAGGTGCAGCTACCATCCTCTGGAAGTCCCTCCCCAGCTGCTTGCCACTGACCCAAGGGCAGGAACCCAGCTAAGGAGACATGGATCCACGCAGGGAAAGATCCTCTATGGGAGAAGCGACAGCAATACCTCAATGCTTAGATCCCGTGTGCTCAAACCTTACAGTGAATAAGGATATTACTGGGTAAGTTACAACTGTAGCAGTCAAGACACGCTCGGAAATTCATTGCTGAAGGACTATGAGTTTGGCTGAAAGCTGCAGACTCTAGCTCTTTCAAATTACGTGACACTGGTGCCTAAAGAAAAATGTGGCAAATGAACACAAAGAAAATATTTATAGGCAGAGTGTTCAAAAGCAGGATTCACCTATGTGTGGCAGAGCTCAATTGCACCTTACAGTCAGAAGGGTTTTGCTTTCTCTGAATGTGTTTTTACACTGATTTTTGTGTTGCTAGTGGCAGATGACAGAAGACAGATTTTCTACTCCACGTGACAGACTATAGTGGGAGTGGAAAAACCCAGTGGTCTGCAGGCTCTGAACTCAGGATCAGCATCTTTTAGCCATTTCCCAAACATAATCATGAGAGAGCAACCAACTCCACCGAACCCTTCCCCTGCTTGGGATTTCACGTTTCCGACCCATCATAGCTGTCTTAAGCAAATTGGGCTGCTCTCAGGGTAGTCTCAGGGGAGACTCATTGGCCCAGGTAGTTTCGATCTTGTTCACTGTGGCTTTAGCGAAGTCAGATCAAGCAGCATCATTCTCAGTGCTAGGTTTTTACTTTTTGCTTTTCACCTCACGCCCCATAATTCCTTGCCTGCTGCTATGAAGTATATTATTTGGCCTGAACTCTTGTAACCACCTTCCTCATCTTTGATGCCTTATAAATACAGCACCCTGCTCCAGCCAGATGCAGTCCCGGCTGGCTTTCTCGACCCTTTATTTTACAAGGAAAACTTCTCTGATGTGCAACGGTGGCTCCAGGAGACTGCCAGGCGGCTTCGGGGGAAATGCTCAAATAAACGAGGAAGACCAAGCTGTAAATCTGAGGTGAGGAGGGAGCTCGCCTCTGGTCCCTTGCTCCTGCTGCTCTCAGTGCAGCCAATCTTTGCCTCACATTGGATTATTTTTGAGCTGTGAAAACAGCTGCAGTTGCAAGTTGCTGCTTGCCAGAGCCTAATATTTCTCCTACCTGTCCAGGCATCCCATATAACAAGAAAGTGCTGATGGCAGCATGACAAACCTCTCTCTGGAGCTGATGCTATGTAGTCATGTCTGCAGCTGAAGCACCATCGCAGCCTCACCAGCGGGTTGGTTCTTGTTGACGCTATGTTTTAAGGCACGGGGGGGTGTGCGATGGTGTTGCCACAGCGTGAAAAATGAAAAAAGAGTGAATATTTAAAGAACGGGGTTATTCTGGCTGGCTGTGAGGTGTGGTCTTTTTCTGCTGAGTGCGTGTAGGGCACCGTTTGATTTCATTCGGCCACCTGTAGCTTATTAGGTAAGAAAATTGTGCTATGGCATATGGCTTTCCATATGGACCCACCAGAATTTTCTACAGGTCTCTCACGTGCTGCTAACCACTTCTGGGATGTAAGGGGTTTTTTTGTTGAGTGATATCAGAGGGAGAGTCTCAGTTTATGGCCCTGGTGATAAGAGCCCTGGCTGCTATTTATCCACAGAGGTTTCTGTACACTTATCAAGATCGATAAACAGTGTCAGTCACTCCTCAGTGATGCACCCACGCCTGCAGAGATTGCTCAGGATGCGGAAGCTGACAAATCTCTGTTCATCTGCTGATGGCTTAACTACCCTTATCCCAAGCGTGCCTCTTTCGGGAAACATCCAGCAGTGTAGTTACACTGGCCAGAGATTTAATTGCTTCTAAACCTTCATCTTTAATGTTGCAACACTGTAGCAGCCGCAGATGATTTTGTTTTAAAACAAACCCGATGTCATTCGCTCTCGTCACCGTTGTCTTCTCTAGGTAATGTCCCAGCAGTCTGGCCAGGTTTCTCTGTGACTACAAGGAGGACAAGTTTCACTCACTAACCAGTCCCCAGCATCTCTCCTAACCTCCTCCCTCGGGGCAACCGTGTGATAGCCTGGGATGTGGCTGGGATGTTCCCTCTAGGAGCTGATAGCAGCCATGGTCTTTGTCTCCCTAACCTCTCCCACCTCTGTGAGTGATTAGGATTCACTCCTGGTCCTTTGTCTCCATATTTGGGTGTCATTTGGCTGTAATGCTGTTCCTTGTCTTTCCACTCTCAACTCTTAATGGCCTCGGTCTTTGTTTGGCCCGTTGTTCTAACTTGTCCTTCCTTTGCCCAGCCGGTGGCCTTGAGGAGCTGCATGCAGATGGGCTGCGATGGTGACGACCTGCTAAGCTGGGGATGTTCTCTGGCCCTAGGCACAAGTGGGGGGCAATGCAGCAAAGACAAACACTCCCCGTTGCCATGATAAAGCCAGAAATGCTCTGCTTTACCGCATTTCTCACCTTCCCTCCACTTAGGAGCTTCCCGACCACAGCAGCTGGTTGTGGGCCAGAATGGGTGATCTTCTCAAAGCTGAAGCCAAGCCCACCTACCTTGGAGGGCGACCATCATAACAGAAATGTCAGTAGTTAACACTCCCGTTTCTACCAAAATCCGAGAATTTGGATGGAAGAAAAAAACCCCAAACAGCAAAATAGTGTTGTATTCTGCACGTAAACAAAGGGCATACTAAGCAATTGCCTCCCTACAAAGCAGGTTTAAATACCCGCGTTTTTGAGGGAACAGTTTGGTACCAGCATTGGCTTGCACTAGTAGAACTGCAGGCCAATGCGCATTCATCACTCTAATTTTACACAGCTGCATTATTTTCACAGTTTATGGTGGCACCATCTCATCTATGAAGTACACACAGCAGTTACACATATGGCTGTATTATTTTCAGCACTTCAAGTGCAATAAGTAATTTCATCAAGCTAACACTGTCAAAACTACAGCAGCCGTACACACCGTATTGCAGCTGTCCAAAATTTAGAGAGCCCTGTATATGTTTATGCAATAAGTACATAGCAGTTTGTGTGCTTGAGTTCGGGCCACTGGTTCTAAAATGTGACCAGATATGTCAGGTGAAATTCTCTGTCACCGGGTCTTTTTCAGTGACAGTGGCTCCAGCTCTTCCCCTATACCTGGGATGATTATAGCATGATCATGGGTCAAAGAAACACTGCTTCTCCTCTGCCCAGAGCCATCATGAGACAAAACACCAATCTGAGCAACCGGGTCTCTTATTCATAGACCGGGGATGAAACTGGCCTTTTGAGACATCTCCGTCCATAATGCTTCTTTTCAGTCATTTGCCGGTGCTGTAAATGACTCTCCAAATTTAGGATCAGTTTGCTAGGGAAAGAGGAAAGCTGCTAAGTGGGCAGGCTGGGCAGAAGGAGAAAAATGATACAAATTTCATGGGCGATTGTGCTTACCAAAAAACGTGCCAGTTTGCATGTCACTGATTTATTCCTAGTGCAGTAGTCATTAGGGAGGGTAAAACCACAGTGATAATGAGAGGCATTATCTAGTGCTGAGAAGACAGATTCAAAACTCTGCTGCAGTCAACTTCAGTGCTGACTTTCACCAGCATTTGCATGCTAGCAAATTTAGCAAAGAAGTGGCTGCTATTCAAACTTATGAGAAAGAGCAGTTGCCCTTGGTTCCTCCCAAGCGTCCAAAGCGCTTCTGAAACCCTGACCTTTCATGCAGGTGTCGAGCAGTAGGAAACTCTGAAAATCAACTTTTCAGTGCTCCAGTTTCACAATATGCAAACCAGAGAGAATCAAAGCTACCTCCTGGTGCATTCAAAAACTTGTTTATAGCCTTCTAAGCTTTCTTCAGCCCCTGCATGGAAGGTACTGCTGGGGGGAGAAGCACCATGAGGTTTCCCTCAGCTCCCATGGCTGGTTCTGGGACCATGAGAAGATGAAGTGGCCTCCAGGCTCCAAATGCAAATTCACAGATGTTTCTAGCAGTCCTCTCTTCCTCCTTGCTCCATGAAAGAATGGATCTATCCTTATCGCCATCCCCCTACGCTTGGCCAAATATAAATGTGGTAAAATACTAAGAGCAGGAAACGAAGGCCTGTTGGGGGACTCTGCTGCCTTTGGGCACGTTTCCCTTCACATCCTGACAGAGCCTGGCACGGAGTCAGCCTCTGCACATAGGGGAAAGTATACCTTTTTTGCTCTACTTTTTTGGCAGTTGTCATTAGTTTGGCTCACTTTCCCCTGCAATAATGTCAACGAACACATTGCTCATGGTACTCGGGCAGTAGCACTTCAGCCAGCCCATTCAGGCAATTTATGTTTCAATATTTACAGGCAGCAATGGGCTGAGCAGGAATTTGTATTTAAAACAGGACACACTATCCTCTTTTTTATAGCTTCAGGTGGAAACTTCCCCTTCCCCATGTTTCTCCAAGCCACATGGTCTCTGCACAGGGTTGGCATTTCACCCTCTCGGTCCTGATTTCATCTTCCCTTTGCCTGTCTTCTCTGGCCTTTCCTGAGTGTTTTCAGGACAGTTTTCACCAGGCTTTCTTTCTGTGGTGTTTTAACATTTGTCTTACCTCATCGAGAGCAATTGCCTCATGCCAGTTTGATTTTTTTATAATTAATATGTTTTGACTTGAGACAGAATAGGAACATTGCCTCTCACAGACATTGCATCTCAAAGTTCATGTCCCCAGTTTTACAGTAAAAAGAAAGGTATTAAACCCCTCCACTACACTATGGTATGTGGTTTTCTAGGCTTAAATTGGTCTGTTTCCTTCCTGTTCTGCTTATTGACTCATTTCCTTAAATCTAATTTGAGCTTGTTATTGAGTTTTAGCCTCAGACAATATATCAGCAGTGTCCGTAATACCCATCGATCCAGCAGGAAAAGAGGTGGCAGCGAAAGAGGAAAGATTTTCATTACTTTCACAAGAGAGAAGTACAAATTATTATTTTCTGATGGGAGACAAGGAGGAGCAGACCGCATATTTCTTCCAGAGGGAACCTTACCTGTTGCTCCAGCCTCCAAGCACATCTCATATAAATCCCATAGAAATAATGACCTGGATTAATGGAGTTTTCACCAATTCTCTCTTGTAGTTGAGCATGTTTAAAGATCCCTTACAAAAGAAGAACAGAAGCTGAGAGTGCTTTTTTTCAGGAGTTAGGGAAATTAGAGAACAGCCACTTTTCTCTTCTACCTTAACAAACATTTGAGGAGGTTTCTGGTAGTCATCCTGTCTGGATCCCACTGGACGTGTTACTTAAATGGAGTTCCTTTACCTTTTTGTTTTTTTAAGGACTGGATTAAACATTTCTGTTTCTAATCCACCAGAGCACAGATTTCAAAGGCAAATGTGATCTTGCCTTTCCACGTTCAGGCAGATATTTGCTCTGAGAGAAGCCTTTGATTGTAAATACCAAGGATACTGCAAATGTTCTTGATTCAAAACCACTTTAAAGCCAGCAGCTTTCTGGCTCCCTTATATCTGGTCCACGATTAAAGACATTTTTTGTTGAATGCTTGCCCCTGGCTCCCTTTTAGCAAGTTAAGAGACTTATGTCCAATGAAAAATTGTGTTATAGGAGTGGCTGGCTATTCAGTGTTAGCTGGGCTTTGCCCAAGCCTCCAATGACTTCAGCATAGTTTTCTGTGTCTGCAAGCGCACACGTTTAGATATCTAACTACGTGATCTGCAAGAAGGTGCTGTGGCTCTAGTTTTATGCCCACACTTGAGCACAGATTTAATATTAAACTGCAGGCACCCTACTTGATACTTGCATTTAATTGCACCTGAACTGTCAAAATGCAGCCTTTGATCACGGGCAAGTTTCAAGCCCTTGCTTGCAATTAAGGAAGATGTTACAGGAAGCATCAGGCTGCATTTGGAGTGGGAGTAAAGGAAGTCAAAGAACGCAGGTGCTCTAGCAGCAAAAACATCTGGGCTCCACCCTTCCAACTTCAATAAACTGTGCATACACATTGCCGTGAAATGATGCTGGTTCAGTGTAGCCTACAATCAGATGTGGTGCATTACAGGGTACCACCTTCTTCAGTATCAGACTCAGCCAAACGTCACTCCCTGAGATGCAATTTATTAGAAGCATTTCACAATTCAAATGTCAATTTAGCGTAGAGCAAGCTTGTCCCCTCCCTAGCTCTTGCAGCTTTCACCACAATCAAAATACCCCAGAAGCAGAGGTGGGGCCTGGCTGCGTGCTGCCGATGGGTCCCTGCAGAGCGACCCGACCGGCTGGCGCGGGGGGCTCCTTGCCCTCGCCCTGCCTGACCCAGCACCACCCTCCCCGAAAGCAGAGAGAGGATAGCCTCAGAAGTCAAGCCCCTCATCCTGCTGACAGAGGGTCTCCCATTTTCTTAGCTGCCTTGCGGGGATGGCCCTGGCCATCACGGCTGGCATACCTGCACCTCAACCCAGCCAGTAGACCATTTACCAGATGATTACTAGAGCAGCCAGCCCAGGTCGCCCCAGCCTCACAGGGCTTCTCCAGGGCTTGTTTGGGCACGCTGGCGCTGGTTCACCTGAGGAGCTTGAGTTAGACGTAGGTGGCTCCCAGCCACTTTTGCATCGCCTGCCCCAGGGTGATGCCTGCTGCACTGCAGGACCTGGGGAGCTGCCTCTGTCTGCAAAGCACTCAGCCGACCCGGGCCAAAGCCTGCTGGCTTCAGCGAGAGCAGTACCGGGTCCTCGGTAGCCGACTTAAAAAAAGAAGTAGCAACAAAATAAAATAAGCATAGGGCTTCTGTGCCAGCAGAGGCCAGAGAGCTCGCCAGAGGACCTGCCTCAAGGAGCTCTGCACAGGCAGATCAAGCACGGTACTTTACACCTACAGCCAAATCTTCCTCCGGGTTTCCCTGGCCCAGCCTCAACTCACTTTAATAGCGGCTGGGCTGGTATAAATGAGAAGAGAATTTGGCCTTTGCTGTCAATTGCATTTTTCATTTACAAGGTATTTTACGGACACTAAGTAACGAGCTCACATGAAGGCCTGTGAGGTATTATCACACCATCTCACCATCTCTTCAGAGGAGCCAAAAAGGCTAAATGACTCGCCCAAGGCCAAACACTGTCAAGAGGCCCGAGTATTTATGAGTCCGAGTCCCGGGCTCGTAACGTTTTGTCCCAATGACAGGGTCTCAGCTCATTCTCATAGTGTCTTTACCCACAAATTCTGCATGAAGACAGAGCATTTCCACTATTATTTGGCCTCATTTTCTGTGCATGGTTCCTTCTGGAATGCTCTGAACCCAGGGCTCCAGGTCCAAATAACTGGTAGGAGAAAGCTTTAAAAAAAGCCCAAAACCTATTATTGTGTCTTTAAAAGTCAGAGCTTGCTGAAGAGATTGATAAAAAGCCCAGTAACAATAAAACAATTTATTGTAATGATGTGTCTTCTGGCAAGAATAATCTCAGGGCCTTGGTAAAACGATTAGGAAAATATGCATAGCAGTTTTGTCTAGCCTAGACCGTACTACAAAAAGATACAACTTCCTGTCCCTTATGCCTGTTTAGCGAGAAAGGAATGTCCTCCTGCTTTGTTCTTCGGTGGGAAGGGGAATCAGTCTCGATACTTTTTATTATTACAGTTTGGCCTGGCTCATTTACACCTCGGGAAATCAATGGAGACACCACTAAGGAATGTAAGCTTGCCACACACCCAACTGTGAATTTACTAGTGGGGTAAAGGACTGTTTCCCCGCCTCTCTCCCAACCCCGCAGTCCCCATCTGCCTGGTCCCTGCCTCACGCTGGCGATAAGCATGTTCCCAGACCCGATGGACACCATGGGGTTTATCAGCTCCCCCAAAACTGGCGTGATGCCCCGGCCAACTGCCCTTTCCTGCAGGAGCCCCAAAGCACAAAACGCACATACAAGCAAAGGCACGGTACGTATCGTACTAAAACACGTCCAGACTCAGGCATCTTCCCGAGCTACGTGTATGCACATGACTTTTGGGGTCCAGGGACCCCGTCCTTGGCACACGCCTCCCGGGCCGTGCAGCCGCTGTAATGCAAGTCACGCAGCAGACAAGGAGCAAAGTGCCAGCAGCAGCAAACAGCAGCATTGTTAGCTTATAAACCTTGATAAACGGAGATGAACAGCTTTTTATGGCAGGTAAAGTATGTAATAGTAACTATCTCATGTTTTGTGGTGATAAATGGTACCTCCGATATCAATATTATGGCTTTCCAGGGGCAACCTGCGTCAATCGAGAATAAATGTGCCTTTCTGCTGCGGCAGGGTCAGTTCTCCGGGAAGGGAGCCCGCTCGGCTGTGCCAGCGGGGCTGCCCCCGGTGCCCCCTCCCCTCCCGCCAGACCTTCGCACACCAGCAATCGGGACGATAGCAGTAATTCACCTCTAGCCCAAGATCCAAGAGCATAAAAGTCACGAGTCGCATCGTCATCACCTAACGTGCCTTGCTACCAGCAGCAGTGCCTCGGAGGAGGGGAGGGGAGCAGCGGTGGGGTCTCACGGAGAAGAGCGGGGAGGGATGTCTGGGGAGAGGAGCGGTCATAGGGTGGCATCCGTGCCAGGCAGCGCTCAGCCACGCTCAGCACAGCGGGCCAGCGGGCTGCCGGCACCAGCGCTGCTCCAGGGAGAACCAGCATCCCAACTGCGCTGCTTTCCGGGAAGCCGGCACACGGGAAAAAATCCCCCGGGTGAGGCAGTGGGACAAGGTTTCCTTTTTCGAGTGATCCCGAGAAACTCTTCCCTTTCAGGGAGGCTGGGGCAAGGTGCTCGCAGGAGCCACTGTGTGCTAGCAAAAAGCCTTGGTGATGCAGGGTTTCCCATAGTGGATTTGGTTAAAGGCCCTTGCACTCTTCTGCTGTCCTAAGGGAGAAACATTACCTAAAAGTCTGGCGCTTTATACATCAAAGGATGTCAGGGTTTTTTTTTTCTTAAATTGCTCTGAGTAAAATTAAGCTAGACATTTTCATAAAAGACTATCAATTTAAAATCCACTTCAGACTTGTTGAATGAAGAAGCTAGGATCCGAAGAGAGGCTTAAATAAAAGCGCCACTGAAAAGAAGAAAATGACAAAAAAAAAGATATATACAGAAAATTTGTTCCTCGGGGCATTTGTTTTCCCTTTTGAGATCCTTCATGAGCTACTCTGATGTTCAGCGTCCGACTCACGTGGTCGTTCTCAGGAAATTAAACACCATACCCCCAAATTTTTCTTTACACGAACATAAGGCATGCCTGTAAATCTAAGCTGTCTCCACATTTCTTAGTGAGCATATTGTATCTCCTACAATTATCCAAATAAAATACGCATATCTGTAAGCTAAATTGGCTCTTACACCATTAACTCGGGTTTTATCTGCCTGTTGTTAGGGAAGACCACATGTCATGGATGGAAAGCCAGGGGTTTTGAGATGTACAGCATGAGGGATTCATTAGTTCCTGAGCGTCTGATCGGACCCCTCTTTAAATAAAAGGCCAGTTTTTCAAAGGGAGGATCCTCAGCACTTCCTAAAATTGCTCAAGCCTCTTCTACAGTGTCTTAGACCAAGCCCATCAATGCAGAACTACCCATGGCCATTTGAAATTGTAGTATACGATGTCCGGCTAAAGGACTCATTTTTTCACTGTCAGACCACACACACTTAGATGACCACAAGAAGAATCCAGAAAAAAACAGGTTTGACTGAACAGGATAAAAGAGACACCAGAGGGACAACCTTGGTTGAAAATATGAATTCTATACAAACAACAAACGTCTACACAAATATACATAAAAGCAAAAATACCCCCAATGCTCGTGGTTCTTTTCTCAAACCCAAGAAACACTACAAAGGAAAATATTTTAAAATTTGCCTTTTTGTCCTAGGGCCTGAAAGTAAGACTAGCTAGACAGTGGGTAGAAAATGAAGCCAAATTTCATTGAATAACCCCCAAATTAATTAAAAGCAAACATGCAAAAAGATCAGCAAATACATATGCATCACATTCAACTCTTTCACATTTTCTTCATTCGCAGTAAGTCATGTCATTACTAAAAACACCGGAAAAAGATTTTTTTTTTTTAAAATCTTTTCATCCAGTGGTGCCTGCTCAAAAATAATCAGTATTGTGGTGTTTACATCGTGGCTGCACAAGGCCGTTTCCTGAGAGAACGGCTTTAAGTTGCCTCCTGTCCCCAGCAGGACAGGATATCGCGTATTACTGTCGGGAGGCACCAGGCTGCGTACAACTGCTCCCCAGTCTCTGGGTCAGCTCAGGCAGAAAACAGAAACTAGTTTAAAGCAGTTTTAAACTAGTTGCTCCCAGGTCCCACTCCGGTAGTCATCAGTCTGCTGGGTCCACCTTGACCCCATAAGCAAGCAGGCCACCCACCTCCGATTTGTAACCACAGAGGGTCACCTTGTTCCAATAACCTGGGAGGGAAGCCTGGAGAGCAGAGCTTTGTAAAGTATATGGGTTCGCATACAGCAAAAGTGCCCATCAGGTTCTCTGAAAGGACATTTTGAGGTAGCAAATATTATGTATGCACACATCATCGCATGCTAAATTACTGCAGGTTTAAGTCCCAAATTTTTATCTATACAAGGGAACTAATGGGGACTGAAGAGATGAACTGCAGAGGCATGCGATAAAGTGCATCTGCATCCATGCCATTTTTCACACTCCTTTCTGCACAGCCTTTATGTTCATCTCTCCCGCCCGAAAACCTCCTTCTAACACACCCAAAACTCCAGCAGTTTCAAAGAAGCAGGTTCAGCCCAGCAGAGAAATGTGAGGGTGAGAAACTCCCGGAGCTCAGGCTGCAGGAGGGCTTTGATCCAGAAACACCTCTGGTAAATATCCGAGTAGCAATTCTTTCAATTCCCATATTGTTGGGGGGCCAAGGAAGGGACACTGCTTTCTGTCCGGAAACCAATCCATGGAGTCCTCTTTTGGGATGGGGTTTCTTCTGTCTCACACGGTGATAAATAGCCAGTCCTCTTGTACAGCTGCCCTACCTCTTTCTCTGCCTAGGCTTTCTGAAATATAAATTCTTCTTTTGGGGGGGTGGTTCTATAAAAATGTCAAACCAAGGAACCAACTCCTTCCCCATGCAGGTGAGGCAAGTTTTCTGGTACTTGGACGTTACTTAATTCAGCTCACAGTTAGTGATGGGCATGTTATTGAACACAATTCACTTCTTCAAAGCATGGTTGAATAATGCAGCATGTACTCCCTGGGGGTCCCAGATACTTCTAGAAGTAAGTCCTCTGTAGCCTGGAATTGGCTTGAGAGAGACATTAGACTTAATTTGGAAAGCCAAATTTAGTCCAACATCCTAAATACAACTACCTTGTCCTAAGCTGTGTCTTTAGTTGTCTTGAAACGCATTATTATGGAAGACAGTGGTGACAAACTAAACAGCCATTTTCCCCCCTACAAAGCAGAAATTAGCCTTAAGCTGAACCTTGCCAACCATGGCACACCATTAACACAGGCAATTATAGACAATCACAGCAATTACTAATAAAACATTATCAAGGGTATTCGAAGGGGTAACTGCTACCTTTCATTTAAGAAGGTCCAAGATCGTGGCAAGACACGATCAAGAAGGACAGCACTGCAATGATTCCCAGCTCCCCTCCTTGTGCGACGGTGCCCCTTAGGTAGACCCTGTAACTACAGCTCAGGAAGAGAAATGAGGTGTGTCAACCCTCTTCCCTGCAAGCAGCTTTCAGGGCAAGACTGGCAACACAGCTGCAGTAAAAAGTACCAGAAAATTTGCTACTTCTTAAGCACTGTGAACCTGAGTGGGACCGAGGTGTCCAAGGACACCCTAAAAGAAGTCCAGCTTGGTGCTTCACAAGAGAAGCCAACGCACCAACAGGGCGCTGCGTCCCTGTGCCACGGCAGACACCGAAGCTTTCTGCAGACCCGACCCCGGGGCCTGCGGGGCAGAGCTGCAGCTGGGGACTGTGCCTGCGGGCTCGCAGCAAGCCTCTGGCTCAGGATGGGGACACAGCAGCTCTGCGGCTGGCCTCGACCCTTAGCGCTGATCTTTGGTGTCTGTTAAGCAGGAGGCCGCCCAGCCCCCAAAACTTCCAGGCTGTTTGGCCACGGGGGCTTAATGGAGAAAAGCTGTGGGAATAGAGTGAATCCTCACCTCCAACCTAATGCACGCTCGCAAAGGCAAAAGGTTAGTACAGTGAAGTTGCCGGCCATCTGCTTTCCCAGCTGTGGGTCACCTCTTTACATGGCCATTGGGGAACATCGGAGAAAGGTGTTTTTCCGGTTGACCTGCTGCCTTCAGAGGTTTGCATTTTACCTCAGTCTCTGACTAATTTCCCACATTCCGCATTAAAATATATATGAGCAAGCGGTAGTTTGTGCACGGGGTGACATAGATCAGCAGCAGCAGTTTCCATGCTGAGGAACAGCTCATATGCACGCTTGCTTCTTCTGTCAGAGCGGCTATATTAAGATGGATGTTTCTCTCCTCTGCGAAGAAAACAACGCTTCTGTAACCTGGTGTACAGCGCTTAGTTAACTGACAGGCATCTCAAGTGCTGGCTCCCGTTGCCTTGGGTATTATTTGGTGAGGAGCCCCTCTGAAGCCATTTACGCTAGCGCAAAGGGTAGGCAAAGAGCATGCAGCATGGCCCCATTTTGTGGGGACAGTATTTGCATAGGGTGCAGCAGTGGAGGCTAGTGTGAACAACAGAGAAACTCAGCTTGTTTGGCTCGTTTTAATAAGTACATGTAAAGGAAAGGAGTCTCAGCAATGCACGGGAAAGAAAGAAGTTCAGTCTTGGTCCAAAAGTGAAGCGGAGAGTAAAATTAATGGTCTTCTACATGCCTTCTAATGATTCTTACTGATCCTCAAATCTGGACCCTGGCGCAGTTCCCAGCATATGTAGCTTTTTTCCCTGCCACACCATCCCACCAAAATATTTGCAGTCACAGGTTAAAGTACCTTTTATTGGTTTTACAGTCCCTTGTATATTGCTGTAGAAGAAACAGGATTCAAGTCAGTAGCAACTATGTGTTGCTGAGCACAGAGCAAATTCCCAGGGCTTTTTATTGGATTTCTCTACCTGGTACTAGGCAAATCACCCAGGGGGACGAAAATTGCTGCAAAGTCCAAGAGGAGCAAAAGTTTCACAATAAATAGCTGGCCCAGATCCAGTAGGCAGACTGGAGGGCTGCCAGGCTGCCGTTCCTCAAGTAAAGACGGCTGGAATCTGCAAGTCAGGTCCCAGCAGTGCGAGCGAGTTCAGGGCGGTTAGCCGGCGGGTCGCTGCGGCACGCACTGGAGCGGGAAGGAAGAGTCACACAGGTCTGCTGCGTGGGTGGCAGAAGGGCAGGGAGGAAGAGCACACCAAAAAGGGGTGGAGAGAGAATCTCCATCCGATCGATGCACAGAAAACTCACCTTACTGTTACAGAAAGCAGCACGAAGGGATAAGAAGCAAGTACTCGGCCACGTGGCCCTGTCTTCCACACGTGTGTAAATGGTCATAGTAGCATCTGGCTTAAAACAAGGGCTGGAAAACCATTAAAACAACAACAACAACAAAACCCACCCCAACTTTGAAATTTTTCCTACGCTGGCAATGGGCTCTACAGTTAGAGAGGAAGCCCAGGAGAAGGATTTTGCTGGAAATTCTGGGTGGAAATTTTCTGCAACGTTTCTTGTGACTTACACGTTGCCCGATTGTCTTTTGAAGAATGCTTTGTGGGGAAAGTGGGGGCAACCACCCTACAATGCCTCCGCAAGGATGAGAAAGACCATGAAACCTGAGCAAGCATGCATACTTTGAGGCACACAGTCATACAGAGATTTGAGAGCAGCCATAGATTCATTGCCCTGAACAACTCGGGCATCCTGCCCACACTGCAGAAGACCACTGTTAAGAACTTCGCCACTGTGAAGGCAACCCCATGCTGCCAGCAAGCACAGCCTACAGTGGCTGTGGTGGAAGCTGCTTCTCCAGTGTGCTCCCTTTTCTGCTGCTTTGGGGTTGACCCAGAAATCCTCACCTTCACCTGCAGAACACACTAGGAACTACTATGAAATACAAGTTTATCAATTCTAGAAATATGGACGTCAAGCATGAGCATCTGGAATAAAGCAATTTGAGAGCAGACCCCTGTAAACTGTACTAGGAGATATAAACCACTTTGATGGACAATCCTTTTTGACAGGGCATTTCCCGAACAGGATGAAGAATCACAGTTAAATTCCTAGAGACTGATGAGCAGTTCTGGGGAACGTGAAAGAAACATCCCAGGCCTGGGCAAGGAGGGAAGCACTGTTTTTCTTCTGAGCTTTTTCTACAAACAATGCTGAGCATTAGCAACATGATAGGCGTAACTGAAAACATGCTGGATGAGTAGACCAAACATATGGAAGAGCTATTTACATTAGGCTAATGGCAAGTTTATGCTTTCAATCTGTATAACATTGCTGTGGACTTAAATCTCAGCAAACAGCCCTCTCCCTCTGGACAGCCCCCCCGAGGTCGTCTTATCCACCTGTGGGGGAAGCACCCCCTCTCTTCACTGCAGCATCTCTGTCTGTGAAAATGAGGCTAAGACAACTTGCAAAATATTTTCTGATCTCTAGAGGAAGCATACAGTGTAACTCTGCACTGGAGAATCGCCAGCAAATAAACATGGCTTTTCTATCACACTCACTCAAAGCCTCAGGCCCGGATATCAAGTTTGCATGTGCAATACAAAGGGTAGCAAAATCAGGCACACCAAGCTCAATTGCTTTTTTATCCTTCAGCCCAAGGAGCCCCAGGGTGCGCGTGACCCAGGGTTTTATAGCTCAGGGGGTGGTGGCTGCGAAGAAGAGTACAGAGTCTGCTCTCACGCTCCACTTAGATCCGCTGGAAATCACCGCTGCCTAAACCAGGCAGAGCTTTAGCCTCATCTGTGGCTCACATTGCCCTCCCCAGGAGCCACCCAGAGAGATCTCCAGATGACTGGCATCACGCTGGAGACCAGCTGCCAGAAGGGACAGCCAGGGCTGCAGCTCAGCAGCCTCCACTGGGGCTCCTGCCCTCCATCCTCACACCTCCTCTGCCTCCCTGCAGCCAGGAAGATGGAAAGCAGCAAGCAAGAGGAGGCACGGCCTTCCACAAACACCGTGTGGAGGAACCTCCGTACCAGCTCTTTGGAGAGGAACAGTTTTAGCCGCTGCGTGTGGAAGATGCCCAGCGCAAGGAGACGGGAGCTTCTCCCTACTGCCACTGCAATGCAAACTATAATAATGAGCGGTAAATGTAAACTGTGGAATTTCCTACCACCTACAGGAAACCTATAGTATTAGACAAGCGTGTGTGTTTCTGCATATGTGCACGCATACGCACACATGCATATGTAGTCTAATGGTGTTATTTAGGTATTCCTAGGATCATGTACAGTGGCAGGCTCCATTGGCCCTGCATGATTTCTGACAAAGGAACAAATTAATCCCTACTTAGACCTCACGCAAGAGAGCAGGACTGAGTAACAAGGCAGCTCTGCCTAGCCGAGCTCCTGGAGCGAGTTCAGAAAACCCCAGCAAGTCAAAGCCTTGCTAATCCAACCAGAGGGTGGGAATTCCTTTGAAAGGGCTGAGCTCTGTGCCTGCAGCGCCAAGCCGCCCGCAGAGATGAGGAATTGCTTGCCGTTGATGAATTTTGTAGAACCCATTCCTTGATAACAAGGGATACCAGCAGAGCACAAAAGGAACAGCGCTTTTGCTAATTTGTTAGCATCTTTGGAGAGGTTTGGGGAAGAGTGTGTTAATGATCTCACATAAGCACAGTTCCAGCCGAGGAGCCTGTGAGACTCACAGCCTGCTGGCCTGAGGAAAACGAGGTCTAAACCTGACCTAGATGTTCATTAATTCAAGCCACATTCCCGCCAGTGGTGCTGAAGTTCAAATGTACCTCTTCCAAGTGCACTTGGATCAAGTTAGCACGACACTTTATTATGCTGTCATGTTTCCATAACATCTGCTAAGAAGCAGATGCAATGGGGTGATGGTAAGCTTTGGTCATGTGGGAGCAAAGTAAATTCTAACTCAGAGCCTTTAAAAGGCAAGAAGAGATAAAAGAGAAGCAAGACTTCCTTGAGGAAGGGATGATGTATGGATATTGCAGTGTCAGGCTATGTAAACACAGCTGCAAATCTCCATGCAGAGTCAAGCTGCTTTATGGGGTGTTTATTACACATCTAGATGGATATCTCTTTATATACTTATAGAAAACAAATATCCACATAAACCACCCTTCTGCAAGTGCTACACAGGCCTCTTCATCACAAAGAAATTGTTACAAGTGGGATAAGGGAAATGCCTAATGTAATATTATGAAGTAATCAGACCTGAATGATGACTACAGGGCAGCCGTCTCAATGAAATCAGTGGCACTTATGTTTGCATGCATTGCAGTCTAACGTTAACCCAGCACCCCACATTAGCAACATCAACGCATCTGCTACAGTCCTGCAGGTATTGCCACTGTTGGGTCTTTTACACAGCAGCCCCAGGCATCGATCATCTGCCAACATGCCAGTCAATGCACAGGAAAGACAATTACCAAAGCAGATAGCAGCACTACGGTTTCATTAGACATACAATAGAAATTGGCTGTAAAAGAAATGTGGAGATAAAACTAAATAAAATCAGATGGCAAAGGATCCATCTGGTTTATCAAAACATTTATGGACTCAATACCTCATCTTGCTTTTCTGCATGCAGTCACCAGGGAAGTGGCTGGGGGATAGGTAGCAACTGCTTTTCATGGCCAGATTGGGCAGCGGGTTTTGCACCTTTTTAGCAAGCTCCGTACAGATTGCTCACAACTTGCAACCAGCAACTTAGCAGACTGCTGGTTCTCACATTTCTTTTCAGCCAGATCATCACCCTAATCCCCAGCTACATCATCTTTTGTGCCAAAACAAAGAACAGGGCAGGAAGAAGTAGCCAAGGAAGAGAGGCATATCTCCTATACAGTGGCTCTTCACGAAACTATGGCGTGAGCTTTTCAACCAAGCTTGCTGTTCACTTTTCCCTATACCTTGCATCACACCTATGAATTCCAGTATCACCTCTATGTACCTTATTTTCTTTCCAGCTTCCATTTGGTTTGGGTTTTTTTTCAGAAGGGCTATACACCAGCCAGCAGACGCTAAGCCAGAACAAAAAAAAAAAGCAACTGGGCTGTCAAGAGCTGCAGGTGGGGACTAGCCTGCTAACAAAGCTCCAGCTGAGAGAATGCTGACCACACCCAAAGGACCCACCAAGGACTTCTCTACTCTAGGGCCAGCATGCGCTAAGTAAAGGGGATGTTTTTAATAGACCTCTTGCTACCCCCTTGGTCCCATGGAATGGGAACAGCAGGACACGGAGGACTGAAGATGCAATGGTGTCTGGCCCGCTGGTGGAAACCCTCATGTAGCTGGCCAACTATTGGTGCTAACCCAGCAACACATGGGTGCTTCACTCCTGACCAGCTGCTTATTGTGCTACACACTGCAGACACCAGTCTATCAGAGCACAGTTCTCCAGTATAGGCATAGCTGAAGAATTTGGAAAACAAAAGGGAAATTAGGGCAGGTAGCTGAAATAGAAAGCTGAGAAGAATACCCATAAACATCTATTGGAGGAAACCTGAACATCAAAGTAGTTATGTAGGTATCTAGCATCTTTTGCATAACTATCAGAGATGATGGCATCTGTGGGTAACACTTACTCCTTCCAAATTTGCTTTCTGTAGTAAAAAAACAAAACTTGCTAATCATGCGGCTCTTCCTCACAGTTGACTTCTCACTGTGGTGACTAACCAGATGCACCAACCACCTTGACAGAGATTCTCTTGAACTAAGTCAGGCCCACACTTAACATTTTCAGCATAGCTGGAGGAAGCAGCTTCATTTTATGATTTAAAAACAGAAGTTGTGAGATGCAGTAACACGATTATGGAGTCATTATATATTTTGTTTAGGGGACTCTTATAAACTGCCTCTACGTCAGAAGCACTTTACCAGCACAGAGCTTCTGATGGAGATGCCTTGCTCTAGCAGAAGTATGCCACTCCTCCCCGCCCCAGCAAACACTATCAGATGGGATGGGAGTTACTTGCTTATTTACTTTTCCTCTGGGCAGGCTTAGTATCCAACAATCCAGAATCTCCTTCAAGGACAATACAAGGCAGTCTGCATGATGGACATCTCGGACACTCTCATGCCATCCCACACCCCCACACACTGAGGGAAAAGTGGGGAAGGGCAACCAAATCCTCTCCCAGGAAAAATGAGTGGTGACAGGAGATGTAAGCTGCTTCCTCCTGCTTTTCTCTCCCTCCACGTCTTCCCTGTACGGGTGGCTCTGGGGAGCATGGTAGAAGGTGCAAGTTGTTGTGGGAGGAGGAGAAGCAACATTTCTCACAGCTGAATTTTTGCCAGCACGAGCTGAGGTTCATGAACTCACTCAGCCTCTGGCCCAAGGCTAAGTTCAACTGTGTCTGAGGTCTGATGACATGCTTTGCGTTGCTCTAATATAAATTTTTATTTCAGCTGAGGTTTTTTTACAACTCCTCCGCCTGACAGGAGAACAGGCTTTGAGCTGTGTTTGCTAATACATTAGAAGGGATTTGCTTTGTTAATTTCCACAAATACTAAGTCCCTTTGCAGGCATAATAAATGTACAGAAAAAAAGCGTGATCCATCTAAGGAACACAGAGATCCTCTTCTTTTCACTGTGTCCAGTTGAAGTGATCAAGATCCTGAACTTCAGGATTTTGTAATTCATAGCTAAAACCTTCACGTTAAAAAGACATTTCTGGTAGTAGATGGCTCTTTATTCTAGGAGACAAAAGTGTAGTGAGATCTAAGGGCTGGAAACTTAGCTTAAAAACAAGATACAATTTATTTTATTCATCACAAACCATTGAGAGCAATTAGCTGCTAGACCAAACTACCACTGCATAACAACAACAACAACAAAATCTTAATTTCTGGATTCATTTAATTAAAACTACATGTTCCTCTACAAGATACGCTGTAGCTCAAGACTGAAGCAGAAATTACTCAGCAAAATGCTATGACCTGCATTATACAGATCAGGCTGGATGATCCTTCTAATAGAAGGGACTATTAGATAGCCTTAAATCCTATGAATTATGAATCTAGGGGGCTCTCCTCTGAGAGTTTCAAAATGCTTTGCCAGCACCAGGGTGTAATCCACTCGTACTGTGAGCCAGCCACAGCATCACCTCAGCATCCCCAAAAGCCATGTTATCTGGGTGTTATGGCCATCTCTAAAGGGATGAGTTTTACCCATTAGGGAATTTCAGAGGAACAGCTACCAGACTTCATATGTGGAAAATTTCCCTTTTACAAAGTGAGAGTGGGGCAGAGAGGTGTTATGAGACTCCCTGGTCCAAGGGCCCGAAGTCCCACAGGATCTCTGTCTTCCCTGAAGAAGCACCATGCTACCTCGAGACAGATGTCTTGATGTGACCCTAGCATAGGCAAGGTGACCTCAGCTAACAATATGGTGGTGAAATCACCTCCAATTTTTTTCCGCAATGAAAAAACAAATAACCTGACCATCTGCCCCACCTTTCTGTATGTAATACGGAAGACAGGCAAAAGACAGGGAGCACAGGCCTGGACTCTCCCACCTTAGATACTGCTAAATGAGCAAAGCGGCAAGACAGCGCATGCTCACGTGGACACACTGACACAAGTATTAAAACATGTATTGTCATAGCGGGGAATAAATTATTGAGAGGCAACTTTCAGCTATGCAGGGATGGCTTATCTTAGTTGCAGACTAGTGCAGCTGTGGCTTGAACTTGGCTCTATGAAAGTGCAGCTCAAGCTTTGAGAGACTTACCCGCCCCAACGCAATAACTTGCCACAGGCTGGCTCCAAAGCAGCTCAACTCCAGGGGGAGATTCCCTTCTCTTGTGTAGCAGGGAGCCCGAGCTAGCCAGCCAGCCTGGCAGAGAGAGACGAGTCGTTCCCTCGGCACCCTCCCACCCCAGCACAGCGAGATGCCCCAGGTACCCAGGGCCAGCCCGTGCCCGGCAGCTTGACAGGTCTGGCTGGACCCAGGGTCACTTCAACAGAGCCGCTGGGGTGCCTGCGCACTGCGGTCCCCAGCACAGCGCATCTCCGAGGATGCAGCGTGGGGCGCAGAGCCACGATCCAGAGCCCTGCCGAAAGCATCCTGCTCCCACCTGAACCACACGATGCTACTGCGGGGCTCTGGGGGGAAGGATTCACCTCTGATGATCAGCCAGGCCTGGGAAGCCCAAAGACCTCCAAATGAGATAGTGTTAACATGCCTGAACCCAAACGGTTTCCAGCCCAGAGGCAAGAATTGCTTCAGAGGCCTTTTCTATCTGGCAAACCTTTCAGATAAAGGAGCGCTGACTGCCCTTGTATAAACTTTAGTAGTGAAACAAGTATGTCAACATCAAGGCTTGGAACAATTGTAACCAGGCACATTTCTATGGGAATCTAATCACTGCAGTATCAGAACTGCTGAAGCAAGGTTTGAGAGCAGAGAGTAGGGAATGACCCCCGAGAGCATCATCCCAGGCCCCTGCTCTAACAGAGTGTGGCCAGGCTGCTGCTCATGCCCAAGTGACTTGTGTAAAGCCCCCTGAGGCATCCTCCCTCCATTGCAGTCATCAAACCACAGATCTCTCATATATAAAGCAACCATAGAATGAGCCTGAATGCTTTTCTGTAAAAGCCTGATCCAAACATGCTGAAGGAGATATCGCCATTATCCTCAATACTTTTCCAATCAAGCCTATAACAAGTGTTTTCTAATATGCTACTGCATTGTTCTTCATGCCCTTTCTCTCCATTAGCAGTCACATGGCTTTAGCATTCAGTTTTATTTTGACCTAAGCATTGTCAGCGGGCACACATCACGTGAGCAAACCAACAATTTAACAGGCTGGTGATTTGCTGCTGCTCTTGTTAAGTAGAACAGAGAGAGCACCCTTGTTTTCATAAAGCACTGCTACAAAAACCACAGCCAACGAGAAAAAGTTGGGAAGCTTTTGCTCCGATCAAAGAATTTAGCCTTAGGTCTGCTACGAACCCTTCTGTAATCAAGTAAAAAAAAGGCTGGGATGAAGGTTTCTGCTTCCTTGCTGAGCCTTTTTCTCTCCTTTTGCTGAGGACTCCTTGCTTCTGGAAAGGTCCGGGTCCCATTTCTTATCCGCGGCAGACTGCGCTAAGGCTACGTTACAGGAGGTATGCGGGTATGAGGCAGGCGGGAGCTATAAGCACTAGAGCATCGGCCGCATCATCTGGGGTAGGGTTTAATGTTTCGAAATCATTGCGCTGAGGTTCTTCAAGACTTGGGTAAATAGATTAAACATGATAATAAAACATATACCAAAACAAATCTGCTTCTTTAAACGAGGAAGAAAAGCCTTCCAAGTTCAACAAATGCATATGCTTTGTCTCAGTTCCCTTTGTGCAAAGAGGGGGGTCATCACCAATATTAGTTCAGGGTGATGTGCTGAATTATGGATTGCAAAAGGCACAGCTACCACAATAGCAGAACTCTATAAATATCTTAAATTAAAACACATGGACAGACACACGTAGCTGAAAGACTTCATACTTCAGTGGGCATAACCACAGAATACTGAAATAATTAAATTATTCCCTCAGAAGTCTTGAAAACAATTGGGTCAAGTTTCCCTATTCCATCCCCTTCCATTTTATAAGATAATTATGACCAATCAATACATGCAGTTTCTGGAAGCAGAATTCTGCAGCTCCTCTTTTCTTTCCGCATCCAAAAAGCAGGCGAGAGAAACAATAGCTAAGTCTGAGCACAGTTAGGTCTGCAGTATGCCACTGGCTTTCCTCCATACAGCTCCTTTTAAGTCAAACCAGCTGATTAGCTCCGAGATGCCCATCTCTGTAGAATCTCTTTTCCCACAGCCAACAAAAAAGGAGAATTGCTTTTGTGGTTGCCTGAACCAGAACAGTGCTGCTGGGATTTTTTCATGTGCTCTCCCCATGTAGAAGAGTCAACGTAGTAGTGCAACATGACAAGATGTTGAGCCACAGTGCCAAGGCAACTTGCACACTTTGCATTTTTCCTATTAGAGATGCATCAGTGATTCTGGAAGGGAAGAGGGGGAGACAAGGAGGGAGAAAATAGTGCAGAGCAGCCAAGTCCAGCCCCAAAAGCCTTTGTGTTTTCATGTTGGTATGAAAATGGAGCATTACAAGACACTGATGATTTGTAGCATTCAAGTGTTGTAATAAATTTGGCCCTTTATTAAAACTGTTTTCCCAGAAAAAAACCAACAGACCAGAAGATTACAAACTGCATAGCTACCTCAACTGCAGACCTCATGCTAAGATGAGCAATGGGTGAACAACTGAAAGCAAAACCTACTTTCAGATCCCTCCTCCCTGCTTTTCTGGGAGATAGTCCCCCCCCCCCCAGATCGCAGTACCAAAAACGCTGAGTTCCATTTCTTTTCTTAATACCAGGAATCAAGAAATATTGAAATATGAGAGTTCTGAATGCATTTTCCAATTTTCATTTTTATTCTGAACTTGGAGCTGATTTTAGGCTGGTTTGTCCAGGCTTTTTTGATATTAAAAGTATTTAAAAACTCAAATAGGTGGATAGCCATGGAGTTGATGTTTCTGAAAACACGTCAGAACTACTATACTAAAACATGCTTCCCTACCAGTTAGCCTTTTGAGTTAGATTTTAAAAGACTGACTCATGAGGATGAAAGGGGCAACAATTTACCATGCTGTCATCCAGCAAGTGGATCAAGGAAGGAAACTTTGGCCAAGAGAGAGGACAAGAAAAGTCCCTCTCTGAACATTTTGCAGGATGAACATTTTGATCTTCTACCAGGCTTTCAGGAGGGAAAGGGGTTTTGTACTTTCTCTCTGCACCCTTCCAAATCAGGGCTCTCCCCAGTGCCAATGCAGAGAGTGGCAGCAGCCAGAAACAGGCCTCATTTGCTGTCTCCCCCCTCCCATGGCAGCCTGCCGTTGGGTGCCTGCCGTGGTGGCCCATCAGGACTCCCAGCCCTGCTCTGGCTCCCCCTCTCCAACCCCAGAGTGCTGTGTAGCATGGAGCCTTTGAGCTCACCCGAGCATCCTGGGTGCCTGTTCTGGACCCAAGCAACCAAGCGACAAAACCATACTTGGGTTATCACCCAAGCACCAGGGCCACCACTGCCCTCTGTCCTGTTTGCACCCCGCAGGGGAGCAGGGACTCTAGAGAGGCTTTGCAGCCTGTCCTATACCTTGACCCCAATCTCGCAGTGAGCCCCGTGCCTTCACACAGCTCTCGAACCCTTTTAATCTGCAGTGACTGAGAAAGGGGTTGCCCGTTGCTGCGGAACCCCTCGCCCAGGACGGGCCTGTCTCCATGCCCCAGCACGCACAGATCCGTTCAGTCGTAAGGAGAAGGCAATTCATTTTCAGCCTTTATCATTGTAAATGCATGGTGAGATTATGGGGAAGGAGGGTGGTACGATTTCTAATGGAAATTAGCTTAATTATAAATTAGAAACATTAAAATAGGATAACCCTCACAAAGGAAACTATTAATATTTAACTGTTACAAAAACTACTGCTCTGCTGTTTTAACACAGTCAAAACCTCAAGACCAATAGGAGAATTCACTCTCAGTGCTCTTGTTTTCAAGTAGATAATAAGGACAAGATATTTGGATTGACTTCCCTCCCCATGCCCCCATGCTTCTGAAATGTCGCTCAGTTGCATCGTAGTATTACTAACCCACGAGCTGTACTGTAGATGTCTGCTCTTAAAGGTCCACAAAACCCAACCGTTTGTTAGGTGACAACCTATGCCTGGGGCCCTGGCAGAGATTATTAGCTTTACCATTTGGTTGGCTTTCTGACAGAGATTTTTAATCCTGTAAATTATTTTTAGAAGGGTTACATCAAGCAAACATACACATTTCAAAGCTGCTTTATCATCTATGAACCAAGACTTGGCTGCAAATTATGAACTTCATACCTACTTGAGAAGAGCAAACATATGTATGTATAGGGATATGACAAATGAGTCCTTCAGACCCATCTTGACAATTAATCTCATGGATTTACACCCATTATAAAGATGCAGTAGAAAAATAACAGAAGGTCACAAGCTGCTTTCCAATGTAAAGCCCTATTTTAGTCCCAGCACAGCTTTGCCATACAGAACCGTTAGCCTGAAATTTGCCAGACACGCTCAGCAAGTGACAGAGAGTATTTTGTAGTAAAAAGAATATCAATTGGAGACTTGTTTTTTGGAATACGACTCAGTGAAGAGTTACCCTCTGTTGAGGGTCCGACTCCTGCACTGAACCAATCAACATTTCTGCACAGAAACTTTCCTGCAAAAATAGTTTGTCTGATAAAAATTTAAATATAGAAACTAGGCAAAGGAGGGCTACTTTTTGAGATAGAAATAACTTTTCAGCAAAACATTTCCTCTTTAGCCTTGCCTTTCAGTTAAAAGTGATTTTCCAAACTATCTTTTTAAAGATCATAAAGTGAACTCTGAAAAGGTTGGACTTTTGGGGAAGGGCAAGGCTTTTCATTAGACTTTCTTTTTATATATATGTATATGTATGTGTATGTATAAAAAGAACAAAGTCAATAAGATAATTTGTCACAGAAAAATTCTTTACACCTTTTACTAGCTTCACTGCCATCTCTTTCTAATTCAAAATAGATTAAAAACAATAGTCTCCACACCCTTCAAACTCCTTAAAAGTATTTTTGAAAAAAGAGATTCTTTAAATTAGCCCAAGCTGCTACTTTTATTCAGCTCTTTGGGGCCCAGATCTGATCTCAGTAGCTTCAGTGGGATTTCTGAGACTCATGGTTCTGCTGACGTTAAGTAGTATTTTTGTCACTTGGTTTCACTGGGAGCAGGACTAGGAACAAGGGAGATGTACTTTAAGCATCTCCCATCTAACGCAAGGGGTTAATCGAAGCAACAAAGTTAGGAGCATTAACTCTCTGCAGCCTCAGTGGAGGGCAGCCAGCCGTCCATAGGGTCACATCCATACGACCATTAGGCAAATCCTGTGGACACCTTTGGGCGTGTGTGAGACAGGGAAGTAGAGACCGCGTGTGCACACTCACACCCATCTGTATGTAAAGCCCAAGGAGAAATAGGCTTGGCAAATACAGCAAGCTCCTTCCTCCTTAGGAGAGCCCATTAGCCCATGCCCTCTCTTTCTTGGCAGGAAAATGACCGGGGGTCCCCTTGGCAGGGGACCACTTGAGCCCTGAACACCGCAGGGCTGGAGAAGCCTCTCCTCAAGGCCACCAACCAGGCTCTGGAGGTCCCTCACTTCTGTGGGCTTGTGTCTGCCAAAGATACTGATGTAGAAAAATTGCTGCAAAAGCAGTGACACACTGCCAAAAAGGGCATGGTAATGGGTATGGGATTTGCCCTTCATCAGCTATGGGGATCCCAGCATCTCTTCTGTAGCTGGTTGGGATGGAGTCCCGAAAATCTAATAAAATGGGAGCCAAGTGTCACACCGTCTTGGGAACCATGTAGTCAGATCACCCTTTGGTCGTATTTACGCATTTAGGCTGTATGCAAAGTTTGTGGAGAGCTAGCAATTATAAATCATAAAAGGAGTTTGTACTGTTAACATTTCTCATAATATATCATTTATAGAGTCACACCACAGTGTTTTCCTAAGCAAACGCATGCAGCCTGAAGCCAGGAATGAGGTAATTACTTGCACAATAGAAATGTAAATTCAGTAACCTGAAAGGGGAGTGGGGGAAGACTGAAGTGATGCAAGTCCCTACAGAGCCAGGTCCCAGGGATAAGTCACAGGCACCAAGAGGCAATCAGACAGGAAGAAGAGAAAGATTTCCTATGAAGGAACATGGCAACCAGAATAGTTTCTCTAGCAGCCACCTTTAACAATCAGAGGAAGAGGTAGTAGAATATGCCAGCCCCAGGGGCAGCAGCTAATGAACTACCCCAAAAAGCTAGCTGGGTGGCAGAAATAGCCAAAAAAAATACTTAAAGCTAATGAAAGGGTTAAATCCCTGACTAAGACATAGACTTGCATTTTTTAAATTTCACTCGAATCCTTGTTCTCTTTTGTTCTCTTCCCCTGCAAAGATAGTTTTGGTTACCTGCTGAACAGAGTTGATGGTGGGACATTTCCTGTGACTTCTTACCTGATAGGACTAAGCAGGCCTTGAGCAAGCTCCTTAGGCTTCCTAATTAAATCACTGATAACAGGAACTCAGGACGATTGTGCCAAAGATAAGCACCAAAGAACTAGCTTAAATCGACCTCCTTGTAACATACCAAGGCCGAAGGACTGATGAGCCAACTCAATGACTACATATGGACAAAGGAAGCCCAAAGTTCAACTAGTGGACAACGTGAGGAAGACTATGGAAGACCACCGGGAGGGTAAAAAGACCCTAACCCTAATTTTACTGCGCATGCTTGGACTATGTAAATGAACTCATCACCATAAAACTGCCCTTTTCAGGAAACCTGATGAATATGTATGATTTGTCTGTATATGAACTGAAGTGTTGTGCTAACCTGGAGGAGCAATCCCCAGTGCTGCAATAAAGAATACCTGCTTAATAGTCATCCCGACTATTGAGTTCTGATTTCGGCTTTTCGCAGCAACACTAAGTACAATATTAATAATTATTTTCTTTTATTAACTTTATTCTAGTATCACACACCCGCAGTTCTAAGTAAACATCCTTTATCCTTCAATCTGATCTAGTGAAAATGCTGACTGTGGAGTAAACATAGGACAACAAGGCTTTCCATTCCTACCGGAGTGGAATCAGAGGATTAGCATGCTTTTGCAAAAAAAAACAGCTGAAAAAAAATGTTCCTGGAGTTTCACAAAAGCAGCAGCCCAGACCTCCGCTTAGCTGCTAGGGCAGAGAGGAGGAAATCTCCTTCAACAGCCGCCAGACATGGGAGCCCTTCTGATGTGCAGCAAGAAAAGTGGGAAGGACCCTGAGCCCAAAGGGGATGCAGCACAGATAGACTAGCAGCCTTGAAAGCCTTTCTGCCTCATGATAAAAGCCACATACAGCAAGAGCCCAGGACACGTACCTGAAGGAGCCCAGGGCAGGAAGAACACTGGAGCCACTGCGAAGAGAATAACCAGGAGGACCCCCAGCAATCCCACTGCCTGCGCTCAGCAGGCAGACCCGCATCCTCCAGCTGCTTCCCATCATCCTCCAACTCCTCTGTCTAAAGAAGCCACCTGAAACCCATAGCCCGGGGGCACCCCATCTGAGTGCCTCACAACCCAGGAGGGGTACAACAGCCATATTTTGGCCAGACCTGATTGAAACCCCCAGCCCTACATGCAGCAGAGCGCTGGCAGCAGGCACGGGGTGTTGCAGGCACGTTGGAGGGCTGCTTTGGCAGAGCGCTGGCAGCAGGGCTGTGGTCCCCATGCCCACATGAGAGTTACCCCAAAGCAGTGCCTTCCCCTCCTGATGTTAGTTAATGAGTTAAAGAGTTAAAGCTCATCAGCTGGTGTAAATCAGCTCAGCGTGCCTGCCGTAGGTGCAGCTGTAGGAATTCACATCCAGCGACGCTCTGGCCTGTAGAATGAATCCTGGTTTCCTTTACAGCTCCGAAGACAAATCTTGATATTTGTTGAGGTTTGGGATGGGGGGTGGGGACATGACATCAACATCCTGAAATGTTTAAATAAATGGAGGCACCAGCGTTTTGAAGCACAGCTTGTTCCTCTAGAGGCTTTGCCAAAAAAAAAAAAAGAAGAAAAAAGGAAAAAGGTGACCTTGTGACTTTTTTCTAAAACCCTGCTACATCAGAAAGTTTGAAATATAAACAGCTGCTTTCACTGACTACATCACTGCAGCTGGGCTGGGCTGCCTAATCCTTGGGTAGCAGTGTTTATAAATACTGTTCAGACAGGCAGGTTAGATCAAATTTTCTCATGAGCTCATGCAGGACGGTTAGCTTTCAGGAGCAGGCACGTTGTTATCTCTTTTAACTGCCAGCATTTGAAAGCCAGCCACGGTTTTCAAAGAGTCAGTCCGAGGGAGGAGGAGGTGGCAAAGAAGAGTATCTTTCATCGCAAACCTGACATCGCTGAAGCTGCGACTAGGTGGACGCCACCAGAGAATATATCACTCATTGACAGGCAGCGACGAACCTGCCGCAGAGCCCTGGGCTCTCCCTGGCAGGCGCAGGCCCTTTGGGACCAAACTGCCCCCGGGGCACCCTGGTTTTGCCCTGGGCGGGGGGGAGCGAAGCAGCAAAGGATAGGGAGCTGACCTCCTCCCTCTGCACACCTAAGAGCATCCCAGCAGCCGGGCAGCCAAGGGTTGGGGTCTTCCCCTTGCAACGCCTTGCACTAGAAATGCCCGTGGGGGAGGACAGAGATAGGATGTGCATATTTGAGTGGGGGTTGCTCACCTTGCCATGCAAGCTGGGGTGTTAATACCGAAGGGCAACAAGTCTTCCCGCTGGACCTCCTGGCACTGCGGTTCCTGGCCCTCGGGACTATTTATCCCAGCGGCACGGGCACCTACATGCAGAGCTACATACCCTCAGCCCGAGGAAAGCATCTTGCAAAGAAAGGATTTACCTGCCATAGAAACAATAAAATGAAGCTGCAATATCAGTAGAGCTTAAATATAAGAGTATGACTACTTAGGCACAGGCCATCCAAAGCTATGCTCTGGCAAGAAAGTGTTAACCCAAACCTTCTCTGACAGGACACACCGAAGATCTCTTCCAGTTTTGCTGCCTTTTGGTTGATGGTTACAGAGGTGTTTCACTGCAAAGAGATAACGGCCAACACAGGGCTGCAGCCCCAGGAAGAAATTAATCCATCAGAAGCGAAGCAGAAGTCCTGCAAGAAGAGCGGATCAAAGAGTGTTTTGAAGAACATGGCGCAAGGCCCGATGCCTGACGCTACCTCGGCGTTTGCCCCGTGCGCTGTCCTCACACCGATGGTCACAACAGCCATCGTAGCTGTGGGCCACGAGCTGCCGTTCCTGTCAGAAGACATTTCATGGCAATCTCGCTGTGGGCGTTTGGCTGATGTGTCAGAAGAGCCCAGAGGAGCGGGAGGGAGGTGACATTATTGCTGCTGCCGAAGAAAAGTGCAGATAATGAGAATTGTGACGGTGTCAACAGTCCTGCCGAGGAAAGGCTTTTTCCTCCCTGTGTTGCTATTCCTTTAAAAAGAAAAGCAAACCCCAAAGCGCTGGCAAAAACTGTTTTTTATGGGAGCCCACTGAAACATGCATCCAGCGTGAAGCCGTTTGAGCTCGCTGGCTTCGCTAGTGCTAAACCCAAGGCGTCCTTCAGCGAAGGACATTGGGCAAAAGGGCCTTTTCCCACGTTTTCTTGTGTGTCCTTCCTTAGGGTGACCCCACTTCACGGGTGGTGCCAGCCCAGCTGAAAAAAAGAAGTAGAAGAAAAGCCATTACAGCTGCGTGTGCACTCAGGAAGGGCCGGTGCGTGGCGGCTCCCCAGCACGGGGCCGAGCTCCAGCTGCAGGCCCGGCCCGGCGGGGGAGCCTCTCGCACACGTCAAGCCCACGGGGGACAGAAGCTCCCTTTCGTTCCCAAACTCCCTCAATCCTGAAAAAAAATCCAAGCTCAGGTCTTCAGGGCACGCTGCCGACTTCAAGGGAGTCAGCAGTGAACAGTGGGGCGGGCTTAGTTTTGGCCCATTTGGATCCCAAGGTGCAGAGGGCTGCCTCCCCAGAGGCAGTATTTGCCCGGAAAAGGGTGATCTACCCAGGTGATTTCTACCAGAGGGCACAACTTGTCTTTAATCTCCAGCTGCCAAGGGCTGCGATAACCGAGGGGAGGGGAAGGATGGGCAGAGAGAGGCCGGAGTTATTAGCCCGTGTCCTCAGGAGAGAAGGCTTCCTCCATCCCTCTCTGCCTCTCTCTCGAAGCCAATTTATGCTGAATTCAAAGGAGTCTCAGAGGTTTAAGTCTCAAAAATAATTGAATTTCTACAAGGCTGATGAGGCATAGCAGCCTGGGAGAATAAGAGATCTCGGGGAAAAACACGCGGCCAAGACTGGGCACGACCGGCCGGTGGGTCAGCGAACGCCGCTTGTCCGGCTGTCCCCTGCCTGGGCACCCGGGGGACGCGCCCAGGGGACAGGGGCACAGGCACAGCCTTGCCCAGGCTCCGCCGGGTCTTCTGCTCACAGGACGTAACCTCAAACACTACAAGATATCGCTGGGGAGGGGAAACAATTTTTGGAGTTATTTTCCGTGACTGGTTTCCTTGATGGGGGGTTTCTGTGTTATAGCTACAGACTCAGCATCAAATGCCGTGGCTGCGCTTTGAAGGTTTGAATCTACGTTGAAAATAAGCTCCATATTTTCAGAGGTGATGGGGATTTGTCATGTATGCTACATGAACACAAAATTTTTTGCTCGGGGTCGCGCACCTTTCTTCAGCGACTTCCAGTTAGAGCTGTAGGCTTGATGCAGTAATATATGGTAGCTGACCACACTGGTCCTTTGAGCCTTAAAATTAATTCATCAAAAAATGAGAGTAAGCTAATCACTTTCAGTTATAATTGAATAGGTTTCACATGATATCAGACAGAACTAATATTCATCAGTTCTCTTAGTCTATCAATGAGATTACAAGCAAAAAGTGGGGAAGAGAACAAAAATTCCTTCACCTTTGCTTGTGTCACAAAGCAAAACAAGAAAATGAAACAAAGCAAACAAACAGTTGCAAGCCCTTCTTTCACAGCCCATTTTACAGATTTCTTCAAAAAAACCCCAACCCCACAAGGATCTCCATTAAAAGATAGATTCTGTTCCTGTCACTTCTGACATGACTTACAGAAGTAATGCAAGTTTCTTTTGCTTACGGTTCTCTGTGCGTAGCTGGTGGTAATTGTTCTTACTGAGCAGTGGGGCATTCTTCTTTGTGAAAAAATCAATAAATATTTAATTCATAAATGTAAGAGAGGTGATGAGCAAAATATACAACTAATAAAGATAAATGGCTTTCGTACTCATGAGGGCTTCTTATTAAAGAGTCAGTAGAAAAAGTGTCCCTGCTGGGCAAAGAGAACAAAATAAATTGTGGATTTTATACTGCAAACACAGCATTTAAAAAAAAAAAAAAGAAAACAATGTTAATGCGTCATTAAGGTTGAGCGTTTAAATCTACAGAAGCCAGCACAAACATGAAGGAAGATTCCTGTGGCAACGTTAATTGGGACTTATTGCAGACTGTGTTATTGATGATTGCATACATTCCGTTGCATAAACAAATTGCCAAAGCTGTTTACAACTGAAATGCAAATGAGGGATGTGCAGCCATGTGGCTTCTCCTACACTGTGAGACCCACCAGGTAACAAGTGCAGCAGGTATGGCCGACGGGTCACCTACAGATACACACACACGCATATATATTACACGTATAAGCATAAGGCAACCCCCCCGCAACCTACCAAATCTTCAAGATACAATCTTCTAGTTATTTGTGTTTATTTATTTGCAGGCAAGTTAAGAAAGACTGTGGCTAACAATGTATTCCTTTAGTGCATGCATAATTTAATTTGCTTCATCTGTTGTATCTGCAAATGCTGAAACATGACAAGAATGTAACACTCCTGAAGTCAGATAGTACTTCTGTTTAGTCATTTCTATGGCCAGATGAAAACTTTGTGTTATTTCATGTCCCATATTGCTAATAAAACCGCAGCTGAGCTAACACGCCCCAATCCCTATGCCTGTTTTCCAAAGCACAATGTCCTGGGGACAAATTCTCTAAATTGCCTACAAAGGCTTCAGAACAACACAAAATCAGCCTGCAAAAAGACCCCATCCATCCTGGCAAGCACATACTAGTGCTATGCTGGAAAGGCTAGTGTCTGTCTTGGCTCCAGCAAGTATCGTTGGACCGTATCAGCACCAGGCGATCAAAAAACCTGGGAAATGGCGTTTAGCCGATGCTGGGGGGGGGGGGCTTATTATATGCATTACTGCGGTTCCCAGAGACCCCCACCGAGATCAGATTCCCACACAGTACAAAGGTAGCCATAGGAAACGGCCCCTCGTGTCCAGGTAGGCTATTAACCTTTCAGAGAAGGGATAAAGTGTGGGTCATCCTGCCAAATGATTCTGGGGAAGAACTGGGCTGCATCTCCTACCAAACGCTGTGGATTGCAGTGGGAATGTCAGCGTCATGAAGTTTTGTTCAAAATGAAATCAAGTACAAAAAAGTGATCCCAGCCACTTTATCAAGTTGCCCGAGGTCACACACTGCGGAAGAGCCCAGAGCCGCCGATTTCCCCACTAGCGTTTCCCATGACTCTTCTCGCCTTTTTGTGCCTCTCATTTTATCACAAAAAATAAGGGAATTGCTCACGCAGTGTTGCATCTTCATTGCTACTTTTGCTTCCAGGTTCCCCAGCATCTGAGCACAGGGTGAAACAGATAGGGGGACATTCAGCTCAGATGATTTAACTAATCTCATGCAAATGTACTCAGCAGTCTTGGTACCCATCATGCTTTCACCTACATAATGGCCAAGCCAGCTGAATATTGCTTTTTCCAAAGATAACAGCATTTTTATGCATTATTCCTTAAAGCTTTTTGCGCTCACACACTGAAAACCAGCTCCAGCTGGGGAATAACGGAAGTCAATATACTTAGTCTCTGTCCAGGTAATTATGCATCCTCCTCCCATGTTAGCTGAAGAGAGTATGATGATGATGATAGGACATCATTAACATGTCTATTTTTTTCCTCCCTTTTCTTACTTTCAGCATATGAAATGGAAAACTGCAGTTAAACATTTATCATTACATCTTTTCTGGCTTATATTAGAAATGCTGCCTGCCTGCATTATCTTGCATTTGAGAAGCAGGAAGGATTTTGCAGGCAAGACAAAACAAAGAACTGGTTTAAAACAGAAAACAATAAACTTGCCTCTCCTGATACGAATTTATGTGATTTACTGATTTCTGAATTGTCTGAGTCCAGAGGAAAAAACAACAACGAAAGACTGTATATATAGTTTCCTTTAGTACCAGAAGCAAACCCAAACCATTCAATAATGCTAATGGCAGAATTGTGTGCTCCTCCTCCACATCCCTCGCCCACCCTCAAGTTAATTCGCTAGTGATAAAATCCACCCCAATGTACCTTCTCCCCAAGGAATCAGGATTGATTATGAAAATGAATGCTAGCGATTTTTGCCTCTTCACAGCCGATCAGGCATTGCTCCTGCCCATGCTCATAGGAGCTGACCAATATACAAAGAGTTTTGAGTGAAGCTTGGGATTTCAAATCTGAAACCACGGGAGCTGGAGGATTTGGCTGGAGGGAGTGGGGTGGGTTGCATATGAGAAGACAGTCAGCTCATCACTTCAACCAGAACCATTACTTGGAAAATTTGCAGCAACGCAGCACCTGTAATAGCACATACTACATATGTTGTAATATGTTGTATATGTTGCTCATGTACACAAAGCCACAACCTCCATATAGGTCCAGTGTATCAAACCTGGCTTTAAGAAAGGAATGATAATAGACTTATGAATTGAATTCAGTGCTTGAATTCTGTAACAAACAGCCCTTAAGCTACATTCTTGAGAGCGCGTTTTGACTGTTGATCTATGATCAACCTTTCGATCCATTGGCTTCCATGGGCTTTGGGGAATTCCTGCCAATTTTGGCAGTTCTCGGCTTATATCCAAGGTCCATGCGTTACAAGAGCATAAAATCTATTTTGATGCTTTAAACAGATGTGGAGAAAGCTCTAGGCCCTCCTCCCCTCTGACTACAAAAATACGACTACTTTCATAGGAGTTGTATGTCATGCTGTTTGACCATCGTTCAGTGTCTTTCAAGTTATATCCATTAGGAGGAGAAATTGCTGAGGGATTCAGGCATTTTTATGCAATGCTGTTGATTTTGCAAAGAAAAAAAAAAGAAAAAGAAATACAAAAGCCTTGAAGATAGTCTGAATCAAATCAGAGATAATTTCTTTGTCATTTTCTAGCCTGCACTCAAACCCGTAAAGAGATTTTTCAGCCATTCTCTCTGGATCATATTTCCAACTTTTCTTCTGTCTCCAGGACTTTCTAGCCCTTTTTTTCTGTCAGTTTCCTGGCTGCTCTGGAAAATACAGACTCCAATAACAGTATCTTATTGCTTAGGTCTGAATTTGGGCCTAGAAAAATCCTTTCACCATCCTTTTCTGTTTCTTGTTAATTACCCAGGGCCTATGTTTTGGGCACTGAATCAATTAATTTTTATTCCAAAAAAAGGAGGTTATCATCTTCCTGCATGTCTCCTGAATGAAAGAAACCACCACACTGACATGCTTTAATTAAGCTTCATCCAGCCACCATGAATTTCAGACGTATTTTAAGAGAGATGATATCAGGGGAGGTAAAATAAAGAAAAAAAAAATTAAAATTATGGAGTCAAAAAGCAAAGAACATGCAACAGTAGCGTGTGCTGCTCTGTGCTGATGTAAAAGCACACAGGGGTCACTGGGAAGGTTTCATGCTTGAGTGAATGCCTGATGAACATAGAGTAGCCATTGCTTTCAGGTATCTGCTGGCGATGGAAGTGGTAACCTGAGGAGCATATGTTTCTGACAGTGATATAACCCCAAATACTCTCCTTTACAAGGGTTACAAGGAGAAAGCAGTGGACTTCACTTGTAGTTCTAGTTTGCTAAATTTCACTCAGGCACATGAAATCATTCCCGCGGAGTCTGAAGAAAGTTTATTACATGGAGTCCAAAACCAATTTAATCAGAATGACCCCGATTTGGACCTTCAACCTTTGCTTAACACTTGTGGTTCAGAGCAGCTTTTTCCACCTTCAGCTTCAGGAACTTCCAAATACTCTGCAGGAAAGGGGCTTGTGATGAAGCAAAGTTACTAACAGGATTCCTGGTGGGTAGCGTGAGGCCAGTGCAGGATGAATGCTGGGGAAGAGTTTCGAGTTACTGGAAAACAAAAACACTGTTTGTTGGGAGGTTGGGGGTTTTTGCTTTTTTTGGCCTAATTCCATTTCCAGTTAAGCCATTTAGTGAAAGCAATATTTGGCCAAAGCAGAATGAGATTTTAACAGAACAACAATAAAATATTTAATATGTTTATGTTCCCAAAAATTAAAAACAAAACAAAACAGAACAAAACGCACAGAACAAAATGCCGTTCTGAAATGAGCAGACTAGATGAGTCTTTTGCTGGAATACCTCTGTTTTTGTCCTAAGCCCGAGAAATGCTAGGCAACTGACAACTCCCACTTCATCAACAGGAGCTGGGGATGCTCCATCCATGGCGAGCTCTGATCTGTTTACAGTCCTGCTGCCATCCTGATCTAAGTGTTATAAGATAAAGCTTTTCCCTTTTACAAGCTCTCTCAGCCAGCCTCTGGTCCTCCAGGTCACTTAAGCACATGTTTAAATGAAGCGCATGAGCAGTTTCTTGAACTTAAGAGAGGACCTGACTCTGCCCCACCACAGTCAGCAGAGCCAGGTTGTTTGAAGTTAAGCACACGCTTAAGTGCTCTGCTGGATTTTTGCCCAAACTGCCAATCTTTTATAGTTAATCATTTATCACCCTGCTTATGTGCTGGTAGTTATGCTTCAGTGTGCAAATATGTAAATTTCTTTCATAAAGCTCCGTGCACCAAGCACAAATAATGCTGTCTCAGCCCTTTACAGGAGTTCTCCAGTCCTGTGACATCTCAGATAGATCAAACGGACTTAGAACTGGCAAGAAAGTTACTTCTCTGTTAATCAAACAGAATCATTACTGTGTTCCTTTTCGTAATAGCGAGGCGCATTCACAGACTTGCAAAATAAACAAATAAATAACGCCATTTAGCTCTAACCTGACAAGTATCACGCATTTTGCCGTTAGGAGCCTGTACATCGATCCATCTTACACACACCGCCACTCCTAGAGCGAGAATGGGAGCAAGCTGTCAAATGCATGATAAGCATATTTGCATAACTGTGGCACAGATTAAGTTAAATAACTGCCTACGATGAGTGTGTTTGCAATGTATCACAAGGTAATTCTCCCAAACACAAGTGACCATTTTAATTTTTCTTTCCCTCACTGAGGTTAATTGCTGTGAACTACAGGGGAATGTCACCTCCACTTACCTGAGCCCCGCTGCTTCGTATTCAGAAAGCTCACAGCTCCCGTGATTTTTCACAAAGAATTAAAATTGCCATGAGGAGAGAAAATACAGTTGCTGCCATTCAGTTCCAATATATTGTATTGGAATGATAGGCAGCAATGGCGCCTCGTTGAAATACAGCCTTAAAATACAATTAGTTGCAGTTCCATAGATTGCAGAGCCTGTTATTCTGCGCTCCTGCCCGAAGGGCCTTCCATGCATCCACTAATGAAAAGGCTGCTTTTCCCCAAATGTCACGTACTTTTGCAAGAAATGAGTACTGGGAAGGGAAAATGACAGAGTCTGTTCCCTTGCTTTGTAGAGCAATTTTTGTAAAAATTTATTCTCTGTCAAGCAAACTACCTGAAAAAAAATGCAGTCAGCCACTTTTTCTAAGAGGAAGCTTGAGCACTTGTCAGATTGAGTCATATTACAATGAATTAATGCCACCAGCTGGTCTCCCAATCATTAATTGAAAAAAAACCAAACCCCAAGCTTTAAGTATAATTTAAAAAATATCCTAAACAAAGAAACAAAAGGAGCAAACCAAGCAAACAGGCTCTCCCATGACAGACCAGTTGCCATCATGACCTCCCGAACAGGACAAAACTCATCCCCTGAACCGTCCTGGGCTCTGGCACTGACTCTGCAAACGCTCCCAAGCTTCTGCTGCAGAGCCAGGCTGGCAGGTCAGGTCCTGGGCCACCCAGGACACAGGCAGAGGAGCAAGGGTAGGAGGGACCCTCAAGGGGAACTGCCGAAAGCCACGCGCAGGGAAAAAAATCTTAGGCAGGGTTCACTGCATGTCTGTTTTGGGATTGGCAGGGAAATAAAGCCCCAGGAAATGGAGGAGCTTGGGACAACATTTCGGAAGGCTTGTGTTTGATTCAGGTCCTGGATGAAGATTTGGCCGTCTTCCCAAATACTAGGAGGTTTTCCTTCACTATGTAATTCTTTAAAAATGACGTGCACGTTTCATTTCTACTTTTGGCCTTAAATACCAGTCAATTGCCAAGTTGCATTAAAGCAAGTAAGTCTGTAGCATTTTAAAGGAAATATGTGTTAATGTAGGTTACAAGAGATACAGAAAGACACCGCTTGTATGAAAAAATGCACAGCGGTGAAACAGATATTTTCCTTTCACAGTAGGTCAGATATAACAAGCTTCCTACTGAAAGCCCCAGATGGAAAATATCCACTCATTTCTGGAGATCTGGTGAGATGAAGACACAAACATCCGAGCAGCTAAATATAGCTCTGGAGAGCAGTGCTCTGTACAGTAAGTTCTAGTGTCTCTTAACTTAATATGGAAATTGATACAAAAATAAAATAACTATTTTCAGAGCCCATCTCTGCTTGCGTGCTCACCAGGACTCACACCACCAAATTTCAGCCCCTGTTGAAATTACTCTGCAGTTTTTGTCTTGCATTGTCTCATATGCCAAGAAGACAGAATAATGATGTCCAGCGCAAAAGGCCACGTCTATTGAGATATATAAAGGTTACTCCACAGAAAGTCAATATGAGAACTCCACTCAGAATGCCCTGTCCTTTAGCATTTCTGCAAGAGCAATAGGATAAGTTTAATTAGAGGAGTTGAGGTCTTGGTCAGAGATTTCCTCAACCCTAAATGCCAGTGGTTCAGTTTTGCAACGCTCGTTACTGGACACATGCCCTTTGGATCAGCTTGCGGTTGCTGAAGCTTGGGGTCGGGCTTGAGCAGGTACTGCTGGAACAATGCTGCAAACCCCTCCGAGGAGGCGGCAAGAACAGTGAAGAGCCGTGCTAGTGGCACATGGCTTTCTCATATTTCTCCTCCCAATTGCTGCGAGGCAAAAATGTTGGACCTAGGTGTGATTGCACTTGCAGTGATTTAAATTTAAAGTCCTCAGGCCTGACTCTGCACTATCCTGTCCCTTGCTCAGCCACTGGCCCAAGCACAGGGCATGCAGGACTGGGCAGCCTGTACACTGGATCACAGGACAGTTCAGGTCAGGAAGAACCTCCTTGCAGCCAAGGTGACACCCCAAGAAGCAGGGCTGCAGATGGCAAGAAATTCAGAGCAGAAGTGGGCTCCATCACTGGTTGTTTCCCATTGCAAGCACATTCGGCTGGGGATCTTGGTGTGGTGCTTTCTCTCTTCCCCTCTCAGAGAATGCACTGGATGATATCCAGCCATTAACAGGTTTGCCAGCAGTACTGACCCGAGTGAAAGGTAAACCTGTATGTCAGCTTCACCTTATGTAACATTAAAGGAAATAAAATGAAAAAAAAAAAAAAAGGCAAAAAAAAGGCATTTGCTCTTACAACTCACATGGAAAATAAAATGCAAACAAAATAAGGTGTGTTTTCCTCTATTTCCACTTGATATTATCCACCTTCAAAATTAGAAAGTTACGAAGCTTGCTGCCAAGTATAAGTCAATAAATAAACAAATAAAGAAAATATCGACAAGCTTGATTTCAAAGGTCACAGGAAGGGGGTGAGTGCCATGCTTTCAGCCCTCTTCTTCCCCTTTTCAGTACTCCTTCAATGCTATAAAGCTGTGCCCTGCCCCGGGGCAAGGAGGGAGCCCTTGCAGGAGGCAGCTGAATTCAGGGCCTCTTTAAGCCGATGAACTGGATTCAACCCTGCACATCCTTAGTAATGTAACCAGTCCAGGAGAGACTAGCCGAGGAGAGAGTTGCAAATAATTTGGTGACCACCAGCCACTGTGACGGTCAGTTCCAGCTCACCAAGAGCCCTGTCTCACGAACGACCAGGGCTGATCTGGGGCTGCCCCACACACGTGGCAGCAGTGCAAGACAGGTTCCCAAACCTTCCCCAGCCACGGCAGCTCACAAAGCAGCTGCCCAAAGACAACACACAGAAGAAAGTCAAAGTTTCTTGCCTTCAGGCTGGATGAAGCCACGTGATGATTGATGAAGGGGGCACCTGGAGCTGCCCCACCACTGTGACGCAGAGCACGCCCCAGAGCAGGTGCAAGAAAGAGACCTTCTCCCTTCCCCACCACAACTGTAGCTCCCCAAAATATTCTCTCCAGCTGCCTCCTGCTCACAGCACCCCACATCTATCAGGACGCAGCAGCAAGCCTGGCACCCTTCATGCTCTCATCCTCTTCACCAAAGGCAGCCGAGAGAAGTACCCTCACCACCCCAAAGACACAGGAAAAGGGACTGCAGGATTCACGTGGACAATTTTGAAAAGCGATAAGCATCGTACCCTTACAGGTTAGCTGGGGTAGTAGGAGCTGAAAGGGCACTTGTATCGTGGCTTGGCCAAACCAGACACTGCAGTTCAAGGGCGATGCTAGAGAGCAAGGTTTGGGTAAGACCATGAATGTTCATTCATATCTTTGTTCTCATTCAAGAATGTGGAGGCTGTAGCAGCCTTACAACTAACAGCCACGGCATGCACTGAAATTGCCAAAGCTTGTAAAATCTGATTTACTCTGTGAGGGGGAAGGGGAAGTCATTTAGTTTGAGTCATAAGAGGTCTTGATACAATCTAAGCTTCATCATCTCTGAAGAAACAGCTCACTCCCTGGACGGGTATCAAAAGACTGCTGTGTACAGCCTTGATAACACAACAGCAGAGAACAATTCCTAGCGCTGAAGATTACAAGATCTTGTAATCAGCTGCTCTTCAGTACGGCTTCTCTCGCATTACACCACCTGATGGGCACTCCAGGTTTATGGTTAGCTCTTCAGGGGTCCATGGCTCTGAAAGCAAGAAGATATAAGCTTTGCAGAGGTTTTTACATTACGAGTATAGTTTAAAAAAAAAATTGTGCAGCCCCAGACATAAATAACAAAGTTGATCTACCTGCCTTTCTGTCGTGGTTTAGCCGGCTGGGGCTAAACCACGACACTTTCCCTGCCTGAGGTTTCCACTGTCTGGAGCCTCACCTGCTTTAGGAGTCAGAGAGTCTGCAACTCTGCTGCAGGTGAAAGAAGGCAGGCAGGAGGGCTCAGGGTAATTCTGGCCTTCGTGGCCTTAGCAGAAAACACAGGGGCTGGGTGATTCCTGCACTGGCCTGCAAGGCTCTGCTGGCTCAGAGCCCTCCTTTCTGTGGCCCGAGTCCTGTCTGGGCCCCATGAAGAGGGATGATGCTTGAAGACCACAAGTAGACAAAAAGAAAGCTTAAATTCAGCTGAGTACAACATTTTATTCCTACCTTAGCTCCTAAGGTTGGGGAGGACTTTTTATTGCTAATGACATTTGTTTCTGGAAAGGAGAAGAACACGCATCCGTGGGAGGGAAGAGTCGACTTTGTCACACACCCCATGGGGCTGTGTAAAGTAGCTGAGTTGGAGAATTTTTGACACCTCCCTGTGCTGGAGTAAACCCAAAAGTGCGGGCCAAGACTCCGGCAAGAGCCTCCCCTGGGGAGGCCCGGGAATAGCACAGCCAATCCTGCCTCTCCACAAGAGCTGCTCTCCAGCACTCCCGCGGCCTCGGCTAGAAACTGAATTCACAAATGGCACAGAGACGCAAGGGACCAGCAGGGGAAAGGGAAGGTCAGCCAAGGTTGCTACTACTATGGCCCAACCAGAGCAAATGGCAAACAAGAACAGATCCCTGCAGAGCAGCACTGGGGAAAAACCAATGTGCGTGTTGCAAGTGTTCCCCCGTGCTCATCATCCCCTTTCTGCTCTTACAAGAATGGATGTAAAAAACAAAACCTTCTTTGTGAAAAGAGACACTATGGAAGCCATAAGCAGAAAGAATAATTGATGTAGGTCGTACTTTGGACAGCCATCTCCACTTGCCTGCATACCAGAGCGTATGGATTATTCCTACTACCATAGATGAGCAGCACCAGATGAAGTGGGGTGAGATGCTGTTTTATTACCATCCCCCTGTGGTAAGAAAAGACATCAGGCCTGAGCTCCCGTGCATTCTCCTGGGGAGCCTGCAGCACCAGACAGTATGTACCTCCAATGTTTTCACTTGGTAGGTAGGACATCCGCTTGGTCTTGTCATAGATAACAAGCAGTTTTGACATGCTTGCAGAAGATGTGCCTTCAGGGTGGCAGCCCTGTGGTCCCACCTTCCTACTTTTTCAGTCAGTTCCTTCACATCACACCAACACCAGCTGTTCAGCTGCTCCCATCAGTGAATTTGCTCTATAAACAGTAGTTTTGCAAAGAAATCACTCCAGTAATGGAGGCTGGGATGCTCAATGGTACAGCTGCCTATAGCCATGTGTACTGAAACGACAGTGCTGTAGACAGAGGTCTCGAGACATCAGTTAGGTCACACGAAGCTGATGATACAGTACTCTGCAATGATACAGTGCACCTTGTAGACTGGGGCTGAGGTGGGGATAGCTCTTTGTAGCAGAGACTCACTGGATCTAAGGAGAACAGGAGCGTCACATAGTCTTTGCTGTGGCAGCAACTTTCCAGCTGCTCGTGGTTGCTCCTTGCCTTGGCTGTATGCTACGACTACCAGCAGTGGGCACATGCCCACCTTCTGGCACGCAAGTCTGTGGGTATAGTCTGCAGCAAACGTGAAATATCTTCTGTGACTGAGGCCAGCTGTGCTAGTAACATGCCCAGTAGGACCACCGGACCGCTACCTAGTGGAAAAATGCCTCCCTCTCCAGTGCTCAGACACACTCAAGAGGCACACCAAAGCTGCATGGATGACTGCAGGCCCATGATACAATATTTTTCTAGCACTCAACAAGCAGATGGAGGTTTGTGACTGGTTTCTCCTAGCCAAACTTCTTGCAGAGGGATGACTAGTTTCCAGAGCGTTAAACAGACATGTGACCACAGCCAAATGCCAGATGGCTGGAAAGAGTATTGGAGCAGCCCTCATGACGAATATCTAGCCTTGGCTGCCAGCATCGTGTACCATATGTATCAGCTCCCAGAGAGGAAGGCCTGGCTGCATGTTGGGAGTGTGACACCGGGGTCTTACATAGTACAATTTTTAGTGATGCCATCATACAATAGCACTGAAAGAAGAAAGTTTTTTCTTTCACTCACTTCCTTCACTGTGCACAAAGAGATCTGCTTCAAAAGCCCTTTTTTATTCATGGTGTGGATGGAAAAAGCTGTTTCAAAGGCAGGATACCTAGCTCTGTGCAGACTTCCTGCTGAGCAGGAGATACAGTTTTTGCTTCAGAAGATACAATTTTTGTTTAATTCTCACAACAGATGACTCCAGGGGGTGATGAGGCACTGAGGTGTAGGTGGGTACTGTAGTTTGTGCTCTTAATCAGCTGTGGGCTAGTGGTAGGGAAGCTGATGCTTGCTGTTGAAAGGGCTACAAAGTTACAAGTCTATCTCAAAGCCTCATGCAATGTATTTACAGTTACTGGGTCCCTAGGAGCACCCACAACAGCAGAGCCTCTAAGAACCCTGGCTCTTTGCTGTCACTTGTAACCAGCGTACAACCAGGGGGTCTCTGCCTTTGATTCATGGTGAAGCCATTACCCAGGCTGATGCTTGTATTCAGGAGCAGAACACACGTGGAAAGGAAAACGAGGAAAGAAAGGAAAAAAGTCTCTGTGTGGCATCACTCTACACAAACCACCAACTCCAGCTGCAGGTTCACGACCTCTTTATGCTGATCTAACTCTGGGCTACCGCTGAAACAATCAGCCCTAACCTTCCTGCCCACCCCATCACAAGCTGGACCAGGGAATCTGTCTGAATGCTATTTTACAATAGCATTTAATCAGGTTCCTTTTCATTTGGATCAATTACCTGAGGTGGCATACTGCTCAGCTCACCCAAGCACAGGAGGCAGCAGGAGAGTACGGTCAGAGGCAGCAGTTCGCACCAAGGTTGGCTAAAAGCTGTTGTCTTACAGCAACAGCCTCACAGCACACCAGTCTTAACCTGCCTCAACATATTCTCACATGCACATTGACACAGCTTGCAAAAAGCATAGCCAGTTTCAGAGATATTCAAATGTGTATGCCACATCGGCAACATACAAATCAGCGATCTGCCCAGACTGATTTAATTTATGCTTTAGTCTGTGAGATGCTTACGCGAGACATGAAATGAAGCTAGGACTTTGCAGACTCCTAATGAGAGTGAGCATGTGTGAGACAAACAGCTGGCAGACAAGTTATAACAAGCAAAAAAACCCCCGAAAGATGGTTGCCTATTTCTTTTAAAAAGGACGTTGTTGCTGTTTTTATTTTCAAGAAACATGCACGCTTGGAGAATAAAGCTCAGGCTTTTTTAGCCCCATTGATGTCTAAATAGCAATCTCCAAATGCAGATTTCAGTCATGGGACAGCATTTAACCTGTATTAGCAGAGTGCTCTGCTCCCTGGATGGGATTTTGGCACTCTAGTCCGTTAACTTATATTTACATTCCAGAGGTGGAGGTTGGTTCAGAGGACGCCTGAGGATGGGAACAAGGCAGGAAGATTTATCACTTTATCACGTGGAATGGTGCTTAGTCCTTCTGGGAAGTTCAAGTCTCTTTGTAGTTAGCAGCTGGGCCAGTCCATTCATCAGCATCATAAATATGGTCAACGACATCACCAGCACATAGTGGCTAATGCTGCAAGGAGGAGACAGATAAAAGAAGTGAGAGAAAAATGCAAATCTGCAGAATGAACAGAACATAAAAAACCCTGACATAAACAACCCTCTGAATTTTTTTCTTTTTAACTAGGCCTAATTATTGGCCTAGTATGTCATTTTATATCTGCTGCTCCTGAAAGACAACTATTATAGCAGCATTATCGTGTAAAAACCAAAGTCTGTGACAAGATAAAACGGTGGGGACAACAGAAAACACAACTGAGCGTGTACCAAGTGAATAAGAGTATTTTTCATTCAAGTGGGTAATTCAACGTATGTGACTGAGACCGTTGCAAAACTTCCGTTTGCTGTGAACTGATAATGCAGAATCTAGGGAGAACTTGCCATCAGGCAAGTAACTTTCCTTGGTAGTAAGACAACTCAGATATTTATGTCAGCTGAAGTGCAATTTTCTAGAGAAAACACTATTCCAGTGATGAGCAGCTTTAAGAAAAACACCCCACTAATTTTTCACTCAACATTTCTAAAAATTGCAGAATTCTCTGCTGTGGTAACACATGGTTTCAAAGAGATCAAACAAATGAGTTGAAGAGTAGGCTAAGAAAGAAGGCTAATAAACATAATATGAAGATGCAGCTTCTGGGTTAGGAAGTCCTTAAGTCACTAACGATCAAAAGGATAACAAGCAGAGAGCTTGTTCTCACTTACTCAAATTCTGGTACCTGCTGTTCACTAGTGTTACAGATGGGCTATTTAGGGTCAGACTGAGATGCGACCTAGGATATTCAGCATCCTGTGTTCAATGCCTGAATGGAGCTGCTGTTAACGTAAACCACTAGCCATTAAGAAATTAGAATTTTCCCAAATCCAGTGACATTTCAGGCTAGAGTTGCAGATGAAACACTGCTGCACCCATGTCCATCACACATCCGGTGCAGCTGCTTGCTTTTTACCTGGGACTACTGAAGATACTGGCGTTCTGACATGAGAGGTACCCATACCTCCTGATGCACCCATCTCCACTATTTCAAAGCAGATGGCTCTTTAGGATGAGTAGGGTAACTTCAGACTCAATGAAGTCTGAGTTTAGTCACAAAAAAGGATTGCAAGGAGCACTTGCCGGTTTAATGACCTGGAATTTCTGCCAGAGGACTCATTCAGTTTGAGAGTTTAGCCACGGAAGAACAGTAAAGCTCATAATGCCGACACTATCAATCCTCACGACCCCGAGACTGTGACAACCCTAGTGCTAGCCTAGCGCAATTTAGCTCTGTGAAGTGGAGAAGCACCAGCTCTTAACAAAGCTGGGCTGCTAACCAGTGTGAGAGAATAAAAGTAATCCAAAAAGTTCACTAATGAGCAGGAGCTCTCCCACAGCCAGGATACCAGCATCCAAAGGAGCCAGTCTGACCAAAGTGGATGGAGAACACTGAAAGGGACTTGACTCAAGCTACAAGATTTTTCTGTTTCAGTTGAGTCTGACTAAACCTTCTCACAAATACCTTGCTCAAAATACATAGTTTTAAGAAATCAATTACAAAAATCCACTGGCATAAATGGGCTCAGACCTCAACAAGCATAATCTGCCCCAACAGCTTGCACCTGTGTAAACTCCCACCTGTATGCAGCACAACTGAAAGTATTCACTAATGTGAACAACTCAAGGTTTAAAATATCAGACAGAAACCATCTTCCTATGTGCCTTTCCTATAAGCATCTCTCCCCTCCAGCTTTAGCTAAGCAGAGGAGCACGCCTACGAGAACCATATTCCTGCTCTGTTTCTGTGAGGAACGCTTAAGATGACACAGCGAGAGCGTCAAGTCAGGCACAAAGCATACTTTCACCTGGTCAGTGCACTTTGGACTTCGTAGTTCACACCACATTTACAATAACAAAGCTAACACAACCCCCTCAAGAGCTGCCCTTGGAAGTCCACCTGGGTGTGGTACAGGTTCGGTTTCAGTTCTGCATGGGAAAGGACATGTTGCCAACAAAGGCAAACCCTCGTTGCAGTTATCTTCATGGCGTAATGTGCCCTTGGGGACTGTACAAGCATCACAGCTACAGAAGTTTGCATGGCTCTTAAGGGAACAGCCACTCTGGTAAATAGCTGGATGGCTTCATGTCTCATGCATTACTGGCAACACCGCAGCTTTCCTTCTCACCTGGCACCAGACTTGTAGTTTTTCATGTAAGTAGCAACACTGCTTTCCTTCTAGCTTTCAAAGAAAGCTTAAATGAGAAATCTGAAAATCAGAAGCCAAATGAAGACCCTGCCTTTATTCCTACAGACACCCCGAGACAGTCACCAGAGCACCGGCAACTTGCTGCCATCAGCATGGTCCTTACACAGGCATGAGTTCCTGCCTGCCCCAAAAGGAGCTTTTCCAGATGTGGGTGCTAATCAATGATTTTGGGCGGCACAGAGAGGGGCTTTCTCAAAAGAAAAAGTCTCCACAAACTCTGCTTAGCTACCTCTCAGTCGAGGGACTGGGTCCTCCGTACTTTTGTGAAGAAGAGACTGCTGCACACACCTCTCCCTTGCTATACTGCAAAAGGCTGAATAGCTGTGCTCCTTTATTAAAATATCAGATGTTCGGAGTAAAGAAATATATATATTATGCCATAGAGCACAATTAAAAACAATTTCAGTCTACTTGTCACATAATTTCAAACAGCTAGCATCTCTGCAGCTATTAGCAACTGGTACTGCAGTGCCTGCAGGCAGCTATGCTTGATAAATTAATTCTCAGGCTGGGGTAATGCTGTAATTAAACAAACAAACAAAGCAAGACTCTTACAGGTATATACCACAACAGCACTGGCAAAATCTTGATCTCTATACAACCCAGAACTGCCGGATCTGTAGTTACAGTGAAGCGGGTAATTCTCAAAACAAGCTTCCTCCATCAGAAGTCAAACCTGAGCTAATAAGAAAAAGGAGCAAGACTCTAGGCTCCAGGCAAGTTAGATCCATGTGGAGGAAGAAGAGAAATTAAATAGGTACAAGAGAATAGCATAGGGGGGCACAGTGGGGCAATGCTTATAAAGGATGAGATAGGCAGGGACAGGTAATGGTAGAGAAGAGGTAGCTGGTGTAGGGGATCACGGATGATCTAAGGTAAAGCAGCACTGTTCAATGGAAAGGTGAGTGCCCTATGTATGGATCAAGGTCAACAGGCAAAGCTGGTGCTAGGAAAATTTTGTATCAGGGAGGAATACACCTGTTTTGGTGGCAAGGAACCAAAAAGAGAACATATGTGGTACTACCATCTCCTGGCTGGGTTTGTGACAGTGTACATTGGTGAGAAGTACTAATCAAAGACAAGAAGACTCAAAGATCAGTAAAAAATATGGGGGGGGGGGGGGGGGGGGGAATCAATCTTGCTCCAAAATATGGCTTTCTCCCAAGACAGGCTAATTTCTAAGATGGCAGAACTGATTAGAAGCTGGGAAGACAGTAAGATGGAGTAAGTTACCATAGCAATTAAAAAACTAGAAATAAAACAAGTAAAACAAAAACAACTCGTGCAAGGACTTGGAAGAGCACTCTCCAGAAAAGTCCGAGGACCTTATTTCTACATGACACGCTACTTTGAACTGTGGGATTGTTCCCAAGCACACACTGAGACTCCAGATTTAGATTCTGAATTTTAAGTCAACTTCATTTCCAGCCAGGATCCCACACCCTCTCTCCTCTGTTTCACACAAAACAAATCACAAAGCACATCACTCCTAGCTCCTGTTGGTAAACACTGTTTTCCTCCCAGTTACAAGACCTTTGTTTTAATAGTCAGACCTGGAAGCCCCAGCATCCCAAACCTGAAACAGATTCTGTTATCCTAAAAGCTAAAAACAGTATCCTGTGCTTTATCTTTGTCCCCTGAACTTTGAAACTGCAGAATGGTTAAGATTGTATCTTTCTCTTTATCTTCCAGTAACTGTTATAAAAAGAGGGAGGGAGTAGTACAGTATGTGTCTGTATAAAACGACATTATACTGTCATATAAAGAAGCTTTAGGGTTTATCTTGACTATGTGACTATACAGCTATTTAAAAATTGCATATACTGTATAGATATAGTAGGCTTTAAAGGCTATATCTATCTATAGAGATCTATAGATAGAGATAAACATACCTTTTAAGCCATAGAGAAATTATTTTAGTGACAAAGAAGCCAAAAAGCTAGCTAGTCCATTTGTCTGTTATTCAAAAATAAAAGAATCTGTCAAAACAAACTTCTCATGATCCCGTACTACACACCAATACATCAAAAACACTCGGAAAACTGCATTACTGTTTTTATTAAATGTAATGGTGTGTTCTTCTAGGGCATATGATGCAATTTAGGGTGACCTCAAGATATATAGGTAGAGGATAAGGTTAGCAGATCTCAGAAGCTTGTGTAAGCCACTGCTATGAGTTCTGCATTCACTGCAAGATTATTATCCCGTTATTATATCAAAACAATGAAAAGCACTCTCTGAAAAACAAGTTCACATTGATTTTGTGAATCAATTCTTCCAGCATTTCATTAATGATCTGGAAGAGTGGGCAAAGTAGAAATCTCTTTACATTCAAAGACGATACTTAAGTGGCATGGTGAATTCAATCAGGAGAATAAAGACATCACATTGTTAAGGCAGATACGAGGCACGGTAAAATGACATGTAGTGGTTAAGGCATGCTAGAATGAGATGTAAAAGCCAGGAGTTAGGGGTGAAATTAAAAAAAAAAGGAAATACGTCAGTTCAGTAAGCAAACCCTACTTCCAAACAATGAGAGAGATCCACTAGGAAACAAAACATCACCATAAAAAAGCAGTGGAAGTGGTCTTTTTATCGCAAGGGTTTTAAAACCAGCTCTTACACATGAAACTTCTGAGCACTGGTATTGAAAAACCCAAGTATTGCCTAATGAGGGTTTTCTACTGAACTTGCACATTCTTAGTAAGAGAAAGGACATGCAAAAATTTTGAAGCAGAGTAATTAGAAAATCTATAGAAAGCTATCACCACAAAAAAGAAGGAGTACGGAAATATACATCAGAAGCTTTGCAAATGCAGCACATATACCGCTGGACTCCGACAGAGTTTAGAAGAATGAATCTTCACTGGGCAATTAAATTGCTGCATTTCCACCTGTGATTTCAATGATGTGGCAACTAGTAATATAAAACAAACCCTGATAATTGCACGTGCACACACACACTTCCTATCAGTGCCACAAAAAAAAAAAAAAAGAAAAAAAAAAGATGAGAGCAGCTGTCCCTAAGGGTGCTCCTACTCTTTGTTCCATGAAATTCTACACAGGTTTTGTTGAGATACAAATAGTTGGAAAAAAAAGAACCATCATTTCCTTAAATGACTCAGCCTTCTCGGGAAAATTCTGGCAACACCTAAAAAGTCAACCTAGATGGGATATTTTCAGACCTTGCCGTCAAAGCAACAACAGACAACACTGCAATGGGAATGCCACGGAGCTGTCACTGCCGTTGTAACAGGAGGACAGGAAAGGGCCATGTTAGTATCTCTCTCCCACTGGTTTTGGGAATTGCCCAAAACCCCATGAAGCTCATCTTCCCTTTCAGGAATAAACAAACAAAAAGCAAAATCTTCTGCTGTTGCCTTCTAATTTTGCCAAGTTTGAGCATCACACATTAGAAATCTGCTCAGAGGAGAAGGTTCAGGTGTAAAAATATTTCTCATGCTAAGTAAAAGAAGGACGACTCCAGCTCTGCGCCTATGGCTTCACCCCTTTTCTTACGCAATCTAGTAATTTTTATCTTATGTGCATATACACACATACATATAAAACATATATAAAGAAACTACAATAAAATAACATAGGTGGCAAAGTCAAGCACTCAAAAGTGAAGTAATGACAAATTTAAGGCTGCCTGAGCATTATGCATTACCATGTTAAAAATTAATCACAAATTACTCTTTTGAAAGAACTTTTTCAGTGCTTTCTTCAGTGCTCAAAACACGCACACAGAGAGGCAGAATTACGGTTGTGCATGAGCTCCCCTAAACTCTTCGGGATAAGGCAAACTTCCAGCTGAAATGGATCCAACAATCTATCACTGTTGTAAATCTCTACGCTATGAAGACCATATATCAGAGAGGAAGTTTTTGGGTACCTGTAACAATTTATATTTTTGCTTGCTAAATCCCAATTAGAAAGCTTCTTGCCCAGCAGAACAGAGCTTTTCTGAGGTCTTTAATATCCTTATTAATCTGCATAGGAGCTCAAGCCAAAGGATGAGGCCATCTGATTTACCATAAACTGACCATAGCAAGGAAGCGTGATGTTAAAGCATTGTTTCCACTATCTGATCTAATTGTATCTCCTCCAATTAGGAACCTTCAAAAGGTAGCTACAAGCAGGAATTTGAACCTCCAAAGAAAACAGGCAGAATACATGTGCGCGTGTGTGTACATGCATGCGTGTGCTGGAGGGAACACTGGGGCTCAGCAAAGCACAGAGTAAATGTAGACTAAACAGAATATTAACAAAGGGTCACTATTCAACTTCTGTTTAAACAACAGTGTCAAGTGACCAGATTGGCTGGATTATTAACAACACATTCCCTACTAAGCTTATTACTGCATATTATCTATTTCCACAACTCAGGGAAGGTAAATCTGAAATGTGTATTCCTTGTATTTGTTATTCCTGGACTATTCACAAATAAGACTGTACAGTTGAAAACCTACCCCATGATGTATGCTGTGGAGGCTAGTACAACCCATAATGCAAAACAAATTCTGCCATTTTAGCTGTGATTTCTATGTTTAAATGCTACAGATGTACTCTTCCCCAACTAGGGGGAGGATAAATGCATGGGTCTTGGTAGCCACCAACATATTTGCACAAGGTTCATTAATTCACAGGGGATTGTATATGGAGGCTTAACTAGATTCAAGACAATTAACAATTTTGATAAATTGTTATTTTAACAGTGGTTACAACTAATTAAAATGTAAAACAGTAATTAAAATATTTTTTGTGTAATTACTGTTCTTTAGAAATCAAATAAATCCTACTATTTCTTGCCATGCTAGATTCATTACTTACTCCATGTTGCTCTGGCATAGATTTTAAGACACAAGTTTTAGCTTTAAATATATACACATGTATACATGTGTGCACACATGCGTGCACGTGTCTTTTAAATACGGGGAACGACACTGAAACGTTTGATTAAGGCGAGTAATTGGAAAAAATTACAAGAGTTCTGAGTAGATAAACAACAATATTAACCTATGAGCCTTTTAAAAATGCAATGGAGGCAAAAAAATACTGTACCTTGTTCCAATATCCAGCCAGCTTCCATAATCTTTAACCAAGAAGAAAAAGTGCTAGGAAATACAACAACTTTCATTAGTACATCAACATTGCACAATTTGAAACACAAAATCAGAAACAATATTTTCAGGCTGTTTACTCTAAGTTTCTAATTCTTCAAGTAGAACAAAGGCAAGACCTTTCCAGGAATGCTCATTTGGACAAAAGTTAGGAATAGTCTAGGAGGCAGAAATAGATTTACCATGGTATCAAACAGAAACAGCTAAAGATGGACTAAGTTCTGTGAAGCTGGGCTTGCAAGAAACAGAAGATTACCAGAAGAGAACTTTTTCAGTAAGAAAAGCCAAGCCACCTTCTTGTTTGAAATAACGGGATCCCAAATAACACCTAGTGCCAAAGAGAAGGCTGCATATTGTTTTCATGGAATTCCACCACAAATTTCTTTGGGCAACTCTGGCAGTTCCCCACCTGTAAAATGGGAATAATGTTGGGAGAAGACAGCACTTATCTATTAGTGAATCCCCCAAAGTCTAGCTGGTGGCCACATTGATTCAAGACCACAAACCAGTTCTCTTTCATTTTTTTTTTTCCTGTCCACTTTCTTATTTCTTGATATACACACAGCTCCTACATATCAAACCTCTTTGGTAATATTTTTTTTTTGTACACCAAGTACATATTTTCTAACTGTTCTAAAATAGTTAAACCAAAATAGGAGAATACGCGAGATAAGACCCGGATATACTGGGGCTTGCTACACACCAGTACATGCCTGCACTTTTCTTTTGGTCTAGTAGGCTGATTTTTATTAGTGAAACGTTATGAGTGTGGTTTATTGGTATTTTAATCTTTTTCCTGTGGAAGTTATCAAAAATGAGATCTGTCACACAGATTTATTTGAAACTACACAAAACTATACCTTCTCCATTTCTCACTCTACAGACAAATTAGTCATTATTTGGTTTTTTGCTCACTGTCTTTCCTATCAGGCGAGATCCACAGATCACACTGTACAAGGAAATCACATCAGGAATGCTTACTCCAAAGGGATGAAACCAGCATGTATGAAGTGAGAACACCAGCTCTACCTGCTGCTTTGAAAAGGTTTCTGTTTACCTTGTGATGCCCAGTGGCATTGCTTGCTGGGTTGAAGACAGTTTGAGGGGGCAACGAAAACATACTTCTAATCTGTAAAAATTATATTGGGGTATTTTTCAGTTTTGGGTTGTTTTAGCTAGCTTGGTTTGTGGATGCAAGCTTTCTGAAGATAGCATTTCCTAACAGCTTATTCCAAAGGGCACAAAGCGTCTTTCGGATGTTGTTGATCTCCCGGATTCTGACAACTCTAACAGAGCTGGTGGGTAATGCACTTCTCCTTTTCCTCTCTTTTTCAAGGGAAGGTGGGGTGAGTAAACGGTTCAAAATTCCTGAAAAATTAACTAAACCCTGCACACAGCTAAAACTGACAATCTCATTTAAATTCTTCCTAGGAATTTGATTGGAAAGCATATGAAAAAATCAGAATAACAACTTATTACTTATTTTTGTCTCTTATTATTACAAGAATATTGCTTCTTCAGAAGCATTAATTACATGAAATTCAAAGAGCAGTGATTGGAGGAGTTTTATCTCTAAATTATGCTAGAATTTCAATCCAATTCACTGCCCTAGTTAACAAAAACTTTGAAGTCTGAAACAAATTCAGATGTCTCTAGATGGAATTAGGAGAACCCCCTGCTTCTTGATCTTATTTGAAGAGAATGTGCAACAACAACTTACCAAAGCCATAATGTCTGAAACCACAAGAACAATGAGGAAAAGGCTGCAAAGAAAAAGAACCAGGCCATCAACCTTTATTTATGGCCACAGATGTTACAAAGCTTATTAAAACCCCCATAAAGAAATTAAAATAAGATATGATTTCTTGCACTTGCCTTTCAATCACTCAGATACATTTCAATGTATTAGAGAACAGTTAAAATATATGACTAAGACATCTGGCATTTGTAATCCCACCCTGCTTGAAAAAGACATTTCACATTAACAGAGTTTCAATTTTGCAACAGAGAAACCTAACACAAGTCATTTTTTGGAGAACAAAAGCATCTTATGAACAGCACCTGCCCATTCCCAACGCAGGGAGCTCACGTGCCAGTCAGGCCAAATAAAGCTGATTTAGAAGCTTCAAGATGGACTCAAGAGTGAGCAAAGCTGTTTGGCACAGGCAGACAGATACCAGAGCCGATCGGTCCTATCCTGACAACCACCCTGCCGGGTAGGAGGCTGCTAAAGGAAGTGCTTGCCCCCCTTCCAGATCTCTGGGTACCCATAAGTTGCCCTGGGAACGCCCAGCATTTTGCTGGCATGCTCCCAAACCCACAGGCCTCTCTGTCAGCCGGCAGGTTACTTCTGGCAAGTAGGCTGTGGACAGTAAAAGGAACCCGAAGGGAGCATGCAGAGCTATTTTTTTCCCCCCATTAACCTAATTTTCTTTTCATTAAACTACGTAAATCCTGAATTACATGAAAGCAATTGCTATAACTGGTTAAAACTAGTTTCTAAGTTAATGACACTGAAGCAATGTTGCAAACAGCCGACCCATTAACAGAGAAGTCTTTAACTAGAATACAGTTAATTTATCAGTACTGCCATCATAAATTCATGAAGCTTTTTTGGGAAATGCTGCAGCATTGCACGAGCATGTACTGGGGGACACACCCATACCGATGCCTCCTGATGAGGAAGTTTCTGATACTGCCTAAGTCAGCTATGCTTCATTAGCAAAGAGAGATGCAACAAACTAACTGTATCTTGGGCGCACTGAAAGGCTTCTCTTCAGTGGCTCAGATAGGATGCTGCAATCTTGTAGTGCCTAGGAAGCACTCAACTAGAGAGCTGTTTTCACAGGCAAGCTCCAAGAACGTATTCTGACTGAACATTCCCCACAAACAGGGGGAAAAAAAAAAAAAAATCTTTAATCTGTAAACGGGGAGTTTAGGAGCAATTTGTCCAAATCACAAAAATCTACTTTTTGCCCTTCTGAACTGCAGGAAGCCTTTCACAACAGAAGGACAACACTAATTTCAGGGCATGTTTATACACTACAAAGACAAGATTGTCCCCCGTGATGGCTTAATTTATCTAGCAGGGGCAGCAAGAGCAATAAAGAGTGCAGCACAGACTTCAGTATGCACTGACAATCAGAGCACCACCTCTCCAGGGATCCTGGGTACATCTTGTGATTTCTGCCTCGTTCCCAGGCTGACACTGTGGCAGCATCACTGCTATTGTTACCTGAGCACAGCTAAATGAAGCCGGCACAAATACCAGCCGGAGTTATAACCACAGCCTCATAAAGCAGCACAGACGTACTCATGTCCCCTGGTTTAAGAAGTCGATATTGTTTCCCCTCTCACACACTCAGATGCACATTCCATAAAAGCTTGCAATATCACTGGTGCTGCCAAGGCAAGCATTCACAAGTCAGGAAATGCTGACCTTTATGATGCCTGAGCCCTAGAAATGCACATTGCTAGCTAGTCTTCTGAGCAACCCTGACTCCTCAACGCAGCCCTGCTTCTGTATAAGCCTTCGTGCGGAGGACAAATATCCTTCCTTGGGGGCCCAGGGACAGCCCAAGTACGCTGCACGCACAGCTAAGGCAGTGAAGGTAAAAGGGATGGTGAGCCTTGTGCTTTCCCTCTAACAAGAAGTCAGATTTCAGGCTGCCATGTCCCTCCTTGTTAGTACCGGGTGGCATTGTATAAGGAGACAACAGGCAGGGCACAGGCAGGATGAAAACAAACAGAAAAGCAGAGGGCACCACGCTGAGAAAGGGCAGCTTCCTCCCGCTCAGCTGAGCAATATACTGAGTCCTTGCAGTCCCCCTTCCATTGTCCACTGAGACTTTCGGTCAACCCCACAACACCCCACGGTGACAAACTCAAAACCACATGGCTGACAGGGACCTCCTCTGTCTCAGCACCATTCGTAATCCCACACGATCAGCAGAGGATTCAGTCATGTGCACTGGGTGTGCTGAAAGGGGTAGGGAGGGCTAACAGTTAAAAAAATAAAAATCCTGAGACAGTGAAAAGAGTGAGGGTAGTTCAAGTCTGGATACTCTGCGGGGCTGGGCACCCATCCCACGTTCTCTCTGAAAAAGTCTTTAGAGATGGAGAAAGGACTGGCAGCCATCTAGTCCTACTGCAAAAAATATGTAGCACCGAACACACCTGGGAAGCACTGAACTGCAATGGAAGGTCATACAGCCTTCTTTTTTTTTAAATGCTATTTGTGGTGAGGTCAGTGCTACAAAGCTGTAAATTGGTTACATTATGAATGGGTTATTTTTAAAATATTGTACTATGGGCAAGGATGCAATATAAAACAAAAATCAGACTTTAAGTTCTGCTCATTTTTCTACATTATGGGGGAAAAAGTGCTCCTTCTGTTTATTGTCAACAAAGGATATTAAATATCTGATTGTTTCAGACAGGGCCAACACTTCCATTTATACTCATTATATCACTAAGAAAAGAATTCCTGAGCTTGCAAAATCACTGAACAAAAACCCAAACCATAATCACAAATAAAACTAACAATGTGATCTACTTTTTTTTTTTAGATTGAGATTTGACAATTCTGAATTCTTGCAAAATAGATTTGAAACCCTTACTAATGCAGAAATACAGCACTTACTGTACCTCTTAGAAGACAGTTGTGTTGTGACTTGAACAGCTTCGAAAGCACATGATACCAGAACAAATGGGATTACAACCTGTTTAAAACACAAGCTACATTTTGGTTTATAGCCATATTTACAAAACAACCTGGCAGGCTGTGGAAACATTTTCCTGCTTTTGAAATTATCACAGAATGTGTATGTTACAAAAACAAAATATTGGCAAGAAAGGGTAGAAACTCATTTTGCAGGAAGCACATTTAACAAATGAATAAAAACCCCTTCCATGGTTGTAGCTGAACTGCAGTGAAATAAGCCATGAGGCAATATGGAAAACTATAATTAAAACACATTAATGATCCTCACTTCATTCACCCATTTTAGCAGTAGTGATAAATACTTCAACAAGGCTAGAAGACAGAACTATTCAGATCCAATATCTCACGTGACAGGCTGCAGAGCTCCAAGCATAATAGGACAATCTCATCTCAACCACAAAAAAATCTGAATATAGAACGTATTCAGTAAGGCAAGGATCACACTGCCCCTCCAAAGCCAAGTCAAGCAAATGTAAACAGTTCAGGAAATTAAGAAAAAAACCAACCAAACAAGTTAGAAACGTGAATGTTGCCTTTTGCTCTTTCCAAAGTTGCCTTGTAATCCTTAAGTTAGTAGTGTAAATGCATTGCTAAAACCTGTTCTTTCGCATCCAGGTTTACATTATTGACTTATGTCCTGCCGTATAACATGCAGTATACCTGTAACTTAAGTCTGCTTTCTTTGGGACAGAAGCAGCAGAAAGGCAGAGGCAGGAAATACTGCTTATTTTAGCAATAACCCATAAATTCCATGTCTCCCTTCCTGTTTGCCTCTTTACCCCTCTGGCAGACCCTGTAACTCAAATATTAGAAAAGAGCTCCCACACCTTGCCTGCAAATAAGAAGTACAATCCAATCTTTGATAGACTATTAAAAAACTATAAAAAATAATATTCATTGTAAAATGACAGCCTAATGCACTCAAAGCCTGTACTTAATGTAATGTAGATCGAGCTAATAAAATATATATAACCTCAATGTTTCTGTACATATTATACTATGGGGAAAGCTTATAATTTTTTAAATAATTTAAGTCTTTTCAACATTTAAAATTTCCATTTTAATACAATAAACTGATCTAATGCAGTTAAATTATACTTCCATGCACTTTAGCTTCTCTCTTTTGGGAAACAGAAGGATCCATCTCTAGAAACACTACAAAGGCTGAAAGCTTCACACATGGTTAAGAAGGCTAATGAAGCTCAAATACATATATATGTTTTTGTAAATTGCAAAGTAACAACCGTGTACGTGATATGTTATTTATTAAACAGTTCTCTGAGAAAATTTCACTAAGGTAAGATTACTAACCTTTAGCACAAGCAAGCCTCCCATCATGAAGGGACTGAACACAGTCAAGAAACAATAGACAGAAGCAGGATCAAAACTAGAGAAACATGAAAAAGGCATTACCACATATCCTTGAAATGGCATTTTCCATTAAAAAACCAGAGCATTTAGTTACTACTGTAACACACTCTGCATATGTACGTTTTTAAACAAGGCTTCCAACTTTCTCTTCTCTTGCTCAAATACTAAATCCGCAAGGACAGCCTAACTCACTTTTCTTTCTCTACAATTTTTCTCTGCCCATGTCTTTCGAGGTGTCACACTGTTGGTGAGCAGTCGAGCTCTCTCTGCTCACGCTGCCAATAACTTCTAATGGAAATTGAGACGACCTCATAATCAACAAGCTCAGGCTCTTAGGGAACATGTTACAGAGAGCAGAAATGAAATAAATTGTTATCATTATTCCACTGACTATTGCTTTAATTCTGTTGCCCTGATTTTGCTAACCAAATTTATATTTAGTATGCTAACTGCAGAAAGAACTTTTTGTACCCTGTGTCTCAAATCAATGACTAAAATTTACCTGTTAACAGAAGCTATGTTTCCGGTGCCAAAAAAGGCTGTCACTATGAAGAAAACCTAGATGTGTTTAAGGAAAATACACCACAGAAATGGCAGTAAAACAAACCCAGTATTTTCCCCCCTTCATTCCAACTTACTTTCAAAATCCTATCATGAAACTACAAGAAGCTGACTCACTACTACAGCTTTACACTGCATTAAGAAATCCAAAGTATTGTCTAGCTCTATCAAGGATTTCACACATGACTATGTCAATTTTAAAAGACAGGGACTGCCTGGGTAAGATTTTAGAGCCTGTCTTGAGGCCCCTACCAGAAAGCTGCAGCTTGTTTTGTCTGGGCCCTATCTAGCAAGATAGGAACATCCCTGGACCACAATCCCAGCTGTGCATTCAAACACACATGCTTTTGCAGAAAGTAATGATACATGCACGTGTACCGCACACCAAAGAGATGGCTTTATTGAGGAACTGACCGTGGAAGAGGTAGTTGGCTATGAAACAAGACTAAAGGTTCCTATGCTATCCCTCCCACAGGCTTGTTGTCCAAAGGTTATGCTGAGTCTACCCACTGCAACACGGGACTCTCACATTTTTTCCTTACTTGAGGGAGGGAAGATGACTCCGGCAGTATCTGTATAGCTGGACGGGTTTTTTATAAACCCTACCCTTTTCATCTAGGTACAACACTTGCTGCTATATGAGCCCATGAAAGACATTTTTCTACCTCCTGAGCTCATTGGGGCCCTTTATAGCTCACGTCTTCAGCAGAAGAATGGTTTTTAACTGCTTTTTTGCATCAGGCAGAGGGTTAGTCAGTGATGATGGCTGCTGTTGCCAGAGCTCCCTCTGGTCCTTCCACTCCTGTTATAGCTCCTGCACTGGATCATTTAAGTCTCTGAATAAACAATTTTCTACCAACTGTTCAGCAGAATCGTTGGGATTCTGCATGCAACATTTTGGAAGGATTAGGTCAGCATAACCAAAGAAATTATGCTTCCCAAGAATATCACATCAAGTTTAATAACACAGCAGTCTAACAGCATAGCGCAGTTCTGCCAGTTAAAATTTATAAGAACAACAGTTCTGCAATAAAACAAAAAAATAACAGTAGTACATAGGTCTAATCAAAATGCTAAGCATAAGCAATCTAAATCTTCTTCTGGAAGATGAAGCTATAAGGTCCCTCAGAACATGCTGACTTTTGGGCCCTATATAGGAACCTTGAGATAATCTTAAGATATACGTACAGCTCACAGGGTCATAGTTGCTATGTGACTGCTCTAGTAGAAAAGGTTTCTCTTCTAATACCACTATTTCTAAACATTAAACAGCACCTAAATTAAAAAAGCCACATCTTTTGAGCAGGTGTGTATCATACCTGGTCTCTGCAAAGGAGACCTGCAACTTGTGTATATTTTCAGGAGCTGAACAAAATACATTCAAATGTTTTAGATTAAGATGAGATTAAAGTAGTGCTACATTCAGGTGTTATAGTAGTACTATGCTGGAGCTTTAAAAAAAAAAAATACAGTTGGATTGTTTGATTTTTGTTTTGGCTAATTTTTACCATCTGACAGACAGCAGTAGCTTTACTAAAAGTTAGCTTATTTTATGTTAAAATAGCAAATTAAATCGATAAATTTACTGCAAGGGGTCTCAGCTGCTTTTCAGGTATACTCTAAAGCAAACACAAATGTTCAATACCTAGCAAATTGTTTTGCCTCCTTCCTTAGCACTGAACTGCCTTCTTAACGAGGTATCTGTCACACTTCCTCTGCTGCAGGTTCCCAATGTCCAACAGCGTTGTCCCATTCCAACAGCATAGACTGTGCAACTGTGATCCACCCTCTCAGATTTGGTTATTCTATGATCTATAAAGCCTGTTTTTACAGGAACCAGTATTGAGACAACTCCCTCCCCAGCTCCAGCTATAACCCACCTGCACTAGAAACCCATATGTTCTAGACTGGCTCATAATTTCTCTCCCACCTGCATAGCCGTCCCCCTTGCTGCCAAATATCTCTCACCTAACTGCAGTCCCACAATGGAAGAGAAAAATGACGTTATCAATTCTGTACAGTATGAAAAAAAAAATCAGCTGTAGTTTCAGTTACAGTAATGCAAAATAACTGCTATGTTAGTGAACAAACAGCTCTTCCCTCCCAAGCCCATATAATTTCTAACAGCAGAAACCACATGTGATGTAAATAATTCCAGGCCAGATTCTGGGAACATGTTTCCCTAAGAGTCTGCAGGAACTTTCCTTCTCATCTCACCTGCCATGGCCAATGCCTGCCCCCCAACATTTTCCTCCTAACACACTGCCATACTCTAAAAATGAGAAAATGAAAATAACTTTAATATCACCTTTTCTAATTGATTTGTGAAGGTTGAATGAGTTCCCTCCAGCCAAAATAAAACAAAACCAAACTGAAAACAGGACTCCTTAGAAGAAAGTTTACCTCAACTGTAATGGTCATAAAAGACCAAACTTTTCAAAGTGGCCAAGGCGCCAGATTTCAAAACAGTGCGGTTTGTACTGAATTTTTTACTACTTTATAAAAAAAAAAATGTACAAGACCATTGTCTTTTGAGCAACATGAGTCAAATCAACTTCACCAGCTTCTGTTTCCAGTGGCTACCAGGCTACAATTTTGGATTGTGGGGCCTTTTGAAACAAACCCATCTTCTCCCTGGAACGCAGAAACCAGCAAAAGGATACAAAGAAGAAAGACCTGCGGACGTCATCTAGGTGGAGCTGTCGAAACCGAGTTATATCAGTAGCGTAGGCGAAATTGAAAACAGCAAGCTGGAAAGATAGCAGAAGAAATTAATACCTAATATCAACTGATGTACTTTGATAGAACCACCTACTTTTACTGAAATGAATGAGAAATAAACCTACTTCCCTATCAGCTGTTATTAGAGTAGTATTACGATGAGGACTGCAAACCTTTCCCATATTTTCATTATACTTTAATGAATCTGCCAGAAAGATTGTACAAGTGAGATGATCAAATGAACAGTGGAGCTTCCGCTGTTGTCTACACTAAAAATGAACATCTATGCCTTAGACTTATCTTTTTGCATCATAAATATTCCTCCTACACACATGTACTTCCACTGCTCACATGAGCATGTGGATAAAGACCCACAGAAATAAAAGACTGCAATCATCCTCAGTTGACTTATGTTGTGAGAATACTAATATTCTCCATCTCCTCCACTCAGTTCTCAGCACAATATCACTTGACCTGAAGAGAAATTGTCTTTATGGAGTTTAAGAGGTCAATGAACTCCTTTTCACTGGGGAAAAGAAAAAAAAAAAAAAAAAAAAAAAATCAATAGATATTCAACACTGACATTTTAATTAAAAATAATCTCACATCATCAGAGAACTGAGCTGGATTCTCTAATACAAGATTTACTTTGGGGCATATATTCACAGGCTTTCTAGAGATGATTTTTCTAACCTAAAAATGAGAAGCAGAGGTAAGCATTATTGTTCCTTTCACTTGAAACCAAAAGTCAAATGATATACTGGAAGTGACAACAGAAAACTTAATTACAGCTTACCTATGTGCTTTTCATTTGCATTTGATTAATAAAGTGTTCATCACTGTTTAATACTGCTTTAATAAAATTTTATTTTAAAACAAACAGAACATCAGACCACCATCAGACAGGCAAGCATCACAGATGCCTTGTTACAAGATGCAAAAGGTAGAGTGGGTTCTAGAGTGGAAGAGAAAGTACATGCCACCGATGACTCTGCTGTGATAGAAACCTCCGGTTGCAGTCATGGCCTCATGCTAAGTGTGCATTTTTACACTGAGATTCTTTCTCTATCACTTAAGATGCTACAAAACATGCTCACACAAAATATCATAACTACACGTAGCATGAATAAAAAGTGATTCCCATTTTCATTTCTGATATTCAGCCTTGAATTGGTAAAGCCTGTTCTTTCTCAAGTTTTAAAACTGTGTCCCTTGCAGGAGAACCACAAAACCACAGTATGTGTCAGGTCTGATGTGGTGGCTGCCTTGGCTCAGATTTCACCGCCCAGCACTTCTCCCTAACTACTATGAGCTGCAAAAGGAAGGAAAGATGTGTACTGCCACTTCTTTTACAAGTGACTCTGGCCACTCCTATGCATCTGTACCCAGGTTCTCTGTGACCTGCACCAAGGATAGCACATTTGAGAGAAGCAGGGGAGAGCTGTGCTGCACACCCGCCTGGCTCTGAGCACCCAGACGAGACTGCAACCAGCACTTTGGATCTAACCAAATCAATGGCATAGCCACAGTTTGTTAAACCCTTGACCTAACCTAAAAGCTAAGTAGCAGTGCAAGCAGCATGGGCTTTGAAAATTGCCAACAATATACTACATTTTAAGGTGAAAGAAGTTGCATTGATTACGAAACTCCCTCTCCAGGCAAATCCAAGAAAGTGCTAGTTCCAAGTTAGTCTCTGGCTCCTTGTCTGTTTAATCAGAAATAAAACTCTGTCCTTGAAGAAAGAGTGGAAGGACGAAGTCAAACTAAGGTTTCTGGTATTTCCTATGGGTCATTTCAGAAATCAAATTATTTGTTTTTGGCCTCTCACTCGTGACTCTGCCATCAGAATAAAAAAAGTACAGTGACATTGTACTTACTCTAAAGAAGTACTGTACCTTATGCTGAATTAGCACTACACTTGACGAACAGAGCTTTGCAGCCTATAGAACATATCACTAAGTCAAACTGATTTCCTGCATTCCTAGAAATGGCTTTGATGTGGAATATCTTCAATAACGTAAATTATGAATCTCTCTTGCAAAGTCACATTCCTATTTCATAAAACAGCTGATACTGGCTTCTGAAACTTAAAGAAATGCAACGTGTTTCTCTATGAAAACCACTCAGAATATTTATTATATCCTCAATGGAAAAAAAAGATAAAGCTGATAATTAACCTGATGTAGCTATCTGGAGCTGTTACCTTTGGTTTGACTGAAAGACCATAGTGCTGCAGTGCTTCTTGCTCCATATTTATCCACACAAACATCAAACCAGACAGCACCAGTGGAAACAGAGCTTCATACCTGAAGAGTAACATAATAATCATAGTAAGCACAGTCACTAACAACTATTTAACATCAAATACTGGCATGTTTCTTTTCTTTTTTCTTTACACAAATGATATACCAAAGACCTAGTGGCATTCTCCCCCTTCTCTTCCCATTTCTGAGGAGTACCCATAGCTGGTTGGTTGAAGTTTAAAGCCATACAGTAATTAAATGGTAAAAGTAGGAGAAACAGAGCCTGCTTCAGCTTTGTCATGCTTTGCACCCATTTCCTCATTTGATGGCTGCCACAACATTGCATGAGTGCCCTTTGTGTCATGATTAATTTTAACAAAACTGAAATAAAATTTAAAAAAAAAAAAACAGGAAAAAAAAGAATCACATTTGGCACCCACTTTCTGCAAAATGGAAAATTTTGTAATGAGACCTATTTGGAACTGAGGGGTTACAGTCCAACCTAGACAGCGACTAGAGATTGTGTCTCTTTAGGACCTAATCACACAAACTCATTCTGGTGATCTCAGTCTACTTCCAAGGAGACAGGCATCTGTATAATACATAATAAAAAGAGCATTACATTTCACTGAAGTGAAATGTCCTTTTCTTTACTATATACCAATCCATCGCAATGGCAGTGTTAAGTCACGTTCTAACCAAGGCCGCTAAGCTGTTCTAGCTACAGCCCCAATCTCAGAGGAGTAATTCTGGCTCCTACAGCACCCAAACATAGCAAACTATGAGTGTACTTACATGAGAGATTAAAACCCGCAGATAACTTAGGGGTGTAGATTGTCATTGGATAATATTAGTTTCTTCTTACCCTTTACATCTCAATTGCACTTCATGGTGCCTCTCAGTTTTTCTTTTTTTTTTTTTCCCTTCAGGATAAAATTATAATACTGACACTAATACTGAAAAGATAGTAAATTTTTTCCTTTTTATTTTTTTCCTCCTTGGACACACACTTATTTGTCTAAAAATAAGAAAATCACTGCAGTTAACCTTGGTATTGTTTCTGTTGTACCTCCCCAGTAGCATAGCTAGTGTAGTGTAGCTACCTAGCAGTTTCAAACTGGAACAAAAAATTTTCGATTGACATTTCTGCTTTAATTAATAGAATGACAAGCAGTTAAACATGAAGACAACAACGGCTGGGTTGTCAGTAACAAAAGCACCTACAATTCTCACAAAAAGGTCTATACTTCCCTACAAATTGAATGTCTTCAACTGAGTTGAACCAGTTGACAACTGGTTGTATGCAACCATGCTCTTCAGCTGGCTTCAATACTTCCACCTAACTGCACCTAGAGAGGTGCTGTAATTACCTGGGCCATGCACTGAGTTATCATTACATGGTATAACAGAGCACTGAGGAGAGAAACACTGGGTACTTTTGGTACCAAGTGCCTTGTTTTTGCTACGATTGGTTGGTTTGGGGATTTTTTTGGTGTTTTGTGGGTTTGTTTTGGGGGTTTTTGTGGGGCTTTTGTGGGTTTTTTTGTAGTAGTTTTTTTTGGGGGGGATTTTTTGGAGTTTTTTTTGTTTTGTTTGTTTGTTTTTTAAGAATTCTTCCAAAATTTTTTGTCTCTGAACACTGTAGGAAGACAGCAGAGAGCTGTCAGCATTTAAGTGGTCTGGTGCAGGGCCAAAATACAAAGAGGGAGGTTACCAGCCTCAGAGAGAATAACATTCATGCTTTATCCAGTAGCCAGTACAGGCTAAGAAGGTTGAGTGTAAGAGCGTGTGTGTGGACAGGAGTAAGATTAGGATCAAAATGTTAATGAGGAAGTGGGAGGAAGGGGAGGCAGGAGATTAAAAAAGAGATATGCTTCATCTAAAATGAGAGTGCCCACAAGAGGCAGCTACTGCAAAATGTCTGCTGCAAGATATTTTATTCCACTTAATTTTCCAGTGTAATTAAATCCAGAGGATAAGTAGAAGGGGAGGCAGAAAGAATGGTTCCTATACTCCCCATTAATTATGCTCTTAAAAGCTACTGAGTCTGGAAAAAAAAAAGGGTTGGCTGACACAGTTTTCTTCATTTAAAAGCTCTGAGGAGTTGTCTTTTATCCAAAAAGAAGCAAGCCCTACTCTTTATGGGGACTAGCATCCCTTTGAAAAAAATTACTTCCATGAAAATCTCTCTGAATAAATTTTCCCCTCATTTTAGGGCTACCTGTTTCTTGTCACACGTCATTTAGGCCATAAGTAGACACCAGTGCTGAGCAAGCTGGGAGAGAAGTTACTTCCTTTTGTTTGAGAGCAGAAAAGCACATGCCAAAACAACAAAAGACAAACTAAACCAAACTTTCTTATTTTGGTGCCAGATTGTTTGAATACATACCCTTCCAGCCACTGCTTGGTCTAGCTGAAAGGAATGTCAACAAAACAGTGTTTATAATACAAGGAGGAATATGGAAGTTCCCCTGAAATTTTATTTAGGGAACTAAACAAGAACATATATGGTGAGACTACAGCTGGAAGCACACGTTACACTTTTAACAGAAATGTTCATGAGCTTCAGCAGTTGCACGTTTAGTCCTTGATTTTCATATGTAAGACCAATGCAAATAAAGTAAGAAAGAAGTACCCTGTGCTGAGGAGCAGGTAGGTGGACATCAGGGAGAGCAATATGCTGAACAGTCGCTGAAAGAGAAACGTGGGGCTCAGTAATGGCAACGCTGAGGAAGAAACTGCAATAAAAAGAGATCCGTCAGTCTCTACATGCAAAACATTTCATCCTCAGTAACAAGATAACATTCTTCAAATCTTGACACTTTATGTACAGAAATTCAATACTGGTCATATATGCCCCTCTATTTTCAGAAGTTTTTGCTAAAAACTGCCCAATGTTTGGAATGCTTAATATTTATCAAAAGTCATTTTAGTTCTCTATTATTTTAATTCCCTGGCTTTCTACCTCACAGCCGTTATAATTTCTCATGAACTGATGTTAATAACTCCTTTAAGATGATGCAGAAGCACTACGCCAAAGAACAGTCAAACTCGACTGTTTAATACTGCTCTGGGAACCACTTACCATAGCCCCAAGGACCTCTGGCAGCTCAAAGACTGCGGTTACAGAACCACTGCTCCACTGGGTTAGATTAGGAAACCTGCCACATTTTGAGGTGCAACTGAAAATACTGGTAGTAAAGATATAGAAACTACCAACTTATTAGCTTCTCTACCTGAAAGTTTTAAAACAGGAATATTTGAGGAACTACAGGGGACCTATCTGTCATGATTCATGCCTCTTGCCTTCAACTTGTAATGCATTTCTCTAATGCAGGTGTGGGATCTTAAGAGTTGCATGTTGCTCCTTAGTGCAGTCCATCGCTCAACTGCCCAGTCAGCCCTGGTTAGCAGAGTCCATGCTGCCCCTAAAGAGACTCCTCTAGCTGGGAAACTTCTGAAGGTGAGAACAGGGCCCAACAGTTTGCAGGAGGTGAGGAAAATTGGGAAGAGAGGAAATGGGCTTCTGGAAGAGTGAGTAGAGAGGAAGAAAAGCAGAGGAAAACTGGCCAGTGCTTGAAGCAAGGAAAGGGAGAAGGAAAAGCATTGCTGTGATTTAATCTTTAAACCTGATTTTTTTTAATATGAAAATTTTATGTGTTTATAAAGAAGTGCACTTTAGACAAATAGCATAGGTGTGATTCTTCATTGTGGTATAGTGCCCTCACATTACTGAATCACTCAAATACTGCATCAACAGTAAGTCATAATTAATAATCACTCTATTAAGGAACAGAAATAAAACTATAATATATGGAAAGTGCTCGCTTGTGCTTATTGTCATAGTATACATTAGTATTTATAGTAAACATATCAACGAAAGAGAGATGAGGCTTTCTAAAACCTGTGGGTCAGTATGTTTTATTTCCTGGCTTTCAGCCTTGGCCACTGCTACAATTACAGAATAAGTGACTTCATTTCAAGGGTGCTCCAGCCTTTTAGCATCACTTGTAGCTTTCTATACGTAAAGAAGGTCTGACTCAAGGAGGAACTCCAAGGACCTCACCATAAGTTAGAACGGCTGGAAAGAAATTCAGCATGGCAACCGGCCTCTGTGAATGACAATCAACACATCAGATATGTATCACACTCTGAGCGCAATCATAGATGAGAACAGATGAGTGGCTGGTAGGTGATAATTAGCCTTTCCCTTCCATCTCTGATGTGACACATCAGATATTAATCACCAAAACACCTGCGGGTTTCTGGCTGACCTATACAAATCTCTGTGTCCCCCACACACAGTTGTGACACCAAATTCCTCAAAATTTGGCAAGTTGCTGTGATAATTTCCACTGATGAAAACTTTAAAACATAATATACATTCATTTAGAAATATCTGCTAACATAAAGATGGTTCTGAAGAACATGGGAAGCAGCTGGATTAACTTTATGCCTCCTGGTTTCACCTCCATGTTGTGGTTAACGTACACTGCACAAACCATACGGTGTAACAGCTACAGCCAGCTGGACACAGGCCTGCAGGAACCCACCCATCACCAATTCATTTGCCTGTTCTCCAAAAACCAGTCTTTCTTAAAAAAAAAAATTTTGGGCCTAAATTAAAACTTTAAACAACATAGGCTTCATATTAATCAGAATGAATAGCTGGCGAGGGGGGAACAATTTGCTAGAAAACTTTGGAAGTCTCATTATCATACTGACATGATAATAATACTCATATCAGTATTATTATGAGTAAATATTGATAACTGTGTGTTTCTGGTTATATAAATACACAGAGAGGTGCAAAATGAGAGGTCAGTAAGTAATAGTGCCATTCTTCCACAACTAAGCAAAAAGCTGAAGAGGAGTTTGACCACCTGTAATGCTACCAACCTTGCAAAAGCTACAGTAGACCTTGGTACCTTAATTCTTATTCTGTCACGTTTGTGGTACACACTAGTGACAAGGCAGATGCTAGTTAAGGTTATGGTAGTGACAAGGCATTTCTCTGGATGCCTTAGCTTTTTACCTGCTTAGTTCTGTGTTCAATTATGTAGAACAACTTCAGCAAGTACATAAAGCTCCTGTCTTGTATATCATATTCACTTAAAATTATTACTTCCAGTCTGAAAGACTTTGCTAAAATATTCAATACTACTGTAGCAGCAAGTAGACTTTTTGGGTATATACAGTTTACTTCACTGTTAGCTTTATTTTTATCATGGAAACATCACCCACAGCAAAGAGAATTTCTAATACACTTTTTCCTCATAACTCAAGATCTCTCTGACTATCCAAATCATCTCTTAGATGAAAAATGTTTTTCTCTTACCCTTACACAGGAGAGAAAGATAACCTTTACCCTCAATCCCTGCTCCAGTAAGCCAAGCGGGACATCACTGATTTCATCAACTTCACAATTGCAAGGAATTCATCCACACAGAGAGCCCCACTTAGTTTAGCAGGCTACGAAGAGTTAGGAAAGCATGATGGAAAGGAAAATGCTCCAAGTAAAACTACATTACAAAGAGACCATTGCTCACACACACACTGATCACAGTCAGTTGTATTAATCTTGAATGCATTTGCTCAAACAGAAGCAGGATTGCTAAAACTGACAAGATCTGCTTAAATTAAAGCAATGTCACCAGCACGGCAATGTACAAGACATCCAGCAACTAGATAACAAGGGTCATAATTCTTCCATTAAGCTCTGTTTAAATGCCTGGTCTTGACTTTTAGCAAAGAGCTGCTATCAAACTTTGCATGGGATATGTTTAGCCCTAAAACATATCCCACATTCCAGATCACTCAGGGATAAACAACGCTTAACATTTTCTAATGGAGCCCTACAGAAATTACTTTATCGCTGAAATACGAAAGGTATTGCTTTATTGTATTCCATAACCCCAATGATAATTACATTTGCTCTGTTTAATCATCCTAAGATTTTAATTTTAGAATGGTGAAAAATCCATAGAGTTGTAAATTGTTTTTTTTCTTTAATAATTAGGTTCTAACAGATATCAAACATACATTAGCATCATTAGTTCACAGGTATTTTGCAAGGCAGCTCTGAAAAGCACTTCCATACCCCAAGGGTCTCCACCATCAGCTGCAACTCCAAGTTTCTATTGAAACCTTTCCTCACTTCCCTATGCTTAACTGGACTGCTTGCAGAACATTTTAGATCACCCTTATCTGGATCCAAGTGAAATAAAAAGGGAATTTAAACCATTATATCCCTAAAAGGGGTCTTCAAGATATGCAGATTATTCAAAACAAAAGATAAAGCTACTTGTAAATCAAAGTTGTTTGCATTTTATTACAAACTTACAAAGGAGTAATATTTTAGAAGACTTTCTGGCACATTCCTCAAAAAACCTCACTTAGGAAAGAATAGTGAACAGACGGAAGACCTATTAGGAGTCAAATAAAGGAATATGTGCAAAAGTAACATGTTAATAAAAAAGTGTCACCAGCCCCCACCCAAACCCCACAAACTATCAGCATACAAGTTTGGGAGGGAAGATGTTCTTACCTAAAGTCATCCAGCTAATAATTTGATTCAATATAGGCAATCCCTGTTTGTTCTTAAGACTGTCATGGGTACTGCTCACAACGTATGTCGAAAGTGCAATACTCAACATCTAGAAAGAAGAAATCAGACAATGAAACACATAATTCATGTACGGATCTCTGCCATCCCATACCAAATATGTAAAAATGCTTTAGAGTTGCATAAACACCTCATCTGAATCAACATAACAGGAAGTCTGATGTGTAGTGTCAAGTATTTCTAGCTTTTTTTTTCTTTTACAATTTATGCTTTTTAAAACTTCCTTCTAGGTTTTTTTTCATTCTTCTTATTATTATTTATTTATGCTATTTTTAAATGGTTTAAACAAGTGCCCTGGATCACTGATTTGACATGATATGCTCTCTGTCAAGAGTAACACTCATGTAAACTACAGAAAATACATGCCCCCAGTTTTTCAAGCAGCACTTGTCCTGAAACAACAACCACGAACTAGCAGAACCTCTGACTTTCCTGCAGGATCGGGTACAGGGTGAAGTGAAGGGGAAGGGTAGTTAAGGCAAGAGCTTCACATGGGCAGCACAGCTCCTGTAAGAAGAGACAGCAGCAGCAGAGCAGACTGGAAGGTGGATTTTAACAGACGGAAAGAAGCTGCCATCTTAGCAGACTGTTCAAATGAAATTGTCTGAACCACCTCAAGCAGAGCCCTCTCCCTTGGAGAAGCAGTGAAGCTGAAGAAGGTTTTTTTTTCCTTGACTAATTCAAGAGACACCATTCAGCCATCAAGTAGGTGCAAAAAACCTTAGGAAAATTACCCCATGAGTCAGTCATTTTTGAAAGATGAGAATTATCCAAGAAAATGCTTGAGCCAAGTTTTCAATTACTGCTATTTAGTCACCACTCCGCAGTTCCACTAAAAGGCAAATCAAGCATGCACGGTACTTTGCAAACATGTGCTTTAAAACTGCATTACAAGATATAATTGCTGTCATGGCTTTTTTAGTGCAAAGCAACTTCACAGTTTCCACATCCATCACTTTTTACCATATGAATAGCTGCCATTCCCCTGCCAGATGCAGTGATACCTAGTGGTACCTGCCCACAGGATACACTTAGCAGTCAGCATCCTTTTTTGGCCTGAATTCACAGGTGCTCAGTATCTGCTGCTTCTATTTAATTTCAGGCCACAAGAACACGTAACTTGGATTTCTGTGTGACAGCAATAAGCTAGGTCAAAGCATTAAGCCTCCAAAAGCTCAGGGATTTGGCCCCTTTAGACCTCTGATGTTTATTTCAGATGCTTTTGCTGTATTCAGGCCAGATCTCTCCCCTTTGATATATCTTTTCAACTTCTTTTACTGTCATGAGCTCTGGTAATCCCTCTGCTATCCCCTAGCCACTGGTGAAGTCACTTTGCGCTCACTTTGTGTCATCTCCCATAATATATCTTGTGCCTTGGAAGACTTGTGATGACCTGGGCACGTTAGTAAACCCAATTTACTGCTGCTAGATCTATGCCAGTGTCCAGGGAAGGGCGCAGCATCTGCTTTTGAGACTCCTGTATTTGCAGTTTAAGTAATGTTCAAGCTGCTCTCAGCTCTCACCAACATGTCTAGGACCATGGAACAGCACAGAAGCAACTTGGAGATGCAAACTGAGGTCTCCACCTAACAATCTGTCTTCTTTCCCCCTTCACAACCTTCTTTGAAGTTCAGAGATTATTCTTGAACAGCTTAAGAGCTGGCCTCTGAGAAACACTCATCTGTAGGTCACAGCTAGAAAGAGGAAAGCAAGGGTGACATCTGCAGTCCCAACACCTCTTCGCCAGCAGCTCTGGCTGGGAGCTCTCCTAAGCATCTAACATGATAACAACCCATAGAGAGAATGGTAGGAGAACCAGCATCATCAGCTGGACACTATACAAGGCTGGTTGAAAACACTCCTCCTGTCCCCTAGTTCCACCGATATGACATGGATTCCTACTGCTTATTTCTCCTCCTAATTTAGAGGAGAAAACTAATAAACTGACCACCTTGGACCCACATGAAGTTGAAGCCTAGGAATAACAACTTGGCTCAATACTATCAACCAATGGAAACAGCAGTGTTTTCAGTAGTGCAGCAAAGACTGGACTTCACCTATGAAACTGCTGGCAAAGAGAAACTGGTGTTCTCTCTAGCAAAAATATTAAGTTGTACAGTAAGTTGTACAGCAGTCTAGCTGATGGATTGTAAATAACTCCTGTTTTCACCATTCCTGAAGCCTTAATGAATTCTCAAAGATCACAGAATCATAGAATCATTTAGGTTGGAAAAGACCTTTAAGATCATCAAGTCCAACCGTAAACCTAGCACTGCCAAGTCCACCACTAAACCATGTCCCTAAGTGCCACATGTACACATCTTTTAAATACCTCCAGGGATGGTGACTCCACCACTTCCCTGGGCAGCCTGTTCCAATGCTTGACAACCCCAAGAAGAAATTTTTCCTAATATCCAAGCTAAACCTCCCCCAGCGCAATCTGAGGCCATTTCCTCTTGTCCTATCACTTGTTACTTGGGAAAAGAGACCGACACCCACCTTGCTAGAAGACAGAAGTAGCATGAACCAAAAGACAATTCTCTCCTTGCCATAGCAAACAAAATTAAATGAAAAAAAAGTTACTCCTGCTTTAATGATGTCAAGAGAAAACTTGAGAAATGCTTGGCAATTTTCAGAAACTGTGAGGGTGTAATTAGTATCTTCTACCTCAAGCAAACAGTGACATGTATCAAAACTTTAAAATTAAGTCTAAACATAACTGAAGTTTTTGTAACAGAAATGTAAATGTAACCATATAAAGTTACTCAAGCTTGCATTTTTACTTCTAAAAATTTCTTTATTTACACACTTTTGCTGAAAAATCTTTTTGATCATGCAGTTTGGTTGCCTGGGACTTTTTTGTTCCTTTAAGGCTAATACCCATGTTGGAAATCTATAGTGTGTAGGTACAAAAACCACTGAATACATGAGTAGCCTGGAAATGGCCTCTCAGATCCATACAGGTATGTAGTTCATACTCATTTGCTAAGGTCTACACTCTGTCCCATCCACAGAGAAACCAACACAAAAAAGACACAGTTCAGGACCGGATCGGAGGGAATTATCTTTTCTGTGGAGCACTACATGCAAACTGGCAGTTTTTTTGCCTACTCTGAGGGTCTCTGCCAACTCAGGTTTGGTTTTGACCAAAAGGAGAGCAATTAATGTAATGGAACAAGCTTTGTTCCTTACCAGGCATGATATCTTCACTACAGGCTAATTCCCAGATGGAAAAGGAAGCTCACTTGGACAAGAAAGAAGAAAGCTGTCTTCAGAAGAGAAAAAAAATAATCATCATACGCACAACAAAAAGCCTAGGCTATGCTGGATCCCTCTCTTTCTCTGACTGAAATAGGAAGGGAACTGAAGAGGGAGGTGTCTTTATTCAGATGCAATTCCAAAATAACTTGTGAAGAACAACTCAGGCAAATAAGAACTACCTGAGCCTTTGGGAAATATTATCTTTCTTGTATGAAAATGCATCTCATCCCAAATGAGCAGTGAGGTGAAATGAAAGGTTTAAAAGAGGGCCCTTAGACACAAACACTACCAAAACAAAGAGGAAAAGGATTACAAAAAAAAAAAAAAAAAAAGTCAGAGAATCCTGATCAAAGAAGTTTGGCCAGATCAGTAGGCTTTTTGCTAAAAGGAAAAAAAACTAGAAACACCAGCTATTCCTTCTCCATTGTCTAATTCAAAGGCTTTTAGTCAGAGCTGGACCTATAAAAGATGTTAGCAGAGTGGCTAAGGGAATCCCCAAGGCAAACCATAAAGAATATGAGGAAAGGATGCCATATTTTCCCTTCTACTTCAGTCAATACTCGGAGGAAAGTGGCACACAAAGAAGAAAGACCTGTAGCAAATGAATCTATCTTCTCATTCCCCAAAATGAAGAACTATCAAACAACCAATCTTAGTTTCCTGCCTAGGAAGGAACAACGTTATCAGAGGAAAGCATAACCTTCAGTGACTGCCTCCAAACACCAAATATGGGGGAGCTGCAAAAACTACTTTTAAGAAAGCCCTTGTCAGATGCAAAGCAGGAACCTGATTGTGTGTGCTTATGTATATGAATGTCAGTGCCCTCATCACCGTCTGTCATTGCAAAGTAGGTATGTTTCATCTGACTAGAGGATTCATCTCACCCTTAAAACTGCCCAGGAGTTGTAAAACAAAACTCGTGTTCAAAATGGTCCAAACCAGCACTTTTGAAGATTACCCCCTTCCCTGTCCCCACTGAAAACTCCAACTCGAAAGAAAAAGGAGAACAAGGGAACTCCATTGCCTAGAAATACTAGTCTTCTGACAAACATTTTCCTTTTGTATTCCTGTACGATTCAAAGCAACTAAATGCAACCTAACCTCAAAACAAGTTATTTGCTTAGAAATGGGTAATGCCTCTGTAATGCCCTTTTCCCCCTCTAAGTCTGAATAATCTCCCATCCCAATCCTTTCCTTACCCCGAGTGTGAATGGTGCATCCCATGTTTTCCATTCCCAAGTAAGCTTTTGAAATAAAAACCTAATAGAGACTAGTAATTAGATGTTACTATTGTAAAATATCCTCTGATTAAGGAGCAATTTGAGCAATTTATGATCTTCTTAAAGGTTGGGAGAAAAACAAAGATGTTACTCCCTGAACAAGCAGACAGAACATTTTCATCTAATTAAGTATCTCAGGGCTCTGTGAGTGAATTTCCTGATTCTCTAAAGTTGGCTCAGGAATAGTCTGGCATTAATTTTTTACTACAGATCCATTTCCACATAATCATCTTTCGTGAGCTTCTCCACAAAGTTACACCACATGAGATGCTGCAGCACTTGTGTGGCGAGTTGACATTGGCTGGCTGCTGGTTGCCCACCCAGGTGCTCTCTCACTCCCCCATCCAGTACAATTTGTTTTCAGGCATTCCAGTGAGAAATCCGCTGCTGAGTATATACTGAAAATATCTGTCCTAAATGCTTAGGAAAGGAACTAAAACCTCTTTTCCACAGTTAAGCTGGAAAAGTTAAGAGAAATCACCAGCACATTATAAGTGTGTGCATGATCAGGTAAAGGCATTTTAAGCATTCATTATTCTTTCCCCTCCTCCTTTTAACCAATTTGAGCTCCATACCTAAATCACTGACATAATGAATGCATTGCTTAGCTCAATAAGAAACTCCAGCACCTAAGTCATAACCAACAAAGCTGGTCCTGAAATAAAATCATTATCTTGTAATAAGTTTAAAAAAAAAAAAAAAGAGGACAGCAGACATGCAAGGTATTATTAGAATCTTAAAGGCTCTCTAGAACTTAATTAGCACCCACTATGAAAAGATCTACCTATTTCATGAAGCTATAAAGAAAAAAATGTCATCTTTCATCTGAAAGAAGATTTAACCAACAGAAAACCAGCTCAGTATCAGTCTCACATTGTTATTCAACAGCCAGAAACTGGAAAAAGCCCCCTGAAGCAGCAAGCCTGTCCTTAGTGTGCATGTGCAATTGCTGCAAAGGTCACTGGAAGTTACATACACAGACTGAAGGCAGGACAAACTCTCAAACTATCAGAGCAGAGCATCAAAATGTGTATGCACATCTATGTATCAATACACACAAATATACACAGGATGAGCTTTTGGGAACACAGCATTACAATATTTAAAAATGCTTATTTCCACAAGCACATGGACCTCTTGAAATAGTCAAGGGGAAAACTCTTCGGAACAACCATTTTCTTCTTGGAAGTTGTGGCCTTGGTAGGAAAATGTTCTTAGAAAATATACAAAAATTGTCATGTAAACACACTCTAACATTCAGAATTACTGAAAAGTAGCAACTGACCTGATAAAAATGTACTTTCAGATCTTCATTATTTCTGTACTTATTCTTGCTTTTACAAAGAGATGCCAATGACAAGCAAGAGACCAAGAGAGTCAGCAAACCAGCTGCTATTCTGTAAAAACAAACAAAAGAACAATAAAATCCCAGGAAATATCATCAAAAGGTTGAGGAAATTTTCATAGAAGTGTTCTTTACTAAGATGAAACAATTCATTACAGTATCAAGACTTAATACATTAAGGAAACGTCAACATCCAGCTTTAGAAAAAGCAAAATCCAATCCAGAATCAAGTGTGGTTTGGTTTTTTTTTTTTTTTTTTTTGTAGTGGTCGGGTGTGGGGTGTTTTTTGGGGGGGTGTTTGTGGGTTTGGGGTGTTTTGTTTTTTTTTTTTTTTAATACGACCTTGCCATCCACAAATACAGTTACACTCTTTTCATGGCAATGGCAAAAAAAAAAAAAAACCACCAACAAAAAAACAAAAAACCCCTCCATTTTGGCCATGTATCTGATCTGTCACCCATTATTTTTAGGTACTTTCGATTACCTCCAAATAATATTTTGAACAAAATAGTAACAGTCATCGGTGATCTAAAGTTGGTGGTTTCAAGGTTTGTCAAGTTTGTCATCTAACAGGGTAATTACACCACCATTACTATCAAATACATAGCTTTGTATAAATGCAACAGCAAGACTAACAGGAAGATTGTCACTCATCACGTAAACACAGGAAAAAACACTGCTTGGCATTATTGAGTAAACCTGCTAATTATGACACTGTTCCAAAATAATAGGCATGATTCACTAAAGTATCAATACTAATATCACCTCCGACTGTCTCCCTTCAGTCATCAAGCAAGCAGAGGAACTGTAAAGGCAGCAGAAGTTTTTGCATGTATTTCTCTGTCATGCTACAACCTTGATATGGAAGTAGTCAAACCACGCAGTCCTCGCTTCCACTTGTCCCTTGGCATCTCCACTGAGAGACAACTGACAAAAATGTCCATTTGTGACTGCTTCACTTGTGTTTTCTCAGGCATAACACAAAAATGTACCAATACCTCATACTCAGTAAAATCAGACTACATAGGTATATCTCAAGAGCAATGTTCAAGTCATGATCTAACCAACACAGGAACACAGTTGCAGGCTACTCACTCACAGATTGGAGGCTGGAAGGTATTTCTGGAGATCAGTCTAGTCCAACTCCCTACTCAAAGCAGTGCCAACTACAGCAGGCTGCTCAGGGCCACATCTAGCTGGGTGTTGAATACCTCCACTGATAGAGACTCCACAACCTCTCTGAGGAACCTGTTCCAGCGCTTGACCTCCCTCTGTATAAAAAAGCTTTTTTCTTATGTTTAAATGGAATTTCTTGTATCTGAATTTTTGCCCATTTCTTGTCTCTTCACTGCACACTAAGAAGAATCTGTCTTCCTTCTTTACTCTTCTCCCCCAGACAGGTATCTATATACATTGATAAGATCCTCCTGAGTCTTCTCTTCTCCAGAATAACTAGTTCCAGCTCTCTCAATCTCTCCCTCGCTCTCCTATGACAGATGCTCTAAACCCTTACTCATCTTAATGGCCATTCTCTGGACCTGATCCTGTATGTCCATATCTCTCTGGAGATGCCAGAATTGAACACAGCACTTTCAGATGCATCTTGTCAGGGCTGAGCAGAGAAGAATAATCACCTTCCTCATCATCATCCTGCTGATGCCAAGGATACCGCTGGCTTTTCCTGCAAGGGGCACATTGCTGGCTCGCGGTCAAACCTATTGGTCCCAGCCTGTCCTGGTGCATGGAAATTATTTCTGCTCAGGTGCAGGACTTTGCACTTCCCTTTCTTGAACTTCATGAGCTTCCTGTCTCCCCATTTCTCCAGCTTGTTGAGGTACCTTTGAAGGGCAGCACGTCCATCTGCTGCATCAACCACTTCTCCGAGTTTTGTATCACCTACAAACTTGTTGAGGGTCCACTCTGTCCCATCATATAGGTCAGTAATGAAGATGTTAGTATTGGCCCCAGTAGCAACCCCTGTTGTATACCACTAGGAACTGGCCTCCAGCTGGACTTTGTGCCACTGATTACAATCCTTTGAACTTGACAGTTAAGCCTGTTTCCAGTCCACCTCACGGTCCACTGATCTAGCCTGTACATCAACAGTTTGTGTATGAGGATGTTATGGGAGACAGTACCAAAATCCTTGCTGAAGTCAAAATAAACAACATTCACTGCTCTCCCCTGGCTCACTGAGCCAGTCTTCTCATCTTAGAAGGCTACCAGGTTGGTCAAGCATAATTTCCACTTCATAAATTCATGCTGACTACTCCCAATCACCTTCTTGTCCTTCATATGTTTAGAAATGGTTTGCTTCCAGGATTAGCTGCTTGAGTACCTTTCCAGGGATTGAGGTGAGGCTGACTGGCCTGTAGTCCCCCTGATCATCTGTCTTGCCCTTCCTGAAGATAGCAGTGACAACATCTGCTTCCTTCCAGTCCTCAGGAACCCCTCCCACCAGCCATTGCCACAACTCTTCAAAGATTATCACAGTGACATTGGCCAGCTCCCTCAGCAATCTTGGGTGTATCCCATCAGGGCCCATAGACTCGTGCATGTCCAATTTGTTTAAGTGTTCCCTAACCTGATCCTCTTCCACTAAGGTTATGTCTTCCTTGCTCCAGACTTTCTCACAGGTCTCAGCAGTCTGAAGGCTGGGGTTTCTGATGGCCAGTCTTACCAGTAAAGATGGAGGCAAAAGAAGGCCTCAGCCTTTTCCATGTCCTTTATCACCAGGTCCCTGTCCCAGTCAGCGGCAGAGCCACATTTTCCCTAGTCCTCCTTTCGCTGCTGTACGCCATCTTGTTGCACTCCACCTCCCACACCAGATTCAACTCCAGGAGAGCTTTGGCTTTCCTAACCCATCCTGCATATTCAGACAGCGTCTCTATGTTCCTCCTGGGTCATCTGACCCTGCGTTCACCTCCTGTATGCTTCCTTTTTATGACTGAGTTGAGTCAGAAGCTCCCTGTTCATACCATACAAGTTTTATTAATGTACTGAAGAAGCTCTGACCTGATATATAGTGCCGCTGCTCAAGAACAGATTTAATAAATGCACCTATTTCTCACTGGCACTCTAATTTCTCCCTCCTGTATCCTCTCTCCCAGCATCTCCTTATCTTCACAATTCTGAAGTGTCACATATACATATATTTTTGATTGTGCTTCAAGCCGTTTCAAGATTCAAAACTCCCTTGACAAGATTCAGACAGGCGTAAACTGTTTCAGAGGTACAATGTTTCATTAGAAGAATAAATAGGAAGATGTACAGCTTGGGTAAGGCGAATGTAAAGAAGTGTCAGGGAGGAAGATCTGAAGGTAATTTAATTCCATTTTGATTTTTAAGCTGTGCTCGAATGTTCTAAAGAATAAAAACCCCTCAGTTTGGACCAGCAGAAATACACACGTGTATATACAGCTGAGAGGCTGTAATACAGCCAAAGCAAATCTGTCCTGAATATTTCTAATGTGCCCAAGCATCAAGACTAAGAAGGGTTTTCAATAGATAGAGTTAAATCACAGTGAAAAATATCAAGGCGGACTGTCAATAATTTTGGAAATATCTGGGCTCATAATTCTATCTGGAATCATGTATTACTGCTCACATCCCATATTCTACTGAGGATCAGGCACCCTGGCTCTGATGGGGCACAGTACCTTCTGCCAGATAGCAGAAGGAGCCATTGCAGTCTAGGTCAATTCAAGTCTCTCTCTGGAGTAACTACAATGACACCACAAGTCTAATGCCTTCAGGCCAACCACCTGGATTGCATCCAGACATAAGAGAACGCTTGTATGATGAAAGAGTAGCTCACAAGAGGAGAGGGACAGACGACAAAGATGTACCAGAAAAAAAATGCAAATCAACAACTGCAGAAAATCAGACAAGCAACACCAGAAAGGAAAACACAGAACAGAGAAGCAGAAGTGGAAAAAGAGAAGACAAAGGAGACACCGAGGAAGAAGAGAGCTCTGCCTATCCTATTTCTTCTATTTCCCTGAATACCTCATAAGGTACAGAGTGCTATTCAAAGACAGATTATTCAGAATTAGATGGAGGAATTCAGAAAGATGCTCTCAAAGTAAATTCCTTTTGAATAAATGTTCTTATTCACATATGTCAGTGCTATTTACCATGTTTGCACCGCAGTGAAGCTCCTCCTTTAATGATGACCTACCTTTATTTTCATGTAAATTTGCAAATTTTTGTATTGTGAGAAATGTTTCCCTCGACAAGAAATTACAGAATAATGGAAAGATCAAATGGATGTGGCAAAAGAATTAAAAGTCTGTTCTCATTCACATTAGTGAATAACTGAGGTCTCTATAATCATGTTATTTAAATTCTGAATCTCAATACCTGTTTCAGCTAGCTTTCAATAATACAATTCCTCACATATATCAAAAGTCAGCCTAAATTTTGAATATCAAAGAGGGAAATAAAAAGTTTAAAGAATAACATGAGATTCTTACACCAGAGGAATGTTTGGTTCTCTTCCTACAACAGGCATTAAAGGAAATATTGCCAGGAGCACACACAGAAGAGTCCAGATCAATGCTGTTGTCTAAAAGAAGAAAAACAAATGGGATTTTTGGAGGTCTTGTGGGCAGACGATTGTTTAATCAGAAAAAAAGCGTCAGCAAACTACTAACGGCTACTAGCATCTCCCACAGGCAAAAAAACTCCTGCACCTGTCATGAGTAAAATTAACTGAAAAAGGGGCACAGGTTCATTGGTATTACAGCACTTCAATTTAATACAGAAAAGAATCTCATTTACACAGCTGTCAAAATCCTATCAAAGACAATGTGAATTAAAGCTAAGCTTATACTTAAAAGCCCTTTCTCAAAGTGTGGCCTTCACATGCATTGCAGTCGCCAGAAAGCTGATGAGTAACCTTATGGAAGAAAGGAATAAAACTAATCTCATCAGAAGTTTGCAGCAGCTAACTAATCACCTGTTCTCTAGCAATATGGTAACATTTTCCAGTCTTTGAATCTGAATGCCATTTGATTTAACCACCATAATCATCTAAGTAGTTCTCTCAACTCTTTGCTAGGAGGGGAAAAAAAAACCCTTATCCCAGGTATTTTACTCTAAATAAAGACATTAAGAGCTATATCACTTGAAGTTTTCAAGCTCAAGACAGATTCAAGTTCCTGAAAAGAAATTTTCAGTGCTACAAAACATCATCTGTGTATACCAAGCTTTAAGACAAGTTACTTGATTACTCAAATACAATTAAAAAAATCATAAATAAACAAATACAAGCCTCCATCTTGACAGTTCTTGCAGAGCAAGACTTAGCAATTTGAATCCAATTTTTTTTAAATTAAAATGTTAATGTTACCCCAGAACTCTAGGTTTTAGGTATCCTGTGAAATAAGAGATGTTTGAATAAACTAATGGAAGAAATGTCTCTTATATTAAAGGTCGTGCTGCTTCACACCCATATCTACAAAAGTGAAGTTTTTTTCCTGGGAAAAACAGTACAGAAGTTTTTTTCCTGGGAAAAACAGTACAGAAAGCTGCCTCTGAGGAACGATGTGTGCCAGTTGATTGCAGACAATAATGAATTGACAAGCATTTTTTAGTTACCATCAAATTTTTATTCAATAAATGATCATATTGCTTAAATGGTGGCACTTTCACCAATCATGCATGTCCACGCTTTTGTCACTGTGACAATTTGATAAATTATGTGTATTTCATATGACTTTAAGTCAAGTATTTTTTCGTTATCATTGACAACAGAAAATTGATAGCTAACTCAGAGGTACCCTGAAATTCTTAAGCAGTCTTACTACTTATGTTGTATAAGACATCTATCCAGGTCATATTAAACTCCCTTGCCTTGCTACATGCTGCTCATGACAGAGATCAGAATAGGAGCATAACTGAACAAGAACCTAAAGCAGCATTCCAAAGAGACCAGTCCCAACATCCTAAGATGCAATCAGCTGTTAGCCATTTAAAATGCTCTTTTTAAGCAAAGCAATACAGTACCTTTGCTTGAACCCACAGCTGTGTGATCACTGGCCAGCCAGCAAAGACAAGAAGACCAATAGTAAGCATAGAGCGGTAGAAAAAGCTGAAGACCTAATTAAAAAAAAAAAAATCCAAGAGAAGACTGAAAACCAAGCAGATTAATAAAACTTACAATTCCTCAAAGAGGTAGAATGCTAGCAATGAGATACCTTGTTGATACATATGGATAAAATACTTACTAGTATTTCAATTCCCAGTGTACAAACCAAGAAGAATCCTATAGACTGACCGATATGAAGTGACAAGAGATTTGTGGCAACGTCTTGAATAACAGGAAGTCTGTTCAAAATGATGGAACAAGATAGTAATTATTTTTAAAAACAAATAATACAGGATTTTACCTCTGAAGGGCAGGGAGGAGGTCAGAGCACAAGAAATGTTTCAGATATTGCTGATTGTGCCTGCTGTTTAGGAACAGAGTGGGTGATGGCCTGAGGCTCCTTCTGCCTAGTTTTACCTGATATAAAATCTACAATAAAACCCTCCAGCTTTTCCCCTCCCATTTCTGGCACATCTTCGCCAGTATTTGGACAAGCTTCAGATTATTCTTTATTCAAATCAGCTCTCAGTTTATGAACATTTTTGGTTATGCTGTGCTTAATGTCCATCATAACTGATGAAACATTCATAGAATCATAGAATTGTTTAGGTTGGAAAAGACCTTTAACATCATCAAGTCCATCCATTAACCTAGCACTGCCAAGTCCACCACTAAACCTTAGGGACTAAACAATGTCTCTAAGTGCCATATCTACATGTCTTTTAAATACCTCCAGCAGTGGCGACTTAACCGCTGCCCTGAGCAGCCTGTTCCAATGGTTGACAACCCTTTCGGTGAAGAAATTTTTCCTAATATCCAGTCTAAACCTCCCCTGGCGCAACTTGAGGCCATTTCCTCTTGTCCTATCACTTGCTGCCTGGGAGAAGAGACCGACCCCCACCTCTCTACAACCTCCTTTCAGGTAGTTGAAGAGAGCGATAAGGTCTCCCCTCAGCCTCCTTTTCTCCAGACTAAACAACCCCAGTTCCATCAGCCACTCCTCATAAGACTTGTGCTCTAGACCCTTCACCAGCTTCGTTGCCCTTCTCTGGACACACTCCAGCACCTCAATGTCTTTCTTGTAGTGAGGGGCCCAAAACTGAACACAGTATTCGAGGTGCGGCCTCACCAGTGCCGAGTACAGGGGCACGATCACTTCCCTAGTCCTGCTGGCCACACTATTCCTGATACAAGCCAGGACGACATTGGCCTTCTTGGCCACCTGGGCACACTGCTGGCTCACATTCAGGCAGCTGTCAACCAACACTCCCAGCTCCTTCTCTGCCTGGCAGCTTTCCAGCCACTCTTCCCCAAGCCTGTAGCGTTGCATGGGGTTGCTGTGACCCAAATGCAGGACCTTGCACTTGGCCTTGTTGAACCCCATACAATTGACCTCGGCCCATCGATCCAGCCTGTCCAGATCCCTCTGCAGAGCCTGCCTACCCTCAAGCAGATCAACACTCCGGCCCAACTTGGTGTCATCTGCAAACTTACTGAGGGCGCACTCAATCCCCTCATCCAGATCGTTGATAAAGATACTAAACGGAACTGGCCCCACTACTGAGCCCTGGCGAACGCCACTTGTGACCGGCCTCTTTAGAAAGAGAAAAAAATCCCCAGTTAGCTTTTCTACTGTTTTATGAGGCAGCTCATTATCTAACTGCAGTGGGTCTCTTTCTCTGAATAATACCAAGTTGGTATCTACAGAATTGCCAGTTGATTAGATAAGTAATAGAAATCAGAAGGTAACAAGTATTTTTGGATTTGGAGTAAAAGGAGACCCAAACAAGACAAGTTTGTTTCAATAGCAGAGCACAATCCTCAACATGACTAGCACGCATTCTCCAAAAGCAGCTGGACTTCAGCATACTTTACACTTTGCAGGATCAGACTATTTCAAACTTACTGAAGAAAAGGAACAACCTGTCCCATTTTACAAAAGAAGTCAGCTGCTACAGGTATTTGCCCAAGATTTTAGCACCCTTTTGCTACAGTGATGAGAGTACTAAAATCATGTTCTCTTGGAAAGACATTAATTTATTTTTGCTAATAGAAAAGATATCCTCTAGAATTGGCAGCTGTATCAGTCAGTTTGGAAACTACTCTTTATGTCAAGTGAAATATAAACCAGAGTCCTCTGGAATGCCTCAGGAAGTTTAATAAAATTATATCTAACTTTTTCTCCCAAACTTATGGGAAAAATTTAATTGTCAACAAAAAGGAAGCACAGACCTGGTTTTATAAAACATTCTTCATAAAATATATTCTTTACTTACTCTCTCACAACTGCATACCATACTGGTACTGGCAAGAGACAGTATACATAGTATGTCCAAGGACATGTTTGAATCAACAGGAATAACGTTATTATCATTCCAACAAAGGCAAAACCGTAGAAGAGAACAGTAGATTCCTGAAAAACAAATGGTTGGACAAACATTCCTGAAACAGCAATAAAATGTTTTAAACTACACACTATTTTCCATTTGTTAGTTACAAGGTAAAGCAAATGTTATTTTAACATAGCCACTCAAGCTGCCTTGTGTCTAGGTACACAACTCCGGACGCTGTTTCCAGCCAGAGGAAAAAAAACAACAGTAGGATTTGCAGATCTAGTTCTAAATATGTCTCTACATAAAGTCCTCCAGTAAAATCTGCACAGGAAGGCACACTCGTACAATCTGGAAGCCCAATGTATGCAATGTTATTCATGTTCAATGGATACTTGAAATCCATTCAAAGTCAGAGACGCTAAGGGTCTTGGAAAAAAGAACTCTCTTAAATTTAGATTCTAAAAACAGACTTGGAGCATAACCTTTTGAGTTCAAGTTCATAGCATTACAGTCAAAATGTTTAATGAAAATTCCATTAGCACATGTTTCCTCCTCCTGCTTGAGACATTTGTAAGAGAACTAATTAAATTAAAATATAAAGCATTAAATCCTACTGGAAAAAACCCAACTCTTCAGGATCTAGGGACAGCTACTGAAGGAGGTTTGCAACCAACCTTCCACAGGAGAGACGGCCTTACTCAAACAACCTACAGTTTAAAAATACAACAGAGGACTAGAGTCGCATGGCACTGAAAAGTTCCTAGCATAGCTAGAACTTATTATATTTAATCCTAACCTACAATGCCAGCTTTGGGCTTTTCATAAATACATACATAAATAATAAAAAATTTAGGATATGAGATTAGAACATTCTCCCTACCATGTACTCAAAGAAACACGTTCTTGGACTGAGAGCACTGTAAGGAGGAACACCAAAGAGAGAAAGGAAATTTCTAAAATGGGTAATCTCAGACCAAAGAGAGAAAGGAAATTTCTAAAATGGGTAATCTCAGACAGGTACGCTAGTCCTTAACCATCAGGTAGCAGCAATTTCTTGTTTGTGCAAAGAGAAGCATTTAAACAATCACTCTGCATCTGCCTTTTACCTGGTAATTGAACTACTCTTCCTTATTTAGGGACATTCAGATATCAGAAGAATTACTGGTAGGGGAATCTTATGTACAAGTTTTAAATAAGCAATTTTATCTTTATCTATTGCAACTTGACATAGCAAAGGCAGCTTTAGTGACTGAGTAGTCTTTAGTGTACTGTGTAGGTCATGACTGAAGACACTGTTTTCTTCTACACGAATGCCAGTTTCTTTGACAGAGTTATGTAGACAGATACGTGACTATGTTAAATATGCTGAGAAGAAAAGACATTCAATTAGCAGTTCACATAGATGGGTTAGCATTTTTTCTGGTCCATCCCCCCCCGTAACTGACATACAACTGCCTTGATCTAAACTGACAGCAAATGCAAGTTAGAAATGATTTTTAAGATAGAATTTCTGCTAAGATATGCCATTAAAGTAAGAAAAAATGTCATATAGAAAGCTGACCTAATGCAATTTTATTAGTTTTAAATTTTACATTTGCTGACATATAGACAGAATGAATATGTATAGATATGACATGCACACAATATAATTTATCATTGAATGAGTAAACACAATCAACATTTTATTCCATACAGAGACATAAATATCATAGAGTCCAATATAGTTGGTCATGCATTGAAAATGGAAATGAGATTTGCATTTTCTGTGGATGTTTAAAAATAGATTAAAAGGTTAGGCTTCTTGCTAAGCAAAACAACACACTACTCTAAAAGGAAAAAGTTTTTTCATATGCAGCATAAGAAGCCAAAAACTTTTAAAGATGATATATACAGGACATGCAGTTTCAGTATTCAGAGGCTCCTTTCAGATTTTATAAGGCTGTACTTTGCAGAAGACTATTTGTCAATGGTAGATTAGTTTCTCAGCAAAATTCTTTAATTATCTCCAATATTATCTATAAACTAAATAACTTCCATATATGAAGCATTAGGCTCACACTGCGATTCCCTACATGTTTAGGAACACTAAAAAAGGTTTCTAAAGAAAAAGGCCTCTTACTAAAACTGGGGAAAGAAAAATTCTATAGACAAAGAACTAAGAAACCTATTTTTTTTCTACCAGTGTCATTAGCATAAAATTTGTCTTCAACAAGTAAAATCAATATACCAAATGAAAATCTGATGTCAACTAAAAACGTGATGTTTTTGCTTGATTTAGTTACTAATATGCCCAATACTCAGTCTATTTATTGTAATTATTTTGTTCATATCTAACATAACATGCATCTTGGATTATTTCTTCTCAGTTATTTGATGAAAGAAAACCTAAATCATGCAGTACAGCACTTATGAATATTTTCCATTTCAATTTTGTTTGATCATTTTCATTAAAGGCCAAGACTATCTCATTTCAGCCAGCAGTAAAAACCTCAAGACAGCATGATAGGAATTTTCTCAGACTAATATATTGAAGGCAGTAAAGATGCTAAGTGAGTGTTCATTCTCATTTACATCACCAAATGAAACAATTCCTTTTATTCTGAAACAAATTCTTGAAGTTTGGGAGATTCCCCCCCTCCCCCCAAGGCTTTAATTCTTCTCTAATGAAATGCTAGCTTTTTGCCTGTTCACCTTTTTGAGGTATCTCTTTTCCTGATGAATGACTGAAAGTAAATTAATTTCCTAGGATTTTGTACTTTGTGAAAAATCAAACCATAATAATCTTGTCAAAAAGAGCTTCCTTCATCTTTGATGTCTTCTGCTGAACCCTTGCAAATCACAAAGACCAAGGGAGCAAGCCAATCTGTGAAACCACAGTTCACCTTTCTATTAAAACAGGTTATACATTTTAAAAACACCATGATTGGACTGCACAGCTTCTGAAAACTGATTTCACATTGCCAAAGAGGCCAGGAATAAAATAATTTACATGCTAATTTTTTTTTTTGCCTTACAGTAAAGAAAAAAATAAAAATGGAAGCCTGAAGTCTGTATTCTTCCAAAGTATTATTACAACAGAGTGCTGACTTTACTACAATTAATGCTGAAAATTGACTTCTGGTTAAAGACAGACCCTCTAATAGTTTGAAATCACTATGTTTGCTTACACTTGCATTAGCATCTAGTAAAATGCACAGCTGTAGGAAGGAAGAAACTGAGAAAGCGCATTATTGCATACTCAGACTTACATGGCTTAGGAATACTGATCCTAACAAATGGACCAAACAGTAACACTACACAGTATTACAGTAGCAGGAAAACTCTACAGCTTGCCCGTTTCCACATGTAGTCAAAAGAAGTGGAAGGTGTGCAATTTGGTCTCCCGCACAGAGACTGAGCATATATATAATGCTGAAAATGGATAGAAAAAAATCACTGCATGTTTCCGACCTACCTTATTATGAGTCCGGACAGTCTTGGTCAAATTGGTATGGGTCTTGATAATCACCAAAATCACGTAAGTCGTCCAGCCCACAAAACCCATTGCAATACTTAGACCCAGGAATAATCTATCGTAAGTATGGTAATAAGACAAGCCTTCCAAAGCAAGGTTAATCAGGGTTTTGCACAGAGATACCTAGAGGCAGACAAAACATATAAAAGCAACAGTTTAGAATAGTGTAAGCTCCATTCCGCAAATCTACCTAACTGACAGCGACTGGAGCTCAAGCACCCCCACCACTCTTGGCACATATGTCCTCTCTGCGCTCAGGTATAGTGTTTTGGCCGGCACCAACTGCTGGAGTACACGCCGCTTTGGACTCCTGTTGGACATAAAGTCAACCATCGTTTGGCTCCCCCGCCATCACCCCTGGCCATGACAGTGGTCAGATGGTGAAAGCTACACAGATAGCACACCTTGAACACCACCTACTGCCAAGCATGCCACTTGTTTTTCGCATGAGTGTTTGACCATATATATATTCCACTATAAGCAACCCACAAAGAAAACCAGTCGTGCTTCTGAAGGCACAACATTTACATAGGAGGAGGATTACGGATGCAGCTGAAATATGGTCACTCTCCACAGCCTGAAATACTCCCTTCCTGGGGTTTGATGTCCTCCACTTCAGTGGTACCTGATATCCCCAGCGCTTTGCCTAAGCACCAGAGGTGAATTCAGAGACTGAGCTGGAGCCCCAGTTTCATTCACAAAGCAGCTGCTTGGGGTTCTCAGGATCCAAATCATTTGGACTCAAGAAGGGTTGTACCCAGTCTAATCACAGGTCCCTTTACTCAGTACCTCCACCGGGGAGACACCATGATAAAGACAGTGGTTTTTCCCACCCTGAGTGTCATTCCTTACACAGAGGTGTGCTGACCCCTGTGATTTAACCAAAGATGGGAAGCTCAGCTATGTAATTTGTGGTCATAGAGGATTCTCTGGTGATTAAAAGATCTGTAAGGAAGAGTATAATAACAAGTTGCGCATACATGGTGATGCTTCTTTATATGTCCAGGTATCCAGTTGGGACTTAACAGCAGCAATCAACAGAAAAAGGTATGTATGTCAAGTACTGAAGAGATCACAAGTCTGCCAATGGGCAAACTCACCCAAAATCACGTCATTCCTGAGGATACAATTATGAATGCATATTTGCAATGCAAAGAGCTGCAAAGTTGAGGAGGCAAAGAATCATCTGTACCCCAGCAGCTGATAATGCACCGACCTTTCTGCATTGCGATATAGGAAGCTGAGGATAACCAGGACACAGGCACAAGCCCAATGCATTAGTGATCAAGAGTGAACTTGAACACATGGGGCACTCAAATGAACAAGGGGAAAAATTTATATATAACTAACAACACAAACTCACAGATTCTACTGCTGAAATGTATAAAATGTGTCCTATAGGTAAATGTGTGACAGCCAAGTGGTGGTATTAGGAAACCAAAAAGAAAACCTGCTCCCACAGCAAAATATATCCATTGATTTAAACTGAGCTATTTCCAGTTTACAATGAGGTGAATAAAAAGGCACAAGCTATAAAACAGATTTAGCTGTCCTGTGCATAAAATAGTAATTTATTACCCTGAGAAACATATTAGGGAAAAAGAAGAGCTGAACCCTAACATATAGTGGAATTATTCTTCCATGCATCTGGCAGGTTAAATGTAATCTTACATATTCAACTTTTTAATGTACTTTTTAACACAAAAGTCAGTGACCAAACTAAACCTGTTAAAGTGAAAGATGACTTTGTATCATTTGGCTCTACAAATTATTTCTGTGAATGTCAGAATACAAGCACTGGTGAACTGCACCCATTAAGTACCCTGTTGCACAGTGAGTGGTAGCAAACACTTAGGAAAGTAATACTGGAACTGGGAAGCATAGAATGATTCCACATATGGCTCTCAGTCTCTGACAAACTGAAACGTGAAATTAAAAACAAGAACAGTTGGTTCAGGTAAAAGAACAAAACAAAGCAGGATCTATGATAGAGCAAGACATCATACTTTTTTTCATGCAACTAGCAGCCTAAGAAGTGTGGACATGAACTACATTCCTCAGTTTCTCTCTCAATTTACCCTTTTTTACAGTGGAAAATGAAAACATACACTGTGTGTTAGTATACTATGGAATGGTAACAAACAGTTTAAGAAGTATGAGAAAAAATACAGCAAGTCAATATTATTCATTGGAACTGATGTCAAAATGCAAAACTTTGGAGACTTACAGTAGGATTCTTTTTGTGTTAATAAGTGAGATGTGCATCATAAGCAAGGAAAAAAGTTTTATTTCTGAGTTTCATTTCAAGTTAAACAAATCTAAATATTTACATATAGTAGAAGTTCCTGTAAAAAGTTTCTAGAAGGCATATAGCAAAACCAGACTTACCGCTTCATCATACTTCTGCTGCTGAATATATAGTCTTGTTTTCTTTAAAAAGTCGATCTGTTCAGAATCAGAAAGTGGTCTGTACAACAGTATAAAGAGATATTAACATTTCTTCTTTTCACAAGCAGAGGAAGAGGCAGAAAAAATTAACTTTGTAATAAAAAAATGACTGGAATGAAACATACCAAAATATTCTGAACTTCATTAGAGGTAATTACGTAATTGGAACTAATCCATCCCTCTAAATTCATCTTCACACTTGTGTCAACACTGCTGCTGTCTGACTTATCCCAAGATCTTTGCATTAAGAGACATTTCTTTTATGTAGGTGTTCCCCTCTAATACTGCTGAAAATTATCTCCCTTGTGCATTATTATTGACCATTGCTCTGGGTAAGCAGCACTACACATATTAGAATTAAGCAATTTAACTGATTTGATAGATGGTTGTAAGCAGTTCATCAGCCTGTCAGCAGAGGACGAATTGTTCAGGTTCCACACTAACAGCAGATGATGCCTAATAATCTTCTCTTTGAAAAATAAAGAGTTTGTCTTCTGTTACAGAGGGAGCTGTTAGCAGAGTCCCCAGAGCAGGGAATAACATAGTTACCTGGCTACACTGAGGTCAGTGATAAAAATCTCCTTGATTTTAATGAATTTGATCATCATTCTAAATAATTGCTACAATTCTTCCCTTACAGAAAGTAGCAAGATGGAGAAGCAAGCCAGTCAACCAATCTCCACCAAACGACGGGGGAAGGAGCCATTTTTCCTTTGCGATTTTTTTTCCAAGTTAGGGACGGCGGCAGGCCACAGGATCCCAGGCTCACCCTGGGCAAGTTACAAGCCACAGAGCAGTCACTGTCACTCTAGGCACCACAGGCAAACTAATATGGGTCACAACTTTCTGATAGCTGACAAACACATACAGCAGTTTTCCTTCACGCCTTCCACAACACCGCTGTGGCACAGCATCATCTCCCCAGCACACGATGTCGCACACCTCCCTCCCTCATTCACATGCCTCATACACAACCACCAACTTCATGTTTCAGGCTGTGCCAAATCAGGACCAGCCCTGGGGTCTCACTCCTACTATTTACATCAGCAGCAATCACCTGTGTGGTCACGCAGCTGAACCACAGGGGCAGGTCTTGATTTATGCAACTACTGCATGGAAATGCTCATTCCTGCAGCTCCCATCAACCACTTGGGAACCACTTCTGCCTGCCACCCAGAAGCAGTTGTACATCATCAACATACATACATATCATATATTGAGCCCTGAAATATATTAAAAGGATTCCGTGCCTGAACAATCTGAATTTTTATTACTAATAACATCCTGGTATATTTTGAAACTGTTTCCTTGAGTTCAGAGCACAGCAGTATTGTGCAGGAGTCTTCTAAAACACATTGGATAATAGCAGCAGCAATGTACCTTACTTTTGAGAAGAGTAAATGAAATAACTGTATTAAAAAATGTTTGACTCTTTTCAACCTAGAAAAGAATCAAAGGATGGTATCTATAAACAGGTAGAAAGAGAGAGGGCCTGTGGGAAAGGAAGAAGGGAGGAAAGTATGATGACAAGGTGATGGTAAGTGTTTGATCACCTTAACCTTGGGGGGAGAACAGAGCATTTTAGAAAACAGAGTTGAAAAATAGCAGAGTGAACGTTGGTTGTTCCTGCACCTTCGTGACACGTCCCCATGAAAGCCAGCCTTACAGCTCCACAGGCCAAGCGTTACCAGCGCGCAGCCAGCAAGTACACACCAAGGCTGATGATGACTCAAGTTAGAATCAATTCTTCAAGTAGGGGAACCAGACCCAAGTACTGCCTCAGGGAAATCTGTAACCCTCAAGTTTTGCTAACTTTTTTGGCAGGGGAAAGGGAGCAAAACACCAAACCAAGGTGAATATTTTCACCATGTGTGGAGAGTAATAGGAGGAAAAAAGGTATCTTAGCTTTTAGGTGAGGATTTTAAAAAATCTGGAATAAATATTAAAGAGCTTTATTTAGGACTTAAATACATCCAAGATGTTCCTACGTTCACTGTCTCATTTTTATTGTTTTACACATACTATTTTCTGTGGATTTTATCCTTGTCATATTCAATGCAAATTTTTAATAAGCTAAAAAAGCCTTAATTTTATCTTTCACTTTATATCTTTAGTAATTTAGCTATAAACCCCTTAATTATCTTTTTATTCTCAACAAATCACTTTATTATTAATGAACAATAGTCTTTACCTATTCCTTCTTAGATGACAGTACCTGGGATCTCTGTTCATGGATGGTGTAACAGAATAAATGGGGTTTTTAAACAGTGAAGCTTCAGTAAGTCAAATGCAAAGGCAATTATTTTGTCAAATGGGGTTACCATTAGCAGGTGCATTGTTAATTTTCAATAGCTAACATCATACCACACATTTTACCTTACTTCCGTATGCATGCTTTTCAAGATGCTGAATATACAATTGTCTACAGATTGTTTTTGTAAAGTTTACCAATTCCACCAGAAACTAAGGACTGTTCATATATAACTGTATCAAAATGCAAGTTTCACTCTGAATGCAAGGTTTGATCATCATCTTAGATATATTTTGCCTCCATATTACCCAAAAGCTCAAAGTAGCGGTTAGAGAAATTTTGCGTATCACACCAGACTAGAAAGAAGAGTTACCGAATATGCCGATTATCCCTTGGTTAAGGAACAGATATAGCTCACCATAAGCAGTTTATCATCCATTGAGGACCCCCTTTGTCAGTTCCTAAAGCTGACAAAGTAGATGGGAGATTTAAAAGGAACCCCTTGCAAGATGTAGCAGAAAGCGTAAAGAGACAAAGCTAAGCCATGAACAGAAGCGGAAAGTTGCCTATAGAAAGAAGGCAGGAACTTTAGAAATGGTGATTCTATAAAACCTACAAGACTTGTCAAGCAACAAAAGCACAAGGAAAATTTAAATCTGAGAAGTTAAAGCTTGAACTATTCTTGCCACCACTTAATTTTAACTTAAACTATTTAAAAGGTTTGAATATGAGACAGTGTTAGAAAAGAATAAACTGATCAGTTATTTCCCTGTGTTTAGTATGCAACGTGCCAGAGGCACTACTAGTATGCCAACATACTCTCAAGGTCACTTAATGCACAAATCCATGCAGTTAATATTAATAGTAATGAAGTGAATTTACTGATCATTATTAGAAAGATTCTGAACTCTATAAAGAAAACTAAGTTATGTATGTATACGCTCTTCCCAGCTACCCATGACCAAAATCCAATTCTACCAAATTCAAGATGAATAGTCTTGACTAGTAAAATCAAGTCTTTTTCCATAACACAAAAATACTTGTCCTATTAATTAACAAACACACACAAAGAGAATTCAGTCAGTGGACTCAGCTCTGTCCTCCTATTCTTACCTTGAAAGTATTGCAAAACACATGCACTGTAAAGTGTAATACTCTGAGGTTTAACTTACAAGAAAAACCAAGAACTCTATGGTCACATATATTATAAACACACATTCATTCACAATATCATCGGGATTCTAAAGACTTAAGATTACATTCTTCACAGGAAACAATGGTGGTTCTAGAACAGTAATTTTGTTTTTCATGATGGCTATCAGAGATTAATTTTCTAGTTCCAGACAGAAATCACAGCTTCATCCATGAATAAACATAATTAATTATGAAACAAAACAATTGGGCTAATTGTGCAAGTGCTTGTAAACTATCCCTTCTGAGATGTCAGCTACCCTTGTCATAAGTATACCTGACAAAATTAATCTTTCCAACACATCATTCACGCTTCACATAAGCTAAGCTATCTGACAGCCCTAACAACAAGACTGTGATGAAGTACGTTCACCACAGCAATGTCAAGGGGACCTCTCTTTGGCCAATGAGTCTTGTTTATCATCACACTAGAGAAATTACCATCCCCAACGGCACAGGTAGCATGCTGCAGTCAAATCATGAAATAAAAACCTTGGAACAGAAGGAGATGTCTTGCAAATATATCTGTATCCACCACTGCTAGTTTGTTAATTTTATTATGCCTGGTTATTTGGGTAGTGATTTATAGTCATTTTATTGTACAGTAAATTTCCCAGAATTCTACTATAAAAAGTAACCCCTTAGCATCTGTAGTAGTTTAACACTTAAAAATGCTGCAGATTTAATAATGAAAGTCAAGGAAGCATCACAGACCTGCAATGCAACATACAGAGACAGGCTGAGATCTTTGCCTAGCTCACTGTCAGGTGAAAACAAATTTATTTCAGCTGCTTCACTCCACACACACACACATCCCTGTACGTAAAACTGATAGACTATGCTCGAGAACTTAATTTCTTGCAGGAGGACTCAATCTCTTCCACAGAAACTCCATGTACCTGACTATTGTCAGCTCATGCACATCTACGCCCTTCTATCACTGCCTTTTCACACTCCACTAGGGGAGGGAAAAAAAACCACAAAACCAACCCAAAATTATGCATCCTGCAATCCTCAGAGTGGCAAGATTTGTAGAAAACGTAGTGATCGGATTTCTATGACCCATATCCACCACCAGCAACAAATCAGCAGTAGCTGCTCAGCAGACTTGAGTCTTCTAACTTTTCCTATTAGCTGTTGGGCGATAGGGAAAAAAGGACCAACTCCTCCTGTTCATTCACAACTGAAAAAGCTAGAGGATGAGGATATACATCCCTTGAACGTCATGATAGCCCCAACAAGGCAGGGCAAGGCCATCTGAATAAAGCCTGTTAGGATTTTGTATCGGTCACCTTCTCCTGACACCACATAAGGCAGACCTTCTCACCTGCGTTGCTATGATATTTCTAACTTCAAAATGGCTGGCAGTGAAAGAGGCATCAAACTGCCACTGTCCAAACAACTCCAGCAACCTCTTCTGCCAAAAGGCTGAGCAGCCACAGCTTCTTGTTCTCTTCTCCAGAAAGAAGATCCCTGGCATCTTGGTAACTCACAACTTGAAAGAAATCCCCCAGGTTAACATTGCCCCTCTCACCATGAAGCTCTTCCGCTGGCACCATCCCACCAAGCGGCCCAGGCCTCTGCCGCCCACCCCTGTCCTGCCGCCACCTGGGACTGAGGAGGGCAGGCACCGGTGCCTCTCTGCTCTCACCATGGGAGAAAACTGCCAGCAACAGAAGCAGCTGAATATACTCAAACTCTGCCACCCATCCCTCTCTGAGAGGGCCATGCTAAGGAGGAAAGATCGCTTCCAGCCCAGCAATTCCGCAGTCAGATGAAATAGTACTTATAGGACCCGCTATTGCTGCTTTGATCCACATCGCCGCTGCTGGCAAAATGGCATCTTGAAAGTGCAGATGTAAGACTGGCCTGATGTTTCTGCAGGGCTGCTATTTGGAAGTTATACAACTAATTGAGCAATGCTTTTTCAAAGCCTTTTTCAGAGTAGCAATAGGCTTCACAAACAAAGTCAGCCTCCCATGAGAGCTGCCTTCAACAGAGACAGCACCTCAGAAAGCATCAGGTGGGTAATGGGAAAGTAGAGACACAGATCTTGCACTGAACACTATTAATCGAGCAGAAACATGACTGTATGCTTATGCCTGCTCCACATCAAATTCACCCCTGTTAGCAACCCATGAGTGCAGAGACTTGATATTAATAATAGAGCAATCACAAACTAGCCTAACTTCATCGTTCTATCGTTTCTTTTGAAGGTATGGTGCATAGCCTTGTAGGAGCAGAATGAAATGTACAATAGAAAACCTTCCCACTTCTCTGTCAACAGCAGAGAATCATCAGAAAGAAAGTGAATGGCAAGTGATGCAAAGTCATGAGTTCATTCAGCAAAATGTGGAAAAATCGACCAAGTAAATATTTCAAAAATCGAAGTCTGGAACCATGATGTACCATGCACAGAAAGTTCCATGCAATGCACCATGAACAGAAAGTTCAGGTTTCTGCTGAACTTGCTGTGCAGTACAGAGGACATGATGCTACTAAGGCCAATGATCAGGGAAAAAATCTGTTACAGTTCTACTGACTTTACCAAATTACATATTTACATGAATTTTAATTTTACATGAATTTTCAACCAGAAGCTGATTTTTCCCATTTTCAAAATGTGTTCAATTCCAGTTCTTTAGATGTGCCTACTCAAAAGAAAGAATTGTTTTACTGTATCTGCCAAAGACAGACTGAAAGCACATATGATGAGATATAGAGACAATCTTTTGCATATGTTTTAGTTTTGACCAAAGAGTAAAGTTTCGAGGATTAAACAATTTGGTGGGTTTACTCAGTGATCCTTAATCTGTTTAGATGGCCTGAATTTTAACTGTTTACTAAAATATTTTCAGGTAAGCTACTAAAACAGGCAAGTCCTACAAGACTGGACTTTTGTAATTCAGAAGCAAGATGCATGTAGTTTACAGATAAAAAAAATTACATTGATGTTTTCAGTGTGCTAAAGCTGTGCTTTTAAAAAGAAAATGTACGCCACAAACCTACACTAAAGGGTTTATTACGGCTTCTTAAAGCCCAGGACCCTCAGTCTTCCCTCTCCCAACTTGATCTACTTTCTTTTCTCCTGCTGTTCCACTGCCAGGAGTTTCAGTCCTGGAGTGTCTAAATTTCAAGTAGGTTTTTGTGTTTCTGGATTGTCAGACTACCGTGTTAGATTGTGAATCAGCCAGCCTAGCTGTAGGGTTGTACTCAGTTATCTTTGCAACCTTTTTTCTTTTAAGAAGCATTAAAAAGCACCACTGCATGCATCAGGCACTCCAAAAGAAAGAGAAGGAGTAAGAAAGTCAATAGAGGCTCCTGTTTTAAGTTCTGAGGTTTTTGTTCTTTAAAGCATAATGAAATGAAGGGAGGGGACACACACTTCCACAGGCCAAAGATAGCAAAAAGCATCTTCACTGACACGTTGCAAAAACCTAGCAGTACATGTATGCTTTTGTATTCAGATTTACAAACATGCGAAGGAGGAAACAGCGGGACATCAGTGAAACCACAGGAAGTGGTCTGACTGCTAATGGTCTAATCCTGGACTGTCAAGTCCTAGGAATTAAAATAGCTTTTTAATTTCCACAAACCACCATCCCTGATGCAGCATATTCGCATATTCAACAGCAAAGTGCCTTAGGATATTTATATGAATCCTTTAGATAGCAGAGATGAGAGAAAAAGGAGCGGGCAAGCTAACTGCCAGCTGCCAATTCACTGAACAGAAATAATTAAGGTAACCGGGCTGCACACAGCAGATTTTGCATGCAAACTACTACAGCAAGAGCTGCAGACAACCAGAGGCCGGGAGGGAGGAGGCCATGCTCTGAAGCGGTCCCTCCGGCCAGCTCAAAGCTGAACAGAGAAGCTGGATGCAGGGATCTAGCAGGGGCAGGGGTTTTGCCTGAAGAGCCAGCAGGACATGATGCAGCAACCTTGAAAAAGGAAACGGCTTTATAAGGAAGATGAACATCCTTGAAGGAAAGGAAATGCACCATTTTTAAAGTCTCCGCTATTTCAGTACTGCAGGGGACATGTGCTGACTCTAAATAACAATGCCCTACTTCTGCAAAAATGTATGGTGACTTATGTCATACATCTAGGTATCTGCAGTGTTGCGGATATGTAGTGTTGTGCCACAGGTCCTCTTCTGCTCCATGATCCTACATCTCAAACCTAAACTGTAGCAACTGATTTCCAACCAGTTGCATCCAGAGCAGGCAGCATGTGCTGTGTTTGGGTAGGTACCTAATAGCAGGGCCCCATGGCCATGAAAACACATGTTTGGGCAGGGCCCCTATACTAATCCTGACCAGGAAACCATCGTACATCAAGGAGCCGGAGATCCACATAACAGTTAATGTCAGTAGGCCTAGGCCTGTCCTGCCCATCCAGCGCTGGCTTCAGGCTGTGCTGCACAAATCCTTGGCTGTAGGACAAACGCAGCCAGCTTCTAGTAACAAGGAGCCTGCAGGCAGCACCCACTCTGTACCAGCAATTATGCTGCCTGCTTGTCCTCATGTTTATCTAGAAGTGCAGCAAGAAGTTCTCATGTGAACCTCCATTCTGCTTGGAATGGAGTGGAAATGATTACTAGAGTTGATTTCTTGCAAGAAAATCATATAATAGCTTGAATGACCAAAACGGGGGAGCCTCTCCACAGACAGGATCTGGGCAGCACCATGGGAAAACCCATCCGGGCTCCATCTGATGCTGCTCGAACGCAGGGTACCCAGCATCTGAAGGGACATACAATTCACTCGCTATGTGTATTCTTCTTTTTACTTTATCTTATTAAAACACCTATTTTATTAAGCTATTTGTTATCAGGCCTTTCTTATTGAGATCCAGAAAGAGCCCTGCACTGTGTCTCTTATCTCACACCCCTGTGCAGAAGATCCTCTACCCATCCCATCCTACCGCCTGCCTGCACACCCTCCCTCACCCTCCATTACAAGAAGCCTCACAAGTTCCAAGAAAAGGCCACAGGGATCTATACAAGGAAATAGAGAAATACACATAAATCTTGTGATATTTTGTCTTATACATTAGCCTCTTAGCTCCTTCTCAAGACCTTACCTACTTGATAGTAAATCCAATTACGCCTGGTCCTCCTGCGCAGAAGCCGCTGTCAGTAAGCTTTTAATGTAAAAACTAAAAGCTCCTGAGTGTGCTGCTGAAACCCAAGACCAGCAGGATGCCTGCTTTCTAAGAGGATTGCATCCTCCCTGAGCAGCGTTTAACAGAGTGCTTCAGACACAGCCCATTCAGTGAAAGAGAAGCTGACATTTTTGCCAAAGAACGTGCATTGTAGAGCACAGGCATTGATTTCTCCCTAAAGAGATAATACGTCTACTATTCAATCAGGTTTTTTTTTTTTAAATAATACAAAGCCATTATTTCCATTTGAGCACTTTTGTCTCTACAGTGCTACATTTGTATTTTTTGTTCACATGTATATACACAGGTTCCGAAAGCCAAGGGTGGAGGGGCGAGGGCTGCCGGGCTGCCTCCCCAACACCAACAGGCGAAAGGTGCCCATACCGGCCTGCTTGTACCAGCTGCCCCAGAAGCAGGCTGATGCCTAGATTCCCACCTGGTAGCACAGTGGGCACAAAGTGGAGAAAGGAAAAAGCTGGCTGCCTTTCCAGGGTTCGCTAGAAGTTGACAGAAGCTGCTGTCCCTCACTCTTGACCACAGGATAAAGGGGCTGAAATGTCTTCCCTGATAAATCTGTGCCTCTGCTAAATCAAGGTTCCTCTGGAAACACAAAGTATTCACACAAAGGGACAGGGAGAGTAATCGCTGTTAGAAATACCCTTCCCTACTGCAACAGCTTCTCCCTTTCCTCCTGACATTCAATCCTTAACATTTGCTCTTGCAATGCATTATCACATGTATCACAAATATCTCGCATACTAACATTTATTTAAATAAATGCCATTTATTTAAACAAAATAATAACAGGACACTTCAAAGGATGTACTATCTTTACTGACTTCTTAAGGGACCCTGCCCCACTTAATGGTGTAGGAGAAATCACTTATTTCATTTTGCTCCAACTGTCCCTTTTGTGGAAATACCTATTATTTAAGTTTTGAAAGGCCATCAGACAGAGGCAACAATGTAGTGCTGTATCTCTAGTCATCAGAGAAAGAAAGAAAAGAGAGGTATTTGTGCACATGGCATTTCTTTGAAGTTCCTGTACATCTTCAAAGACAGTCTATATTACAATAGAACTATTTTCTTTTCTATCACCATGACAAATACATGATGCATAATTATGTGGAAAGACTCAGTCCACATGATTGATACTTCCTTGCATCAAATCCATGCAAATGTTTAAGGGAGTTATATCTCAGTTCACATTGGAGGGTAGAGGAAAGGGAAGGAGTTACATTTTCATACAGTGAGGGAGAGGCACGTTTTTATTACATAGCTGTACACTGCACATTAAAAATGCAGTGACTTTCTATATAACTATGCAAGTTATAACTTGATTATACACACAAAAATAAGTACTTGGGATGATTAAAATGTAGTATTCAATTAAGTACTTTAAAAATGCAGCATCAAGATGGTATGGGATTTTTTCATATATGAGAAGATAGAAACTTCACTTTAAGATACTTAAGCTGTTTCCTGTTAAAAAAACCCTTATTGATATAAACTGCTCAAGACATCCAACAAAAAAGCACAGCTAGTGGAAAGCAAGCACTGATTATAATTCTGCTGCTCATCTCTTGGTTTTTGTATACGGTTCTTAAATTACTGCTCCTACCATCTTACTGTGAGGCACCAGAACCTGAACAGCTGGAAGCACAGTCTTCCCTGAAAGCACTGTATACACCAGGCATACACAAAAAGCACTCCTGTGCTCTTGTATAATTTAATATCTTAAATCTCTAGTACCTGTTGGGATAATCAAATTGCATTAATTGGTATAGAAGATTTTAGTGCAACAACTGATGTCCTGTCTAGTCACCTCACTACGATGGTCCTCCTGCTACACCTTGTAGGATTACTTTCATAGCCCAGAGATGCCAGCTTTGGGAATGCTTTTGCAACAGTAGCATCTGGCCCCTTGGCACACTCCTCTTCAAACTGTGCCAGCTCTGCAGTTGCCTTAAGGTACATCAAAAGGTCAGAAAGCTAGTAAGATAGTTCACTACCCTGGACATCAGTTCTCCTCTGTCAGCAATCTTCAGATTTGTCCTCCCTCACTCTTCTTTCAAAGCATCTGGCATCTTGGTACCTTCCTTTCTTACACATAAATGTCAAAGCCTTGTGCCTATGTCTCAGAATCGTGATAAGAAAAGCCTCTGATTTTGCTAAGCAATTAATTTTTGAAAAGTCTTTCATAGCTGGGGAAAAAAGGTAGGGAGTGGAAGGAAGTGGGAAGGAGACTCATTTCAGACAGTAAATCCCTCCAGGTATCCAACTGGAATTGCAGATAAGTATCCGAAACAATTATTCAATATCAGCCTTGCAGGTAACTTGCATACAAGCAAGGGATGCTCTTCTGCTTTCGCACATTCATTCCCCTGGGCACAGGCTGTGCACCTTGCCTTGCAGAATCAGCAGACGCTTCCAGCTAAGCTCTTTCTGAAAAGTATTCCCAACAGTTTCACAGGTAGCGTCAAGATACGCTTTTACACAGATTAGTTCCTTGATGAAGCCACTTTGACAAAATGAAAATGGCATTACTGGCAGCCAGACACTTCCTTATTAATAGATACCAGCTACCCACATTCTAACCTGGTCAAGTAGACACTATTGAAGATTCCATCACCCAACACAATGATCAGCTCCATCCTCCTCATCATTATACACTTGACAGATGGATTTCAGAGAGAGATGCAATTTAGATCCAAGTAGGAAAGGGCACATTTCTAATGGCCTCCTTCATTCCCTGCCCATTGTGCAGACACACTTCTACTAGGGATGAGATTCCCTGTGGAAATCAGAAGCCTTGTATCAATTCAAGAAACTTTCTCTGTTGCCAACGTTGTGTAACTAAGGAGTAAAAATAGGCTTGTAATATATATATATACACACACACACAAGTGCGTGTATATATATATATACATACACGAACTATCTTAATGCTTTTGGTGCTATATATTCAACATACCACTCAACACTAGTTTTTAAGTCATTGCATCTGAAGATCATGAACAGTTTTCTAGTCACTTGGTAATAAAACATTTGAAAATCAAGCTTGGAAACAGGATTTTCCCCACAGGATATTAAAACAAACTTTTTAGTGCTATTTCTGGCTGAAAAATTAAGCTGAGGTTAAGTTGTAGTTTCTACAGAACATATTATTTGTGAACATATTCCCCCCCTCCCAGATAAATACATCTTCAATAGTAATTGTATCAGCTTCTCTGAAACCAGAATGTCTCAATCTGAAATTTTAGATTTAGATTTCTTCTGGAACTCATAGCTATGTTTCTGTTATACAGACTTTATTCAACTACATCATTTAATCTAAATTATTTAAGAAATGCAATTCTTAGACATATCTTTGTTTATTTTCAGGTTATCAAGACGCTGAAATACGCAAAAAAATCTGTAATAGTCCAAACCTGAATATTTACATTTTCAATTTCTACATAAACTTGATGGTCCCAAAGCCCTTTAGACATGAATTGCACTTTGCTAACCTCCAATAAACAAGGAAGCAATAAAGCATTATGCTGGAGCACACACTTTCTGAGCTTCAAGTTCCAGATTTCAGGCACCAGAAAGATTAAAAAGGATATAACTCCCTTGTACAACAACTCAAATCAATGAACAGTGGTGGAAGAAGCTATTCTTGTCTTAATGAAGAACAGCAGTGGCTAGTGGAAACACAGCGCGAAACCATGCTCAGCTGCAGCAGCGGACAAGGCCAACCACAGATTAACACAAATGAGTGGGCAAGCCTTCCATTAAACCTGGGCTGACAAGCCCAAATAGCGTATAGCTGCGCAGAAATGCAATCTCCATACCACTACCAATTACTCTGAAATGTAGCACAGTACACCAAGAGGTCTCTTGCTCCAGATACAGGAGTAAGCTATCCCCAACTTTGCCTTTTTAACTTCTCCTGAAAAAGATAGAGTAACTGTACCCTTTCTATAGCCTTTTATCTATCACCAAAAAACCAGCGTCACAGTAAAGTCAGCAGAAGGGGGTACATGCCTTTCCCTCAGTATCTCACTCTGATTCAAGCAAAATTTGTTTGAAGAACTGATGAGGGTTGCCTTACACTAATGCATCAGATCACGATCTGCAGCTGAAGCTCAGGCTCATGTTCGCTGCTCACACAGAGTCAGTCACCTCCATGTGAAGGAGACGATAGACCTGTAGACAGGTCATGTCTAAAACTACCTCAGGTTTTCCTTCAGTTCCTGCTAGCTGGAGCACTAGGAAGTTATTCATCTGCTTAAAAATAAGTTGGTGTTCAACCACTTCATCCCAACTATTAGTAACAGGTTGGGCAAGGCCCCTTGGTAGCTTCCCAGACATGGGCCAAGTTTTGAAAGTCAAGGAAAGTGGTGAAGACTAATTCGAATCTGGCCAAACTCCCCCCCGCCACAGCACACTGTGGATGAGTATTTGCATTAATGTATGACCATCTGTGGTATGAGTCGTCTTCTGTTTTCCTAGAGTGAATATGAACAATATCATCTTGAGGAACCAAAGAACGTCTTTACCCATACAACATGCAAGCATAGACACCTTTTGTAAGGTAATTCACACATCCAAGGAATTATTTTGGTCTCATACAAAAACCTTTCCTGGAAGGACCATTAGCCCAAATTCTGATTCAGAAAAGTTTTAAGAATACCTAAAGAAAGTAAAATAAATTTATTTTTGCAACGGACCATATCAAAGTAACAACATGTTCATACCAAGTTTTAGTCATATTTTCAAAGTGATAAATGTCTCAGACATTTCCACTTAAAACAATCCAACATATCATAAAAAAAGAAAGACACCAGTCCATAAGGCAATCAATAACACTCAGTTCCTTTAAAGATAAATTTAGCATTAAGAAAAACACATCCTATTTTACAGAATCAGTCTTATTTATTGGGGAAAGATAAAATTCAAACAAGAGCTGTGAAATCAAATGAATAGTCTTTCCTACAGAATCATAGATGACTGACCAACCTTTCCATATGTCATTTTTGTTCCATACAGATCAGTAAATTCTTTGATAATGCACCTGTCATTCTTAATCAGAATTTGATCTAAAATATTCATTATGTACCCAAGATTGACTTGACTCATGTCTCAGAGACCGTCTTGAACCTTTCCCTTCAAAGAAGCTAGTGGTATAAAATAACACAGTAAATCTCTGTTCAGAAAGACAGCAATCTTATTTAGCATTTAAACATACTTCACAGGAACAGATTCAAGTACTTTTTACCACTCCTATGATTTAAAGATCCTAATTAACATCAGTTTTATTTCCCAAAGGAAAACATCTGCTCTTGGTGACAAAGTGTTTTCAGAGCACTCCACAAACTGAAAGCTGAACTGAGCAGTACCACATGCACCCATAGCAAAGCTTTCAAAAACCTTTCGGGGGGAAAGAAAAAGGAAAAAAGCAGCTTTAATTGGATAAGAGTGAAGAGTGAGTGGGCCAGTAACTGCTCCATACACTAGAACACAGAGCTCACAGACACACAAATCACTACAGAGACTCCTTCACAGCCCTGGAAACACTAACACTAGGCAGCACAAATTCTAAAGATTTTGAGGTTCTTTTCTGGATGTAAGGCATTTTGTTTGCTTTTCATTAGAATTTAAATAACAGAAAAAACAATTCTTAGTTCAACTTTTATATACATATAAACAAGAACAGATTGTATTTCCTGACCCTATAGGGACTTACATCTCCCAAGGAATGCTAAAAGAACATAGCAAAAAAAGAAGTCAGTGAAAATTACCGTGCAGTCTATATATAGCTATATTGTCAAAAAGCTTAGGCAAATAACCCTTAACTGAAAACTAAATGTAAGGAATAGATTTTTTTAAAAAATCTACTTCTAACCAGAATTTTTAAACAGAAGTTAATTGCATGGAGTTCTAGTGCAAAGTTTCATAGTCAGATAAACACTATAATTTAAAAAAGAGACTGAAGAGACCAAATTTCTGTTGTTGCATCTCATTGGAATACCGAAGTGATACGACAAACAATCAGGTAAAATATATATAGTTTTTACAGACACTTACTTAAACGGTGTGAACAGAAATGACAGCGTAGTTTCCTTTTTCTGACTCATCTTAACCTGCATTAAAAAAAGCATTAAACCATTATATGCAAGTTGCAACAAGACTAAAAATTGCATCAGGAATTAAATCACAGAAGAGTTCTAAGACTTTGGAAAAGGAATGAAATCACACTGTCAATATATTGTCCAGGAAACTGGGTGTTATGCTCCCATATGTGTAACTCTTCTGAGTTCCTGGAAAGCCAGACCTGCTCTAAAGTAGGTAAAATAAACCACTCCCCAGCCAGTGATTTTCACAGAAGGACTTCTACAGTTTGCAGGATAAAGCAAAGATATGGCTAGAAGTGCTACCAGACTTCAGTGACAACCTCCCTCGATGAAACCAGTATTATTTACACCAGAGGGCAAATAGTACACTGTGGCAACACTGCCGAAGCAATGCTGTTAGACTGATTAACCTGCACACGGATAAAAATAGAAGATTTTGATGCTGTCAGAGCCACTTTGCCCAAGGCGCTTCAAAATATCTTTACGGCCTCCTGCAGCAGCCTGACTTGAGTCTGACTGTTGGCATAAAGCGCAGATAGGAATTTTCTAAGCGTACTGCTCCCAAAACCTGACAGCTTGAAGTAGCAACCCGCACGTCTCCCTGTCCATCCAAGGCAACATCCTCTCCAGGGAGTACAAACTGTGGTCAGGTCAGTCCATCACAGGAACAGTAAAACCCCACTTGGCATATCTAAGCTAGCGCGCTACTTCTGCTTCAGCAGAGAAATGCAAAGGAAATTCACATGATCCTTCCAAAACAATGCTAGAAACAAGCCAGCCAACAAGAAAATAGATAATTTAGCACTACAAAATGACAGAATAAAAAAAAACTTAAAGAAAAGAAAGACCAGAACTTTTTCTTTTTTTGAATAATCATCGAGACACCAATTTAACTGAAAAAGACCCGAGTCACATCCTTAATTCTTAGAGCAGAGGTCTTCCAACTGCGGAGGTTATACCAGCACGCTTCAGCTTCGCAGCCAGCCAGCCAGTCACTGCCCCTGCTACGTGCCAGCTTTCCACCACAGATTTGGAAGTGACTCTGCTGCTGACACTGCCAACCTGGTATCCACACAAACTACATTTGGGAACATGGCATCCAAGGAACAGAAGGTGCTGATGGTGCTAATCTCTTGAAGGTACTCTCAGGCTAGTTTCTTGTTCCATCATCGTCACACAGATTTCCTAACAGGGCAACAGTTCTCTCTCTCAGCTTCCTGTTCGTGGAAAAGATGGTTTTCCTTCAGAGCATTTATATGTCTTGCCAAAACTGAGATTTTTGGATTTGGGACTGTTTTATTCCACAGTTGAAAAGCATCTAGTGAAACATCACCTTTTTTTGCTTGGACTGCATATGTGTTCTCATAATACCATAATATCTGATATTAGATGAATCAAGGCAGAGAAGCCAGAGATGAACACTTGCAGAGCAAAACAACAGATACGACAGCATTAGCTAAAAGTTAATTAGGCCACTAATTTCATTTCTTTAATGGACAGGTGCCTGTTACCTTTTTGATCTGTTTGTGTACTGATCCTGACTTAGAGCCTTGTCTCCCAGCCCCTGTTGCAAAGGCAGTATTTCTCCTTTCAGGTATCAGAACTCAGATTCTACCTACACATTGCAAGTAGGTTTATATTAATATCAATAAACATCAAAAGAATCAAGAAAAAAGTTACTCATTCTTCTTACAAAAAAGGTGTTTATTAAAGTCTTTCAAACTTCTTCAGATACGGCTCACAGCTAGTCAATCAACACCACCCAGTATGTGCATTCAATTTTAGTCCTTTGAATTACAGCATGCTATATACAGCGTACATCCTAGTATAATTATTTTTTACACACAGCAACACCTATTATTCAAAGAAATATTTTTCTTTACCGTATGTTTAGTTACCTTAAATTGCTCAAGAATCTGAACAGCATTGGTGAATATGCTCTCTGCTTTGAAATGAGCACTATTGTTCAGATATTCAAGAGGCAGAGTTCCCTGGGGAAGAAAAATACATATATACATAAAAAAAATTCAAATGAAGAAAGAGGAATTTCTCTAACTGAATGGCAGGCCAAATGAGCAGTAAGAATACTTCAAATTACTGCTGAAATAACTACTGTAACTCCTTTGAAAATTCTCTTCTCACATAATTTCTCAACATTACAGGGACTGTTCATAATATCCCAGCTCATACAGAAATGCAAAAAAGGTAAATAATGGAAGTCATTATTAGAGTATATACTATACAGTAATACAACCTCAACTTTTAATGAGAAGCCATATTTGAAATACCTAAAAGTCTTCCATCCAAAGACTTGCTTGGGCCTGACTCACCCAGTACTCGTGATAGGAAAGCAAGCAGTTCCCGTGCCACCCTACGCTGGGCAGCTTTCCTTGCATGACCAGCAGTGAGTGCAGGACAGGGGGACAGAATTTGGGGCAGAGTCTCCAGAAGTATTTCGAAAAATGTGCTGTAAATCGCTGTTTTACAAATGAAACAAGCAGCATGAAAGCACACTAATGTAATGCTAATTGTTGATTACATATTTATGAGACAACCTTTGGACTACATAATAATATAGAAAGGAAATTCAAAGAAAAAGCCATATCACAGTGAGGGCACTCACTGTTCACTCAATTAGAGGCACAAGATACCATCTGAAGAAAGTACACTAGTTTAAACAAGAAATAATTAAACATTAAATTGCAGGAACCAGCTTGTTTACAGGCTCAGCTTTCATGACCAAAATCAAGTGTTATTCAAACCATATTGCATTTTTACTATCCCTAAAAAACAAAGTAACAAAAAACTTTTATGTAGCTCAAGAGTATAAAGTTGCAGATTATAAAAGGATCAGCTGCCTTTCCAATTGAAAGCACTATACAATATAATAAAAGATTGCGTTTATGCTCCAAACTGACGACATACATATAAAGCTAAAACTACATATAGCCTCCATATAGCAGTTACTATAGCAGTTTTCCAAATTTATAACCTTTCCCCTCACACACCTCAAGTCTTGTCCCCAACACCTCTTTGCGAGAAGGTTTCTACAACATAGAAAAACATTTGTTCTTCTTACCACAGAATTCAGGGGGAAAGGCACACCGATAAGGGAAGCCATCAACGGTGCAACATCAGCCTGTGCAAACAGAAGCATCCTCATTTTAAGATAGTTCCAGCTTCTAGAGCTAATAAATTCAGTTTAATTTTAACGTTTCTGCATTTGCAAAAGGAAATGGTATAATACTGTGAAGTTCTGACAGAAAACTCCTTTATAATATTTGTTTAGTTTCCAGTAGTCATCATAGCATGATTAGATTCAAAATCTGAGGCTCTACTACTGATAAAGCTTCAAAAATGCATTTAGTTTAAAAACCAAATATAAAACCCCACAGCATTTATTTGCAGGAATTCAGTACCTCCTTCACTGCACTCAGAGGCATACCGCTTTTTATGACTATTTATAGCACAGAAAGAACTAATTTCATATTTACAGTTTTAAGCAGTACACCGAATATACTGCTTTTCACAGCACTCCTTATCCTGTGTTTCCACAGTGCCCATTACTCACCTTCCTCCCTTCAGAGAGCGATTCTGCACTTTTACTCATGCCCCAGTCAACCCTCAGCCAGGCCCCTCAATCTACACCAAGGCTTCTCATAAAATGTTACCATTACCTTCTACTTGTGATGATAAACACTGACTCTCACCAGGTTTGTATTTTCCTTTATATTAAAACTATGCACCGAAATTCTTTTTTCCCCAGCATAAATCTGAAGAAACTATACTGAAGCCACAGGCACTGCTCCAGCCTCAGATCTACTGTGCAGAAGGAGACTTGAAACCATTATTTGTAGAGGACAATAGACTTGTAATATAATAGTAAGCAGAAGTCTAGTTTGCTATTTTTACCCATAGTCCCAACACGTACTATAGGACAAAAGCTCTGTCTTTGGGGACTCCATTACCCAGAACAAGGCGACACCCGAGACTCTTCTATACAGTCTCAAAATAAGATCCCCATAACTCCTGCCAACCTTGAGAGTAAAAATTCATCCCTAATTTTGTACCAGGGCTTTGCTGAAAGCAGCTGATCCAGAACATTCCCAACTTCAACCTTCTAGCACGAATTTATTTCCCTTGTTTGAGCAGGTTTGGAATCTGTTATTAATCTATTGGATTTCATAGGATGACAGGAAGTAAGAAGCAAACAAGCTTTAGGTGCACACATGTATGTGCGTTATCATCATGATTTAAAAAAAGCTTGGCCGATTTAGTGTCAAGGGTTAAGTTGTCCACCTTTTTTTCTTTCTTTACAGCACAAATTGTCTAAATTGCTAAGTGGCTGGGCCATAATCACAGACCCTGTTGAAAAAAAACCACAGTTTAACAGTATAGCAAGAACTGGTTTTGATTCAATAATGATAGCAACTTCTGGAAAAAAGTGACAAAATACAGACACTGAAATAGATAGCTCTGAAAAAACTACACTGAACATACACATGGATAACTTAAGTGTAGCAAAAAGCATACAGCAGATGCTCACTAACTTGGGAAACATGGACATCAGACCATGCTTTCTTTGTGTTTAGCTGGCCACCTTCACAGGAGATACCGAGGAGGTGTAAGCTCAGCTCCAGAACAGTTTTGAAGTAGAAAGTAGGGGGAAAGCATCACAAATTAATTCTAAAGGTTTGCAAAAGCAAATCCCACTCTGAAAACACATTAGATGCTATTCAAATTACTTTCAGATAATGCACTAAGCTTTCAGGGAGTACCTGGCATATTTCTATGAGTACTGCACTCTTTCTACAATGGCATATGATCATATAACTAAAAATGGTGTGATAATGCATCTTTAGGAAGAGAAGTTGTACATAGCTGCCACATCTTAACAAGCAGTTTAAACTTTTTCATATTATGTTCAGTATAGGTGCAGTTCTTGCAACTCTTCAACACTTAAGAAACACATTCCAGGGAAATGCTACGTCAGTGTGATCATTCATTCAAATTCCATCAATCAGTTTAAATCACACAAAACTCATAATTTAAGGTGAAAATTTATGAGCTATGAAATTAGGTATGTTTGATACCTGATTGACATCAAGCCTCTTCAAGTTCTCCAGTTTCCATTCTGCAAGAAACAATAGAGCACATGAACAGCTAATCTACATGGATTTGAAAGGGATAATTCAGTTGACATTTAACGTCTTGTTGCCATTTTCCGTAAAGTGTTGGTACTAAAGAAAATTATAATTTGGCTGTAGGATGCTAGCTCAAGAGGGATTACAGATGGAACTCAACAGGCAGAAACAATAAAACGCATTCATTTCAGTTCACATTTTCTTTTATCCATCAGGATAAACTGCTGCCTGCAATTGTGACCCAGATCAGTTGAAGAAAGTCCAAGGTTTTATTTTTTTCAGTACAGTATAGAAAGTGATGTATTACCTCCTGTGCCAACTAAAAGATTCAAACGCAGGTTTAGGAGAAGGGCTGTTTAAATCTCTTCAATAGTTTTTAAAAAAGGTTAATCCAAGGTCCCCCATATGCTGGTACAGAGTGGTACAAACATACTTCATGTCTGCCATAAGCAATACCGGCCAAGAGCAAGCTCAAGGGAAAAGTTCAATGATTTAGCAATCAGAACAACTACAACAAAGGCAGAGACAAAGCCAAATCTACAAGCCCCTAAAGCTGTGGTGCATCATACAAAAAGCTGGTTCAAAGCCGTATTTTCCTGCTCTCCATTAGCCTCTAAGGAAATAAAGAGGAAATTGCCTGTTTTCTTTGTGGGTAGGGAGTTATTTAAGTACAGAGTTTAGAAGGGTTTGGGTCCCCCCCCCCATGTCTTCTTTTCCTAATGTTTAAATTTGCTGCCCCACTACCCACAGCAATAATATGAGCAGGAAAAAAAAAAAAAAAAAACAACCAACAAAAACAAAAAAACCCCCAAAACACCCCAAAAAAGATAACACACAGCTTTTTTTTTTTTTTTATTCAAGCTTAAAAAAAATCAGATACAAAGGAAAACATGACAGGGGCTGAAACAGATTTGCTGATACAGTACTTAAAATACTGTCAATGATCTACCTAGAGCAGATCGCAAGTACAGCAGTAAAGGCGTCGGGGGCACCTACCCTCAACTTGGGAACCAAACTTAATGTTAGCACCAGGGGCACAGCCACCTTCCTCAGCATGCACAGAAAGCTAAACGGGCCAGACACTGCCCTCCTAATGCCACTTGCTGAAATGGCACCGCAGAAAGAGCACAAACGGAAACAGGAGTCCGCCTAGCACCTCAGACCATTGACGGTGTAGCCACGTTGCCCAAAATTATCATTTGGGTTCATATGAAGTAGAAGTTTAAATGCACCAGAAACAGGCTTCATGAAAAATACTGGTAAGCCATCGCTCAAAGGTCTGGCTCAACCTCATTTATTTTCTCCAAACAGGCATTCAAATCCTAGACCATACCATCCTTTCTCCATCTTTTGATACAGCCTGTCTGTGCCAGACCCAAACCTGTCTCAGCTGAAAACAGCCCAAGACAGGAAACATCCACATTTGCAGTATTGCATGTACCAAACTTATTTTCAGCAACTAGTTCATACCACTGCTAGCTTCGGGGATCTGAGTACAGGTCCACTGTTATTTCGTCCCAAGAGCACCCTGAAGAGCTGCCATGTACCTTAACAACAGCGAGATATACCATTACAGCAAGTTCCCATGGCAACGCAGGGGAAGTATGATCAGCATTAATCACAAATTGTGTTAAACTCACACCAAAATGGACAAGTTTGCTTCCTTTTGCTTCCCAGAAAAGGAAATGGGTTTATATGTCCAGAGATATAGACTCTCACCCATACTTCTATTATATAAATGCACTGTTTGTTTTCCTTTAAATAACATTTTCCAATGAAAAGTGTTGGAAAACTGTCTACACGCACACAATGTGCTTAAGGTAGGAAGAAACTGTAGCTCGGCTAGAGAAACATCTAGCTTTGCCAGAAGCTTTTACATCTCTGCTTCCCCTACTCAGATATTCCCCAAAAGGCACAGAGTTGAAGACATCTGCCTTGGGCCAGGAGCCGTAAGACACTGAGCCCAGGAGCTCCCGAGGACCGGGACATACCTGCAGAGCGGCCAGTCCGGGCTGTCCTCCCGGGAGCGAGATGCCTTGGGTGTAGGTGCTGCCCATCCTGGTTGACAATTCCAGCTCACTGTCTAAGTTTCCTGTACAGTGCTCAGCACAGTTTTCCACGTGCTTGATAGGGTTTTTTTTTTTTCCTGTATCCTGCCCTGCTTTTACTGCAGCCCGCTGGGCAGTCAGATGCAAACAGTCCAGGGGAAACAGCAGGGAAGCACCGGTTCAAGAAGAGGCTGAGGATGAGGTTACACGAGCCAAAGAAAATCTCACATAAAACCCCAGAGAAGCAAAAACAGTGAAGGGGTACACCGAGCTCCCTCAGCCGCGACAAAGCAGGCTGAGCCCTCTCCAAAACAGGGACGTGTATAGATGAAAACAACCACCCCACGTCCTTCTGCTGCGGGAGGCTGTGCGTTCACTTACAAGCTTCTCTGGACTTGCGCCCCAAGGCCACCCGGCGGGGCCTGCGCTGAGAAGCCGGAGAGCAGCTCTGTATTCTCTTTCTTTCTGAAGAAGGGTCAAGCCAACAGCCAAACGGGTAATACTACACATTGCCCACAGGATGCAGGGCTGCCGTCACAAATCTCTCCAAGATGATTGCATGGCCAGGCCTGAGGGAAGGCAGAGCACAGGTGAAGGGACTGATGAGGAGAAGGCTGTCATCCCAGAGCAGACACCGTGCCCTTCCGGCCATCCAAGGAGCACATTAATCCTTGCATGACAAATTGGACAGACTAAGTCCTGCCTGTTGGCACCGCCTTTGGAGGTTATCAACCCTCGATGGCAATGATGAGAAGAGAGACAATTCACTGAGCTGCCTACAGCCTGCTTGCACTGAACAGAGCATAAGAAGTTTGTCAGCATTAGAAATACTCTGTGGTTGCCATGCACTCTTAACTCAGAGAAATTAGGAAGGATTGTCAATAGATGCAAGAACCTGAACACTGGTGCATGCAACTGCAAATATAAGTCGACACCCACATCCATCAGTGACACAGCAGTCTTGAAAACGCTCTCCTCTCCTGCACACAGTCTCAACTGCATTTGTATGGAGCAGGAAAGGCAAATTCAAAAGAACTTTTCAAGAGACCTCTTTTAAGCATCTTTTCTTTCATATGTTAGCTTTGTGAAAATATCTGGGATTGTAACTTAACGGAGTAGCTGAACTGTATCGACTTGCAAAAGTGCCAAGTTCCATTTCAACAATTTTTTCTTTACTTTTAAGCTACATAGCCTACTAGAAGCTATAATGTGCTACCATAAAGAGAACAGTCACTTTTTAAGAAGATACTTATTACTCAAATAGAGATTCAAACTCCCAAGATACTCAGAGAGACTCAAATCTCCAATAGAGATTATCCCTAGCAATTAAGAACCTGTAAAGATAGTGCCTAAACAGAACAACAACATGCTCGACAGCTGGAAAGCTGCAGAGCAAGTCCAGAATGAAGGGAAGAGTTTCTGGTGTTTGCTTTGGGGTGTTTGTTTTTTTGTCTGGTTGTTGGTTTGTTTTTTTTTTTTTTTAAACCAACAGAAGGAAAATATGAAGCAGGCACAGCAGGGTGCACATTCCCTCCTTTAAGAAAATACACATTTCCTAACATATGACAGCCAAAAAGCTTTCCCTATTCTGTACCTGGAAGTCAGCTCAATACTCATCCTTTTTGAAATGCTCTCACACAATTTTCATCATTACTTGAAGTCAAACACTGAGGTTTATACTAAAGCTGGTGAGAATCAAGGAAACTGACAGCTGTAAAAATCAACTATTACAGATCAACCCTCAGAGACTTCAAGTGTCCTTAGAAGTCTAGCAGATCAACCATCACAGACACCAAAATCAGTTGGTTTTACTCTGTCTTCTATTTTCTATTCTACATCTTCTTTTCAATTTTGTCAGAGATGTCATAGTTGCATAGCAGCAGTTAATCACAAAGAGTGAAATGTTAGCATGGTCTATATCTGAGAAGTCCTGTTTGTTTAATCTGTTACCAAATACCTTCTCAAGAGCGGGGCGGGGTTAAAACCTCAGGGCTGAAGTCATTTTTGCCTGTTTTCTCTTCGCCACTGTAGCTTGACAAACAATCCAATAAAATAGAAAGTCATTACCTCATTGATCGCGAGTAACAACCTGAGAGATTCAAGGCATCTTAAGAAACGGAGCAGGCTACAAGAATGGGGCACATGAAAGAGGAAGAGCTTGCACAGTTTAATCACATATGGTTCTAGAAATCCATTGATATTTCAGTAAGCCAGTATTTATTACATTATATTTTTGAAATAGTAAAAATGAATTCTTTTTTAAAAAGTTTACTCTTCTTAAATAAATTACAAAGGGGAAAAATAATGGTAAAGAGCCACAGTTTTTCATTGAGAAAGACTGTTTACATTTCCACAACAGCCACAAGGATGCAAGTGATACAAGACAGCCCCTGGAAAGTCCCCAGGGTTGTACCGTGAAGCTAGGAAAGACTCTTAGGACATGTCAACTTATAATGTTTCTGTACAAATAGCTTTTAACCTCTGGGAGTCTTCCTAAGAATTAAGTCTCCTCTGGAACTAAGTTTTAGGAGTGTGAATAGCCTCCTGTACCCAAAGAGAGAAAGCCTTCAATTCCATGATTGGAGAAGAAAACTGACTCTGATATTATCTACCCGATTTTGCAATATCCTTCATAGGCATGCCCTGTCACCTTTTCTTTCCACACCACACAAAGCAAGTCATATTTACTGTAATGGAACAGATGTCAGTGAAGATCAACAGGTTAAACACCTCCCTTTCCACCAAAATCTTGCACTTAAGTTTTATATTTCACCTACCTTTCAAAAAGTTGTCTTCAAAGAACTGTGATGTGACTTTCTGGGGATAATTCACTCCAGCACCCCAAACAATCAGTGGTGTTAAAGTTTCTGAGGGATGACCAGCTCCATGGGATCCTAAGATACACCAAACCAAAAAAAGTGTGAACTTTAAGACACATAGCGTAAAACCAAACAAAACCTTACAGAGAACCTATTCCAGCATCATAGCTTATTTTTATGCCACTAACAATAAAGGCTAAATTCAAGTTGCAAATTAGGAAATTGGTACCACTTAAGTCAAGCCTATAAAAATATAACTTTGTATATTAAAAAACCCAAACTGTTAACATACAGAAACTAAAGCCGAAGTATTTGAAAGCCTCAAGGTGTAGAGGAGTTACCTACTCAAAACATGCGTATGTGCCTGTCCTGAGTATCCCATGGAAACCAGGGATGGTTGATTTGAGTAAAATTAGGCACGTGCCCAAAAAATCATATAGAACTGATCTCTGGTCCTCAAATAAGGATTAGAATTCAATTTCAAAACCAGGAGACAATACGCATTGCAACTGTCATCCTTTCCGCAGTGATACAAGTTCATTTTTAAGGTTTTAAAGCCTAGTAGCACACTCCTTAAAAATTGATAAAACACGACTTCCTTCCCCAGGGAAATTAATTCCCTCCGGATTAACGTATCAGCCGCCAAAAGACAGAAGCTTTAAATCTATGACGTCTCAACAGCAGCTGCACTGAAGCAGAAGCCACACAAGCGTGAAAGAAACACTGGTCATTGAACTCAGTGGGTGAGGTACCACAGCAGTGAGATAACCCAGTCTCAAAGGGAGTGACATTGTTGTACAAACTCTATGCCGGTCACTGCACTGTCTACAAGATTATACATTTTCCTTGTATTTGCACAGACGCACACTCTTCCCTCTGTGTGTGTGTGTATATATATATGTACACACACATACATTTTAATAATTACGAAAGGACAGAGAATAACAGATTGTTTTAAGGACAGCTTTTGTTTTTTAAAAAAAAAACAAACCAGAATTTGGTATGAAATTGGGAATAGCATTGAGGCTGTACAACAATCACTATGGTAGAGCTGAAGAGCCAGCTTTGCTTTCTTTAAACAGCTCTAAGCTTAAGAACACACAGGTCTGGGAATAAGATTTCCTATGTTCAGAAATCCCTTGGAAGGCACTCTCTGGGCTCAAAAGCAGCAACAAGTGCTCCTCTTTGCAGAGCCTGGGAAAAGAGCAGATGGAGAGAACGCTTTCTCCACCTTCCAGGCATCAGTTATTTCTTTCTGTTGCAGGTGGGAAGTGCAATTTTGGTGAGCTTTCATTTCAGCCAAGCCACCAGCTCCATCAGCATTTTACTGAGACTCTACCTCCATGAATACTTTAAGGCAGATACAGCTGAGAGAGGCAGCTGTATCCACCCTCCACCTGTTATAAGAACCAGGTTTCAGCCTGCTCTGAATCATGGGGGGGGGGAATTTGATCTTCAGCTGGGTCAGTTCCCTGTTCCACCCCTCAGCACCCTCCAAACACACCTTTTCAGGGGAAAGGGAGGGAAAGGGTGCTGCTGTTTAGTTTTCTTTTCTCGGGTCCAGCATACCACACAGTAGTACTTGTGCCAGGATGGTAGCAGCAACAAGTGGCCAAGGTGAGGGTGGGTGTGGGACCACCTATGCTGGTGCTCAGCAGTTCCGTCTGAGATCAGCTTAAAGCAAAGTCATGGAGTCAGACTGAGAAAGCAAGTGATTTTACTGGTCTTTGCCAACAACCACAGTTTCTTTGATTATGTCAAGTTCAGAACATGTTCTCTTCCCTAAGAGGTCCCCCCTGCCCTTTTAATTTTTAGCTTGTTTTAAAACTGGTGCACATCCCATTCTGCAAATAACCACTCAAAGACCGCAGCAATCGCTGATACTACAAGCTCAAATAAAAAGCTACTGAACTAGCCTTCAGACCGCTGGCTGAGCATCATCTCTGGGTTTGCTCTTGGACTCACTAAACTAAACTTTAAAGCTGATCCCCTGGCAGAAGATCAAGCTTTTTCTTCAAGACAGAAAGAGATGACAGAAAACTATGACAGACCAGTGGTTCTCAAAGCCTGAAGAGTTACTCCTGTCACCTTTTATTCCTTCTTCAAAGGATCCAGTAAGTACACGATGAGAACTCCCCAGCGGCACACTCGGGCAGCGAGGAGGGCCAACAGCACCCCCGGCTGCGTTAACAGGAGCACGGTCCAGGGAAGGGGTTATCCTCCTCTACTCAGTACTTGTGAGGCAACCTCTAGACACTGGATCTGGTTTTGGGCCCCTCCAGTACAGGAGAGATATCAACCATCTGGAATGAGCTCAGTGGGGGCCCCCAAATTGGTTTGAGAAGCACTTGTCCTGTGAGGAGACGCTGAGGGACTGGGACTTGTTCAGCCTGGAAAAGAAATGGCTTTGGGGAGGACGTAGCAGAGCATCCTGCCTGTACCCCACTGCGAGGGGGTTTGAGAGAGGATGGAGCCAGGGTCTCACTGCAGTGCATGGTAGGAGGATGAGATAGAACAGGCATAAGTTGAAACAAAAGAGGTTCAGATTGCAGATAAACAAAGCCTTTTCCCCCTCCATGAGGGCAGGCAAGCAGCGGAGCAGGCTGCCAAAAGGGGTTGCATAGGCTCCATCCTTTGAGGTTTTAAAGGCCCTGCTGGATAAAGCCCAAGCAGCTATGTCTGATCCCAAAGCTGATCCTCCTTTGAGTAGGTGGTTGGACCTCCTGAGGTCCCTATGATCATATATCTTATAAATAAATAAATAAATAAATATATACACACACCCCTCATAAAAAATTATGAAACTACTGCTTGAAACAGACAAAAAAAATATATGCCAGAATTAAAATTTTATTGCAAGCAGCAGTCAGCTCAACAGCAAATAATATTCAAAACAGACTATTTTGCAAACGAGCAGATGGTAATTATGCTGATTTTGAATAAATATATGAATATTTTTGTCATCTCTGAGGACAGAAAAAGTCTGCATCCCTTCCATTTAGAAAGTTTAGGATTTCACACACAGAATAAGATGCTGAATTTTGCCAAGACCACGCCTGAAGCATCCTTGGTTCAAAAGTGTCACAGTTAGGAGTTACAAACACACACAGCATTGGGAGAGAGACTTATCACTTTCATTGGGTGCACACAAGTACAAGAGTGTTCTTAGAATTCTTGAAAAAAGAAAAAAGGAAAAAAAAATTGTCTAAATGAGTTCCCCACCATAAACTCTTCGCCTCATCTGCCCTAATCTAGTTATGCCAAAAATGTCTCAAGTCATTCGGCCACTGTGGTCATGCCCTTCACAAGTGCCCGCTGTGGGCACCACCCGCCTCACTCCCCTTTCTGTACTCTCAGCTGCTCCACCTAGTCTCCAGCACCAGCCTCCTCTAGAGAGATCACACAGCAGTCCCATCCTTTCTGCTGTGCCTAAAAGGCCAAAATAAGCAAAAAGTTCCCCTCCCCAAAGTTTCCCCTCAGTTTTACCAAAAGGTGGACAGATTTGCCACCTTTTCCAGGTGTTTCAGAGCACCAAAGTAAAAACTGTATCTCCCACGTGGGCTGGAACAAGACCAACTTTGCTGTTGGCAGCCAAATAACACAATCTCCTCCTGCTTGGGCTAGTTTTCTGCGGGGAGGCTCTGACAGAGGTGATATTCAGGTCTTTTTATTCCAACTAGCAGCCACTAAGGGAGTTAAGCTTTACCCTATTAATTTTCTTTTTTCTGTCCAGATATGCAACTCAGCTGTCACAGGGCTGATGAGGGCCCCTGCAGCCAATTAACCATTTCCTAATTTGCATGGGTTTCATATACAAGCAACACTTAGGATATTAAATCAAAGCAGGGGCTCCAAAGCTTCTAATGGGACAGAGCTCTAATCATACTCCATATACGCACCCATAAACTCATCTGACTCAACATTTAAAAAGACTCACCCCAATCTGTCATTCCATGGTCAGAAGTTAAAATAAATGCAGTTTTCCCATCATTTCCATAGAAATCGTCAATCATCAAAGTAATTTCTCTTACACCCTCATCAACTTTTTTAATATTCTCCTTGTATTCCCTAGAAAAATAAGAAAAAAACAGTTGTTAGATTCACAGTGGCTCTCACACTCAGTATAAAGCAAGTTATCCGTGGTCATAATGCCCAGTCCTTTGATTACAGACAGCTTTGTCCTCTACAGAACCTCAAGCTAACAAAAGGCATCTGAGATATAAAATCTCTCCTCCTCTAGGTCTTAGGTGAGATACTAAATTGTCATAGTACAGTTTGAAGGTTCCTGAAACTAGTCTCAAACGGATGTTTATTTGTATTTCAAATCTGACCTGTCCTTGATTGAAGACCATAATTTAATCACCCATAGCTATCAGGCAAGTTAAGGAGATCAAAAAATGTTCAAAAAATCATAACAAAAAGAACGAGACATAAAGCAAGTATGAACTTTGGAATGATGTAGGAAATCAGGGCAAGGATTCTGAAAGTATGCAAGGATCAAGAGAAAGACATCCTACATTCAAAGCATGTGAGGAAATTACAAGAATGTTCTCAAATAACACACTTCAAGATGAATTGGTGAGGAATACTGCTAATTTAAACTCTTCTCTTTGTTCAGGTGTCCTAAGGAAATCTAAAACATAATGCTGGAATTTGCAGCCATTACTCCTGAGCTTACTGTTGTCTATAAATTCAACCATACCATTTCAGCAATGGGGAATCCAAGAACTGTTTCCATTTTATATTTAAAACTGCAATTTCCTACATATCCTTTAGATTATGCGTTGATTATAATTAAGAGGATCTGCTAAAAATCAGACTCGAGTACAGGAGTATAACCAGGCACACTGTATAGAGCAAAAATCTGTCACTTGTACAGAGGAGACTTTAAAAACAAAAAACCCCAGAAAATTCAAAACATAAGTAATCATGGTGACATATATGACCTATTGTAGAAACCCTCAAGACTTGTTTCAGGCTTGATAAATAGACTTGTTTCAGTCTTGTTTCAGGCTTGACAAATAGCACTGGTAAAAAAGTTACTGTATGCATTTAAAACTAATAAGAAAGATATACTTAACCTCTCAGTTACCTCGAGTTTGGCCGATGAGCATGTCCATTTGTGTCTATGCCTAGCAAATGCAGGAACAGAACCACTTTCTCTTCATTCAGTGCAGAGAACAATGTCTGATTACTTCTGGAAGAATTAAAGAAGCTCTGCATGGAATAAGCCATTAAGATATTAGTCTGAGTACAATGGAAAAAGATTATAGGCAGCCTATTAAAACTAAAATGCAGCTGTTTTCATGTCAAAATACTAACAGTTATTAGAGTTATGAAAGAGAAAAATTAATTACTTTCCAATTTACTTCTCGGAGAATAACTACCATCAATATAGTCAGTCCAAATTTTCAGCCTAGGAGAGGCAATACTCCTCAAGTTGAGGGGTCTTTTTGTTTGGTTTTGGGTTTTTTTTTAAATGTTATTTGAGTTTCTTTAGGCAGAAATACCAGATAACTGTGTGTCATCCCTTCTTTGCCTCCTATGTAATCACAACTATGCACCATTCCCGAGATCTACTTATGGCTTTATATTTCCATTGATTTATCGATTTCAAGCTAGAAACGAAGGTCTCAAATACTCTTGCTTTGGAAGCAGGTTCTGCAGGACTGAGATACCAAGCTACAAATCGTTTGCAGAAACCAAATTAAAACAGAACAAAACAAGACACGCTTTGCAAATACATGAACTACAGAACATCCATCTGCCTTGCACATGTCCTACTTAAGCATCCCTGAGGCAGATGCTGGGGGGATTTTCCCCTCAGATTGAATGAGTCTTGACATGGCTATTCTGTGTTAGACCAGCCATATTACAGCAATGCAAAATGTGGGCAGACAGCTATTCCAACATGATCTCCTTAGTAACAGCACTGCCCAAGGAAACAAAGTTGGGTAGGGTTTTAGTTCAAAGAGCATTCAGAGAACCTTTCAGTACACTAATATAAAGGAAAGCGTCTTCGAATTTCACGCAAGAGTCCAGGGAAAATGCTGGTAGGGCCAGTGAACCATTTCTGCCACCAAAGGACAGAGCAGTCCACCACACACCTGTGATAGCGGTGGAGCTCTTAAAAACTAAATCTCACACCTTGTGTAAATGGGCGTCACTGTACCCAGAGGAAGACCAAACTAGCATCAAGAGTATCATAGTAAGCTATGTCAGGAAACCATGTATGCAATTCCACCTTTTTTTCTCCCTGAATATAGGCAAGCCTCATGGACTAATATTTGCATGCTCTCAACTTCAGCTCTTGTCCAAACAAAATCATGACCAAAGCCCAGAGATATTTTAAATAAAGATACAAGAACATAATCCGATCACATTCAATAGCAATATAATTATTTTTATGGAGATTTCCATTTCCCACAGGGGTCCGTCCACCTGCACATATTTGACCACAGATTGAAGAAACCTTCCAGAGCACACCAGTAATTTGCAGGATACAGTATAATTCTGTTTTCTTATTTTTAATTAAATAAAAGGAAACAACATATCAAAACAGTCAAGCAGGAAACTCCCAAAATTAAATCCTAAAATGTAAATCAGTATTAGAAGGCAGGTATTTTTCTATCACGGACTGATTAAGCAAAAGAAACCATTGTGAGGAAGGCAAGGCCTGAGCTTCTCTGCTCCCACCAGGTGAGTCCCCATGACATACCAAAACCACCCCGCTCCCCCAGCCCCAGCCACCTCGTAACCCAGAGCAGCAGCAGCCAGAAGAGCTTGCCCAACCTCTTGTTAATTAAGAATGAGATAACAAAAGGAAGATGAGTGCAACCTAAGATTTGGCATCTTTTCCCAGAGCAAATAGCAAACTTTATCCCGTGGAACTTTTTTTTTAAATGGTTTACTGAAAAAAACAAATAGGAAGTTCACCATGAGGAATTGTCTTAGGCTGATAAAGGTGGCGAGTTGGTAAGCAGGACACCAAACAGTAGGGGCAAAAACCACTTCACCTTGCTCTGGAGGTTGCTGAACTGTTTGCCCAGCACTATCCTTGTATCTCTTCGTAGCCTGCTAAAGGCTGCCTCTTTTTGGTACTCAACATTCACAAAACTTGAGACCTACTGCCACTCAACACTAGCTTCCAAGCCACCATTATATGTTAACCAGCTTTCTGTCTCAATTCTTTTCGTTTCCCTTTTATTTGCTCTATTCATTAGTATTACCTCCCTTGTATATTTAAGCCAAAGAAGTTTCAGGGATGGGAGTAAACAACAAAAAGGCCGAGAGAACTCAGTTTCTCCAGCCTCAAGAAAAGGCAGCTAAGGAGAGATCTCATTGCTGTCTACAACCGTCTACTGGGAGTGTGAAAAGAAGACTGAGCCAGACTGCTCAGATGCCCTTGGTGATGCGACAAGGGGAAACTCACAATTTGAAATATGGGAAATTCCAGTAAGATTAAGAGACTTTTTAAAAAATTTTTTTTTTAAACCACAACTGTAGCCAGATATTGGAACAGGTGCTCAAAGAGGTTGTTGAATTTCTGCCCTTGAAGATGCTCAAATCTTGACTGGGCAAGGCTTGAGCAGCCTGCTCTAACTGGACCTCCTTCGTGCAGGAAGCTGGACTTGATGACCACTACAGCTTTCTTCCAACCTTCTTTTTCTATGATTCTGGCAACTTTTCTATGATTTTCTGGCAACGAACAACAAGTAAGGCCATGGCTACAACTGATACACAATTTATTAAGATCAGCAATAAGTTTCCCATGAAAACATTTAGAGTAAACTGTAAAGTTAATTATAATGTAATACTAATTAAAATATTACAAGAGAAGTTTGGTTACAACTATGTGAAATCTTTTAGTATCTCCCTCCTTGAATGGGAGAAAGGAAAGAAGAAAAAAAAAACAACTACCTAGAAGGTCTAGCAAATACATGATTTACTGATGTCTGAACGAAATATGGACTCCATAGATGTTTAACGTAAGTTTTTGGGGACTGTTTGTTGCCCCAAACAGAGCCCTCCATGGAAGCATGATCCTTTAATAGAACTGATAAACTGTTGCTGACTGCATGGATGTACAGGGAGACCAAACAAACTTTTTCCTTTCACAAAGCTCATTCATACATCAATCCAGGACAACTTAATTAAATTGGTTGATTAAAGCTGTGAATGCTGATTTGTGCTGATGCGAGAGTTTAGTTATGCCAGTTTTCAGATGTAAAATAAAGGCACAAAGGCAGGATAAACATATATATATGTCAGGTTTATATCAGTTGAGTATGCTCATGCACAAGACTCCTATACATATTTAAAATAAATCATTCAACCATTGTACTGTTAGTTATAGCAGAGCTATCTGTATTGAAACCCACTGGCAGAAATCAACATCAGGTCATGGCACTGTCTGCAGAGCTTCAAAGTTTAACATCATTCAGTTCTGGACTCTGTCCCCCACCCTGCACAGAAGGGACAGTCTGAAGGCTTGGTCTGGCCTTCTTCCAGCAGAAAGGGGCCAAAGGAAGAATGAAGTACTGTGTTCAAAATGGGGGGGGGGGGGGGGAGAAATATTTGCCATCTGCACCTACATGTCCATTTAACTCAGAAGACATCAACTGAATATCTTGAGCATATCCTACCCTGTGGTCATAATAAATTGTGGTTAGACCATTACTGGGACTCATCTCCAAGACGGTTTGAGTTCCTGGAATTTTAATCACTTTACCCTAAAAAAAAGAGTTCAATCTTATAAAACTGTTTTTCACAAAGTACTTTAAAAAAATCAGAAATGCATTAAAAAGACCATTTTTTTCCCCTGTTAGTTAACCTAGACTCCCAGTATTTTGCTCCCTGATTTTTCTTTAGCACAAACTATGATCTAGGTAAAGGTTATTTAACCAAGAATCATTGGGCCACACCACACTAAATTACACTCCGTGCCTTAAATTATTTTGAAGACTTCTAAAAAAAAACCCCAAAGCCCAGAAAAAAAACCACAGTCAATCAACTCCATACCCATCTGGATCTCCAAACCACTCCCAAGCTATTACCACACATTAAATCTACTGAGTTTTAACCCAGCTGCAGATAAAAACCTCACCCAGTCTAGTCTATACTCAATTTTCTCTGTCCCAAGAAATGGCTAGGATCACCCCATACCACGAGCAGACATGACAGGAACTATCAAGTATCATACATTTTTTCCTCCGCTCATGATTTAAGCAATCTGCTTCTGATCCATACAAATAAGAACTAGTCAAAGTTTCACATCTCCTGACCAACTGAGTTATTGTTAGTTAGTGCTTTTTAAGAGAACAAGCAATTGCAGGGTGCCACTACTAGTAGCCCAAACATTACTTGGCCATTCTCCATTTTATCCCCATCTTTTTTGGGGCAGAGGAAACCTCAAGTGACCTTCATGATGCTTGGGACCTGCTGACTACACAGTAGAGAGAAAGTGCACGTTAGTGTCTTTTACTTCCTAAAGAGGCAGAAATCCAGGGACCACCTTGCCCAATTTAGAGTTAAAGGATGTTGTTAAATATTTGAGATAAAACTCAAAGGAGGAAAAAAAAATGTAGGCAAAGCAGAATTTAGATTTCAGCAAATTGCCATTGTTACTTATATATAATCTCACTAGCATAGCTGACAGTTGTTCGAGTTATAATAGCAGAGTGACCTCAGTCAGCCTCAAGTTTCACGCTTCTGACACAATCACTGATGCGTAATTGAAGAGATTATTAATGGAATGAGTGTTTTTTATACCAGTCAATCAAGTCCTATCCATTCACAGTATGAAATTTAGATGGGCGAAATAAGTCTTTAAAATAATGGTGCTGGTTCTCAGGAAGAAGTCATCAGTAATGACATATATATTAAACATATCATTATGGTTTGAAAGAAGAAATGCCATTAGGTGTTTTGAAGCAAAAGAAAGGTAGTACCATCCTCACATACCTGTGCAGCTTCAAATGACAGCAGGGTGCAACTTGAAGACAACAGCTATTCAAGTGTAACTGACAGCCTAATTTGATTTGTATTATTCATACACATTACAACATGCCACCTGGCACAACTGCACATTCAGGGAGAGGATGGCAGTTAGAAAAAACATCTTTTCACCTGCAAACTCAGAAAATCACTTCCTTTGAAAATTAGCAAACTGTAATGAACTTTTCCACCCTACGTCACTGTTTAAAGCAGACTCACCCTTGGCTTCCTAATACAGATGCTGATTTGGTTTATTGATTTATTTCGTTTTACTTTTGGTTTGATTTGATTTATGCTGGTTAGCTAATGTTAATGCATAAAGCCCAAAGATCTCATGGAAAAAGTTTAATTAAGTCTTAAACTCCATTAACATTGTTATGAGATCCAGAAAGTAACTCACCTAATTGCTCCACTGATATAGATATTTATACACCAATACCTACTATCAGCATTTCTTAATCCAGGACAAGTGAGGTAGCATGGAATAACATGAATATAGGAATTAATGAATAATCAGAAACTATGTGCCTTGGACTATTAATACTTACGGTGACAGCATCACAGAAAACAAGTCATGAACCAGCACTGACCCAAGTCAGCTGAGCAGAGCACCACGTGAACAAGTTATACTGCTTCAGGGCCTAAGCTGCCTCCACCCGCCCCCCAGACTAACCTTCACTCCTCTGGCAGCCACAGCATAGCATGAACCACAGCAGATAATCAGGAGCCAGCTACGTGCATCAGAACCACCACACTGTATAATTACAGTGGGTACAAAGCCTGACAAACACTAAGTCAATAATATTGTCCATTTCTTTCTCATAATGAAGACTTACCATTTCTGTCATGCCATAATACTTGCTTATAAAATCGTTAACTAATCACATTCAAGATTTTAAAGGGTCTGTAGTACTCTAAGGTGGGTTTCAGATTATATGCAAATTTAAGACAAAGAAAAGCCAAGAATGTTTTTAGAGGGTACTTTTATTAGTGTTAGTTTTTTTACTAGCATTGAATGACAAATACTTCCTCTAAGGTTCCATTACACTAGTCATGATAATCGATTCAAGCAGTTTTTACTTATGACCCCAAGCGACAGGTCTTTCAAAAATTTCTCACTCTCTAGATCCATGATAAAGTTAACGTGTTCTATGATAAAGTTAACGTCCAGCTCTGCTTTTTATAGACAGGTAGCATAAGAAGATTCTCCGCTCACCTTAACATGATCAAAAACCCACGTGTCAAGCTTGGCTGCATCTTCTGCTCCAAAGTCTTCACTTTCTGCCGTGTAACAAAATGTATAAACGTGATCTCCAGTAGCACCTGCAAAAACCAATATAGATGGAATCTGAGACAGAGAAAAGTTTTCTTCCTTTTCTCATAGTCAAAAAATACATGAATATTAATGTATAGGAGTAGAAACCTATCAAGAATAACAATCCTGAGAGAACTCCAATGTTTTTTCCCATGCTTTTTTGAAGCCTGGATATAATTTCAACTCATTAGCTTATCAGCACCTCAGAGGAATGAGGAGCAATGTTATTCAGTATGCTGAGGTGAGGAAATAAAGTATAGAAAAGCAGATAGGAGTAGAACAAATCCCATTTAAAGCAAACTAAACAGAACCTAGTTTTGAAACAAGGAATTTCACTGAGAAACTTCTAATAGGGGAAGCTACACATTAAGAGCCTTGTTTGAACACATGTGGTTTGGGAGTTTTTTTGTTTAAGAAGATGTACTTAGCTTTTGGTTGTTAAACTGAATCATACAAGACAATGCCCTATCAATGAGGCCTTTTACACAGGAAAACATCATATATGACATCTAAGGAAGGCAACAGGAGGGATGTAACTTAGTTACTGTACATCAATTCTAGGAGGCAACACAGTATTGAAAGCCAAGTGGACAACTTCAAAAAGACAATATTCAAAGACTGCATCTTTAAAACATGGATTCAAGATATAAAAGGGAGAACTACTGGACTATATTCAGGCATAAAGTACAACATGAGGGCCACTGATGCGAAAACACAGCATCTGGACAAGGCAATTTCATTCTGTACTCACTCTCAAGAAAGCAAAGCAGAGAAAAGAGGGGAAAAAAAGATGAAGACCTAGAAGAAAATAAACTTCAGATCTTTCCAGGACTTCAGAAGTTAGGTGGGGTTTAATGAAATACTTCAGTCAACGGCTGAGCTATTACAGCTCGGGGATGCTATTTCTACCGTGACTACATAAACTCCCAGAGGGAAAATGTTCTTCTATCAGTTGATGGCCAGAGAGAATATAACTGATTTGCTGGATGTCACAATTATATAATGCAGTTCTGTAAGCTTCCAGGCTTGTGAATGAACTAACATCCCAGTATAAGGGAGCTGTTTAACCAAGATTATGTCCAAACCCACACAAGGAATGCAGGTATTTCAGGCGAGGAAGATGAAAGCTGGCACAGATTTTCTGGTGCAGCTCCCCCCTGCCCCCAGGAAACGTTACTACTACTTATAACCCAGAACACTCACTGTAGTTCTCAGTCTGAAAGAAGAGGAAGAAAATACTCCCAGGCATTAAAAAGTGATTTAAGGAGTCCCAATTGGTGGATAAAGGAGTTCAAAAGAAGAAATAAGCCCTGGCCATCACCATCAGGATGACTGATGGTCTAAGAGGGGAGAGTGCTGTACTGTTTTTCCAGTGTCACAGCAAACCTGAGAAGACCTGTCTTTGAGAGGTACCACACCAAAGAAGCCAAATGAAAGCATGCAGTTTGCAGACCAGACAAAGGAACACATCTACTACTTACCCATTTCTAATTTCTAAAATTAGAGCAAAAAAAACCCCAAAACCCCACCCAACCCCGCATTGCTATAAAGAGAAACAGTGGCAAAACAAAGCCATACTAGGAAAGTTTTGGAGTGCCTGCATAGCTTATAAAATAATTGTTGGGTTTTTTTTTTTAAATATGAAAACTTACTATGCAAAATGTTACAAAATATTATTGTATTTCTGTCATTTGAGAGGTGGCAGGCAACAGTATGCCCAATACTTTCTTTACGTCTGGGGATGAGGAAGTGAAGATGGGATAGAGAAGTAGAAAGAAGCCAGGGATGAAAAGGTCCTTTAGAAGTGAGCACAGAGCTCTATTCGGTTTCGTGCTGCCATTACGCTAAGGGAAATAACTGGAGGTGCCAGAAACTCCCACACCAGATACCACCTATTCCTACTGCAGACTTGTCTGGCACATCATCTCACCCTCAGCATCATTATTCAAATATTAGGATCAGGGATCAAGTTATCACCCTCTTACAATAAGATTTACATCCTGCAGAAAGCAAAGCTCTCGCTCTGCTAGTGGGGCAGGTCCTGTGTCTGACAAGTCTTTCATGGGTCAGAGCCCAGACCAGCAGGAGACTTTTGCTAGCAAATTTAGCAGGCACACAAGAGGGGAAGAAAGGCATAAGGACAGTCAGACACTGAGCCGACAGAGCGTGAGCATCAGAGCGCCGTCATCAAACACAGCCAGGTGAGGAATGTGAGAAACTCCGCATTTTTCTTGGTGTCCTGTAGGAGCAAGGAACTAGAAGAGGAGACCGAGAGGTCTGTCTGTCCAGAATAACCCTGACAAAGGTTTGTCCCAGTTGTGCCCATGGTCTTGATGATACCCTTCTTCATACTCAAGCTAAACAATTACCCTAGCCTTGCTGCTAGTTTCCAAGAGAGAGAAAGGGAACCTGCGGAACAAATGGCAATCTGGGTGCAAAGGACTAATAGCTACTTCCCTTAACAGAAGCAACAGCCTCAGCTCCTTTTTCAGCGTGGCATTTAGTACTCTGGATTATACTCCAACCTAGACCCATGACAAAACAGTACAGGACTGGACTGTTCAAGTCAAACCTCAAATTCTGGCAAGTCTAGAAGGAAAACTCAAAATTTTAAAGAGCATTCTGGAAATAACATAGGCATTTTCAAAATATATTATTGTCAGATAATTTCAAGGTCATAATCTAAAAATATCACAGAAAATAAGGTTAAAATTAGCATACTGAATTTGTGTAGTTTAAGTAAGTGTAACTATTAGAAAACTAACACCTTTTAATCCTGCTTAAGAAGTAAATTGCACACCAGTTCCATTTTCTCAGACTAAAACACTAATCACACAGTCACTGAGACTTCAATAAATTTAGATTTCATGCATATCTGTTTTGACATTAAAAGATATCCGTGAGCATTTTCTTTACCTCCTCTATACAATCCTCAACCATCTCATTGAAATATTTATTTTATGACAGGAAAAGGACCTGAAGAACATAGACAACGACAGGAAACAAAGGATTTTTCTCTCCTTCCCAAAAACCAGGAGGTGTTATATACTCTTCATGCATCATCCAATGAGAGCAGTGAAACAGTTAATAAAATTGTGAACATTTTGGCATGATAAAATACACATAAAGAGTCCTGTGACCTCACTAATTTGCAACATGGAAAGAAGGAGAGAAATTAAACTATGCTCCCCTATCTCCTTTTTGGCTTTTTTGTAAAAGTAAAGTTAAAGAACAAACATTTGATTCCATTCCCTTCTGTATTATAAAACTTCTCCTCTTTGGAAACTCTGTATTATAAAATCCTTTCTGTATTATAAAACTTCTCTTCTTTGGAAGGAGGGGAAATACTTTTTTCTACTAAAAGAAGTTAATCTACCTTTCTATAATGAGAAACTATGATTCATTTTCCCATATAGCATCTACTCCCCAGATACAGCTCTCCACTAAACCTTTCTCAATTTGGGGGGATTTCCCTCCCCCTGCAAAAGAAAGCTCCATTGTTGATGCCACTCAGAACACGCCATATTGAGAGACACAGCAACAGTATGGTATTACCCTTGCACATCCCTCCAGATAACATCAAAGCTGCTTCCAAGTCCTCTGCTTATCTTCTTACTCAAACAAAACTAGCAGAAGGACAGGGCTCTGGTAAATTCTTGAATTCCCCAAATATTTTCCCAAGAACGTATCTCCAAAAATGTAAATAATCTGTGCAAGGACAGTGTACTACCTTTCCCCTCTCCCCAGCCACCATCACAATATTCCCAAATACAAGCTGTAATGTGAGGTCATGGGAAATTATCAGGAGATATTTTTACAGCTTACCATAAACTTAAGAGGATCAAGCAGAGAACAGAAAAGAGGTGTGTGTGGGGGGAACATCAGAAGGAGAGGGGGAAGAGACTGGAGTTAAGAAAAAGTTCAAGAAACACCATGAGAAATATGATGTACACTTTTTCTAAACCAATATTAGATTCCACTCCTATCCTGCCTATCACATTTTTCTGATTTGTCAATGCCAATACTTAGAACAGAACAGCAGCACATGCCCCTAGATTGTCCCCTTTTCACTTCAATCTGTTTTACTCTTGAGATTATGAGAAAGGGTGTATATGCCCTCATTCTTCCAAGAACAAAACGAAATCAAACTTGGAGACCCTTTAAATGTTTGAAGTGTTGCTCAGCAATCTCGGCATGCTCAAAGACCAATCGCACTGGGCTGACGAGGCTTTAACACACTGCACGCCATGGGGAAAAGACCTCAGCTTCAGGAATAGTACCAAGCAGTTCCTACTTGCATATAGTTCTTCCCTTTACACATTATTGTTCTGGAGTAGAAGCAGGATAACCCACAGTAAGCTACTTCTCCAGCTCAGACACTCAAAAAGCATGGCTGCAGCTCTATCACCTGACTCACTGGGAGCTGCATGCAGAGGAAGAAAAACCCCAGCTGCAGGCTTGCAAACAAGAGCTTTAAACCTCAAAGAAAAAAAAATATTAGGCCCTTTTATCTAAGGGTGTGTTTCCTTTAGTATGCTGATAGAATTGGGTAGGGCCTACTTAAAAGGATGAGTAATAAATAGGTATATCCTCTTGAAAAGCTTGCTGCTTTTTCTCCACCCAATCTTGAATTCACAAATCAGGAATCAGGTATACACAAATATACAAACTGGAAATACTTAATTCACCTTCTTCTCTAACTCAAAAATTGTAAGTGTCTCTATTTTACTACCTGATAACTACGTGTTAAAGAGTCATGAAATTTAAACCTTACCTTTTGCAAACATTGGCAAAATATCTGGGCTTCCCCAGCTCCAAGTATATTTACTTTCGTTGAAAACAGAATCAAATTCCACTGGATTCTCCTTCCATCCTGTTAAACAAACATACCTGGATTTAAATGGGGTTGCCAGAAGATCTCATTGACTGCTAAGATAGACAGGCGATGCAAAATGTTTTTTTCTTAAAGTTTCCCTTACATTATTTAACAATGAACTCCACTTTACGAGTCTTGGGTTTATTTCCATTTCAACCTCTATTTGCAATTAGTCCCTCATTCATTAACAAGTGAGCTGAAAACCTAAGCCAATCTCATTATGCAAGGATTCAAACAGACAAAACACACAGCTGGTTTACCTTCTAAACAGCTAAAATTCTCCTGAATTCTAAATCCCCTGTTGTCTGAACTCAGTTTTTGGCATTTTAGGCAATAAATTACACGCTCATATATCATATTTCCAGCAGTCACGTTCCACCTCATCACAATAAAACCTTCAAGATCTTCTGTTTCCATGACAAGGCAGCTGACAGCAATATAAAGAGATGCTCTTAACAGCAATTCCTGCCAATCCTGCATTTGTAGCAGATGTCAGAAGGAAGAACCTCTTGATTAGGAACATGGACAATACCAAGTAATTCGTCTTACCTCCCCTGTCCAAAACCAACACACAACATTACAAGTGTTCAGGCCTGGAAGCCTGGGGGAAGGCAGAGGACCACACAAAAGGCCAAGTCAGTAATGCAAAGGTTTGTTCCACATTATTAACCACCAAGCACGCAGTAACAGCTAGCTCTGGATAAAACACATAGTTGGGGTTTTTGCTTTATTTTGCTACCGATTCTCCAACTCAGCCTAGCAATGGTTCAGCTAAGACACTGCAGTTCACTCCTTGTTTGCGACATCTACGTAGCCATCTCCCATTACATCCCAAATGATAATTAAAAACTGTTACATGAAGAGGTCACTCCATAAGATACTTCTGCTTTTAGACTCAGGATGCTAAATTTTAACATGTTACAAAATATTAACCTCTGTAAGCTACTTTCATAGCTATCAGTATTAAGAGTAGGAAATCCATCCAAAATTGTTCTTTCCATATAATCTTGGTATACAAACCACTATGCAAGTATTTATCAATAATCATCTAGAAGCCCAGCACATCACTGAAACACCTTATTTTGGAGGACAGTGTTCAAAGCTTTAGGACCGGCATACCTTTAGCAACTGCACTGACATCTTCATAAAATCCAGCTATAAGCGCAACGTGCCCTGGCCTGGATTCTGTTGGGACCCGGGTGTGAGAGATTCCCCAGCTGCCATTATTCTCCAGAATACTCCTGAAAACAGGATACAAGGCAGTTAATGCTTATGACTTCTTGAAAGTACAATGAATTGCAGATAAAAAGAGTGACAGGTAGAGGTGAGGCAGGAAACGCAAAAAACCACCAGACTAAAACAGATTTTCACTACCACCTGCTGTGCAGCAAAACAAGCAGAACATTAACCTGCAAGTAGTTCTATATTATAACACCCCACAGAGAACATTACTATTGTGGCCCATTAGGACTGCAAACAGATGAGTTTAGCTGGTGTTCTAATACACTTAGAATTAACATACTGTATTTTTCTGCTGCTTTCTGCTATAGCTTACTTTTTTCCCCCCTAACAGATTGTTTCTGCCTGGTGTTACTTTTCTTCGTTCTTTCCATTTAGCTTGAAAGTGTCTAGCTCAATCTTCTCTTGCTCATTAAATATGCTCAATTATAATTAGTTCTTGTGACCATGTCTGCCTTTATCTGTGCTGAATATTGGAAGCCAGCAGCAAGAGAACTTAATAACCACGTAAATCTAAGGTGCAAATCAGTTCAGCAACATGGAGAAAATTTAAGAAAACCTTGTATCTTTTGCAGTTACACCAAAGTGAAGGAGAATACCTTCTCACCACACATACAGAAATAGATAAATTGTCTAGGGATTATGCACATACAATAGTTATAACAGATAAAAAGCAAAGAAAATAGAGGACAAAACCCAAGTGTAAGAAACAGCCTCATAAACTATTCTTGTCTGCTGAAGATATGAACAGCTGGAGCCTGTTGGAGAGTAAGCAGTGAGCATTACCATATGCTGTTTTCTTGTCTCCATCTTCTGGAAGACGAGAAAGATTCACTGCCCACTGTCAGAGCAAGGGGAGAAAGAAAGAAAACGAAACACACCAGGACATACCTTATACTGATGTTTACAAAAAAAGCAGCAGAATCTTCTGAACAAATTTAAAGCAGTTTTTAAGAGTCAAATCTACCGGAAAATTGTATTTGTTGTTGTTCATGATATAAGCTACAAAATTTGCTATATTTTTATCAGATATGTTTTAGCCCGAGTAGATTCTAAGTTCATGCTTTGTAACTTTAACAGAGATTTTATACAACTGTTAATTACAAGAATAGTATCTGTACACTCAGCTCTAAATATATTTCTCACTAATGAAGTAAGAATCAAACCACAACCTAAAATTTCAGGCTCCACTCTAAGCTTGCAGGATTCACAGTTTGCTTGTCGGGCTTTTTTTAACTCATCTTAGAGCTCACATTCTCAGGCCTACTTGAAAGCTCACAGGACTATTTGGAATAGCCCAAATATCACAGTGAAAAATGTAAACGGTGATATAGCACTCTGACATGTTATTCCTAGCTCTCATCTCAGCTAGGTTTTAAGATAGGTTGTACTGAAAAATGTACTAATTTGAAAAAAAGGATTTAAGTATTAGTTAAAGTGGTTTCTAATTTATTCTCACTGGAGACTGATCAAAATGTATTGCACTAGCATTAGTGGAAGATTTAAGACAACATTAAAACACTTTTGGCCCTCCTCACACTTCATTGTCACAACAGGTAGGAAATTGTTTTAATTAGTGTTTGATTTCTATTGAGTTGGAAAGTAATCCTTTACCTTTGCTTTTGTGGGGCTGTATCACAGGATCTGAAGTCAACAATAACACATACCAGGCAGAAAAAATATAGCCAGATATTGTTATTTACCTGTTCAAAATTCATTTAGCTATTTTGAAAAGAACCATTTAAAAAAATTAATTTCCTTGACAGTATAAACATTAGCTACCCATAATAACAATGATGAATATGAATATGATATAGTAATACAGCTGAAACATGACAGGCAAGGAAGAAAACATCTTCCCTGAAATCCTCACCACCACCACAGCAATTCAGACCACCTACCATCCCTCACAGCTATCACAACACTGCTGAAAAACAGATTTTTCAAGAATATTTGTAAGAGAAAAGACTATGTACTTGGCATATATCAGCCAGCAATCTGCTCCAAGCCTAATGGATATTTATTATTAAATTTATGTACCTACTAAAACTTGGCTTCTATTTATAGCACATTGATACAAGAAAGGCTCTTGCTCATTTACAGATAATCTTTCCTCATTAACAATGCAGTAGTTCCCAGAGTGCTCCACCTGGATGAGACAAGTAATCTGGCTGTTATGTTGCCCGCTGCTACAAAGCCAATAAGGGACTGAACACTTGGCACTTAGGAATGAATGTGCAAAAAAGGGAACTTTATATTAAATTGCATATACTTTGGGTTAATATTATTGAAAAAGGAAATCTCAGACAGCAATAACTTGGCAGAATATAAAACGAAACACTTCCAGCAACCAACATCTGATCTTCTCAACCTGTTTACAAGGTTAACTTCTGCAAGTTGTAGAGCTGAAAGGTTTGGTGACAAAACACTGAGCCTCTTGCTTCAAAAGTGTAGCGATATATGTAATAGAGCTGAAGACATGCCCTGGACTGCCTGGCCCTCCACCTTTCAGAAGGCACAACATGCCACATGTTTTTGCTTTTCATCATCTCACATACACATGCTCACACACATATGTATTTATATGCAGAATGAGAGACAACGAGAGAAATACAGATGGCACTTCAAACCTCTACTGGCATTTTATTCCACTCAGTGACCTACCAGCATCTTTGCTTGTTACAAGGCAGTCCTTCCCCTCCATTCACCCATGTACTTTCAGTGCAGGTGAAATGTTTTACTTCTACAGATTTTGAAATAGAAAGCCCATAACTCCACAAACAAGGTAAAGCAGAGACAGTAAAAGTGCAAGCTTCCCAACACTGGACAAGCTAATACATGGTTTAACTTTTTATTTCTAGATAGGCGTGATAAAGCTGAATGGCTGAAACTGAAAAACTCAAACCACTTAATGGCAAAAACATCCATTATAACTCTTTCCTAGCCACTACCCACCACTGCTCCTAGTGATGGGGCCACTTGATTTGGCATTCACACCTTGTTGATGGTGCAAAAGACCAACACTTTTACTGCTAAGAGGAGACACTGCTCTGGAGGAAGTGTGAAGTCCACTGCTAAAAGACAACATGGAAAACACACTGGTGTGGCAGACATCTGCCAGTAGCAGACAGCACCTTACAAAAACACTAACAACAGGAGAAGCAGGTACAAGTAATCCCATATAAACTGGCAAGTGCTGTAGCAAGGGCTCCTCAGATTTCTGTAGCAGACTGCAAACACCCTAACAGCTTCAGATGATTGATTATTCACGTTTGCTTTGATATTCAAGCCAGACCAGTACTATTACACAAAAGTAGTCTTATTCAATACTGCCTACTTTTTTTAGTCTAAGAAATTATTTGTCTTATGATCAAATAATTATCTTGATATAATGAAAACAGGGAAGGGTGGTGAAAATTAGTTTTAAGCACTCAAGCATAAGACTTTTAACACTCTTTTTTGGCAGGATTACTTTTTCACAATCTTAAACCAAATCATTCCATTAAGCAATCAGACACACACTAGAGAACACAAGGGAGGCAGCAGGGTCACGCATGCAGGAAGGGTGGGACAAATAAGAAGTGGCAGCTTGCTGTTAGATTCATTCAGGCCATCTTTTTTAATCACTCCTTAAAAAGCTTCATCAGTAGCTTAGAATTAGAAGACAAGCATGTTAATAAACTACTACTCCTAAACTGAACATCCAGGAAGCAGTTTAAATTAAGCCTAATGACTCTGTTAGGCTTCAGAATTGATACCATGCTGATGTGAATGGAGAAATTTCACACTCCTCTCAGTTACTGGCTAGCTGTAGCTTTCAGAGGACAATATTGACTCAATTTACTCTGTTCATGGTTTAGCAGCTTTACTGACAACAAGGGACACCGACTCAAATTCATGCATTTCTGCAGAGGGTAACTCTGCAAAGTTTGTTACTTCAAAGGCAGAGGGAAGGTAGTACCCAAGCCACCACAGTTGCCACAGTTCCTCTTGTTCTCTTTTCAACATTACATAGAGCTGCCTCCAGAATTGAAATCTTCTGGATCAGTAGCTTTTTCAGATGGACTTACCGCAGGTAAGGTGCTTTGGACGTATTGTTGCTGTCCAATTCATACAGCGAATCTGCCCGCAGACCATCAGCAACAAAGAGGACGAGACGTTTTGCTGGAGGTGGCAGTGGAGTCTGCTGAGGAGTCATACCATGAACCAGGGGAGAGCTGAAGTAGATGTCAAAAATGGAGACCAAGAACACAAAATGCACAAGGAGACCAGCGAGTATGAAGACTGGTATACCCATGGCCGCAGTGGGCTGGCAAGGCAAAGTTCAACACTGAGAGAGAGTGAGAAAAATAAAGTTAGGCAGATGAGACTTGTCTGAATCAGTGTTTATTTCATTTGTTATAGAATGGGAGTACCATAACCGCAGTCATTACCCAAGATCCATAATCAATCTCTGCTTCCAACATGCTTTTTCCTAGAAAGTTTTGGTGAAAAATCACTGCATGGCTAATTCAGCCTTTCAGATAGTCATTACATCTCAGCAACTCATTTCTGGTGTTTCGTGGGGTATCAGATGGCTTCAAAAGACCATTGAATCAATTTTGTCTGATATTCAGCATTTTTTTTGTTACCTACCTCAGTGACAGAAGACTCGGACAACGCAGTGTCTCCATGAACATACTACCCTCTGCCGGCTGATTGCATGACAGTGTTGAGGGCTGTTCAGGCAAACGCAAGCCAAAGACAGTTAGGGAAAGCCATCCTATAGCAAACATCCATCCAAAGTTGCTTTTTCTCAGTTTACTATCAATTCTGGGCTCACTATATTCTGCCTAGAAACAGAAAACTTCTTTCAAAGGAACAAAGATGCCCTGCTGAGTGCAGAACGCTATTTCTCTTCTAAAACGGGTGACAAAAGCACAACAGCTGAAGGATTATGTTTCGTGGATAATGATATTCCCTTTTTGAATGTTTTTTTCTGCCCTGTCATCCTCTGAAGTCAGGTTAGAGATACAAATATGCTTAATAACAGGTACACTGGAAATGTACGTGTCTGCCACATGTACTGAGGGGTTCATATGATGCCTACTGAAGGCAACACAAATACGTATATTGACTCAGGTAAGTGTGGGATCTGACCCTGAATGAGGCTTAGTTCTGACAAAGTACTATTAGCACTATCCAGGTTGCTTAGTTATTCAAATATTAGCTAATTATCAACCTTAACATAACACCTTCACTCACCAATTTAGAAACAGATGTTCCTAACAGCCTGGAAGGTTCAGATATTCAATTACCTATGTAAATACACACCTCTCTCTAAAAGAAACTCTTTGTTTCAGAATCTATTTAGTTCTTCTAAATGACAATATGCAAGTTCACCTTGTTACTTATGGAATTCCAGTAGCTGGACAGACATAGACAGCCACCACATGGTAAGACTATTATTCTTACCAAATAAAGAAAAAAGTCTTCACTACCACATAACCTTAACTGTGATCAAAACTCTCTTATTTTTTTTTAAATAAAATTTTTAAAGGGCCAGGAAAACCAGAGAAAAAACCCCACACATTAAAAAAAGATTTGAAAGTTAATATGTATTATTACTTACTAATCCAAAGAAAATTCAGTGTGCAACTTAACCATAACTTCCAATTCCACCCATTTTCCCTACTGAAGCACAGATGCAACAACTTCAATCCTAATCAGAAACATTAATATAGTAATTTCTCATTTTAGAGATTTGGAGAGAAAACCGCATAACAAGATTGAGATAACTAAATACAACACTTCGAAGAGACATGTACTTAAGTCACACTTAAGTGATCAAACAAAAACTTTTTATTAATCAGGAACTTACATGCTTCTATGTCTACAAGTGAGATTCCAAGAGAGACCTGGAATATTTGTAAATATCAGATTGTTTATTTTTTAAGTACTCCGGATTCCTGCATGAATTTATATACATGAAACCACAGTCACAGGAATACCATTAAGTTGAACAGCGGACCTCATTTTACTCAATCCATTTTATTTTCCATAGGGCTTGTTTTGATGCAGTTGTGTTTGATAAGAGAATGCAAACTATTCATGCTTTAAACTGATGAGACTAACCACCCTACTAAACAAAGCAGTTACTTCAGTCAGATACTTGCTGTTGTATACTCCCAGTGCTACAATTCTATAGCTTAACATCTTCTAAATTCTTCTCATTGAAGTATTAGTAACTTAATCTGTTTTCAGCACTAGATATTTATCTTTGCTTTAACTCTCCCCAGGCCTGAGGCCTTGCTTGCAGCAAGAAGACTGCAATCAACACAGTTCAAATTTAATGTTGTCTTAGTCTATAGTGATCTACAGAATTAATTAAAAAAAAAAAGAGATACTTTCTTTTGCAACCACAGTTTGACTACATTACACTAACTATTCATCTGGGCACAACATATCCAACTGCTCATCACCATCAGATGATTTCAAGACAGGCACCTCCCAGAGAACCTGCTTCTGCCATGTCCCTTGTAGCCACTCCTTCTGCCTCTAGCTTAGCTTGCATTGCTCCTTTAACGCATGACTTTGTTCATCATCACTGTGACATAACATTGTGAAGAGCATCCTATCCTCAGGCTTACAAATACCTTCCCACATATATAAAGTGTTTGGAAAGCTCCTAACTGCATCTCAGCTGAATGCCAGAACAGCACCTGCCACCCTTTCCTAATGGCAGTCTTGCTTTCAAACTGCTAAGCCATTGGGCAAGGTGTTGCAAATGAGCACTCATCTGTGGTTAGAGAAGGCTCCCACCCAAAGAACAAAGTTTAAATACAGTCAACAGCAATTCTAGCGAGGCACCAGTGACCTTCTACACCTTTTCATCTTGATCAACTTACAACTAAACTTGGTCATTGCCAGCCCAAAGTGCCTAAAGTTCATTTAAGACAGCTGGTTTGTGAAATACATCCTCTTCAAACATCCAAAGTATCATGGAAGAACAAAACATTTCCAGTTACTGGTTTTCAATGGAAAAGGAAGTTCTGGGTTTCTCTGGGACTTCCAACCCAAAGCACCCATTCTACCCCTGTAGGACAAACACCCAAGACCAGGCTTTTTTGGACCCAACTTTCCACAGGTCCATTCCTATCTCAGTGTCAGATCCTCTCAACACATGCTATGCCACTTGGAGCACACCGCCATTTCTTCTCAGCCTACAATACTGATACATATTTGACTATCGAGAAGGGCGAAAGAAAACCAAGCAGGCATATGGATGACATTTCTTGTAGAGATCCTCTTCTCTAACAGCTGAACTGGGCAGGTGGGAGAGATCTGACAAAGCAAAGCAATGAGACTGTATCAGAAAAGAACAACTGTGCACATTAGTCCTCTCAAAGGGATATAATGCTCAGGGGAAGGGCAAGGCTTGGGTCCTTGAATGCAGAGTTAAGTTTCTGTTTTCACCCATGATGTGGAAACATTAGTTTGCCTAAAAGGTATGGCAACATAAATGAAAATGGGCAAGTTAATTTCCAGAAAGCTCTTCCCAGAGACTGAAGACAGGCAGAGGGATCCCCCAGGCACGCTACCTGTGACAGACACTGCAACCACCATACGTATGGACCAGGTTCTGAGCCACCCACCTAAAACAGTAACCAAGATAACACATTCATTCATATTTACTGAATTACAACATTACTTATCAGAGACCTGACAAATACTCATGTCTGGAAACAAACAGATTCAGATATTAATGAAGTAAAGTATTCCCTGTCAAAGAAATGCCTTCACTAGGTCCCTCTGAACTTACAAGTACCACAGTCTAAGACAGACACGGGTGGAAGACAGTTGAATGACAGGCTGAAATGGCCCTTTCCTGTATAAAAAACAGTTTGCATTTTGAGAAAGAGCTTGTTTAAGAGATCCATTGCTGTGCAGAAACAGGTCTTGGCTGATACTGATTTGTTTCTTGGCTGAATTGCTACCAACTGGTACTTCACTTGGACTCGATGATCTTAAAGGTCTTTTCCAACCTATATGATTCTGTGATTCTGTGATTCACACAGTTCTTTTAACTAAAAAAAGCCAGCAAGACAGGAAATCAAAGAAATCAAAAAGAGCATCAGAGGTACCATTCAGAAGTCTTCTTCAGTTTGCCCCTACACTGGTAAGAAAAATGAGGGTGCTTTATCTCTCCTAGAAAGAGATAACACAGTCACCTCAGCTACAATCGAAGTTAAGGCCGACAGAGCTGACAAGGCCAGACCACCAGCGTTTCACTATCAACATCAACATTTAATTGTAAACTTTTGGATTTCAAGTGTTAGAATATATGTCCTGCAAATTGGAGGACAACCCTCTTCCCTAATTGGGAATGCCAAAGTCGCTTGAATTCACATTTACAGGTATTTAAGCTTCTTAAATCTAGGATGGGCTACCACCTTTCATTCTGCTGTGGAACAAGATAATTTTGCCCACGCATTTCTAGCTACTTGATACGAAGAGTCATTAGTTCAATGGATGCCAAGGCAAGAGAGAAAAAACATCTCTTCTTGGAGCAGCCATCCATACCCCGGAACCCTACTATTAAAAGTTGACTTACCATGGATCACTGAACCATGAAAGATAAACCATCAAGGAAGAAAGTGAAAGTAAAAGACAGAGGGACCTCTGGGATTTGTGAATAGACTTCCATAGAAAAGGAGGATTAATACTAAGCAACATTTGTGCTGTGTAATTGCAGCTACAAGCGTTTGTGGCACAAGTAAAAGAAAAAGATTAGTATCTCTCACTTCAAGTGTAAATTGGATACTTGTGGTCATCTCTCCTCCATTGCACTCATGCATAAGGGGCCATCAATATGGAGAGGGAAAGCTAAATATTTATTTTGAAAACATCCTTTTCCTTACAAGATTCTGGACACGATCTTCATGAGTCAGAAAAAGGAGATTTAGGAAAAACGAGATTTGTGGAAAAACCTCAGTGTAGATCTCCTGGGACATCTGGGGTTTTTTTCTGCCTATGATACGCTCTAGCATTACACCTTTTTTTCCCCATTCATTTCCCAGAGGCGTGGAATCATCAGTTGATCTGTGTTCTCAAAGATGCAAAGCAAGGTCTCGGACTGCAAGTCCAAGGAGGGATGTCACTTAGGAGTCAACAAAGCCTCCACACAACCAGTGCAGGAACAGCTGGAACTAGTTGACAGCACCTCTAAATTTGAAAATGCAAAGTTCTTCACTCATCTGAGTCCTCTGCCATACATAGATCTCTTCCACTCCTCTTTTCTTCCCACTTTGTGCTTTTGCATCACCATTTGACAGGGTGGTTCAAAAGCCAGTCTGAACCTGCAGGTCCAATGTGGGAACCAGAAGCTGAACAGGATCTCGTAGGTGTTCTGACAGGCCTGTCAACATCAGGAGGAGCTGCAAATGGAGGCATCAGTATCAAACCCCTTGGTGCCCAGCAGCCTTCTGGCATGCTTTTCTGGCTGGGAAGAAGAGAGAGCAGCTATCCAGCAAAATTTGGCTGCTCAGACATCCCTCAAACCTACAGTGTCTGCTCTCATACCTTCTAGGACAGAGAAAGCACAGCTAGCACTGTCTATGCATCTACCCTAGCAGGAAACATGCTTATCTATATACTATTTATCTGTATCTCACATGAGATACAGAAATGAAATCCAGCTTCTATACTTCTATGGGATACCACACAAAGGGGAAAAAAAAAAAAAAAAAAAAAAAGAAGAGTCCTTTGGTTTTCTCCTCCCCCCTCTGTTACAGAGGTCATCATGAGCAAATTTCTCTGTAGAGCCTGGTGCTTGATGGTTCAAGGCAGAAGTCTCGCAAGGCATGCTAAAAGGAAGAAATAACAAGGATAAAAGGAAAAAAGTGGATTAAACACTAGCTTATAAGAAAAAGCAAAAGCCACAGCCTGTCAAGAGAAGAAAAACAGAAATGTATTAAACACCCCCCCCCTTTTCACTTGGGAGGACAAGGAGCCAGATCTATTTATTACTAGTGCAAAAATGTCTCTGCCCTCAGGTGCCTGGCCATTCAAAAAGTGGATAAACAAACTGTCACTTGAAAATATATCTTACATCTTTCTGTCAAGGAAACTTAAGCCAAGGATATCTCAGCATTTTTGTGTCTTCTGATAGTTTCCCAGGCAATCCCTTAGCAAGTGACTGAGTGCGCTACTTCCCACAGCCCTTATTTTCACAAAGCAAAACATGAGCTTTGCCCAAATCCTGACTGCATTATTCTACTTAATTCTGTTAAGCCACTGCCTGTCACACCAAGAGGAGAGAAAGAAGCTTCTGGTCTTGTAGATAACACAGGAGCATGTTGCAACCTATTTGCCACATGCCATTTCTTACTGTCCATCCAAACATACCGCTTGTTATAATACAGCTCAGCCAGCTAATTCACCTCCTCTACAGGCTCAGCCCAACTAGTAAACTATGTATCAGACTCTGATTTATTCTTTTCTTTCTATAGTTTTTCCTCCTTCTGTCACCACCTCCTAAACTAAATACAGAGCCAATAATGATACCGTCCAACCTCCACTATGTCAGAATTTAAACCATCCCAATAAGGTATTTGTTGTTCATACAGTTTGGAGCCAACACCACAAAGCTGGCGTAGATTCTTAAATAAAGACCACTTTTGTAGCAGATTGATGCACGGACTCCGATAGAGGGGTAAATCAAAACCACCTTTATTGAAATATTACATGGCTTATATACTTTCTAATTGTTTGTACATGCGCTGAGAGAACTCTTATTGGTTTATATGTCTTGTTCACGCGTCCTTCATGCGTCCCTTCAGCTAATACGATTGGCTATCTTTTTGCAACTTTGCAGTTCCTTTCTTCACAACAAAAATCACGCACTTGCCTATCTCCCTCCAACCCCATCCACCCCTGCTCCTGACACACAGCCTCCTTCCCTCGGACATGACCTGGACCCTCAGTACTTCAATCTTGTTAACCCTTTCACTCCCGCTATGCCTAATTCCTCCTCACATTTTCGGATCCTTAACAGAAAAGTACTAAAGATCCACCAAGCTACTCACTGCCTGTTAAATACGAGTTGTCCACGTGAACAGACCAAGGAGAAAATTAGCACTGCCCTGGCTACACCAGGGGCTTCAGCAGACTTCAGAGCTTCTCACCTTATTGGATGTCGTACACGAGCAGAGAAGAGAGCGAGCAGATGCAGGGGAGAAATCGTTCTGAGGGACGACAAGGCAGACCTAGCGGACTCCTTTCTTAAAGTCTAGGAGATTAAAGAAAGCAAAGCAGCAAGGACCTCCTGACCACAACTAATTATTTTTCCAGAATAAAGTGATTCACACAGATTAGAGAAAGGCTTTTTGGCTGGTTTTTGCTTCCCCCTCCTCCCCCCGGGAATCCTCAGAGAGACAGTTTGGCTCCCAGCTGGTGGCAGATGGGATGAAGAGACCCTCTCTTTCTTTGTACTCACACCTATCAAACAATCAAAAAAAATCCTGCTATTAGCTGCAAGTTCCTCACCAACAGTCATGTCAGTGTGACGATTAAAACACCCAGACTACGATGGTGGCAGGGGAGCAAGACAGCTGCAATGAGCCACCTAAGCCCAACCACCAGAGATGAGAAGCAGGCAGTTTATTTCACATGAGCTTTTCCCTCTTTTCAAGTTGATCCATAACTTGCTGACAAGACTTTTCCCCCCCCCCCCCCCCTTTTTTTGACTCATGCCACAGAAGCTACATCCACAGCCCCAGGCTGGATCAGGTCCAGCACTTAACAGGAAGGCTGACATAATTAAGCGCAGCCCTCATTTTCCCAAAGTAATCTACATCTAAGCTGCATTCCTCTGAAGTTACAATCTCTCAGTATTATTTATAAGGCAAAGAAAACCATACTTGTACAGCAATACAATATAGTTCTTCATGAGAAATGTAACATTTCCCTTTTATATTTTTCTTTCTTCAAATATGCAATAAAACATACACAAAATGCTACATGGAATATGCCCCATTGGCAGGAATATTTTTTTAAGGATAATGAAGTGTCAAGACAGGGCGCTCAAGATACATTAGTCATTTCTTTTAGAGGGACCATGCTTCACTAATACTGTCAAGTCTGTTGGTTAAGATGAAGAAAATCCATTGGAAATGCATATTCAATAAGCATCAATGGCCTTGGTTAAGTATCTTTTACAGAAAAAAGAAATAGACAGGAATGTCTGCTATGTTTCTGGCTGACTAATACATTTTTCAACTAAACAGTGTTGTGTATTTTGTAATTTAAACTGTCAAAGTGGTGACTGTATAATTTGTCCGTACATAAAAAATTATCCTTTTGCTTAGGGTAGGGGAGCAAAGTGGAAGTTGTGTGGTCTAACTGACAGTATTTTGCATGGTATGGCACTTATACATCATCTAAGACAGTACTAGCAGTCCCTACCCTATTCTTTTACTAATTTAAGGAGTTATACTGGTGAAGAAATGCAATCAAGTCATTCCTGCTGTCACAGCACATACACCCATTGACTGCACAAATTAATTTACACAAGAGACTTACCAGCCAGTCTCAGAGTAACTCTCTTTCATATCTTTACACACTACTTAAACATATGAAACTCAAAATCCTCATCTTGACTTCATCGTATAATCATACTATGAATAGAAGTGGAATAATGATAAAGTCCCTTTTCCTCCTTTCCAAAATTTCATTTTCTTTCTCTATTGAGGCATAACATGCTCTGCCAGACAATGAAACTGCAACTACAGTATTTCCACTTGCTCTTGCACTGAAGTGGCTTTTGTAATTCAAACCATCTGTTTAAAATTATTTTATGTTCAACATCTTCACTGAGCATTTTAGGGATTATAATAACAAATGACATCTGTTTTAAATTTTAAATGTGGTTCAGTAAAGCACATCCAAACCTGAGGCAAAGAGCTCAAAGAATATTTGATTTTCTTTTTAACATCACTTGATAATCAAAATTACTCTGCCTGCCTAGAAGAGTCTCTTTTGCCAAAACTTTTCAAGGAGAAATTTGACTATGGCCTACAAGGTGCCAGTAAAACATCAGGTGTCCTAATAGTTGAACGTACTGCAAATCAGTTACCCCAATGTCAGCCTACGCAATTTCCTCCGAATTATCCTGTAAACATGGGAAATCATATCCACAAGTCTCCCAGGCACAAAAACATACTTGAGAACAACACTGACAACAGGACAGCATTGACAAAGAAAACAAGGGTACTTCTTTAAGAAACGATTACTGCTTTGAGGCATGAAAGAGAAAACAAGAGCATCACGCTTTGGTAACACTTGTTAGCCCAGTGGAGAAAAAAAACGAAGAGCAGAAATTCAGCATTACATCTACTCAGTGTGCAGGCAGTGAGAAAATCAGAACTCAGAAAAAGCAAAACCCAACAACAATAAACCCTGAGAGGTTTTGCTGCAAATCATTTGGGGGGCCTATGCCTGTCTTCAGGAGGTATTTACAAATCCTCTTGGGTATTTCTTGACTTCTGAGTCATTCAGCAACACTCTATCAGCAAGTCTTCTTCAAGTACCACTGTTCTACAGCTTAACATCATATTTTCATCTCAATATGGACTGTTTAGTTCTTTTTGTGCTGCCAAGAGTGTCTTGCATTACTCAGATTTCTCTGTTCTTGCAAAAGATAAGGACTTTTTTTTTCCCTGTCATTGTTTTTTCTTGCCCTGTTTGGAGATCTTGTAGACAGATTTTTCATATTACAAGTTTCATGGGATACTTTTGGGGAAAGAACGTCAGCCCGAGAGCGTCGAACAGAACCCAGCCCACCAACCTCCACAGCTGCTAGGGTCAAGGGACAAGTGGCACTTAAGAGAACACAAGCACATGGAAGACAGCTTGCCCAGCAGTCTTGCTGTCTCATTGGAGCCCTCCTTGACAAACCAAGGCTGAAGGCCCCTTGAGATATTTTTAAAGAGATTTGCAATAAAACTATGCAATAAAGCACAGGCACCAACACAAGCAGCGCAGTTCTTCCCTTTAGCAATAAAAGGGACAAGGATCAAACTCTCTGAAGTCATACAACAAATATTAATGTAGAGCACAGGGGGAAAAGGATAGAAGAATAACAACCTTCAGCTGCACTGAGCTTTGCAAAACCAGCTTGCAAATATATTCTCTGTACACACAGAGAAGAAAACACAAAAAAACAAACAGTGCTTAAAGTATGTTCCATAGAAGCTAGCATGAATAAGGAAGGTTTAAAAAAGCTGAGAGAAGTTGTTTGTCTTTTATTAAGTCATATTTTCGTATTGATATCAACCATTACAAATAAACAAGAATTACGTCACATAGTAACAAACCACATCTGCTGAATCTTGCACATAAGCCTCTGAATGCCAATTTGCCAATAGCTTCAGTTTAAAGAAAAAAAAAGGACTACAAGACTGCCTTCTAAGCATACGGTAATACTTTCAATAAAAGGAATACAGAATACAGAAGGTTCCCACCCTTTTAATAGCATTTTTTTTAAAAAAAGGACTTTGGAGCTTTTGAGTTCCAAAGTACTACTTAATTACGCTAGCCAGTTGAATGTCATGTACAACTGAATACTATCCAGCTGGCTAGCATAATTGACGTGTTATATATGTTTACCTACCACACTTCAGCTCACAGCAAAGTTGACACAGCTAGAGGTAAGTTAAGTTTCCCACTGAGAACAAAAACTCATTTAAAGCCCGAGGCGAGCATCCATAAGGAAAGCAATCCAAATCGGAGACGCATTATACGACACAGTTCACCGACGAGCACAGCTGAGGAGAGCAACCTGCGGGCGCAGAGGGGAGCGACGGCCAGTGCCCCCCGGGAGAGGCGAGGCGAGGCGAGGCGAGGCAGCCCCCGCCCGCGGCGGGCGGGCGCTCTCCAGGGTGCTGCACCGCTCCCGGGCCCCACAAAGCCGTTCCTGCCCGCCCTGCGACCCAGGGCTCGGCACCGCGACAGACCCAAGTCCCTAGGAAATCGCCCCCTGAAAACATGCTGTCAGGAAGTACTGCTTCGTCATCAAGAAATAAGCACACGGGAAGAAAATTCTCCAATCCCTTCAATCACCAAAAGAAACAAACTACTCCAAAAAAATTGCAATAGCCAAGTTGTAAAGTGCAGAAAAAACACTAAAAGGATGGATTATATCACCTTCAAGAGAGCATTCAAGTTCTCGAGTAGTAATGTAAGTATATACAGTATTTGGCCAAGGATACTTTGAGGTCTGCTAAGAAATCTTTCTGCAAAGGAGTCACCTCCTCTTTAACTCTTCCACTGGCAGCCATACTTGCAAGGTGTTCTCATAGAAAGCATTTTCCTAAGCGTGCGTAAGACACAAAACCCACTCAAATTACCAGTTACTGCAGCCTGAAATACCCACATTCACTTTAGAACAAAGTTCTTTTTGCTCCTACAGCAATCCCTACTAACAAAGTAATTAACATTCGTTATCATTTACGATATATCAACTTGTAAACACCCTCTGTTGAAACCCTGTGAGCTTACATTTGTTTTTAAGACAAAGCCAAGCCACTTTTCATTTCTGTAAGACACCCTTATTTTTGAGCTGCTGAGTGACTCTAATAATTAATAGAGCCAGGAAATGATTCCTGGAAACAATCAGTATTCTGCCTCTTTGCAATATGGGGCAGTGTGGATTTAAAATGAAAGCTCCCCACCACTCAAACTTTTTCACAAAAAAAATGGCAATAGCTTCATTGTAGAAAAAAGGCTCAGAGAGCAAGATGAAAACTGTCAGACAGAGACCCAGAAACCTGGAGAACACAGATGGGCAACATCTCTCCAGTTCTCATATTACGTCTTCCCCCCAAAATGAAGAATCATTTGTAGTTTCCTGATCTCTCTGCTAGCAAAAGGGGGGAGCGATACAACACTGGTAGGCAGAAGATTCCAAAGAGATGACAATTACTATTATGAGACAGACATCAAATATAGTTTCATGTCAAGAACAGGAAGGCAAGGTCTAGCTATTTTAGTATCTGCTCTCAGGGAGGACACAACCAGCTGGTTTTGAGATGACAGAAAAAGTCTATTATTCACTTCTGCATAGCAATTATTCACCTGTACTCTACCATCTGTAGAAACGTGCTTGTAATTTAAAGCATGTTTTCCAAAATACTTAAGACCAGCAAGGCAAATATGTTTTATCAGGTATTTTATACAAAAATGGCTGCCATGGGAGTAGCAGTTAAAAGAGCAAGAGGTCTTCACAGTCACAAATACTACAAGGAAAAGGAAGCCAGTACAGCTGCAGAGAGCTGTCCTGTCCTCCACAGATCCTGCCCGCTTATCCCCATGCCAAACCTCTGCTGGCACAGCCATCTGTACAACTGTATAGTCAAGCAAACTGCAGAATGAATTCAACTGAAAATAACCTCAAGAAAAAAAAAAAGGAAAGAAAAGTAAAGATAACTTTGCTGTAGTTTAGTTCCCCAGTCCAATTCCCAAAACAAACCTCTGCGTTGGCATCAGGACAGGACTGCATTTCCTCCCAACAACACTGCTAACTCAGCATATTCAAAGCATGTCCTCAGACCCCTACTTTGTTCTCCGAAGCCTGCATCTCACACTAGTTGTATTCCTTTCATTAACACCATAGTTTATTGCATTACCTCCTCCACAGGCCGTCTCAAATCTCTCTTATCATATTTCCCCCTTATATTTGAACACGACTGAGGAACAGCAGGCTGTATAAGGAAAATATAAGGGGTGTTTTGCAAAACTGTGCAAATTACTAAATTGAAGAGGAATAAGGTGAAGCAGGCAACCCTCAAAAGCACAGAGCAGCAGCATGGAGTCAGCATAGCAACATCTCTGCAAGTTGGCCCATGCTTCTGCAGTGACAGGAATAAGCAAGACCTTTTCAATGTGAAGCCTTAATTGTCTTGGCCTCCACAAAGCTTCAATAAAAGACACCTTAAATTCAGGCAAAACAGCTTTTCATTTGAATTTAGGACCTTTAGACCTCAGAAATCAAGAATGACTTTACAATGATTGTTTTCATACTTCAGTGCACTGTTACCCATCCCCATCTACACTGTCCTTCACCACGGTGAGGCATGATAAGGCCTCATGGCCTTACCTGTCTAAGATGGCATGGTAAGGCCATCTTAGACAGAGTGGTGTGTTACCCTCTACAACAGCTTTCTGTGCAGCCTACATTTCCAGACAACACACTCCATCTTCCAGACTAGGGTGAATGAAGCCCAAGTAATTCAATGCTCTAGTGTTTGTGGTGTCATAAAAGGTCATATCTTTTATTCTCAAATTATGTCTCCTAACTCAACTGTAACAGCATTTTTTCCTATCTATTCATTCTCACAAAAACATAATACACACATTATGAAGCTTGAACAAGTTTTCTAAAATACTCCTTAGGCTCTGAGTTTGTCTGCTCACTGTATTTTTGATGGTAGGCTTCCAAATATCCACTGTTCACAGTAATGCTTCAAAACAACAGTTTGAGAGGTAGAAAAACACAGCCAGACTTTGATTCAAAGGGATTTGGGGGGTTTGTTTTGTTTAATTCATGGGACATTATCACATTTTCGGTGAGGCTGAAAATATTCCCAAGAGCCCCTTCACACTGCTGTACTACTTCAAATCCCAATTTAACAAACATTTCCTAAAGTCAGTTTCTCTGGGTAAAGATATGCCTGTACTTAACACACATTAACACACTTAACTATTAACTACTGATATAAGCTATTCTCGTTAAAAACCATGCCCTTCAAACTGCAAGGGACACATACAGTTTCAGAGAAATGGCAGAGGTCTTTAAGCACAAACTACCAACATTATGAATATCAACATTTGCATTATTCAGTTCCCGCAGAATATCAATATATTTTTGAGGTTAGAGAGTTTACAAAGCACTGAAATTCAATTTTTTTAAGGTCTGAAAAGAAATGTAAAAATCATAACTTCCATAAAGTTTCTTTTGAAAGAGGGTAAAAGTTAGTCTTAAATAAACATACATAGACAAAGATTCATTCAGGTAGCTCAGTTTTAGAAGATGACTTAAACAAGAGTTGGCAGAACTCACAGATCTGCATTATTTTAAAGTAGAAATCAGATTTGCTTCAGATTTTCCTCCATTATTTTGTTCCTTGTGCCTTGATTGGGACTCCAATCAGATGAAAAAAGGCTACTCTACTTCACTGTAGGACTCCCTAGAACACATTAATTCATACATTTCAAGTATTCAGCACAGAAAAACCCAATATGGACCTAACAATTTTTTTTTTTTAATGAAATTAACCTTGTCTGTAGAAGCTGAAACAGAAAACCCCTCATAGCTTGACTTAAACTGTGCATTCACTCACTGTGAGAGCAGTTGACACTGCACCAGCGCACCACAGAAAGAAAGCATACTTTACACATGCATGACCCCACCAAACAGCATAGAGGGAACCCAAAACCGTTTATATGTTTAAGTTCATTGAACTTTGAAGCATTAGCTCAAAGTTTAACACTCCTACCAAAATCAACACAGTAAAAGCAAAGACTGATTTTTTTTCCTACTTATTTTCCATCTCAAGAACTGTAAGTTTAAAAGTTCATGAAAAAAATGCACAGACTGAAAAAATTATTTCTACACCACCACCTCCAAAAAACTCTGAAGATCTTTTTTCTACAAGCCCCTTGTATTTTGGATACTTAGTTTGACAGACCTGTTTTTAGAAATCATGCTGTCTGAGATGTATTTAGGTATGCTGCTCTTCAGATATAGAACTTGAATCCTTGAAAAGTTAGAAGGAAACACTAACTCCAGTGAGAGACAAAGCAGCTTGATGAACAATCTGCCTCTCTCAGAATGACTACCGAATAAAATAAGAAAAAAATAATTTGTAGCTATCTGCCTCAAGTAGACCTATATAACGCTTTATTTCCAGAACTCGTGCATCTTTTTCTGCCTTGCACATCCTCCAAGGTGCTACACTTTCCTTATCAGGTTTTCTTTTCAGGTATCTCAAAACAATACCTCTTTGGTATACCATAAGAAACGGTTTTTAAGCATATTGTTAAAAGCACATTTTTCTCCCTACATTCTTCAGCTCTGGAATACACATTTCAGCTGCATTAACTTTATCCCAGCCATCCATAAATTATTTTGGAGCAACTGAGTGACACCTGCAAATATTTCCGTTAGTTTCATAAATCAAAACAAACCTCGAAGTACAGAAACAGAGGAATACTTTTACATTATTTTAGGTGAGGAAGAGTGAAAAAAGTTAGTCCTTACTGTAACAGCACACAGAAGTCGCCAGAAATAAGTCTCTTAAAAGAATGGCAGAATTTAGTGTTTGAACTGTCTTTAAACAACCTCAAGTCACATGTAAACATTGCCGGCGGCCACTAGAGGCTGCTACAGGACATCAGTAAGTTTTTCCCTCCATTTTAAGGGAAGAGGCAGAACACCAGCATGAACTTTTTAACAAGTTCATACTGAACATGCTTTAACTCTCCAGAAAGGAAAGGAAAAAAGCACACGATTTCTTTAAGGGTTCCCAATTCCACCGGAGCAGCAACAGTAAAATATTTTTGTTCTTGTTCTTATTGTGGTCTGAGTCGAATTTTAAAGCATTTTCAATATACCACCATTTTACTTTATGGTATAACCAGTTCACACTCCACTACTTAGTCTCTTTTTGTATATCGACAACATAAAACAGTAAGTTAGTAAAAAAATTAAAAGTTTATTATAGGACAGAATGCAAAATTGATTACACTATTTACAAAAATGTATACAAATTAAGAACAGAAGCACCAGTCTTTTATAGCATACTATCATAATATGAACGGAATAGGTTGCAGTTACGGTACTGAATATTGCTTCTAGATCTCAGTGTCACCACAAAATGTTGCCACTATTTTATTACCAAGATTTCGGCCCCCATTTTGCTCTCAGTAAAGCAAGTAACTCCTAGTGAATCAGCTTTACACAAACAGAGCTCCTACTAGTGGGAATGGGGCGTTATTTTCAAAGAAACAAAACAGAAACCCACTCTGGCCCTGTTCTGCATCGTTTGCAGTGAGCAGAACTTCCTTCAGTAGCAAACACGACCTGTTGCTACTCCCCGGCTTCAATTCAAGTTTCTCGCCAGGTAACACACAAGGCGACAGCTTCACATCATCTTTTTAAGAGTGATAGCGTCATACTTCCAGATACACACCCGTGCTTGCACCCTCCCTAATTTCAGGCCTACCAGGCACACCTGATGCCGGACGACGGTTCAGGCCCATTGGGGGCGCGGCGCCCAGGCCGCCCAAGCACCCGCCCTGCCCGGGGACCCTCGCATGGAGCTGCTTTCCCCAAACAGCCCCACACTGGCCCAGCCAACTCGGGCATGGGGTCGGCTGACAGGCCGAGCCCCACCCCCCCAACACCCTTACGCCACCAGCCAGGCCGCCACTACAAGACCCCTAGGGCAGCCAAAGCTCTCCGGAAGCCGGGAGAGACAGGCCCGCGCCCGGCCCCGCAGCGAGAACCCGGTCCCGCGACCCGAGCTGGGCGGCAGCCCACCCTCTCCCTCCCGCGGGAAGCGCTCAGTGCGCACGCGCCAGGACTCACTCGTCTTCCCTGCCGCGAGCTCCCAACAGCTTCCGCTTCCGCCCGGCCGTTCCCGCTCCCCGGCCCCGCCTCCCGCCCAGGCGTCGCGCGCAAGCCCCGCCCCCCGGTAGGGCACCTCCTGCTGCCTCAGGCCCCGCCCCGAGCTGCCACCCGCCTCCCGCGCGGAGGGGGCGGGCGCGAGTCCTGGACGGAACGGTCTGCGTGCCGGGGCGCTGCTCGCGGTTGGCCAGGGCAGCTCTCGCGAGAGTTGGGCTCCGGAAGCGGTAGCGGGGCTGGTGGGAGGAGGCTGAGGAGGAGGCGGAGGCGGTAGCGGCGGGAGGGAGGGAGGAAGGAAGGGAGTAAGTCAGTCAGTCAGTCAGTCAGTCGCTGTTGCCGCTGGCGGCAGTGCCCGCAGAGCGAAGGGGGCTGGCACCGGCCCCGGCAGAAGTGGCTGCGGCGGTGGCGGTTCCGCGCAGGCTTTGCCGAGGTAGCGCCTTGGCGGTGGTCGCGCCGTGTCGGGCTATAAGATGGCGGCGGCGGGCGGGGGCAGCAGCGTGAACCCCTTCCTCAGCGACTCCGAGGAGGACGAGCCCGAGGAGTCCAGGCCCGGCGGCGGCGGCAGCAGCAGCAGCAACGAGCCGAGCGGGCCGGCATACCCGCAGCAGCAGCAGGAGGCGGCGGCAGCCGCGGGGAGCCCCGAGGAGCTGCCGGGTTTGCGGGCGGCGGCGCCGGGCGATGCCGGCGGCGGTGCGGGGGCGGGCGGCGGGGCCGGCGCGGGCCCCGGCGCGGGGGAGCCGCCGCGGGTGTCGATGGACGCGATAGCGGCGCAGCTTCTGCGGGACCAGTTCTTGCTGACGGCGCTGGAGCTGCACACGGAGCTACTGGAGAGCGGCCGGGAGCTGCCCCGGCTCCGCGATTTCTTCTCCAACCCAGGCAACTTCGAGCGGCAGAGCGGTACGCCGCCCGCCGGCGGGGCCCTGGGCGGCCTGGGCGGCAGCGTGCTCGGGGGAGCAGGCGGCAGGGAGCCCGGCTCCGGGCAGCTCAGTAAGTGACCCTGGTTCGGGGGAGGGAGGGGCGGGGCGGGGCGGCGGGGCTCTGGGGAGCGGTGGCAGCCGCCGCTGGGCGCACGGGGCTGGGCGGGGATGCCTCACGGTGCGGCCCCTTGCCGGTGCCTGTCACTAGGGAAGCTGGGCGGCCGGGGAAGGCGTTTTGTATCGCTTCTTGTTTTCTGTAACCTGCGTGAGGGACTGGGGGAGGCTGTAGGAGCGGGGCAGCCGGGGGCTGAGAAGATGCGGTGCCAGGACCGATGTTACCCTGGTCCCGCTCGCGTACCTTATCGAGCCTCAGCCTTCCTGTGAAGGTCACGTGTGTGCTAAATGTAGAAGAAATGCGAGAGACAGAAATTTCAGCCTTAGTTTTTAGCTGTCTCGGGGTTTCTTGTGCCTTCTTTAGTGCCTACTGTCAGGAGATAAGTCGTATGCTGGTAGGAGAAAGAGTTGGGTGTTGAGCTATGGCTGCTGCATTTTAGACATTTAAAGTCTAAAAATTGTCGAAAATGGGGCATCAGGAGCCAGCATGTTATTTCTGCTGATGCATTGGAATGGCTAAGTCATCCAAGAGTAGGTCTGAGTTTCACAGCTCATGCACAACTAATACAGTGTTTTCTCTAATTAATGCTGGCATGTTTACCAAGTTCCTGCAGTCTTTGCCTAACCATTTTGGGATTTGGAGTTGGGGTGTGGTAAATACACTGGATTAGTATAGCTTCTGGGAGAAAAAGTGGTGTAGATATTTGGAAAATCATCACGTACCTGGCCTTAAAAGCTTTTGAGTTTTAGTAGTAGAACAGGTGGCTTAGAATAAAATTACTTGTGTGTCTTATCAATGTTACTGTCTAGAAATGTAGAGTTCTAAAAAGGAGGTAGCTTGTGGAAGTGCCTTTGAGAGAGAGAAGCTGCCCAACCACCTGACTTTTGAGGACTCGAAAATGATCCGAGGGCTGGAGCACCTCTCCTACAAGGACGGGCTGAGAGAGTTGGGGTTGTTCAGCCTGGAGAAGAGAAGGAAGAGAAGGCTGCGGGGAGACCTTATAACAGCCTTCCAGTCCTTAAAGGGGGCCTATAGGAAAGACGGGGACAGACTTTTTAGCAAGGCCTGTTGTGACAGGACAAGGAGCAATGGTGTTAAACTAAGGGAGGGCAGATTTAGACTGGATTTAAGAAAGAAATTTTTTACAGTGAGGGTGGTGAGGCACTGGAACAGGTTGCCCAGAGAGGTAGTGGAGGCCCCATCCCTGGAAACATTCAAGGTCAGGTTGGATGGGGCTCTGAGCAACCTGATCTAGTTAAAGGTGTCCCTGCTCTTGCAGGGGGGTTGGACTAGATGACCTGTAAAGGTCCCTTCCAATCCAAAGCATTCTATGATTCTATGACTTAATGAACTTATGCGAAGGTATTGAAATGAAAGGAGTTGTGGTAAGCAGACAGTTGAAAGACTTATTTATGTGTATTCTAAGACACCTAAAGGCATTTTGTAAATAGTCCCATATTTTTGTTTGTTTTAAAAAAAGTTTCTAATCTTGCAAAGACGTGCAGTTAGTCTTAAAATTTGGAAATAACTAAACAGTATCTAGATGGCTGGGATAATAGGAGACATCTAAACTTTCAACTTGTTATTGCTTTTCAATATCTTTTAAAAATTGTATGGATTTTTTTTTAATTCATGCTGTGTTGTTTATATTCTGGTTATCTTGTTTATAAACACTTTAGAATTTTGTACTTGGCTTTGTCCAACTGAGAGCGTTAGTGTGGTGGTCTTCATGATGAGATTGGTGAATGTTGGAAAAACCCGTGCTTCAAGGATTTGAACTGATAAAAATTTCTGTTTCATTAAAAGCAGCTTCCTTGGGGATTCCAATCAATTCATCTGATTGATTAAACATTCTCTTTTCTTTGTTAACATGATATGTTGTTTCCAGTTATTGATAATGTACATGCTCCAGTAGAAGTAGAAAAACAGTAGCCTGTGTAACTGTAGTGTTGTGCATGCAAAAAAAATGACCTCTTGCAATCCTAGACCAATGTACACTTGTGTGAGAACATCTTAATGATATTGTGCTGACCAGCTGAATGATAGATGGCGATGGGACATCACTATTAAAGGCAGGAAGAGGCAGGGGAGAGAGAGAGAGAGGAGGGGGGACTAAAACTTGTTTTGGAGCAGTTGAATAATAGTGAGATGTGCTAAAAATAAATATCATGCTAGACCTTAGGTTAAAGGTTAAGTGTAAGTGTCTTGAAATCTGGTACCTACAGCAGGTTAGAGTATGCTTTTCAAAGGATTTTTTTTGTCTCAGCAATGATTCAAAAGGCAGTTCACATTGAGTGACATTGAAAGGTGACAGATCCAGAACAATGAAAAAAAAAATGTATTTTTGTATAGCTCAAGTAGATGAACTTATTGCCATCAGACTTCTTGCAGTCTGGAGTCGAATTGTGACAGTGCTGTTCAGCCTGATTCTGGTTAATGTCAACAAGAGCTGATAGTCTTATGCCTCTGAATTTATGCCAATTTCCAAATGTTAAAAAATAGATAGCAGAAGACTCTGATGGGCTGAAAATTATATGGTCTTTGCAAGAGTTCTTTTCACTTCCCTCTTAAGCATCCGGTATTACTGGATTTAGGTAGAGGACTAAGCCACAGGTCAGATCCAACAGTGAGTCTGAATAGTTTCCTAAGTTAGGCAGAAAGTTCAGTTTTGTTGAGAGGTCCAGTCTGTTGTGCCCACATTTGTGGATCCTCACATGGAGACTTGCAGAGAATGTATGTGAGAGTAGTGCAGATATCTTCTCTTGCTTTAACATGCCAAAAGGTATTTGAAAATAAACTACTAATTTTCTTCATGGAAACTATTGATGTAGAAAGTAGCGGAGTTTGGCATGATTGTCATTTCAAGGTCACTTGAATTTTATGCTTCAGTGAAAAAAAATTCTTAAGATTAAAAAAAAAGTTCTTTATTTCTGTTGATATCTCAAGTCAGAATTTCTTCTGGGTGCTAGCTTTGCACCTGCTCCTCCCTGCCCCCAAGTTAGATGAATTTCTATGGGTTTACACTGAGGTATCTGATAATTTGAGTGGATGCAGAAAAAGTGTGACTGGCAATTCTTATTGAATGTGAAGTATGTTTGGAATGCTGCCTGAGGATTTCCACAGAGCAATGGAAAGCTTTCGTACTGTGCGTTCCTATGTAGAATGGAAGAATTTCAGTGCAAGTGTTCATTGGCACTTCTCAGAATCCTTTTAGGCAAGCTAAACTATGAGTGCATGCTGGAATTTCTTTTGCTTTTTTCTTATCTTTCTCTTTATAGACTGCTATAAAGAGGTTTTAATGAAGTATCATAGGATTTAAACAGCTAGCATCATGTGGTCAGCTAGTGACTTAGAAGCTGTTTTGTCTTTGAACCATGCTTCAGAGCACTTGGTTACAAAAGCAAATGATAGTCAGATGACTGGGATTTCTTAGTTTTTGCAAAAACACCCTTCTGTTTTCTGGCAGCAGTAACGTCACAGCTGCAAACAGAGATTAAGATATATTGTAATGAAAAATATGGAAATGTATATTGTGTCTAGCAATTTTTCTCTTCTAGTTTGAAGCAAATTCACTTTGTGAAGGAGTCAACTCTGTTCCTTTAGATGCACAGCACTTGTGTACAGTCATCCTTCATGTCCTGTATCTCTGCTAGATCTTCCCGAACTTCTATAACAACTTCTTCCATTGGTTTCAATAGCGGTAGCTCCACATCTGCTAGGCCATTTTGATACCACTTTTCTAATGCTACTCATGTGAGTGGTACGGTTTGGAAGTCCCTACTTCATACACTATTCCAGATCTTTCCAAAGCCTTTGGATAGCACCTACATATTAAATTTAAATTTGTGTCCCCTTCCCTATCATCTTTGCATAAGAAAGTACAGTACAAATTGAGACACTTGATATTTAGAAATAAAACTGTAGCTCAAATGTCTCATCCCTGTTCCCGAACCTCAGATGTTTTCCCGTATATACATATGACCATAATTCAAGCTTGAGCATAGCGGGTGAAGAATACTTTTTTTTTAAAATGTGATTGATATGGTGCCCTTCGATTGCTATGCTTTGCGAGTGCCCTTTCCTGAAGGGATGCAGCTTACACTGTTAGAACTAGCTTTAGCCTTAAAAGCTGCCAGTTATTTTTTCTTTATGGCTACAAAAGCTCAACATACTCAAAATTTGAAATAGCTTTAATGAAAATCATAAAGAAGGGGTTTGAACATTTATGTTACATTTATGTTTTTCAGGAGATTATTTGTTTCTAGTTATTTCCAAAATAAAGTTGTTTATAACTTTCTGGGGACTTGATTCCAGTTATATAAAGCTAATCTGTGAGTACAAAATTATAAAGTATTGCTGCTTCTTTGTAGTAAGCTCCTGGCTTTGTTTACGATTTGGGATTCTTTTTTTTTTTTTTTTTTAATTTGTTTCAGATATTGTGAAGTATCTCTCCATTTTTGCTTGTAGCCTTTGAAATTCAGATGGGTCCTACTGGAAGAAGCCATATGGGAAGAGCATATTGATTATGCTTTTGTGAGAAAGGGGTGTCTTCGTAACAGCTCTCAGTCCTGAGTTACAGACATTGTGACTATGTGTAGGCCCTTGTCATGATCAGTGTTTCAGCAGATCTTTGTTTTGTATGAATATATAGCAGAACAGGGCTACCTCAAAACAGTTCGTTATATCTCAGCTTCAGTGGCAGTCTGAATAAGAGGAAACGGGGAAGAAGACAAATAACTTCTGTTGTTCTAATGACTAGTTCTTCCTTTGTTAGGTGTTTTGTTGTCAGCTCAAGTCTTTTGTTTGTTACTTTATGAAAGTAAGCAAAAATATATAGTCTTGTTGCTACCTCTCCAGATGCTGTGAGGTGGAGTGACAACAGTGGTTTTACTACCTGATTTCCCAGGAGCACCTGGGAAAGGTGCTCTCTTAGTAAGGACAGAGTGGAAAGATGCAGATGAACAGGTCATGACAGCTGCTGGTATTGGCAGACGGGAGAGACTGAATGTTGTCTCTTTAAAAGAAGTACTGAAGACAGTTGGAAGAGTAAGAGGTTTGCACATAACGCTGAAGGAAAGGGGGGCCGAGTTCCCTGCAGACCTGCCAGAAGATGGTAAGGCCTGGATGAAACCTGAGAGGTTTCATACTGCTCTGGTGTTGGCTTTACTGATAGAGAAGCCAGGTGAACTTTCTCCAGTTGTGACTGCTTTAAACACCCCTCCATTTTACCAGCACTGGTATTTCTGAGAAGTTTTCAGTGAGATGCACTTCATAGCTTAAGAGCTTTTTAGTTTAAGACTTATGCAACTGTTGGAGTTGTCGAATGAGTGAAACCAGGTCTGCTGGAAGCTGTTTCTGATGGATGAGTGGGTAGTTTAAGCTTTGGCTGATATCTGTGTTGGGGTGATTTGGGATGTAATGGTAGATAGTTCAGAAGACAGGTTAGTCCCCATAAGGGTATAACTACACAAAGAAATAACAAGATAAGGTAGCATGAGATAAGCATGACATTGATGGGCAAAGAAGGACAGACTAGTAGCCACTAGCACTAGGCAGGCAAATACCAAGTTATCACTGAGTAGCAACTGTACCGTATGTCCACGTTATATTTTGCCTTGTAGTAACTTATTTGATTGTAGTTGTTCTCTTACGGTGTTTACAGATATGCTATGGGGAATTAAGCTGCTTTAGTCTTGGCTTTCTGTTCTTCTCCTGTGCCAGATTTACTGTTACTTTTCTATGCTGGGGAAGGCAGAAGTGAACCTCTATATATATGTACTGTAGCTAGTTCAGTTATGTGCAAGTTTAACCATGCCTTTCTTGAAAGCTTCAGCAAAGCAAGCAGGCTTTGTGCTGAAGCTGCACACATTTCCTTCTGTCAGTTTTGCTGTCAGGGAAAGGAGAGATTGGGGGTGGGCGGGGAGGAGAGAAGAAGGGAAACAGCAATAAGATTAGCTAGAGCTTTGCATTTCAGAACCAACCATTGGAAGCTTCTTTAAGCTCCCCTGTACATAATTTCAATTCCATATAAGTTATATTGAGTTTCCTGTAGTTTTTCTTCCTCTCAGAATTATCTTTTTCTTGACTGAAGATGTGACTTGTAAATTCTGTTCAGCTGAGAGAGTGCTTGCTGGAAATCTTATACAAGATTCATTACCTGTTATAGAAAGATTTGTCTAGTATTTGCAAGCAAGTCATGATCAAGTAGGTATTGATATCAGCTGTGTTGGAAGCTGATCTGTGTGCAGTCCATCATCTCTGTTAATTTAAAATTCGTAAATACTGGACTTCTATGTTCTATAAACTCAGAATTAATGAAAATATGGAAAAAAGAATCTTTTTCAGGAAGTTCTCATACTTTCAAACTGAACTGAGGTTTGTTACAAATTCTGAGTTAGGTAATTTATGTATATGGAACTATTTAAAATATAGTATCAGAAGTCTCTTTCCTATCAGTATATAAAAATAAGTCATAAAACCTTATGCTGTTGTTTGTTCAAAGTTGTAACTCTTCATCTTCAATGTATTACTTGTATTTGGTTTTCTAGTGTATTGTAAAGATGCAGGTTTGAGAAACTGAGTTGAATTCTCCTCTAGCATAGGCTAACTTTGAGTGATTCAGTAAAGGTTGTAGGCCTTGTATTGTTATTTATGATGCACGTGCCTGAGACATGACATAAACTATATCAAGTTTGTTGGACAAAAAATTAAAAAAAAATTGTAAAGATTTTTTTGTTTTTTAAGACCAAGCTGAAAAAGCCCTTGAGAAATACTGAACTCTTTCCCCTGATGCACCATAGGGGAGAGGCGATTTACTTCCTCCCTTCCTGCAATATAATGCTGCATGATGGTGATGCAACTGATTACTTTGCTGTTGAATTGAAGGAAATACTGTTACGTAAAAACTCACAGAATAAGAATTTCTTATTTATATAACAAGTACTTTTTCATCTTGGTTTGATGTTGGAGGGGAGAGAGAGCTATCAGCTGTTTTGTCATTTGACAAAACTGTTGGGAGTAAGAGAAATTGTGGCAAAAATAATCACAGAATCACAGCATGGTTGAGGTGGGAAGGGACCTCTGGAGATCACCTGGTCCAATCCCCCTGCTCAAGCAGGGCCACCTACAGCTGGTTGCCCAGGGCCATGTCTAGACAGCTTTTAGGTATCTCCAAGGATGGAGACTCCACAACCTCTCTGAGCAACCTGTGCCAGTGCTTGGTCGCCCTCACAGTGAAAAACTGTTTCCTGATGTTCAGAGGGAACCTCCTGTGTTTCAGTTTGTGCTCACTGCCTCTCGTCCTGTCACTGGGCACCACTGAGAAGAGCCTGGCTCCATCCTCTTTGCACCCTCTCTTCACATATTTATACACATGCATTAGATCCCCCCTGAGTCTGCTCTTCCCCAGGCTGAACAGCCCCAGCTCTCTCAGCCTCTCCTCATAGGAGAGATGCTTCAGTCTCTAGTTGCTAGTTTTAAAATTTTTTAATATTTTTTAAATTCTTTGTAGAATCCATGTGGACACACGTTGTTAGAACTTATCTGGAGAATTTAATACTGTCCTGAGATAAGTGTAGAAACTGGGGAAAGGGGAACATACTAGAATTGAAATATGAATAAAACTGAGAGAATACAGTGCTTGAGAATTAAGATGGGTATTATCTATACACTTTAAGTAGTCCCTCAGCAAAGACAGCCATTTAAGGACTAGATTGATATAGTTTTGCTTGATATCAGAGAGTATAACAGAAAGCTGGGTTACTGCAGAGAATGGAAAAATCCTTGTAATGCAAGTTAAGCAATACACTTTGAGAAATGCAGTGCTGCAACTTCAAGCATATGGAGTTAATTTGATGCTGTTGATGCTTTCTGATTTCTGCTGAAGCCAGCTGGGGTCTTGAGCTGGAAGAAGTACCTCTGTGCCATGCTTTTCCCTTAGCATTTTGTTTTGGGAAGCTCTGGTAGCTCAAGCACATTGCAGCACATATGTAGGGAGCCAGGCTGGGTTTGATGCTTTCCCCAAGGTCATATGCCCCCGGACCTCAGTGTTCACTGCAGCAGCATTCAAATGGCTTTGTGCAGGGCCAGCTTAATTCTTTCAGACTCGACTAATTTGGATGCTGCCTGGGACTGTCTATGCAGTAAGTCCCCCACAAAAGCAGTATGTGACTGGTATGGCTGTCCATGAGATCAGCTCAGGTGCATCTGTATCTTAACCCAATTCAGTGAGTGTGTGTTATTTCCGTGCTAGGGTGCAAGATGTATCTATTTTCTATTTGTAATTTCTTCTTTCTCATGAGCTTCTGTTGTGTGCCTGTCATGGGAGTGAAGGTTGTATCTTTTTACTGCAATGTAACTGCAGAGTATATTTTACATATCTGCTTGTTGTTTTGTTGGATTTTTTTTTTCTGCTATTCTTGGCCAGCAAGCATATGTTAGTTTTCTCCAAGTAGCCTTAGGGTTTTTACCCTCATATACTTTCTATGAATTTTCATAGCTTGTTAGTAATATGAACTAGGTAAGAGTATTGATCATCTGTTTTTAATTTGATTTGGATTGCCCATCATGGACTAGTATTATCTGATCATCTTGAATGCCTGTTCTAGGTAGTTTGTAAGTGGATTGCTCTGACAGCTTGTAAGTTAATTTGTATTCTAGTAGCTTTACTTTACTTAGTTTCCTTTTCATTTGGTGATGGTCTGAGAACTTCTTTTCAGAACAAAACAACCTTGAAAATTCAGCAGGTCTCACTGAGTAACAACATCTGGGAGAGACCAAAAGAGGCATTTGCAGTTGCAAAACAAGGTTGATAGGTTAGGTGCTTACAATTTAGTGCCTGATGCAATGAATTACTTTAAGGCTCTTAGTTCCATCTCAGAGTTACCATAGTGATGTGGAATGTGTTGATCTGGTAAAATTTACTCTGCAAGTTCAAATTGGTGTAAAAAATTGATACATAAGTCTGTTTCTACCATAAAGGTTTTATGCTAGGTCAGATATCTGCTGCCATGGATCAAGTTTGCTTTGCTGGCCAACCCAGTGTTAGTAAGCTTGGAACAAGTTGAAACATATCAGAAGTTTTAAATGCAGCAGCCATTTAAGACTTCTCAAAGTAATATTGCTCCAGAGTTGTCTTGTGAAATTTGGTAAAGCTTAAAGAAATTTGCAGTATCATTTATAGGGAATTAAACTATTTAATTCATTTATTCTTATGTATTGCAAAATGTATCTATTTCAGTTGCTATATAATGCAGCCACAAATACAAACTGTGAATTGATGATCACTTTTTAAAGTGTTAATGATGTCTGATCCTTTGATTTAATGTAGAAAGGACTCCATTAAAGCTCTTCAGATTTTTACATTACTCCATGCTTTCTGTGAATGCTATCCCTCTTGCCAGCTGGTTTATTCATATACGCTTACGTGCAGTTCAGTACTAATATAGGGCTTAATAATGTGCAAGTAAATACAAGAGGAAGTTTAATCTTTCTCCCAGATGGTCTTTGTCCCCACTTTCCTTGGCTTCTGCTGTTTTGTGCCTGTGATATTGTGCAGGACAGCTGAAAATGCAAGTTATTCAAGGACATGCTTTTCCAGACCAGTATCTCTAGAAAAGAGCAGGCCATCTGTTGCATGGCCATAAGGGCTAGTTTACCATAGGTCTTGAATATTTAAGGTAGGTAAAATACCTGGTTTGCTGACTTCTTTACAGCCAACAGAAACAGATCTAAAATGTATATTTATACACTTGCATTTCCTTAGGACTGAACTTGAACAGTTCTTTTATTGTACCTGTAGCACAGAGAAAAAAGGAAAAAAGTGGCAGACCTGAGTAGTTTCTAAGGAAACTTCTCAATTGGGATGTGTTATCGGAGTACTTGCTGGTTTGCCTGTATCTCTTTGAACTTAAAAATTAGGTTGGATGTCCTAGATGTAAAGCTAATCTGTACCAGATAAAATATGTTGTACTGTTGTCCTTTCCAGATGTATATGAAGTTTCTTTTCCAAGTTTCTTTTTTGATTTTTTCATACCCCTTAAAGTTTCAGCTTTGATCTCCTTATGACATGTTTCTTTCGGATGGAAAATTTTCCATCAGAGGTTCCTCCATGCGAGAAGGGTTGTATGTGTGTATTGGGAGGAGGGAGAGCTTAACTCATAAAATAGCACAACACATCAGGAAAAACTTCTGTGTATTTTCTAAATTTACATGGAACTACATCCTTCCTTATCTTAAAGCTTGTCTTAGTAATAGTCCATGGGTTGTATATTGAAAAACATTGCGGTAGGGGCTTTTTTAGCTTCTCAGTTTTCATAGATCTGAGAGAGTATCTCAGAATTCGAAAATTTTGCTTGAATTCTCTCGCATACAGCTGTAATTACATGGTTTTCTGACATGAATAATCCCCAAGTACTTCCATTGTATGGTAGTTCATAACATTTGGAGTCTAATTTACTGCCATATATTAAGGTGTAGCATGTCTGTTGGTTGAATTATCATGGAGGGTTTTTTTAATTCATAAGAAAAATAAACCTTAGCAATTCCCTATTTTAATAATTTTGTTCTACAAAACAAATTTTCCATAATCAGTTCAAGAATGAAGTACAATTTATTTCTACTGCTGCAGAGAATTGCATCCTGAAGTCCTTTTTTTTTTTTTTTTTTTTTTTCCTTTCTTTTCTAGAAATAGCCATCAAGATGATGATGCTAAGGAGTAATTTTTGATGGCCTCGGTCATTCACTTATGTAACTTTCAATGTCTGTTTTTATTCAGGAGAAGCTAGAAGGCACTAACCTGAGGTGGTTTGTAAGTAGAGTTGTACCTGAGACTGAACTGAGAGGCCTTGTTAAGGTTTCTCCCTAGTGAAATCCTATGTAGTGAAAATTTAATTGAGTGAAGAGAGTGTATTATTATCAAATAAAATTACTTCTGGTGGATCATGTTGCTTGTGTGGTACTTCTAACACCAATGTTAAAACATTTTAACTTTCTCTAAAGTAAAAAAGAAAAGAAGTCTGTGCATCTGGATATTCAGAATTCTCTATATAAATCTTTTGTTGTATCCAGTAGCATGAACAACATTCCATAACAGTTTTTTCCAAGCCGGTGGTATGTTGTGTGTTCCTGTTTGCTAAAGCTACAGTAAATGGCAAGTAGAACTGTATTAAACGATCAAGTATTTGATCGTTTAATGACCTGATTTTTGATCCATGAAGACCCTGTCTTCAAAGAATGGGTTTATTTTCTTTTTTTAATGCAAAGTAGTGTTTTTTCTTTCTTCTCCAAATAGTGATGTGTGAGGATGGATTCCTGAAAAGTCAAGATCATGGTTCTGTAATAGCATCATAGGCATAAGTTATTATCCAGACTAATGGACTTTGGACTTTTACTATCTCCAAAAAAGATTGTATCTTCCTATGATACGTGTGAGCTGTCTGCCTACAGCTGTTTCTTCCTACATAGAACCATATAATTCATGTAAAGCCTGGCTTAAACTGGGAAAGATTTTGTCCTAGCATGTGGAATATCTGGTGGAAAGCTGCTCTGATTCTTGATTGGGAAGGATTCGCTTTGCACTGCATCTTGTTCCGTATGGATGCTAATCAAAACCAAATTTCCAGTAGCCAGTTATTTCTCTGATCAGTTTAAAATGTGGTTAGCCAGCTATTTTGCTCATCAGTTTAAAACACAGCAACAGTCTTGTTTCAAGGTTACAGATACTTTTGAGTACAAGTGAACGCTTAGAGATGCAAAGTGAATTTGTCTAGTACAAGCGTAGTATCGTTAGTACTTCTTCTTGAATTTCAAGGGAAAAGATGGAGTTCTTGGCCTTCGTATACTCCTTTTGGTTAACTGTTAGTACATGATGATATGATTTCCTGTGATCTTAGGGAAAATATGACAACTTATTGGCTGCTTTACCAACTGGTAATTTTTAAAATCAATTTAGATGTTTGCAAAGTAAATTCAAATACTTTCTAAAAGATGTGTTTAATATTTAATTTTTTTTTCTTGAGCCTTTCTATCAAGAAGTAGCATTGCTTCATTTATCTATGCTTTTAGCTGATTGACAATGTCATGCTCATGTAAAGATCATTTCTGCAACTTATTTCTGCTTAATTCGTACACTGTGAAACTATGGCTAATGTGATCCCTATTGATGTCCCTTTAGGTAAGCTGGTAAAAATAAACTGTTTTTACCATCAGAGTGAATGCAACTTAACCTCTTTCATATTATGTATGTCAGTGGAAGGGGATGTATCACTTCATTTTGAGATTTTTTTTTTACGTTTTCCTCCTTATATAGTTATACTCAGCTTTCAGTGAAAGAGCTGAATATGCCTAGGAAACAGAAGCTGTCAGCAGAAATCTGCATGTCATACAGGTGACAGTTCTGGGAATAAGAAAGGAATTAAAATTCCTTTCCTCTGGAATGAAGCAATATTTTAAAAGATTGTGTAAGTTAATAAGCAAAACATGGTGATGAACCTGATTTTTAACTTCACAAATGAAATTAAAAACATTGCATTTTTCAACAAATGGATTAAAAAACTTCTTAGCCTTGAGTATCAAACATGAATCTTAGCTTTCTGATTTTGTTAATCCTTTTCCAGTGGTAGAGGTAAGAGGCAAGAACTCTACACAGGCTCTCCTTTACTGTCCCAGTCTATCTCCTGGCATTTCATTAGTATGAGCTATGACAAGCCTAAGCCTATTTCACTTGCGTTCTATGCACCTGTGGTGCTCTCTTGTTCCATATTGCAGTGATATGCTTTCTGGAGTTGTTTATACCTGCTTGTCAAAAACTGTTCTTGTTATGTTGCTTTAGCATTTCTGAAACATTAAACTGATAGCAATTACTTTTTCACTATTCACTAGGAAAGCTTTTAGCAAAAAGGAATTGCTGGTTAATAAGTGCTTTAATTCAGAATACTAGAGAAAGGAATATAAAATCCATGGACAGAAGGCTGTTGGTAAGAATGTGCATATCATGACAGCAAAATGGCTTCCCATTGTTGTGTCACACTGGGGTTTTTTCTAGGAAAAAAACAGAATTCAGCCAAAGCATACTTCTCCTTTTCAGCGGTTTCCCCCTGCAAGATTCTGCTTTGATTATTCTTTGCCAATTAACTTAAACCTAAGATTTTTATTTTTTATTAAAAAAAATAAAGTGAAGAGATATATGATGTTTTCCTAAAAAAATTGATTTTTTTTTTTTCTTTTTTCTTTTCCCCTTTCAGTTCAGAAAGTAGTTCTCTCTTCTGAACGCTTTAGCTGAAATACTTCCACTCAGTGTACTGGAGTACAACTTACTTCAGTACTTCAGAAAAATGATGATGTTTCACATTCCTCAGGTGAGCTCGGTGGCTGAGCACAGCCCTTCCCTTGTTGATTCCTCTCCTTCAAACAGCCCTGCTCGTTTTTCTGGTGAATTAGGCTGTTGCATTGCCAGCAGGGAGGTACCATTTTCACCCTCTGATCCTTTGCTGAGTAATTTTGTAATTTATTCTGTAATTTTCTTGGATGATGGCATTAATCTTGGGAGATAAACCCCTGCTGATGACTGCCTACAAAGACAGTGGTAAGGAGTGAGGCAACAGATAGTTACCCCCACAGTGACATTTTAGGTAGGTGAAGCAATGGGGCAGGCCTGCCGCTGTTCAGCTTTGGACAGTCTTCAGCACAGCCCTGCCAGGCAGCGCATATGTGCCATGACTGTGCTGTTGATATATCTGGCAGGCTTGCCAGCCCTCACCTTCCTGGGCAATATTTTCAGTTAACTCTCTCATTTAGCTTTCTCTTCTCACCTTGTTATCCCGTGGCTGATACCTTAGTAGGCTATATCGGAAATCCCTCTTTGCTGTTTACACCAAGTTTCTGTGTGGTTCTTGGCTCTGTTCCTTGAGAAGCTTCGATATATTGTGCAGTAACGGCTCCAAAATTCATCACGCCTAGTCCCAGCAAGGCAAGATCCAGGTCACTAGTGCTGCCGTGGCATTTGATAGAAGCAGCAGGTCCCTTTGCTGCCCGCTCTCCCTCAGCTTTGGCTCCACAAGAGCTGTGCCTTGGGCTGTAGACTGCAGCGTAGCCAAGGCAGGCAAGGGCCATGTGGCACTACAAGCTTTGCAGTATGAGTGCAAGGGGTGGAGCTGCCGTTTGGACCTCACCTATCCTGGCTGTGGTGGAAGCCTGTCTTTCCAGGTGGGTAGCAGAAACAAGTAGCTGCACCAGCACTGAAGGAGCAGCTCCTGCATGGTTCCTTTCCTTCTGCTTGAAACACCTGGCTTCAGTGGGAGCTGTGGCAGTGCAACAGTGTCTGTGACTGGGCTTTCCCTGTAGCAGGGACTTGGCAGGGCATAACCTTAGCACTGATGACTCATTGATGGTGGTTTGGCCAGATGTCTCTGCTCGAGTGCTTAAGCACTGGTGGCCTCTTACCTTAGCAGCCGGAACCACTTCTGTAGCCACACCACGTATTTTAAAGGCAGTATCCTATAGCAAAGTAGTGGTAGAAGTCTTGTTACATTGTTCAAGCTAACAATTTAGCTCGAGTTGCGTTATGGAAGCTGTAATTGCCCAACTTGATTGAGCTCTCCAATATGTATCATCTAGTGGGACACTCAGTTGAGAAGATACTGTTCAGCCTGTGTGTGTATACAGTTGTCTCTCTTACTGTTTCATTTCCTTCAGCGTTTATTTGGATAGCGGTACACGGTTCTCTGTGTAGATTCCGGTTCCACCAATGCGATACATAAAGACAGTTTTCATTTTAAACCTTATCTTCAGATTGAACACTGTGGACATAATGACTTCTAGCACTGAAATTGGCTTGGTTTACTAATGACAGCGTGCTTGGAGGATGATGATAACTGGGGCAGGTACTTTTGTAATGGGAAGGAGGATCAGCATTACTGGGAGAGGGAAATAATGGTAGCAGGAAACAGGCCATGAGGCTGGTGTTCTTCAGCACATCTTCATTTGGTTTAATCAATCTGAATCCAGATATTTGTGTCTCTTTATAATGCCAACCTGTATGTAAAGAGTGTGTCAGATGTTTGCTGTTATCATAAACACTGTAATGATAAGGAGAAATCTAAATGGTGAATGTACAAGTTTCAACCCTACAAATTGCTGCTGTGCATGTAGATGTGGTGCTTAAGGCAGTTTCTGGGTGTTAAAATCATAAAAACCCTTGGTTTTATTTAGTTTCTGTAAGGACCATTAAGGTTGTAAAACTAATAGATATTCACTGGTTGGGAATTGTGAATTGTCATATTTAAAGCTGCTGGTGTGATCTTAAATGGCTTCTGTTGTGTACATCCTGATACAGACTTTGATTATCCCATACTTTTTTCTAGACAACTTTTTTTCAAGAAGTTTCTGGCTGCTTTGGCAAATAAGTTTGTGTTTTATGGGTGGATTTGTTTTATCAGTTGTGGGGGAAGAGCCTTTGCCTCTAAAGGGTGCCACTAGTCATGAAAAAGGTTTTGTTGCTTACGGCTTTGGATGCTTCAATAATTATGATGTGGTTGACTTTACCTGAAAATTTGAGCGTTGTTTCTCTGATGTTACCTGTTTCATAAGAGAAATAGAAAATTGATCTGTGAATATGGCAAGACTGCAGGAGGAAACAGTTGTATTTCTGCTTTTGCCATAGTGATGCTATATATGAGACTGGGTCACTTTTCTTAAACATCAGCTTTTCATTGAGATCTCTATTTGGATGTTGTCTGTTTCTTTAACTTGAGTCTTGAATTTGATTTAAAAAAATGATCTTGCAGCTCCCAATGAAATAAATTGGAGCAATACTTACTGAACAAGGTGTCAGGTGTTTTGAAAAGTCAGCTCTGAAGACTTTCATGCTGTGCATGCAAAATTCATGTTTACTTTTGAACTCAAGCACTCTTAAGTGTGGTTCCCCATATAGAAAATCTGGTTTATTTTCACAACGGTCCATTTTGCAAAGACATTGTAAAAACAAGAGTTTGTACTATGCTGCTAACCGCTATAGAACAGCCTAGAGAGAATTATTAAATCAGGTTAATGTCTGGAAAAAATGCAGTGGATAATACCAGAACCTGCAAATGAACAGTGAGTTTTAAAACTGAATACTGAATAGAGGCTCGCTGAGGAGCAACAGTCTGTTTCATTGCCTGGATGCCAAAGCATAGTCATGGAGAAAAAGCTGTGGTTAAATATAAACTGTATACTGTCATATATTTTATGTCCATAAAACAGACAAGGTAGGGTTGCCAGGCGCTTTAGTTTTGGTACTGTGTAACTTGCCTAGAGTTGGCAAATTTAGTATTCTCTGTAGCTTTTCAGGTGAGTGTAGATGCTTTAATCAGTCTCAGTCCAGGTGTTCTTATTTCAGTCTAGTGCTGGCCTGTATGTAGAGAGGGTGTCAAAAGACCTTAAAGGACAACTTAGGCACAAACATACAAAAAAGAAGCTTATTAATAGATATTTTTTTTTTTTTTACATAATGCAGAATTTGGGGTGGGGGGTTAAATACTTTCTGTGGTGTTAGTCATGACAGAATTTGACTGACAAGTGATGAAATTGCTTCTATTTCCATTGACAGTTATGAGTTTTTTTGACAGCCCTATGGAATTCATTCTTTGTTAATGTGACAACAGCTCTAATGTAATTAAAATTATTTCTGAAGTGCTATGTAGAAATTAATTTCAAAAGGAGGGGAAGATACTAAGTTACTTAATATAATTTCTGCGTGTTCAATTGTGTGTTCTATGTATTTTGAGTTCTGTCACTGAGTAATTTCTTTGTGCATTTTTCTAATAAACAGGTGAATGTGTGCTTCAACGGACTTGAAATTATCAAATTATTGATTATCAAATTATTTTGTTTGGTGTCATCGCCACCACCCCCACCCCCCACCCCCCCACCCCCCCCAATGAAAAATGTCAAGGTCAGATGAAAACCTTATACTGGTTACTGAATTTCTTGATTTTTTTTTTTTTTTTAATTAACAATTTCATTCTAGAGTGTGAATATTATACCTGCAATAGCATGAACTCTACTTGCTTTGCTTTAAGTTTGCAAGATAATGTGTTCCTTAGTAAATGTTGTATTAAGTGGGTATGTACTGAAGTTAATGGCTAGATCAGGAGATATGTAGAAAAGTATTTGGTCACGTTAACATGCCATAAAATACTAAAAAAGGGAAAAGGCAGTACCGTATTTGGGGCAGTTACAGGTTTCTGTAAAATGGGAACAGAACTGCTTGAAACTTACTGCAGAACAGTTTGTATCTGTTTGGTTTCTTGTGCGTGCTCACCTGCATGTCCAAGCAAAGGTCCCTGGCCCTTGTGGAAAAGAGGAAGTGCTACACTGCACCGCTCCTTATCTGCTGCGGCCGGGATAGTAAATGCCACCTTTAGGAGCACGCGTGACTTTCTTACAGTGTCTGTTCACTGAAATTGTTGTGATGCTGTATTTTTTTTTTTTTAATTTACTGACATACTCTTTACTTACAGACAAACTTTTAGAAAATGCAGTAAAATTTCAGTCTTGTAGAACACTTACTTAGCCTTTGATTTATAGTTTCTGAAATGAGAAGATGTTTTGACTTTCTCTATCAAAGTCAGTCAACTCCTCTGGATTTTTTTCTGATTTTTTTTTTTTTTCCCCCGCTTAAGATCGCGCTGGAAGCATCAGTACTCTTGATTCCTTAGATTTTGCAAGATACTCTGATGATGGCAATAGGGAAACGGACGAAAGAGTAGCAGGTAAGTTTTTTGTATGATTTAGGAATCATAGAATGCTAACTTTACTGTTTGACTTGTTTCTAGCATAAGTATATTTAAATGAACATACCTGAAGATGACAAGACTTCACTGTGGTAGTTTAGTCACTTAATGATATAATCATGTTTCAGATACTTCTACTATAATTACTGTAAATATTCAGGCAGGTGTACTTCTGTATGATTCCAGATGTCACCAAAGTAGAAGCAAGCAGTATACTTGAACATCGTGCCCAGTTTTTGACAATAGAACAGTATCTTTATTGCCTACTGACTATTACTGTTTAGCTGAAACATATGCTAAAATATTCTGTGTAGTAGTCTGTGACTACTACATTGGTGATAGCTTTCTGATGTCAAGATCTGTAGCAAGTCATTTCTTAAATATAGCTTACATGTAGATCAAACAAGCATTACCAAACCCAGAGTAAATTTGGGATTTTCTCAGTTCCATAGATCATCTTGGCTACTAATCTTAATTCTAGTGCTTTTCTTCTCTCCCATTTGATTCTTGATTGTATAAGATTGTTTCAAAGAAGTGACAGGGGTTTTTGCCCGTTGCAGTTGTTCTGAACTTAGAAGCCTGTGACATTTTTAATTTCAGGATTTATGATTATCTTGCCAAAGGCAGAGATTACCTTTCTCTTAAATTTGAAATAATTATAAAAATCTCTTTTGCATGTGAGCCGTGTTTCTCTAATCCAGGCTTTTTTCTAAGTTCAGGTATTAAGTTATTTACAGCTTCTATAGAGAAACCCATAAAAGCTCTCTAGAAACTGCTACAGAATTCTGTTTACTTCTTGTCAATTAATACTGTTTAATATCATGAGCACACGAAGGTCGTTCCTGCTGTGACCTTTGTTCACATAGTTTAGCTTTATGAAACCTGAAATGATGCAAGCTATGCAAGACATAACTGTCTCTGTTCCACGCTGTTGTCTGCTGTGAACCACCACACTTCATCCTAGCAGAAACACTGTCACATTCTTAGGCAAAGAAAAGGCCAGTGAAACATAGTTCTGTAAAGGATCTTGATTCTGAAATTTCCTCTCTCGGTCAGTCTGAAGTGGCAACCAGTATTGACCCAGAGAGAAGAAACAAAAGTGTTCGAATATCTCATTTTTCTTACCTGGCCAGTGTTTCTGAGGTAAAGGACTGGATTAAATTCATGAACATGAAGCAAATTGAGGTACTTTAGTGGTGTGGTCTGGAACTATAGGTACTTACTGGTTCCAATTTATATGGAAAATTCCAGATTCTTATTACTATCTAATTCTTTTTCAATATACATAGTCAGTTTCAAGGAGGCAATAGTTGTAAATACACATCTTCTAAACAACGTGTGTTTTAAGCTACCCACATATTTCTGATCTGTGTCCTGGAATACAAGGAAGAAACAAGCAAATTCCGAATATTTTAATTTTTTCATCATCTTGGTAGATTTTTCCTGTTTCTAGTCAATATTTCTTGGCAATAGTATTACTGAGAGCTAGTTTGATCTTTGCTTGGAGCTATCTTTAGTAACTGAATTGTATTAGAGATGCTTATAGAAAGTAAAGACCAGTCAAAATTGACATCCAGTAGAACCGTTAATCTTCTGATGGAACATTAATGCCAAAATATTGATTACTTCAGTATGAAATGAATATATCCTAAAATTAAATATTAAATTTAAGTACATCCTAAAATAGAGAGATTTTTTTTTTTAAGATTACAGTGTATTAATTGACCACTGTCATATGTAACAGGCAAGCAAATTATATGGCAGCATATTTACATTACATTTCTGTGTTCCTTTATGGAGGTTTCTCAAAGAGTTGTTAAAAAGTGACATAAGAACTTGAACAAAATGAGACTGGATATTATTTCTGGATATTTGTAAAGACTCAAAGTTTTCCAAAATATCCTATTTCTACTTAAAATTCTGGTTCAATTATAATTGCTTAAAATCTTTGCCTCAATTCTGTTTAAAACAACATACCTGAGCAATAAACTTCAGGAAACTGATTAGTATTTAATTTGCACATAAAAAATTATGTCAGCAGAGGTTTCAAAATCTTTTCATATCTAGTTCCTTCTTTGAACAAACTCTGGCTTATAACTTCTGCTTTTGAAGTAGTTCTTAGCTGCAAACGCACTTTGAAACATAACTGGAAGTCCATCCTGCTTATTTCTTCTCATATTCTTTCTTCTCAGCAAAGAGCTTTGATGCTTAGGAGATAAAATTGTAATCTGTTGTGAAAGCTTGAGGCCATGATCTGATAGTCATATTTTTCTTTTGATAGTTTTCAGAGTGAGGTTTGAATAGTTTCTTCTTGTAAATGCCTTTCTCAAGCTGTTATATTTGCTTTTTACTGTTTGGACAGAACCCATGATTTCCATATCAATTCCCTAGTCAAATGTCAAATCAAGGATAGGAAATAAATGCACATCAGTCACTAAAAGAAACTGGTCCCGCATCAGAAGGACTTTAAAACTGAAGTTATAACATATCCAGTTACGAATACTTTTATACCATGGCAATGTTAGAAAGCACCAAATCAAAAAATGTGTGTATATACCATCCAAAGCTGTCATATTTCTCTTTTGCCATTATGGATGGTGTTAGACTTAGCTGCCATATTCTTTACCGATCCAAAAAAATTCCTGGAAATGACTAGAAAGACTCTTGTTTGAAATGGATTTCAGTTTTTCAAATCTGTTAGCCCAGTTCATTCCATCTGGTGTTAAAATCAAAATTTGGCCTAGAAGCAAACGTGTTTTGAAGAGTTGGTGTGAACTTGTCACTTGGGAAATCTGATTGAAGGAAGCTAAGTGAGTCTCTTCTACAATATTATTATCAGCTTGACTGAAAAGATGCAAGTCACAAAAGCCAGTAAGGATATGGATGAGCATGACAAAACTAACTGCAATTTGGAAAACATCAATTTTCTTCCTTATCTACCTGATCTTAACATAAATATAGAGAGCTATGTAACAAATTGGAGAATACATTTGTAATCCACAAAGAGTTTCAAAACATATATGCATCCTTAGAGCTTGCAATTTACTAGATGGAAACAACTTGTTCTCTAAGACTAATAAGTCTTGAATCTAAATTCATGTATTAAGTGCTGAAACAGTTGGTGCTAAGATAAAGTCAGTACTGAAGGATTTATTAGGCTTAGTAAACCTCCTCCAAATATTCATTTTCATTAAATGGATTTTCATCATTTCCATTTTCATGGAAAACCTGTTCCATTCCTGTGGAATAACAGTGCGCCTAACTTGAAGTCAAATACCCACAGCATTTGGTGTAAATAGGTCATCTGACATTCAATCTAAGAACGGAATCTTTTGCCACATCTTAAATTGACCATGTGCACAAGTATGTTTGTGATCTAAACCCCCTACTTTCCATAATTCAAAATATTTAGTATTGCTAACCTGCCTTTGACATCTACTATTCTGAGAATCTGGTAATTTTAAAAACACAATGCTGTGTTTTCAATGATAATAAATTAATTCTCATAATCAAACTCCATTTCAATAATTTGTGTTCTCAGATCTCCCTGCATTAGCATTGATTTCTGGCTAGACTGTGTATCTCTGATTAGCAGAACAAAATACTGTCCCTGTCAGGGTTTGAAGAGAAGAGACAAATTCAAAACCCACTTGATTATTTTTGAGGACTTCATTTATCTAGACTTAGGTTAGCAGTTTCTGCTTTTAATAGAGCCTTTTTGTTTATGTTTTTAATAAGTACTATTACTTGTGTACAATCAAAGTCAGAGGAGAATCTTAAAAAAAACCAACAAACAAAATGCAAAAGGCATCTGTAATACAACAATCACTTGCTAACATTGTGTGTTCAGTTTGTTCATCCTGAAGTGGGTCTGGTTTTGTCTTCCCATTTCCTGTCTTTAAGCCCTGTTAAGCAGTTGTAAGCCTCCTTAATTTCCTTCCAGGTCAATAGTCTCCAAGGGTTGAACCTGAAGACAAGTCTGCTGTAGTTCAGGTCTTCTCTGTAGCTGGTCCTGTCTCATTAACTTGAAAGCATTAATGAGGCTAACTAGTCAAGTCTTGGCTTCCCACTATTAGAATGACAAGTTCTCTGTTTGTATCACAATTACAGTCTCTCTGATTGTAATTTTTGTAGCTTGATAGTCATCTCGTGCTGTAGTACAGCTTTCTGGTTCAGGTCTATTTGTGTTACATCCTGAAGTGTTTCACACTGACTGTAAATATGGTCACTTCTTTTCTTCTTAGGACTTGTGTCAGGGAAGTGGGAATTAGGAAACATCAGGTCTTGAAGTTATTGTGGTGGTGGCTTCATTGCTAACTATAGTCAGAGAATGTAAATTTCTTCTGTTTGACACAAGTCCATCAAATGTAATGGGATGTCATACATGTTTTAGAGGACATAATTTAGGACATCTAGAGTTCTACATTTACTTTACAAGGAGGAAGAACTCGAAATGACAGTTAAGAAACAAACAACAAGAAAACTTGTAACAGTATGTCCAAATTTGAGGAAAGCTAGGTAAGCACAGAGGCCCTTGATACTTCAGAGGAGAGCTACTTTTAAAAGAAAATGCCAGAATGCCATATAGTGACTTCACGAGATAAAACTACCTTTCTACTGTTGTCTGAAGTACTTCATACTGAAGTATGCAAAAGTCTGACAAGATAATTCATATGTAGAATGTAAAATTCTAGTGTAATTGGAAAAAATACTGCTTATACAAAAGCAAAGTTTTTAGAAGTACTGTTATTTCTTCAATTTTTGGCCTTGGCCCAACAAGACTGCTGTTCATGTAGATTTCAACTTGTTCAATATCCCAAATGACAGGTTGTTCTTTATAGCTAACTTCTCAATCTATGGTTCAATAACTTATGAAGTCATTAACAAATGTGGGTGAATAGAATAAGATCCTTGAGAGAGCTTCATTTTTAAATTTCAAAAGTGAGCAGACAAGCTACCTACTCCTGATATGCACTCCTCTTTTAAGATGTGTTAGATTAGCTGCATGAAAACTGAAACACTTAAAAATCACTAATCTGAAAATCTTGGTCTAATGCTTAGTTGCTTACTTGAAAGATTCCGCTCTTTTAAGTAAGTCTAATTTTTTTTCAGAATTGTAGCTGTAGTGATTTGAGTTCTTCATAAAAAGAAAAAGCAAGAGTGCCAGTTAAATTCAGAACAGTTTTCTCCCCTAAGGCAAAACAGATTGTTCAGAAATGCCCTTTCCTTGTAGGAAGATTAACCAACCTCAGAGCTCTCAATTTCTGTTCTCTGCTTTCCTGACGTAGAAGAGAATCAATTTTGTTCTTTCCTTTCCTAGGCTGTCTGCAGCAAAACTCTTCTGTGCATCGTTCTTAAGGAGTTCTTGATCTCCTTTCACCAAGTACTATAATGAGTTTTCACCAAGTACTATAATGAGTTATACATGTTATCAGTTCAGTCAAGCATGAAGTTAAATTTTAGCTGGCTTTATCAATGCTTTTGAACGCTTAACTTCTCTAAGGTACATAAGCTTCAAACAGAAGAAGAGGGGGCGAGAGAGATCAGGTCATTTATTTTAAAAGTCAGTATTTGATAATGGCTACAAAGAAAAGGGTTAGAAGTTGCTTTTTTATTTAAGAGAATGTCATATCAATAAATGGGGATTTCCAGTGTTGATTTCATTAGTACATATGTTGAGCTAAAATTCATTACATATTTTGGCAGAAGATTGCACTTCAGTATACCTTCTAAAATAAAGAACTTTTAATCCTGATTTAAAATTTGATTGAAATTGTTGTAGCTATCTACAAATATTTATGTTTATATAAAAAAAAACCACGAACACACCTCATCAAATAAAAACTAAATTTGTGATTGACTTAGATGCATCTAAAGTTTGTATGGTGCAATTATAATGGTGGCATTAGTAAGACTAGGAGGTGAGGTAAAACTGTAGCAATGCTGTGTTGTAGTAGAATTATGTGTGACATGGCGCGAAGTGACAACTTCTCAAATATACTGTGTCCAGAATCTTCCACTGTATACAGAGAAACATGCAGCAGAGTAATCTACTTTTAAGGTTGAATGGGTAAAGTCCTAATGGCTTCTAAGAATTTTCAGCATCATGACAGTTCACTAAAAATTAATTCTTGCCGTCTGACATGGGTTTGTCTGACATGAGTTTTTTGGCTTTCTATGCCTTCAGACATGTCTTATTCCTATTTTCCTTAATGGGATTCCTGAGTTTTTCTCGTTTGTGTTGTTTTTCTAACTTTTTTATTGTTTATATCATTCTAGTGCAGGGCACTCCTGATCTGCAACTGTTCTGGTCTTTGAAAATATTTTGCAAGAATAAAATGTTAACGCATAGTCATTTCCATCAGAAGAATTACTTAATTTGAATTCTTTACAATTTTCAAAAACTAACAAATTAGTAGCTTACAACTTAGAATCATAACTGTGAATTAGTAACTCAAATGCAAGGAAGTGCTAAAATTATTAGATACTTTACTACAAGAGCATTTTCTAACTTTGTTGCACAGAAGTATTTGCAGATCAGCATTGCTGAATACTAGAGAGATTTTACATATTTTATTCATCATATCCTCAGTTGCGCTTTTGTATTGCTGCAGTAAAATTCTGTGCATCAAACAAGTTACTTTCATGTAGCAAATGTGGTGTACGGTAGTTACTCCTTCAGTTTTTATGAATAAATGCAAACTGAGTGAATCTTTTTTTCCATGCGTGCTAATTATCAAAAGATTCTTAGTAACAGATGTTCAAAAGAGGAAATAGTTTTATTTGTAGTCTTCAGTAGCATTTCTTACAAGCAAGAGCCAATGCAGTGTTTCTGCCATGCATTGTTCTCTGTGTAAATATTTCAAAAAGCCATGTTAAATTGTTTCCAGGCAATCATTAAAAATATCATTACTATTTTCTTATTAAAAGCAGCTACAACATTTTTAGTTTTGCATGGGAATAAAGTAAACATTAGATAATTTTTTAGAATAGTTTAACACTTCAGTATGGTAGCTGTTCTGTGCTCTCTCTTCTAGTTAAGTACAAGAATCCTTCTTTCTGGTAACTGTATATTTAAGTGTGATTAGATTAATCTGGGAATTAATGAAATGCATGCAATTATCTAGTAATTTCTTAAATAGGTTCCCTTAGATGCTCTAACTGTAAACGGCTGTGAAAAGAACATTTACTATATGTTTTGCAAGGGTACAGGGTTTTAGAATTTGAAGCCACAGTATACATATGACCTCAACAGCAAAACACATGAAATTCCAGTGCAAAGACTACTGGCCCTTTTTGGAGGAAACATTGGAACATGAGAAACATATAACAGTGACCAGGGGGGTGGGGAGGTGGAGGAGGTGTCACAGCAGCTAGAATTACGTATTTTTGAATCTCTAAAGCTGACTCTAGATCATTGAGAGTGTTGTATAGTCTAGAATCACTGGAAACTTTTAAGAATAATGGAGCAAAGACATTTTTGTTTCAAGCTTCTCTAAGTACTGTAGGAGAGCTGCATATTTTGCTCTTTTTTTGGTCTTGTGCATCTCTTCAATGTAGTCAACTACATTCAAAATCTTAATCAACTCTATGGTATTCCTAAAACTCCACTATTTTTAAATAGAGATTTAAAATGAGATTATTCTTAGTAGTAAAATAAGTTCTGCCATTTAAACTACTAAAATTTCAGTGTATAGTTTTATTGGAAAAAAAAAAAAATCTGCAGTCTCAATGGGACAGTACATTCATTTCATGGTTTAAGCTTTACTTCATTTAGATCTGATTGCCCGCATACTGCCCTTGCCCCAAGAAATCAAAATATTTGACAGTATCAGCTGATTGTAAGAGTGGGGAAGAAATAGCAAGCATTTCCCAGTAATATGCAAAGTTAAAAGCAAGGTGGGGGGGAGAAATAAAGAAAAAAAGAGACCCCAAAACCCTACAGCGAGTCCTTGTCAGACAGCTTGAAATTTTGATTTAGCTAACTTACGGCCAGTGAAACTATGGAAAATGTTCACCAGTTTGCTTTCAGACCAACTCTGCTGCATGTGTTCATAAGTTCCATAAAGATTGCATGCTTTCTGTTTAATACAAACTGTATATTTTTTTTCACACCCATCCTTGCTTTTTATATTTTATTTTTGTTTCCCTTGCCTTGGTTGGATGCCTGTGTGTGTTTAATCCAAATCCCTGTCCAGTCCTGGAGTTTGAACTACGGAAAGCCAAGGAGACCATACAGGCCCTCCGAGCCAACCTGACTCAGGCTGCAGGTGGTGTACATAAACCTTTTCTTAAGTCTCTACTTTGAACAATGTAGAAGTAGCTGAGCTCATCCTGTGTGAAAGAGTAAAATTTAGTTACTTTTTTTTCCTCCCCAGAAAATGAAGTTCCTTTGCAGGAACGAAAAAATTATAAATCAAGTCCTGAAATTCAGGTAGGTGGATGGGGATAACTGAGCTTTGCATGGACTTTAAGACAGATATGCTTCCATAGTTGGAAGGAAGATGAACCAAAGATATAGTGTATTGTTTTCTTTTTTTCCAGGAGCCAATCAGACCTCTTGAGAAAAGAGCTCTAAACTTCCTAGTTAATGAATTTTTATTGAAGAATAGTTACAAGCTTACATCAATAACATTTTCAGATGAAAATCATGATCAGGTAAAATTTTCTGGTGCTTTTTTTACATACCTGCTTTCCATATTCTCATCTTGTCATAAACTCAAGTGAACTTAAATGATATTTCCTGTGCATGTAGTTCCCTTCATACATAAGAGTATTCTAAGAGTTAAATATATTAGTTAGCATTTTCATATATAAAGCATGGTTTGAAAACACAGCACTTTGAGGAGTATTTTCCAAAAATTTGCAGGAAGGAGACAGAATGCTTGCATTCTTTAAAGGAAGCAAAACAAGAAGAAAAATACTGTGAGTTACAGGTACTTACACACTTTCCTGGATTCTGATGGACACCCTTTCAGTTAAACTCAAGGATCTGGTTGTAGTAAAATTTTGAACATAACCTTTTCCGTAAATTATACTCAGTTGATTTGTTTGGGACATACAATATATTCATTGTTTGTCATCTCCTGGGCATATATCTGTGTATGAGTATACTTAATCATACTGTGGCATTGAATACAGTCTTGGAGAAGCTCTCAGTAATAATGTGTTATCTTAGATATTTCCAAACATAGCTATGCTTTGATGCATTTTTCTTAAGATGATCAGTTTTATGTCTCTGTTGGCTTGCATTTCATGGGAGAAATTTCTTCAAATGATTGGAAGGTTCTAATTACATTCTGACTGTTAGTGGGTGAACAAAACACCCAATATATGTTCAGCACAAAACTGGAATATTTCCAGAAGAAATAAGTATTGAATTCAATATTGAATATTGAATTTCACCCAGTTCTATCTATAACTAGTCCTCCTCTATTTTTCCTACAATTCATATCCTAATCTGTAAAGAAAATGGGTTGTTAAATAAAATCTCTGGATCATCCACTTAAGATTTAACAGTGCTAGGCTTCATATAAATACTTGTAAGTATACAGCCCCAAAAAGAGAAAAAATAGAATAATTTATCCTTACTTTTTATGTGTTCTCAACTGAAAATATTTTATGTTGTGAGACAATTAGCAAAAAAACCCAGAAAAGTTCTTAATTCTAAAAAGTAAATATAAACATACTAAGTTAACATATAGAATGCACATTTTTTTTCCAGATTATTCACATCATTCTTTCAGAAAATAACCTTTTGTCAAATAGTTGTATGTAACCAGACTATGGAAAAATATAGTGAAAATTGTGAACAGTAGGAAAAAAGTTTAAAAAAAAAAAAAAATCAATGTCATTAAAAAGACCATCACAACTCCTGTATAACAGTGCACATGTTGCACATGTTTGTTTATATACATGGAGTAATTTTGAAATAATAGGATGGTAGCATGTCAATGAGAAAAGGAAGGATGTACAGTGATGGTTTGTGACCCGAGGCCCTAGTATTGATTACACTTCTACGCAATTAATACAGTTATGTCCAAATTTCACTGAGAATATGCATCCCGTCTCTGTCATCTACAGAGCTATTTGTCTGCTTCTGGAAAATTACACCTGTACTTGTGAATGAGATGGGAACAAAATGATACCCCTATCAGTAGAAAGCCTTCTATCAGCTGCACTGGCTTCTGCTAGAATTTGATCAACTTTATATCTGATTCTAAAAAGTGTTTACATCCTAGGGAAAAAAAAATCATGATCTATGTGTTTTTGGAAGGTCCTTTCTTTAGCACATTACCTAGAGCTGCCTTTAGGGTGAAACTGCTTTGGGTCATGAAATGGATCCTTTTTCTACTTTTGTTTCTTGCTACCTGATTTAAGCTTTCATCTCCTTTACTACAATGCAATCCTGACATGAGTATTTTGCTGTTGTATGACTTGCAGTCAAATGAGGAAGAGAAACGAAAAAATAAAAAAAGGGAAGTATATGGTATGCTTGAGTTTCTCTTATTCCTTTGAAGGATTTTGAACTTTGGGATGATGTAGGATTGAACATTCCAAAACCTCCTGACCTGTTACAACTCTATCGTGACTTTGGAAACCATCACATTACTGCAAGAGATGTTGTGGATGTATCAGTTGGTGTAGAAGATGATGAGTTAGAGGCTGCTACTCCTATACTTGGGAGCATCCCTGTATTTGAAACAACACCACAGTCAATAGAAGTAAGAGATTGTACAGAAATGTTTCAGCTGTTTGCAGTACTATTTAATTTTATTGTACTAAACTCTTTTATTTCTATCTTGTATTTAGCAATGTTTAATAGTGCAAAAATTAGAAGATCAAATTAGTGTGTTAAACAGTGAGAAATGGTCTTTGATGGAACAAATCCAAAGACTTGAGAGGTATGTACTTTATCAATCTGCTCAACTGCTGATAAATGTTGGAATAACTTCTCAATGTTTTTCTAGCACATATATGAAAACATACAACTTACACTTAGAGGATTACTAGGACTAATTACTTCAGAGCAGGGCAGTCTTTGCTTTTTAATACATGGTATTTGATTTAGAAAAAGGAAGAGACTTCAAACTGACTATTTCCCTTTTATTACCTACGTCATTTAATCTTGTAATCAGTTTTGTTCTTTCAATGCAACTTCTTTATTTACTACTTTGAAAACAGAATCAGTTCTGGTGTGTTTTGTGTAGGTTTTCTCTTCAGTCAGCGTTATTCCACCCCTTAGTACTATGGTGTGTACAGCTTGCAAACACTGTTAGAAAGGTGTTTGTTTTAATAACTTACTCAGTACAGTTTTTCTTTCTACAGAGCAAGACTAGTAGAAATGACAGTATCTTTAACAACAGAAAAAGAGACTTTAAAAGTTTGGTCAAAACATATGATTCTATAAGCTATAAGATATCATTCCTCTTAAGAGATGCACCAATACAATATATGGGCAAGTGTATAATTTTTAAGGGTATTTATTGACTTTCATAGTTACCATTTCAGAGCCAGGTGGGATAGTATATATTAATTCACCACTATAGTATTTTAAGTTTTGCATCCCAAATAGAGTTATGTCTTGTGACAATTGTCTCAGTGCTCAGATTTCAGCCAGAAGCAGATACTACTATTGTTACTCACTTATTTCATTGATTCACTCACTCTTGAGTGCCGCATTTTTCCTACTACTAATTGTTGACTAAAGAACTCCTTTAAACCGTGCTCGTTTGAACAGCTTGTGTGATGCAAGTTACTTCTATTAATGGAATTCTTGAACATACTGGAGTTGAAGAGGGAGCTCTTCAGTATGTTGTCATTTTTGTGCTTCAGTCTTGTGATTCCAACAACCTTCTTATGAAAGCTACAAAAATTTCATTCTTTGCTTTTCCTTTTTTAGTGAAATAGATTTTCTCAAGAATGAAAACTTTGCTGTGTCAACAGTTTATGGTGTAGCTCCCCATCCTTTAAAACAAGTGCCTCTCACAGTCTCAGAGGACAATGGACGGTACCTGGATATCAAGAGCTCTGAGAATGACAATAAACATGGAAACACTGAGGAAACAAGCCTTTCTTTATCAGCTGAAGTGGATTCAAGGACTTCTAAAGATGATATGCTAAATTCTGTGCCCTGTAAAGAAACAGAGAAACTGTCCTCTTGTGCTCCAGCAAGTAAAGCTGCAGTCCACTTCGATAAACCTAATAGGTTAGTGATAAGTTTTAAACTGGAATGCTTTAATTAAAAATTATTGTAAAGTAGATAGCTATTTTTCTAACAGTAAAATTCTGCAGAATTCATAGATCATTTATTTGCATTCAAACCACAAAAAGACTTAACATATCTTTAGGGTACAGTGCTGATATTTTCATATTGTTCCTAATCTTTTTAGGAAGGAGTACATTTGACAGACCTACATTTTTAGTATTAAGTTTAAGGGTTTCTTTTCACCTCCTACTTGTTTCTAAAACCAGTCCTGTTCCTTGCAACAACAACAAAAAAAGCTAAAATCAAAATGGTGAATGGGAAGACAGGATATTTCCATTCTATTTTAGATTTGAATTTCATAATGAAATCTCGTGTTCTTTTCAAGAGTGGTTGGGAAATTTTTTTTACTTTTCCTCTGTAGATGTATGTATCTCTCTTAGAATATCTAAGAGAGCAGTATGAATTTTTTTTTTTTTAATAATCAGAAAGGGTATCTGGTGACATTCTGCTTTTTGAGTTTTGAATTTAGGGTAAGTCTTCACTGGATAACTGATTCTTTTAATTAAAATAGCGTATTCATGTTGTGTTATTACATGGAGACTGACTTTGTGTGTCTGAGTGTTCTTGAGAAAGCCTGTCCAATCTACACAGTCTTTTTAAGCTTTATAGTGAAGAGGGGAAATAGCATATTTATTAAGTGATAGATAAACCACTGTGTAACCATCAGGAGTAACAGGGACCACAAACTTAATGAGGGTATGTACAACTTCTAAAATTACCATTGTGGACAAAGATGCCAAAATAGCTCACCTTATGGTCTTACCGTTGCTGTTCCTAGGGGAGCAGGTAGCCATTCTGCTTTGTATTTTGTCGGTACCCTTAGTGTTCTTTTGCTGGTGTTGATACAGTAGTATCTTTCTAGAATTATCTTCCGTCTGAAAATACCAAGTAGAAATCCGTGTGCTATTCTGTGCAGATGGAAAATCAATATAAGCTGCGAGGGGGGAGGGAGAAGAAGGAAAAAAAAATAGTTGCTACCCCTGCTAGTAATTCACTTTTCTTGCAAACCTGAAGTATCCTGTTTTCTCTGGACTTCCTGAACTTCTTGCACGGAGTCCTAGGGTAGGGGCACTTTTTCAGTGGTATCTTAACTTTAGAATTGAACAGGAAGAAAGATTTCTGATTCTGAATACAGTACTTTAGAGTCTTACTACAAATTTCTTCTCTTCTAGTTGAATATACTAGTGTTTAACAGGAAAGTAAAACTTGGCTTAGATTTTTCTGGAAAATTTTGCGATGGTTCCATTTAAGCTTTCCAGATTTTAAAAAAAATTTCTTTCGTATCCTAGCTGAATGTCTAGACCGTGTAATAATCAAAACTTACAGCTGTTGGACGCTGATTGTATAAACTTGTCTACCTACTTTCATCTGTGGCTTGTTGCAAGTTTCTTTTTGCTTAGAGTAATTGGGAGTGCTGGGAAGCATTAAGTGCATGAATATTAGATTGATGGTTTGGGGATAGTGAGGATGGGTATCAAAATAGGATGAGATCACTGAGTGAGGAAGGAACTGTAAGTGTCTCCAGTGGGATTTATGACAGTAGTCTCTAGAAAAACAGAATTTGTTTTGCTGCTCAGAGCTCTCAAATATAACTGCACGTGGATTTATTTGAAAAGCAGTTGAATAATGCATTGAATCCCCCTTGAGTTAACTTGTGTAATGTGTATCTATTTTTGTACTGAGTTTTGGGCTTAACATGTCAGTGAAGGGTCAAAGGAAAAACGTATTTGATACAGTGTTTTATAGATCCATATCACTAAATTTTCTTCCTGGATTATGCACTTGGTTTGTAATAATACAGTAATTTTTTTTCATTAAGAATTACATTATTTGTTAAGTATTTTGAGATTTGTGGGAGAAGCAGCATGATAGAAGTGCTGGATATTTATTTATTTACGTCCAGGGGTGGTTATTTGTAGCAGGCAATTGCTACAATTTATTCAAAATGTATTTAAGAGGTGTTAAAAACTAAGACTCTATCCTAAAAGCCAAGTTTGTTACTACTGTAGCTAGGGAGTGGATTCCTGGCATAAATCTTGCCCAGATGGGAAGAGAGAAGAGCAAGTGAGCCTGCGTTGTGTGACTGCACTCAGAGCAGCTGTGCGGGCATGCCCGCAAACAAGGACATGGCCATAATTGGACAAATGCCTGGTCTAACAGATTGCAGTAGAAAGCACTAGCAGCAGTTTAAATAGACTGTATTTATTCAACTCATTTTAGGTGTTTGGTAGTTTGCACCAAATACAAGGTGTTTTCTGTATATAGCGGTCACTCATGACTTTTTCAGTAAATTGGCTCTTTTGTCGCAATGTTATATGGAATAGAATAGTAGTACTTGGGTTTTGTATTCATCATACTTTCTTATGTTTGAACATCTTCACTACTGGCATCTGTTGTCCCTTGAAAAGACTTTCCACGGGCTTGTGTGCAAGAGGTCTGGGTCTGTCATCGTTTCTGTCCAGCATAGCCATCGAGGACTTTACTAGATTTCATCAAGGAGAAACTTTGTTGACACTAAATATAGCCAGCAATCATAATGGGATCCATGCTGCCCAGAGCTTGCTGTTAATTAACCCATGGGGAAATTCAGTGACCTATTGTCATACTTAGTTTTCAGTCTCTGCAAAATGGGGATAGAACTTTGCCCTTATGTAGGATTTTAATTAAGGTTTCAAGTGGGGAAGGATCTGACGTTCTGCAGAACACATGCTGAGGTGAAGGACAGCCCGGGCAAAGGGCTGGCCAAGGCCTTGCCTCTCAATGGTAAGCTGCTGCTTTGCAGCGCTTGCCCCTGTTCTCCCAGTGTAAATAAACCTTAAAGCTTTGAGCAGAGCCTGTAAATCTGTCATTCAAGAATACTTTTACAGAATAAGGACTAACATATTGTTAAACAGAGGTCCCTTACAACTCACCACCATCTGAGTAGTTTAGTATCTTTTTTAAAGTGAACGCTTGCACAAAACCAAGCTGATTGGCATTAAAACAAACTTGCTTCATTCAAAGTTAAAATGTGTTTTAAAAACCCATATTGTCAAGAAAGAAACTTGATTTTAGTAATAAACATAAATTCTTATTTATCATATTTTGTAAACAGTCGGATGAGGAAAAATACTCTGGTATATTTATCAGTATCCTCCTGGATTAGTTTAAACATTATAAGTAGGAACTTAGATTTTTAATGTGCTCTTTTTGGTTAGAAAAGGGAGAATGATGATGTATTTACTATAAATAGCGTGATATTTCAATCTATTAGATAAAAATATATAGGTCCATACACATAATTGCATATGCATAGGAATTTGTGTGCTCAGGTGCACAAAATAGCATTTTTAAGAGTTGAAAGGTGCTACCACTTTCCACATAAAAAATAGGAATTGCCTCCTCCCTTAAACTCATATAGTGTCATTAGAGGATTCAAACAGCAGATGATGATATAGGGTGAGATGCTTTCTGTGCGTGCTTTGGAAGACAAATGTTCTTTTTCCTCTTAGAGTGTAGTGGATGAGGCAGTGTTAGATTAGCATCTAAATACAGGCCTCAGATAAGGCAGAGGGAGTTGTCCTTACTGGGAAAAATAGGATGCTGCTGCTGATGATGTTTACCTGTTTTATGTAATGGTCAGTCCAGTAATTGTTTTCTGAGAACATTTCTGGCAAATTATCCTCCTCAGACAAGGTTGTTAAGAGACTCTTGTCAGGGTTTTATGCGTATGCTTAAGGCTTTCAGTAGCTCGGCTGTGTTGGCTGGTGCTGTATATGGCCATGAGGCAGTACTTCTATAGATACACATCTACATTAGGGTTTAGGCAGCAATTTAAGGTTAGTTTTGAGGATCTCGCTGTACATTTGAATCCAGCGTTTAGATCCCAAAGTGGCAGTTGAGCAATCTCTATTTAATCCTGAAGCTTGTAAGTGACTGACTACTCAAATGTTTTTATGCAATGTGCAGAATCAGAGCATTAAGCAAAAATACTGTTTCTTGTGATTTCCGCCTGACCCCCCCCGTGTTTGCATAATTGTATGCTTCCTCTTTATTGCTAAAGCTTCCTTTTCTTCACGCTTTTGTCCTGTTTTTGTCTGTGCAGCAGTTTGAAAGATGTTACGTTTTTCGGAACTAAAAGTAACTCCCAATTTAGGACACCCACCTTTTTTCTTGCTACAACCTAAACACCCTAAAAGTCAAAGATAATTTTAAACAAAAACTTCTGCAGTATGCTTCACTTAAAACATGCTTTCTGAATGTCATTTTCCCTAGCTGGTTAAACCAGAGTGAAAGGACTTGTTCAGTCGCCTTTCTGATCTATGCTTTTTTGACAATATTTCAGGAAGTTGTCACCAGCTTTCCATCAAGCACTACTGTCTTTCTGTCGGATGTCAGCAGACAGCCGTTTGGGATCAGAGGTATATTTCCCAGTTGACATAAACTACAAGATCCTTTATTTTGCATGGCAGCAATAGTTAAACAAGCAATAATTGCTTTGAAACAAGACTTGTTAACGTATATGGAGAGATAAATTTATGTGCATGAAACTTAAGAAATAAGATATGCTTTCAGATTTTAGCTTAAATATGAAACCTAGTGATAGATATGTAATTACTGGGAAGTTTTGAGTCTCTACAAGTGGATTCATGCTTTTGAAGTTACTGCCAGATCAAAAACTTATGGCTTAATGTGTGTGAGTAAGTTAAGTATTTTCTGGTAAGTGATCAGCCTGCTGCAATTCTTATTATTCCTTTGAAAGTTTATTTTTCTGTTCCTGTGCTTCATTTAAAAAAAACAAACAACTTGGTTTTCTAGGTATCTCGGATTGCAGACAGTGAAAAAAGCGTCATGTTAATGTTGGGACGCTGCCTGCCTCATATTGTTCCTAATGTGCTGCTTGCAAAGCGAGAGGTGAGGAACCCTGAAACTTTACTTTTTGTTTTTACCAGGATGTTTTGTTGTTCATTTTGAAGATGTTGCATCTAATTTCATGAAAGTCTGTTACTTGCAATCATGTTCTTACTTTTGTGCATGCATCTCTGCTCCTAGAAAATGGTTTTACACCTCTGTCAGGTGAGTTCAGTAAACCTGCATGGTACCCTAACATTTCTTCCTTTGCTTACGGCACCCATTAGCATTCAGCAAGACTAACTGTTACTGTAGGTCCATCTGTTTGTGGTAGCACAAATGTTTTTGTTAGAGAATACTATGGTTAATGTGTGTTATAAAGAGCAGAGGATATAAGTTCAAACATTAAATTTGGTTTAACTATCAGTTTTAATAAGGATTAATGTTCAGGTTCTTTTGCAGCACTATGTACTTCTACAAAAAATTTATTTTACTGTCTTTTTCTAGAAGCTCCGTGTATCAGCCAAGATAAGGTTCATCGAAAACACCCCTTCATAAGAAAATTAGCTATCTTGCTTATATGTTTTCCTTAAATTTAAAATGAAGCTAAATAAAATTATGAAAACATAATGTTTATTTTGAATGTGAGTGAAGATGGTGTTTTGCATAATCATTCATACTGTATAGTGTAGAAAAGGAAGACTGTGATGGAAGGTGGAAAAAAAATGACTGGTTTTGTATTGCTTTGTTGTAAATATTGCACATTACCAAATGTGTAAAAAATAAAAATAAGAAAAATATATCAATCAAAAATTCAACAGCCTTATAGTTGACACTGAAATAAAGGGTTTGAAGTAGCATAGCTTGTTGAGTAAGTTTTAGTCCTTGTTGAGGGGACCTACAGTATGGTAGACTTAGTAGTGCGTTTTGCATAAATTCATTTTAAGGCTTTGAAAAATCCTCAAGAAATTTGTACTGATCCTATAATCTTAAATTTTATAACATACGAGTAATTATCAGCAGTTGACATGGTCAGTTTGAGATGTACCAAGTTTTGAAAGTCTCAAACTTTATAAAAGGGTTGGGGTTTTTTCTGAGGGAGTGGGGGTGTTAACTGGGTGCTCTGGAAATGGTTCTGTTAATAGTCTTTCAGAATAATTCTGTGGATGTTCCTGGATCAGTGCTTAATTTCTGATTTCTTATTTATTCCTTTCCTTCCCTCTGCTTGGCAGGATGTGGTATTTTGGCTTCTTTTCACAGCTTGTAGCATAATCTGTGTAATGCACTTAATATTTTTGTGGCCTTTTAGGCTATTTCCTACTTATTTTGTTTTACAGTTGAAGTTACATTTGATTACATGTATTTTTGCCTTAAACGAGTCATCTGTTTCAATTTGATTGAAAAAGCTGCAAGTGAGAATTGTGTAACTGGATTGCATGGGATGCTTAATGTTCCGAGAACTGAAATTTGCTTTAAAAATAGCTTTTCTCAGTTACCACCCGTTGCTATAACTATTGTAATGTTCTTTCAGATGTAGTCGTGGAATTTGAAGGAAAACTTGGGTAGACCATCTGGTAGTATTTATTAATATCAGTATTACAAAAAGCTAACCTAAGAGCTAGGCTCTCTTCAACAAGGTACAACTTTGGGTCTTGTCCAAAACCAACTTTATCATGAGAGAGTCTTAGCACAATTTTACAGACAAGTGGTGTGAAAATATACCAAAAGATCACTAATTTGAGAAAGATACATAACAGGTTCGGTTTATAATGCAAAGTCTACTCTGAAAAGGTAGAGTGGTAGTATTTAAGATCTTACACTGTCAGTGTGTTAGACATGAGAACTAAACATAATTTTGTGATGACTTTCTAAAGTACCTATCTTTGTTCTTGAAGCATCCACCACATTGAAATTGATTGCAAAATCTTAAGCTGAAAATGTTGTGCTATACATTTTCATTTTGGAGAAACTGGGTTTGTGGAGCTTGGCAATCTCTCAGTAGGTATTATACTTTACCAGAGATTCAGAAGCCATTTCACCCATGCTTTTAACCCTCTTAAGGTCAGTAGCAGCCTGCCTGTCTTGGTAATAAGTGGTCCAGTAAATACTACAGTTGACATCTGAGTGACCAGTTAGTGTCAGAATATCTGATGCATTTCTGAAATTATTTGTTATTTTTGTGTATTGATGCAGCTTTAATTGTTCTTCAATGTCTGTAGTTTAGGTTCCAATTAGAAGATAAGAAAGAAGGAAAAATACAGTATTGAGTAGGGTGGCTGAGGAGATAATTTTAGTTGTTTCTAAAAGAGCAGTTCAACTGGGTAAAATCAATAATGGATAATATAGGATAATTGCCTGAAAGCAATTCGTAGGCATTAAAATTCCATGTATCAACACATAAATTTAATTTTGTTTCTATCCCAAGTGTCTAGTTTATCCTAACTGCTAAAAAACATGTATGTCAGTGTTTAGATTTGTATGTGAATGCACTCACAAACAGAGGAGATACTGCACCCAAATAGTAATTGGAATGAACAGAAACAAAATGCTAAAAACTTATTCTTAAAAAAATAAAACCAACCCTTTGGCTCGGTATGCAGTCTGTGATAACGCTTCTTGCAGATAAGCAGCTTGAGTTCATAAAATTTCATCTGCATTGGAATCTGCTTCCTCAGTCATGTTTTTTACCACTTAAAACTAAAACACATCTAAGATTAAAAAAAAAATAAAATCAGCCACCTTCTATTTGTCAAGACGTATACCAGAAAAAGATTCCTTTGGCTGAACTGTAATTACAGAAAAGCAATCTTCTCAAATTTTTGCAATAACTAATCAGTGCAATACTGATTTCTTACCCTTTATAAGATGTAAAAATCAATATCCTTTTGTCAGGTAACAGGAGTAACCTTGTTTGTATGTACAACTTCCATGCTCTGCAGTATGTAGTTCTTTAGCAGAGTTTGGGCCAGAGTAAACTTTCTGGCTTAATATCAGGATCTTGTACTCTTGTTCTTAATCAAGAAACACTTCTCCTTAATTATTTATACCTTTCATCTCACCTGTTATTCCAGGGTTAGTTTCTGTAACTTTAATTTGTGTTACACAAACTTAGCAAAATCATGATAGTAATGGTTTACTAAATGTGCGTCACTGAATTTTTATACTGAGAAACTGTTACTTTATATAGAGTTCAGTATGTTAAGAGTAGAGTTTTGCTTTTACTTCTTTGTAAAGTTGAAGCAAAGATAATGCTGAATCTGCAAACTCTGAATGGGTGCCATTCTCAACTCTGCTAGAAGAAAGTAGTGCTGTAGATTTAAAGTTGTTCACATTAACCATGTGGTAACTACACATAGACATCACTGAGGCACTTTCATTCTCTGGCTTTTTTTGTAGGTAGCTGTCTCTTAAAACACAGTCGAGCTGAAGATCTTATTACAAATTTTCATCTCATCTTACTCTTTAAAAGCCATAAAATATTGGCTTTGTTAAAAAATGTAAAAGAATGCTGTATCAGAGCTTGGCAGTATATTTAAATGGCTGTTTCCAGTGGCTGTGTCAAGCAGATGTCATTCTGATTGGATATGGATAAAGGTATATAAGTTGTGAGTTCCTGGGCATGAAAATTATCAGCCATCAATATCTTCTAAATGACTGTTTCCATTTCACAGAATAGAGGAGAACAGAAAAATTTAAATGAACAATTAAAATACTTTCTGCTACCCTGTAAAACTTAGATTGCAGTAGGCTTCTATAGATTGTGTTTCTGAAAAACAGGGATAGTGTTGACCACAGCCTGTTTGCTCGTTCTCTTCTGGTTTACATGGGGTGTTGGTTTTGGTTTGGGGGGCTTTTTTGTTTGGGGGTGGGGTTGCCCCCTACATACATGAGGGACACACATAACTATTTTTTAATTTAAGTCCTTTAGTTCCCTTCTCTGGATATGAGGGGCTAGTGTAGTTTCCTTAGAATGAAATAGCTCAATCTCAGAGAGTATCCTTTTCATCTCTAGTCTGAAAGCTGATGTCTTTCAACACCGTGTCTTTAAACATAAAGTAATTCATTGATGCAAGGAGTTGAATTTAATGTTTATGAATTGAATTGCTAATTGTTACTAGTTTTGTTACCGTAGTTTTATTATATGCAGGTTTCCAATTAAACAGTAGATATAAACAAAGAAGTACTAAGTTTTTTTCACACCCATGTTTGCATTGATTCTTATGTAAAAGCATCCCTTTGGGATCTACAAGAGGCTTAATTTGGATCTGGAATAATAGTTTCATCCCGTGAAATGTAATTAGGGTTGTAATTTTAATATTAATAAGTAGCACGAAGTTCTGAGTCATGTATTAATCCTATGTTTAAATATTTTTTCATTTTAAAACCTAAAAGGATGAATTCTGAGCTTCAAATACACTCTTGCGCAAGAGACTTCATATCAGTAGTTTGTTAGTACCTGCAGCTATTTCAGTTGCTGCAGGTAAGATTATTTTATTTACTGGTTGTCAGAGGCTAAGTTACAGAAGAATTTTAACATAGCATTGGTTCACAATATAAGCATTGACTATTAGAGAAGATTAAAAGGGACACATTTACAAAATAGATTGTAATGTCATCCTGGTTTATATATTATGTTGTCACCTGTTTGCCATATTCTTACATTAAGACTTGAAATAATAAAAAAAAGACTATCCTAAGCTATTGAAGTAACCAGTCTTGACACTTAACACTAATTAAATTTATTCTTCGAGGTAATTATTTTGCTTATGAACACTCCAACAAAAAGACACTAATTAGTGAGAGAAATAAAGATGTAGAAGACTTTGGTCAGAATGTTAAACAAAAAAAATATAATGAAGGCAACAACACAGAAAATTCCTCGCTACCTTGTAAGAAAATTGACAGCAAAATAGACAAATGCTTGTTATAGGATGCATTTTAAAAAAACCCCAAACTTTAATATTTTGTTTTAATACTTTTAATATGTAGGAGGAACTGTTTTGCCTATAGCTGAGATGATACCAGTTACCATTTAAAAAGCCAGCCTCTTTTGACCATGATGAAGAGCTGCTCCATATGCCCATGTAAATATTGCCTTTATTGAGGATTTGAATCAGCTCAAATAGTGAATCCTGTTCAAAGATAACAACATGTTGTTGTAAGTTAGGGAGAAGTTGTCCAAAGGTACTATGGTGAAAAAAATGTGAGTTTTTCTTCGGAGAGACCTACGTGGACAGTTACACAGAAGTAGAACAGAGAGAAGACGGGCCATTTCAGTTTTCCTGTGCAATGCATTAGGTCAGCTTCATAGCCTTGTCCATCATTCACCTCTTATGTAGCTTATCTCACAGTAAAAACAAAATAACTTTTTTTCTGTCTATTCTACATCTGGGTAGCTCACAGATATAAACTACCTCAGATAAGAACTTGCCTTTTTATTAGTGGAGGTGAGACCTCTGACACCTGATGTTTTATTTCATCAAGTTGCAAGTGCTGACAATGTTGTTATGGCTGTCTGCTTGGCACCTGAAGGAAAACAGTATTGCAGTTCTGAAAGTCACTCCTGGTAGTGTTGAGTAACACCAATATGAACAGTTTTCCTAAGTCAGAGGGAAAAGGGAAAACAGGGACTTGAGAATGAACAGGAAGCTTAGGAAGGATCCCAAATTAAATAAAGGGAGGGTTGTTGTTTTGTTTTTTGGGTTTTTTTGGTTTTGTTTTTAAATGTCTGTTCTTGCTTTATGACTGTCAGCACAAGTGGTATTCCTTCCCAAGGAAGGCAGAGTGTTTCAGATAGCACTGGAAGTCCTCTCCTTGATTATTAATAATTATATACAGTCTCCATAAGAATGTTATGAACTTTCCTCTTGAATTTAAACAGCCAAATACTAATATTATTATGTCTTATTGGAAAATTACCACTTTCTACAGCACTTCTCTGCTGTTTTTGAGAACGAAAAATCTGAGACTTATTAAACAAGTCTACGTCTAAGGCATAGCCCTTAGCAACAGGAAGGAGTGAGCTCAAACCTGCTGGTTGTTTTTTGTTCTTAATCATCCTGAATATCCTGAGAAGAATCTTGTCCCCTTTTAAGTCTTTGGGAGAATTCACTTGACCTGTTTTGTCCGTCGATGGGAGCAGTTTTGTTCTTCTTGTCCCACAAAAAGTCCTTTCCACCTCCAGTTTTACCTTCCTGTCCATTAAGTATATGGGGAGCACATAAAACACTGTTCAAGTCTTCTCACTGTTTCTCCACTCCCCTTAGAGAAGGAACTGTAGAAGCACTGATGCAGCGATGCAGAGAACACTCTCTTCTCCCATAGTATGCATGAAAGAATGTGACCAATGGACAAGAAAATACAGCTAATTCCATCAGCTATAATAACCAGCTTTCTGCAAGGTAAAGAACCAGCCTTGTATCTGCCCCATGTCAATAGTGTTAGGTTATTCATTAGCCTTTCACACGCAAGGTAGTAGTATCTAGCTGTTTTCCTTTCATACAGACTCAGCTGGAAAAAGACAACTTTGTTCATTTCCTTAAATTTGAAAAGGCGCTTTAAAAAAAAAAAACAACTCACGGCACTGTTTTGAAATCTAGCAGTAGTTCTGAGTGAGCAGTTGAGATTTTTGAGTAGATACTCAAGCATACTAGGAAAGTGAAGTCAGTGTGATGGCTTCAACAAATGAAACAAAAAACCCAGATCATAAAACATACGCGTCCCATTTCATGGGGTATATTCTTTTTTTAAAAAAAATTTTTAAAAGGATTACTTAAGAATAATTGCAAGAGCAGTTGGATAATGTGAACTTAGGGTAGATTTCAGAAAGTTAGATCTCAGCAAAGTAACACAGGGGTTTTTTTGATTTAAAGGTTTTTCCATGAGCTATATTCTTTATGGTGAAGTTAGTAATTATGTTGTGTATCTACAAATTGCAAACTGATTTCCTCTTTAAAAGATCTTAGTTTAATGTACAAGTAGTATATTTAGTGGCAGGTTTTTCTATTTTTATAATATTTTTTCAAATCTTTGAGTTAAAACAGTGGTTGCAGGAGAGAAAATGCTTCTGTGAAGTACAAAAAAAAAGTTAAATAGGTTAAGCCCCCTGCCTTCTCAGAACTTTAAATGGGCAAAAACTGAATATTAAGTATACAAAAAATAAAATCTAACATGCAAATTCTAGAGGGAAGGGAGCTTTCAGCTGAAGAAAGTTATTTAGCTCTTCATGCGATGTAATTTTTAAAGTTTAATACAGGTTTTCAATTCACATTACTTTGCATTGTGCTACACTTACTTAAAAACAAACCAAAAAAATGGCTCACTTTAAAATATTGAGAAATAGAAATGTCCAAATTGTTCAAATTTATTTCTCATTTCTCCTTTTGTACTTTCAGATTTTTTAAGCAGCAGGTAGGATATTTCCACATTCATTCCTCTCATCATAAATTCCCTAATCTGTACCATAAGTGGGTTAAATATTGCCAAAATATCTTTCAGAATGTTAAAATACATTTTAGGATGTGTCTCGGTCATCTTCAGGGGGGAGAAATAGCACACTGAGCAGAATTCTTGTAAAATGAAAACAAAAGCTTATCAGGAGTTGACTAGCTTAGGCAATGCTATAAAACAGAGTATTGTTCTATGTTTAAAATAAACATAGCACTTGCTGTTTAGGAAAATACAAGTTGAGCAGTGAGGGTGTCTTTAATGTCGTTTCCACATGTCCACCTTGTTTAATAGGCTTACTCTCTCAAGAACATCATGAATAGGTGACTTTTAATGTCTGCAAGAAGAAATTGTCACCTCCCTGCAAAGTTATTACATATAACCATAGTTTTTTCCAGATTTTCTGTAATCTTTCCTAGTAACTTCAGAAGTGTTTCCCACTGTCATGTGCTTATTTGTTACATCTTACTAATTCACAAAAAGCTTGTCTGCTGAAAGTGGCTCAAAAGCATGCAGTAGGTGGGAGAGGAAGCCTCCAGATTACTTGCCCATGTTTTCTCTGCAGACACCTAGGTTTGTCTTGTTCTTTTCCCCTGACCTCCCAGTGCAATGTTTCTGTCCTTAAGATACTAAATCACCTAGAAATTGTGTGGCTTCCAAATCCAGTTGGAGTAAAGGCTCACATCAACAAGGTCAAGGAAAGGGACTTCCAGTCCATGTTTTAGAAACATTTCTTTCTTCTGGGAATGCATACCATGAGCTTTGAAGTCATATTTACAAAGGAGGAGGTCTTCACTATTGTGAACAGCCTTATATTCTTTCAGTTAATGTTTTACACAGTATTTTCTTGGTAGTTTGTTCCTTAAGGGAATTGAATTGCTTTAAAAAGAAAATTCAGCTTCAGATATTGCCTCTTTATTGAAAAAAAACCCAAACCCTCAAAACAAACAAACAAAAAAACCCCAAAAAACCCAAGAAACCTTTAAAAAAAAAATCATATAGTTCTCAGTCAACCCAAAATAGAGGTTATCTGTCTGCAGTCACCTTTACCAATGTATGTTTCTCAGTGCTTATTCAAACTTGTGCACAAAACTGTGTGCATGCTTAATTGGAAATTTTAATCTTTAACTCCATGGCATCAGAAATAGCTTTTTCCATAGGAGCTTTGTTCCATAGATGTCTGTGGAGCTTCTTCAGTTCAGTAGGTAATGAAGACAATTTAAACCATGATTGTCCTCTAATTCTGGTTGCAGGTGACCTGCATATGTTAATTTTAATCTTTCCAGAGCTTTTTACTTTATGTGCTGGTTCTCCCCTGATCTTTCCTAGCAGGAAAATAATTCTAACTTCTGTAGACCTTCACTTTTTCAGGTCACTTAATAAGAGATCAAGACTCTAAAATATCTTCTCTAACTGTTTTGATGTTATGTGGCTAGATTTATCTTTTTAGTTTCTTTTGCCATTAATGAATATATGCCCAAAGCGTTTTTACTTTGTTTGGTTTTCCCCTACCCACAACTTTTTAGGAATTGATCCCACTCATACTGTGTACAGCCTGCCTCCATCCTGAACCCAAAGAGAGAGATCAGCTTCTCCACATACTGTTCAATTTGATCAAACGACCAGATGATGAGCAAAGGTGTGTTTGCGTTTGTGTGTTGCGGGACAAGAAGGAACTTTTTTTCTTTGTCAAAGAAGCAGAACTAATAGAAATTGGATATTATTGGATGATTTTAACCAAGTTTCACTTAAGCTGATATTTTGCTGGTATAGTGTTGACAAATTTATGTGGACTTCGGGACTTTCCATTTCCATGGCCTGTACTGTCTAGTTACTGAAATGTAAGAATGTGCTTGGTAAGCTGCAACATAACATTTCAGTTCCTTTTTTGTTTAAAGATGAACTGCAACATTTTGTTAAAATGAGCTCTAAGATCGTAATTCTTAGCAATGGTTGATAATAGAAATCAAAACAGCTTTTTTAAACCTCCGTCTTAGTGTATCTTAGCCATCTATATGTTTGTAAGTTAACTACCATATTTAGTTGGGGAAAATAGCATGAGAAAATAGTACTCTTCCTACTTATGATTCAGTACTATGGCAGCAATAAGAAATTCAGAAGACTAAAGCAGTGATTTAGTTCTGACAAGCGTTAAGAGCTTTGTTTTGGTTAAGACTTTGAAACAAAGTATACTTTTTATTTTGTTTTCTAAATTTAGTTCTTCCTTAGTACTCAGGAAATCTGACTTTGTACTGATCTTGATAAGAATATCCTTAAGGTTGAAAGACAGTACCCTAGCTGGTATGTTTCCTTCTCTGACTGTGGAAAGATTTTTTTATTTTATCTGTAGCTCTTCCATTATTTTCATTAGAGATGTTTCGTAAAGCATCTATATCTATCGTTGCTCTATTCTGTCTTCAGAAAAAACGGGCTTTATGAAAGAGGTGGAAAGCATTTCTTTTGAAGATTCTCTGAAACTGTAGTGTTCTGGTGTTTTTCTAAATTGTTCCCATGGTAAAATTTAGGGATGAGGTACAATTGAAAGAGATGGCTTTGGAGACAAAAAATGCATAAACAAATAAATAAAAGCAACTTGTACCACAGTGGCACCATGCAGATTGAAATTACAAAAAGATGGAGTCCTTGTTCTACTTCAGATTCATTAGAAATCTGCTTCTGAAACATCTACCATTATCTAAAATGTTTTGAATGTCCCATGCAGATGGAAAAGCTAAAATTATTTTGTGGTTGAGAGGGGAAGGAAGTTACATCTTGCTTGTAGTCTCTTGTGGTTAATTTGTCACAGGATTAGTGGCCTATCAAGTAGATTTTTCATGTGCCTGTTGAGCTTCAGTTAGGTCTGTCTTTTCCAGCAGCTAAAAAAGAAGAAAACGCAAGCTTCTTTTTCCTTGAAGTTGTTTATTCTTTGTTGTGAGTTAAGAGATTTATATCTAAAAATAACTCATTTTCATCAGAAATTTGGGAAGAATATTCTGCCATAACCTCCAGGACAAAATATATATACATAATATACATTTACACATATAAAAATAATAATCTATTTTAAAGGTGCCATAACACCTGCCTGAAGATTCCATCAAATAAATTCCATCAAATAAAAGAGATTCTGAATACAAATTAGAGAGAAAATACTTATTCAGAATTTCAGTTGGTTTTTTTATACTTATATATTTGTATCAAAGTGTATTATGCATGCTTGTTTTTATCTAAATAAGTTTAAATAATATTTTAGCAGTCTTGTGCATTATGAAGTAATCAAAGACGTTCAGATTTAGTCACCAAACAATGGTATTCATTATCTCATATATTATTTGTTTACCTTCTGCTGTACTGTACAGGCCTACATTATACATTAAAGCAGCAGTTGATAACAAGTTGACTTTTTTAATTTGTTAAATACAAGAGACTGAAATGTGATACTGCATTTCTAATAATGAACCCATTAAAATAAGTATTTTCCTTTAAATATTTGACCTTGTAAAATATGTTAACAATTACATGGAAAGCCTATATTGGGCTTCTTGCCCATGTGAGAGGCTTTTTGGTGCATGCAGATACAGCATATTGCCACAGTCTTGTATACTAACATTATATTTAACGAGGCCACTTCTATCCTCAACGCTTTGCTCATTAATGTACTATTCAGCTTTTCAAAATGTCTATCAAATTCTCTTCTGCAAAGGAACAAATATGTGTCAGATTTACTTAAACTTCTTTTTGGACAATTATGTTGGTTTTGGAAGCTAAGGAGCCATGAAGAAGTCAGATTAATGTTGGGGTCTTTTAGGACAAGGTTAAAACACAGTTCAAAATGTGAACTCTTGAAGATTTCCAAGTAATGTACCCAGAAGCAGCACTCTTAATGAAAAGAAGCTAAAATACATTAAGCTTAGTGTATCTAGTATGACTTTTCATCGGTCGTATGATACCACCTCTTACAGAACACACATAACTTGCTGACATATTAAGGAAAACTCTAGTAAGTAACTTTTTAATATAACCTTTATGAGTGACAAAAGAACCTTGAACTGTGTAATGTAAGATTGAATTGCTTACCAGTGCATGTAGTCACTTTCTGAAACCTCTAGAAAGGGTTTAGAAGTGTTGAATTATGTCTGTTCTACTCTAACTTCTGCCTTGTTCCTCTAGTCTGATTCTTGATTTCACTTTGGTTTCTGTACTGATGAAGCAAACTAGTGCTCTGCTGAATCATAATGATTTGCTTTATGTTCCTGCTTAAGTGATCATAAGCGCAAAACCCGGAGAGACCTCTTTGAGGAAGGCATTCCCAGCATCCTGTTAACAAAAGAGATCATTATGACAACAAGTAGAAAGAAGTTTTTCCCATATCCAGCCTAGACTGCAATTTTTGCAACAGCTTAGTGTTAACACTTTTTTGTTTCGGTGACTTGTTGTTGAAATCCTTACAACCTTTCATTCCCCTGAAATACCAACTGTTGTCATATGCTTTTAAGATGGTTACAGTAAAATACTTAAAACATTATTTTTTATTATTTTTGCAATATCTTAAAGTTCCCTACTTTATAGGCAAGGCAAAAGGAAATCTGAGTTAATTTTGAGATTTCATGAAACTTTTTTGAAAAGCTTTGATTTTTTTTTTTTTTTTTAAAGTATATTTTGGGTTTCCCTATTTCTAATGCAGAGGATTTCAAGTGATTACTGTATTCTGCTATTTGCTGTTTTAATATCTTATAGAAGTATATTCTGTTGCCCAGTTCTGTGATTAGGTGCAGCGTGTAGAACCAAAGGTGGGCATTCGAATAAGTATTTTATTTGTTGTAGAGCTCAGAATTACCACAGGCTTTTATTTCCACATTGCTATCACCTATTAGCTGTTGATTTCTTGAGTCTTATCTAATCATTGCTTTTGTGTTTTTCCCCAACCTTTTTACCTTGATCAAAGATCTAGTTCTGATTGCTGGCCTAAAGAATGCTGGGGGGGAGGAATCTTTTTAATAGACTATTTCTCCTTGAAAAGATTCTGAAAGTGAATGAGGTTTTTTGGCTGGGGTTTTTTTTTTTTTTGGTGGAGTATATTGTGTAACTGGTTAAGAAATAACCAGCAGAATCTCTGCCTTTCAACCTTAAGGTCATACTATTAGCTGCAGTAAATATTTAGGAGTTTAGACATGACACTAAAAAGGTAACAAATTAATTCTGGCTTACTTTCCACAAAGTAGTAATGAACAAATTCTCAGTGGTGTCCTAATCTTACTGTGGAGGTGACAAAATGAGTGTCTCGTGTCCACACATTATTGTTTGAAACTCGTTATTTAAGTGTTGATGTAGGCACTAAAAGTAAATAGAACTGATGAATTGCATGCAAAGTTGGTATCATTCCAGTCCTATTAACAGGAGAAATAATTAGAAGTAAAAAAATCTTGGCAAGATAAACACTCATTAAATAAAAGTTAAGATATCACAAATGACAGTTAAGTACAATTTTATTGAAATGTTGAAATATATCTCTATGCCTATGAAATTGATGGAACAACAGTGATTTCTTGCAAACTTTGAGGCAAGTTAAACAATGCAAGAATATAAATACAAATGACTCAGGTGATCGTAGATACTACTGATTGATTACTTCCCTTTTATAATGGGCTTTAGAGGATTTCTGACAAGAGTAAAGCCCAGTATTTTGGGAGAGCTGGCAGTAACTTGCATGTTAGAATGTTGCAAAACCATGTCATAAAAGAATTAAGTTACTTGTTTTGAACAAAGTTCTTTAAATCTCACAAATGCTTCTAAATAAAAGCAGTATGTGTACTTGACTAAAATACTGATAGTGTGATAGTATTAATTAATTTAGGTCCTTTTACTGCATGATAAATCATAGTATTCAGTAATAAGAATTAAATGAGAGAGTGTCAGAGATTCCCAATCTCAGACATTAGGAAATCAGAGATTCTCAGGCTTAAGTTCATGGAGTTTGGGATCTGCAAGTTTCTGGAAAAGGCATATTAAATAGAAAACAAGATAGAATCATAGAATAGTTTGGGTTGGAAGGAAGCTTTAAAGGTCATCTAGTCCAACGTCCCTGCAATGAGCAGGGACAATAGTGGCTTTCAATTAAGACTTAGCATTTAAGTCAGGGAGTATGGTGTGAAATTTTGGCTGTAAACAATTACCTGTTGCCTGACAGCATCTGCTTTTCCTAACTTAAAGAATATATTCTATATGTTATAGAACTTTACTTTATAGTTAAAGCTTTAAATTTATGTTTTCAGACAGATGATACTGACTGGGTGTGTGGCATTTGCCCGACACGTTGGACCAACACGTGTAGAAGCTGAGCTTTTACCACAGTGTTGGGAACAGGTAACTGATTTTTGTGCTTTACGCTGGAAAATTAGTTAAGAATTCAAAAATGTTGAGTTTTATTTATTTGAGGGGGGAGGTTGTTTTGGTTTTGTTTCTTAGTGAATGGCAGTTCAAAGTATTTTTCGGAAAGGTATTTGGATGTTCCTTGTCCTCATTATATATACTTTTATATAACATTAAAAATAACTCAGAAGCAGAAAATTTGTCAAAGACTATCTGGAGATTCTAGTTACCTGCATATACCTGCATATGTTTGTTGTATTAATATGTGGATATGCACATGTTCATCAGCAGTGTTGCCTAACCTATTGCCAGGTAGGTGCCTTTATAATTTGAACTGTAGTTTCCACACTGTTGGAAATCCATTTTCATTCAAAGATTTCGTTCGCTGATTTTTATATTGTATTAAGTCCCTGAGCAGTGTCCACACTTCAGCTAGTTTAAATTCTTAAACAGAAAATTAGAGATCAAAGTAGTCAGAAATAAGTCCCCTGTAGATGGGTGTGATTTCACAACTGTAAGATCAGCCTGAAGTTTACATGTGACTTCTAGAATCACAGTGACCTTTTCCACAGATACTCTAAATTAATAGAAATAATTGAACAACCAAACTGAAATGCTCTTCCTGTTTGATCTGAGGCATAGAAACAGAACATGAGTTCAGGTGAAAATGTATGGTATTTTCCTACCATAATGAAGAAAAGGGAGTTCATCATTGCCTAGAAGACAGTGAATAACTAAGCCATGACAGAGTAGTAATGCTTGCTTAGATGGCACAGTCTTTCTGGTCTGATAACTGTCTACTGTTTCTTGCATAACGCAGCCATCTGTGTTTCACAACAAAGTCCAAGCTTTAATAGTCTTAATGCTTTCTGACAGTAGAACTATGTATTATATGCAGCATTTGTGTTTATATGTATGACTGATGTATCTGTTGATTAAATGAAGGACTTGTGGCAATAGTAGTTGAACACAAAATAAACCACATTTTGTTTTCTTAGTCCTTATGAAATTTAAACAGTGTTTAAAAAGAAGTCTCACCTCAGAGCACATCTTCATCATACCAGTTTCTTGCTAATTGCTGATGCAAAAGAGAAACCAGTCCAACCGTAACAGTACAGCGTATCAGGCTGCCAAGCCATATGTCATCATGCATTTATTTAAAGCAGTTTGCCAGGCTTTGTTTGCAGTACTGAAACCAGGTCATTATTTTCTCCGGCAAAATAACAGTTGAATCTCATTGTCACAAGACTGAGTTTGTAGAAGGAACTCAAAAATACACATAACTTTCTACCTTTTCTCAGTAGATGCTTTAATCATGAAAGTGTCCATGCAGTTGGTCTCCAACCAAAATCTATTTACAGATGCGAAGGACTGGGTCCTGGGAAGATTCAGCATTTTCATCCACATGTTCTGGAGCTCAGAGTTGTCAGGCTAGTCTTCATGATCTTTCTACCTGCTCTTCACAGGTAGAATTTGGTAGCTGGCTCATCTGAGTTTAGATCAAGGCTCTGTGAATGCTAAGTTCCCTCAGAACTAGTGACTAGTTAATTGACTTCCAAAATTGTACTACTGCTTAATAAAGACAAAAGGAAAAGAAATGGTAATAAACATTTTACAGTTATGTTTAAGTTTCTAAAGGCTAATAATCTTCCCTGAACACAAACCTTGCAGAAATTTGAGTCTTTTTTCTCTCCAGTGTGTCAATATGTCTTTGCAACATCAGTGGTGATATTTATATTGCCTTGCTAGTCCACCTAAACCAGTTGAAACTAGTCTTTGCTGTTTCCCTCAGGTAGGCAGAGCTCCAGAAGGCAAAGTGTATCTCTGTTACCAGTAGGGAATTTGCATTTGGAAAGATGGCACATAAGTCAAAGATGCTATAGGTATTAAAGCAGCCTGTTGTGTGCCCATAATGTTTCTCATCTGTGAAATCTCCACACTTCCAAAAATATTACAGGTGCCCTACTGATGAATGAGTGCAAAATAATGATAAAGACACTCAAAGAACGTTCTCCCATGCTCGAGACTTCAGGTTAGTCCTGAGGCTCATGATTTGTTCATTTGAGTCTCTTTCAAATGATCTTTGCCACACTTCATTCTTGAGAGAGTTCGTGGTGATTTCAGATCAGAACAGTGAGAAAAGTGAAGACGTTAATACTACATCAGTGGTCAGGTACCATTGTTCAGTGTGCTGTGGAAATAAAGTCAAGGTAAGAAGTTGTCCAAAGTTGATTTATTACTACGTCTTCATCTGTAGTTTCTCCTAAGCCAGTAGAATTGAGAGAATCACAGAATGACTGAGGTTGGAAGGGACTACAAGGGGCTTGACCCTTGTAGTCCAAGCCCCCTGCTTAAAACAGAGTCAGCTACAGCAAGTTACTCAAGACCAAGTCCAGTCTGGTTTTGAATATGTCCGAGGATGGAGGCTCTGTAACATCTCTGGGCAATGTGTTCCAAGGTTTGGCCACCCTCCCAGTAAAGCAGAATTTCCTGTATTTCATTTCCTCTTGTCCTTTCATTGGGCACCTCTGTGTTCTTTACCTCTCTGCACATGTTTATACATGGTACGGATGTTTATACATACGGATAAGATCCCTCCTGAGTGCTGTCTTCTCAAGACCAAACAATCCCAGCTCTCTCAGCCTCCCCCCGTATATCAGATACTCCTGTCTCTTAATCATCTTCATGTCTCTCTGCTGGACTTGTTCCAGTATGTCTTTGTTGCTGTAGCTGGGAAACCCAGAACTGTACACAGCACTCCAGATGTGGTCTCACCAGTGCTGAGTAAAGAGGGATAATCACTTTCCTTACCTGCTGGTGATGCTTATCCTAGTGCTGCCCAGGATACCATTGGTCTTCCTTGCTGCAAGGAGTGCATTGCTGGCTCTGCTTGATATTTGTCAGGCCCTCCAGGTCCTTCTCTGCTAAGCTGCTTTCCAGCCAGTTGGCCCCCAGTCTGTCCTGGTGCATGGGAATTATTTCTGCTCAAGTTCAGGACTTCGCACTTCCCTTTCTTGGAACTTCATAAGGGTCCTGTCTGCCTGTTTCTCCAGCCTGTTGAGGTGAATGGCAGTACACCCATCTGGGTATATCAACCACTCCTTCCAGTTTTTTCTCATCTGCATACCTGTTGAGATACACTCTGTCTTGTCATCTAGGTCATTAACAAAGATGTTATACATCTTCATTGTTGGCTGCAGGATCAACCCTTGGGGTGCACCACTGGGGACTGGCCCCCAGCTGCAACTCTTTGAGCCTGTGATTAGTTCAGCCAGTTTTCCATCTGCCTCACTGTCCTTAACCTAGCCTAGACTTCATGACTATGTGAATTAGGATGTTATGGGAAACAGTATCAAAAGTCTTGCTGAAGTCAAGATAAACAATATTGCTTTCCCCTTGTTCACTGAGCCACTCATCTCGGAAAGCTATCAGGTTGGTCATGCATGGTTTTTCCTATATAAATACATGCTGACTATTCCCAACCACTTTCTTGTCCTTCATATGTTTGGAAATGCTTTTCAGGATTAATTGCTTCAACACTGTCCCAGGAACTGATGTGAGGCAGACTGGCCTGTGTTTCACTGGATCCTCTGTCTTGCCCTTCCTGAAGACAGCAGTGACACTTGCTTTCTTCCAGTCTGCAGGAACCTTCCCCATTGCCACGACATTTCATTGATTGTCAAGAGTGGTCTTGCAATGACATCAGCGAGCTCCCTCAGCACTCATGGGTGCATCCCCATCAGGGCCCACAGACTAGTGTATGTCCATTTTGTTTAAATGTTTCCTAACCTGATAATTCTCTACCAAAGGTAAGTCTTCCTTGCTCCAGACTTTTGCATGGGTTTTAGGGACCTCAGAGTACTGAAGGCAAGTCTTCCCAGTAAAGACCAAGACAAAGAAGGCAGTGAGTACCTTGGTCTTTTCCGTGGTAAGATGGTTGTCTTACCAAGGCTATACACTGCATAGCAAGAGAGAAAGAGACAGTCGCACCACATGCATATCCTATTTTATCTGACAGGATCAAACTATTCACATTTCCCTCTCACCATTTTACCCTAAAATTTTTTATTCACAAGGTATATTGAAACGTGTCACATATTTCATTGTACAACCATTACGTTGGCTGTTAAAGCTGACTCCACCAGGATGCAAACTTGGTCCAAAGTGTCAATATTAAATTTGTAAGGCATAATTTTCAAACAGCCTTTGAATGGAAAGAGGAGGTAGCACAGGATCAAGAGGTTTTGGGAATAGGAGCTGTTTTCAGTCCCATTTTAGAGGTGTGACATGTTTATGCTGGACTTGAGAGCAGAACCTCAGTAGCATGCAAGTACTTTTTGCCTTAGTACATGTGTCTTCTTTCGACCCCGATTGCTCAGCAAGACCTAGGCAGCTATGCTACACTGGTTGGCTTAGAGCACTAGAGGGCACTTGTGTAGTTCTTAGAGGAATGGTGCTCCTGAAGGGCTGCACAAGACAAAATATTTCATGATGTGCCAGCTCAGAAGTTACTCATATTCTTTAGAGTACAGCAGCCCATACGCTGCTTCCCACCCTTTGTTTTACTGCATATGCATACATACAAACTTCTCAGATTCTTCTCTTACTATAAGCTCTATTTTATAGGACAGCTAGAGAAGGCTGTATCTGCCTTGCCTTTATGCCTCAGTGCAAGAATTTGGGGCTACTTACTACCCATATACAACTTCTATGGGCACGGTCAATGTTTATCTAATAGTTGCAGACGTATCCCTCCGTTGCAGTTCATTCTAACCACATTTTGAATACTGGTTATTGTAAAGCAAATAGCCATTCTGTTTCTCTCTACCAGATCAACCACAAATACCCAGAGAGACGGCTACTGGTAGCAGAATCCTGTGGAGCTCTAGCACCTTACCTTCCAGTAAGTATTAATACTGTCTCTAAATACTTTGCTAGTGAAAGCAAGGTGAAAATCTGTTGCATAATGTAAGCATCCTTTATCATTTTAAATATTCCCACACATGTGCGTTATGCATAGACAGTCACATTGGCTTCTACTTTATATCACACATGTGAGATTCAATAAATCACATTAAGCAGGAGATAGCTTATTATAAAGGAATACAGGTTGATCTAGCTATAAAATGTCTTCAAAAACAGTATGTTCTGAAAAAAATCGTTGTTTCAGTAGTTATAGTTAGGACCAATTAAGGAAATAATCTCTGAAAAAATAATTGGCACCCAATAATAGAGTTCTTCAGATACTGTGGAATGTTACATGAAGAGTGCTGCCAGTTAGAAGCAGCAGCAAAATTAAGTCAGTGGTGAACTAGAATTTGAAACTTCAGAGAAAGAGGAAAATAACCCAAATTAAAAACCCACTTCTCCAGTTTAGCGATGCAGTGATTAAAGATTCTGTTTTAAGTCTAGGCCTATAGTAGTTTTTTTCTGTTAGTTATTTTTGGTTCTATAAGAATTAAAGGACCTGAGTTCTGTGCGTAGTAGGACAAAAGGCTCTCTAATGAGGCTACTAATATTTTATATTCATTCATCTTCTGTTGTGAAAACTGAATGTGCAATATTCATAAAGGGATCTGTGGTTGGAGGAGGGTATTTTGTTTGTGAGCACTAATAGAACTGCAAATTATTTCTAAAAATTGATATAAACAGGCATTTCTTGTTTCATTGGATTTAACAAGTATGTTTCTTGTTTACAAACAGAAAGAAATTCGTAGTTCATTAGTACTTTCCATGCTGCAGCAAATGCTAATGGAAGATAAGGCGGATCTGGTACGAGAAGCCGTGATCAAAAGCCTTGGCATCATTATGGGATATATTGATGATCCAGACAAATATCAACAGGTATAATTTGGTTTGGGTTCTGTATGTGTAAAATGTCTTCTATAGTCTTCATGAATAGGGGGATGAATAATTTCATGTATTTTTATTAAATCTTTCCAGATGCTTTTCAGAATTTTGATGGTTTATATGAATGTTGATTTTACTGTATCACCAAGACCAAAAAGAAAACATATACTTGCAAGTATTGTTAAAAACTCAGGTGTAAGCCTTATACAGAAGCTTCTCTAATAATTCATAATTTGCCTTCAAGAACGTATCACTTCATTGCCCACCTGATATTAGCCAATGTGACATCATCAAGTGCTAACAGAGGTTTGTCTACTACAACAAAGCCTACTTGTAGTTCAACTTAATACTACCTAATAATGTTTCAGATAAGTGAAAATGAAGAACTTCTAATCCTGTCTTTGAGTGTTTGAAGGCAGAGTGGTAAAACGTGTTTCTATTGATTCTGATAACTTGACTGTAGAGAAATACTAGCAGGATCATTGAACCACCTACTGTTTACCTTTGTAGATGTGGTGGGAATATCTGTTGAAAGGCCTCCATGTACTACCTTGTTTTATTAGTGTAAAGTTTTAAAAATAGATGGTAGTCTTTTTCTAGTCTGCATGTTTTGTTTGGGAAACTTTAGCATAAATTTTAGGAAAATAATGACATTCTTTATTGTCTTTTGCCAGGGCTTTGAACTGCTGCTTTCAGCTTTAGGAGACCCTTCAGAACGTGTAGTTAGTGCAACACATCAGGTATTTTTACCTGCTTACGCTGCCTGGACAACAGAACTGGGAAATTTACAGTTCCATCTTATACCTACACTGCTTAATAAAATTGAAAAATTGCTCAGGGTATGTGTTCAGCTGTTTCTATGCTGGAGAATTTTCTTTGTATCTTTGTTACATATGCAGGCTTTTTTAAAAAATACAAAAATGTAAATAATTGCTACTTAATGTTCTATGGGGGAAAAATTTTCTGGAGATTCTTGTTGTAACTCCATAACTTGTCCTTTGGAAGAAGATAAAAAAAGACAACACGCCAAACACCAAAACCCCCAAAACCAAACATATTCTTCTTTAACAACATTTTGCTTTCTAGCCCAGTAATCAAAGTGCAGTTGAGAAAACACTTGCTTGGGACTGTGACCAGATGATATGTGTCATTCTGAGTGCATTTGCCCTATATTTAAATTGTTTTTAAGTGTTACATAGTGTAGTTTTTAATGAAGTGCAATATTTATTAAACAAAAGAAAAGTAGAATTGAATGGTTTAGTTGTGTTGTTTGCAATTATGAGCCAGTTTGTCTGCACAGTTGATTTGGTAGATACCCTATTTTCCAGAACTTTCCAGGTATCTCATAACAATCTAACATGCTTAACCAAGATTCTTGTTTTCACACAACAGGCAAGTAGTTTATTCAGTTTTTAGATGCATTGGTCTCTGAGATCAAGGGATTCACATTTCCAAAATGTGCTGAAAAATGTTCTTTCAGAATATCAGTATGTTCGTCGACGTGAACTACTAAATGCCAAAGGCTATATTGCTTGAATCTTTTGAGTAGAGTGACTTAAGGCTGACAAGGCGATTTGGATGGTGACACAAAGTAAGCTTGTGGTCAGGATAAATTACTGTATAATTAGTGTCTCTGTGTAGAAGCTCATCATAGATGCATTGATCTCTTGCCAGAGAATACATGCCTAAGCAACAGATCATCCAAACCAAAAACTTTTAAGTAAATGTCCTGTTTGTTTCAGGAAGGAGAACATGGCTTGGATGAACATAAGCTCCACATGTATCTGTCTGCTCTGCAGTCATTGATTCCTTCACTGTTTGCACTGGTGCTACAGAATGCACCTTTCACAAGCAAGGCTAAACTTCAGGGAGAAGTACCACAAATAGAAGGTAAATGATTCATTTCTGATACGTGGAATTCTTATAAACTTCAGTATAATTCAGTGACAAATCTCAAATCACTATTAACTGCAAAGGAAGAATTTCAGGAAATAGTCCATAGTCCACATTTACTTGGGATTTGTGTGTATTTAAGGTTACTACATAAACATAAGTTGCAGAATCTATGTGTAAACTTTAGATCTTTATAATAGCACACTGTCTGTACAATAATAATTTAAGTTTCTTCCCAAGCCTTTTTTTCTAATCCACCTGTTCTTTATGTGGTATTTTCATATATAGCAAGCACAGAGAAAGAAATTCAGGGAACCTCTGTCATGTTGTGAATTTTCTTTCTTTAATGTTGCTGAGTTGACAGAATTATTTTTCTTTAAAGGCAGATTCCAGCATAGGAAGACTTGTCATGACTTTTTTCTGTGTTCTGTTTTTCCCTTTTTGGGAAAACATCTTCCTACTTCCTTTCTTCCTTCTGCTTCTACTTCATGCCTATGAAATAAATCAGTCTGACATGAACCCTTATCAGATATTTAACTAATTACAAATATCAGCTTGTTGATGCAGAAGAAATATCTAAGTCGTGAATATTTACAAAACAATTGCCAGTAGAATAAATGAGAACTAAATGGTATCCTTTTGGATTTTTTTCTGTACTTACTTAGCAATGTTACAGGCAAAATGGCTTCTTTGTGCCCATTGACATAGCTTTATGTAATCCAATAAGAGTCTTGCAATGAAATACTTTGATGTCCTAATACACAACATAAATTGTGTAAAAAAAAAAAAAAAAAAAAAAAAAAAAAAAAAAAAAAAAAAAAACAACAGTTTTGCCTTCTGATTTGTCTCTTAAATGCTTTTTCATATTGGTCTCCCTTAGCAAATCCTTAAGTAATGCTTCCTTTTCCCACCCCTTTCTACACTTGAGAGACCGGATTATCACAAAACAAGTTTTTATTTAATCTCTCATTATTTCTCTCTACTTCTTAAAAGAAGCTTTTGAGAAAATAAAGCTATCCTTAATTAGACTTCCTAAAGGTTTCTGAAGAATTAATTTCCACTAATAGCCAATAATAGCTCAAGAAGGCTGGCCTCAGTTTCAGTTAACTCCTACAAATAAAAAATTTTATGAAATGGGAAAAATACAGCCTAGTGCAGGAGCTTCACCATCTGTTATGTATCTATGTAATATCTTAGGAGACTGAATGGCCTTATAGTGAAGTTATACTTAGGTCAGCAATCCTAGCCTGTAGAACGTTTTCTCCTGTTACAGACTTTTTAAAGATATTATTGGTAATACCTGCCACATGCTGATAATAGTGCTATGTGTGGAGATGCAAGGAAAGGGTAACAACTTTAAAGGAGAATTTGGAAAGTAGCTAGTGGTATGTTACTGTACAATATTAATGCGAAAATGTTAAACATGCCATGGTAAAACTAGTTCAGCTGACTTGAGTCATTTGAAGATGAGCACTTTTTCCCTGAGTGGCTACTGCTTAAATAAGGAATTCAAATGTTTCGGGCTTCAGCCTAGTCTGACAGTTTCTTCCTTCATGAAAGCGGAGGAAAAATCTCATGTACTTTTCACTAATCCAGTAGCATTGCAGGAACTGCAAGCTTGCTTTCTTGAATTTTGCAGTAGGAAAGATGATGTTCTTGTTGCTTAACTTCATTGATGAATAATTTTAAGTATGCTTGACATGAATGGAGAATAATAAAAGCAATGTGCTTTTGAAATGAAAGTGAAGGCTTTCAATTCCCAGATATTTTAATGGTCTAGAATTTTGAGGTCTTGCTTTTTACGTGTAAATTATTCTCTTCTGATAATTCAAATAATTAAGGAGTAGGGGGAGGGAGTGGGGAGTGTCAAAAACTACTTCATATATAAAGGTTGGAGCAGTTAGATGATTAACGTGTAGCAACAGAGGTCAGGAAACCTTACCTGCAAGTCACTTTACTGTAAATCTGCAGTGTGTTCTTTGGGATCATAGAATCATAGAATGGTTGGAAGGGACCTTTAAAGGCCATCTAGTCCAACCCCCCTGTAATGAGCAGAGACATCTTCAACTAGATCAGGTTGCTCAGAGCCCTGTCCAACCTGACCTTGAATGTTTCCAGGGATGGGGCATCTACCACCGCTCCGGGCAACCTGGTCCAGTGTTTCACCACCATCGTCATAAAAAATTTCTTCCTTATATCTAGCCTGAATCTACCCTCTTTTAGTTTAAAACCATTACCCCTTGTCCTATCGCAACAGGCCCTACTAAAAAAATCTGTCCCCATCTTTCTGTAAGCCCCCTTTAAGTATTGAAAGGCTGCAATGAGGTCTCCCAGGAGCCTTGTCTTCTCCAGGCTGAGCAACCCCAACTCTCTCAACCTTTCCTCAATAGGAGAGGTGTTCCACCCCTCTGATCGTTTTTGTGGCCCCTCCTCTGGACTCGCTCCAACAGGTCCATGTCTTTCCTGTGCTGAGGGCTCCAGAGCTGAACACAGTACTCCAGGTGGGGTCTCACCAGTGCAGAGGGGCAGAATCACCTCCCTCGACCTGCTGGCCACGCTTCTTTTGATGCAGTCCAGGATATGATAGGCTTTCTGGGCTGCGAGCACACATTGCCAGCTCATGTCCAGTTTTTCCACCCACCAGTACCTACCCCCAAGTCCTTCTCTGCAGGGCTGCTGTCAATCCCTTCATCCCCCAGCCTGTATGGATACTGGGGGTTGCCCTGACCCAGGTGCAGGACCTTGCACTTGGCCTTGTTGAACCTCATGAGGTTCACATGGGCCCACTGCTTGAGCTTTTCTAGGTCCCTCTGGATGGCATCCCATCCCTCAGGCGTGTCAACCGCACCACTCAGCTTGGTGTCATCTGCAAACTTGCTGAGGGTGTACTCGATCCCACTGTCTATGTCATTGATGAAGATATTAAACAGTACTGGTCCCACTACAGACCCCTGAGGGACACCACTCATCACCAATCTCCATCTGGACGTGGAGCAGTTGACCATTACTCTCTGGATGCAACCATCCAGCCAATTCCTTATCCACTGGAAAGTCCATCCATCAAATCCATATTTCTCCAATTTAGAGAGAAGGATGTTGTGGGGGACTGTGTCAAAGGCCTTACAGAAGTCCAGATAGATGGGATCCATAGCTCTTCCCTTGTTCACTGATGTAGTCACTCCCATCACAGAAGGCCACTAGGCTGGTCAGGCAAGATTTGCCCTTGCTGAAGCCATGCTGCTGATGATAATTCCATAATCTCCCTGTACCAGCAGTTTCTCTTTTTAAATGAGGGTTATGTAATCTCTTCCGAGACGGATTTAACTCACTGATTTTTAAAAAGCAATTTGATAACCTTACACAGAAGGCACTAAAGAGTTTCAGACTTTCTTAGCTATCTTTACTGACATTACCTCCAAGGTATTTTCATCTTCTTTTGTTCATGATGTCTTGTTCTCTGTTGTTACAGTCACTAGATTTCCCCGACCCGTATCGCCTCTTCAGGATGTGGCCATCATCATTGGAAGCCGTGAACAATTAGCAGTGTTGTTGCATCTGTATGACTATCAGCTAGAACATGAGGGTACCACAGGCTGGGAGACTTTGCTATGGGTAGTCAATCAGCTGTGAGTTAATTGGTATCTTATGATTCCTAATTTTAAAATGTGTCAAAATTAATAGTTCTTAAGCATGATTATGTTTAACAATTATTAAAAATAACTTTTAAGTATGATTCTGTTTAAGAATTATTAAAGAGGGAAAGATTGAATTTTTTTAGGCGTTTTAATTTTCATACTGAATTGACTTTGATTTTATTCAGAAAATGTCAACTGTCTAGCAGAATGTGTAGGTAAGTACTTGCTCCAAAAAAATGTTTCTTTCATCTTTGCACTAGTATAGTCAATTCTGTGTTGAAGTGAAGATTGTTGTATTCTGAATATCTCATGAAATACACTGTTCTGCAGTAACAGATGTTTGAAAATATAGGTCAGACTTTTCTGACAGTTGAACCCTTGCTTTCTTCAAGAGTCAGGAATTGTACAGAACATGTAGATAATTTTATTAGAAACAATAGTGCTGTGTGTGTGTGTGTATATTTATTAATATAAACAGTAAATCTATAGAAATATAACTGGAGAGAAACAAAAGATCAGAGTAGTGTTTAATATCCTTTTGTTTCCTGATTTTTAGGCTACCACAGCTTATAGAAATAGTTGGCAAGATCAATGTAGCATCAACTGCCTGTGTCCATGAGTTTTCTAGATTTTTCTGGAGACTTTGTAGGACATTTGGGAAAATTTTTACAAACACTAAGGTAAGATATTACCTTAAATGTTCTACAAAAAGAGTACCTTGATAATATATATTCTCCGTATTTACAGCATGTCTGAATACCCACACTTTATGTGACCATTTATATTTGCATGCACACTGATGCTTTTCCATAAGTGCATTTAAACCTGCTATTTTTAAACCCCTGTTTACATCCTTTCGATTTCTGGTTTTGACCATTTTGGAATGGCCTTCTTGTCTTTCCCAACAAAGAAGGATTTTTTTTTTAAACTCTATTCTTACTTGCTTTCTGAATGGCATAGAGAGTGGGAGAGATCATCCTAATTCTAGTGATTTAACGATTTTCTTTCTTCAGAACAGCATACTGTTCAGTGTTTGTGGTGTACATAAGTAGTCCAGCCTGTACTTGATTGGAAATTTAAAAATAATGCTTTCCCTGCCTGAAATGTTTTCTATAGATGATAATCTAAACATTTTTATCAAGGAAATGTATCATTTTTCTCAATAAAATAACTTCTGAATAGAATTAAAAAATATTTTAAAGGGAAATTATAAAACATGAGAGGATTACCTAAAGATAAAATTACAAAATAGGGTTAGCATTACGTGCTGCTTCCAGAGAAGAGATTAAAACCAGTCTCTGGTCTCTGAAAGCCCCTTCTGTAAGTTATCTTTAGAACCCTTGCTTCTATAAAATTGTTCTGATACTGATTATCATAGCTATATTTGGAAGAGAGCACTTCATGGCCAGCAAAAATATAAAACAAAAAACATTTTTTTTTTTTTTTTACATATAGCTTGGTAAAACCGTAAAGCCTAAAGCCCAACTAAGCATACTGCCAAGAGACTTCAACCTTTGGTATCAGGAGTGCTAAATACTGCTACCTCACTGTGGGTACTCAATAGAAATTTTTACTCTCTTATGTCATACTTTCAATTTTCATAAAAGCTGGCTATGATTTTTAAAGGGTTTTTTTCTTCCTGTACCTTCAAAATGTCCTTTTTCTGTTGGGTTTTCTTTATATTGTTGATTTTTTCCTAAGTTAATTGACACTGGTAACAGGTTTTCTTACGTGGGATTCATCATCCTTTGTATAGGTAAAACCACAGTTCCAGGAAATCTTAAGACTGTCTGAGGAAAACATAGGTAAGTAGCTTTTTACTCAGATGAATAAAAATTGATCTTAACTGCAACTGGAAAAAAAACTGTCAATCTCTTTTTCAAATAACATTTTCAGACTGCAGTTCTCAAATTTGTCATCTTTCTGAAATGTTGAAAATGTAATCTTAATCCGAATGGAACACTCTGAAGTTGTAGATTGTGTGCGTGAAGTACAAATAAAATCTCAAGTCCGAATGCCACTTGAGCATTGTTTTAGCACATGTGTGCATGTATATACGTATATAAATTCATGTATGTATAAAAAGGTGAATATATATATATGATATTTATAATACACACATATAAGTCTACCACATATGTACAAAATGTGTAATATATATACTACACACACACATATGTACACATATATGTATATATAAAACCTAATTCTTCACTGTGTTTCATCAGATTCCACAGCAGGTAATGGAGTGCTAACAAAAGCCACAGTTCCCATCTATGCAACAGGGGTCCTTACATGTTATATTCAGGTAGGTTTGTTTTTCTGTTTCTTTGTTAAATATATAATATTATGTAAAATTTATTCTACAAAAAAACCCTTACTGTTTTCTTTGAAAACTTATGGTGCTCTTGTGCTTTGAAGATAGGTAGATAAGCAGGCAGCTGTAAACATATTTAAAAGCAAAGTTTTCTAGTCAGGTTGTCTACTACATTTAGATGATAGTCATCAGTGTTAAAACCTGAATTCAGTAAATCTTAAAATGACATCTGGCATCTTCACCACTGCTAGCTCTCAGGCATTGACAGATGGCATGTGCCTCTATCAAAAATATTGATGTTATTCCATAAATGGGTTCTTGGCTATTTAACTGTGACCCCTGCAAACATTATTTTGCAAAAATTTACTGAAACAGATAAGCAGGTAAATCGCCATTTTGGGCATAGTTGGAGTCCTAAAATTTTAGTGTTATGTAGTACTAAAATAAACACTGCATAAATAATACTACCTAATCCCCCAGTAATCAACAGTTATGGACCGGCACATACGTAGCTTACAGGAAAAAATAAATACTTCATCATCTCACAAATGTTTAGTGGACTGTGAGCAATCACAAACTGTCAGGAGCCATGAAAGTACTTAAGTACTCTTCTTAAAAGTTTCTTTAGTAAAACAATTTGGGTAATTTATGCACAAGTACGTGCTTTGTTGATGAAATACAGTCTCTTCTTGTGTTTGCTTTGAAAGGTTCATGTTCTTAAACCACATTTTTGAAGTTCATCAGAAGATTGTTAAAGGCTAAATCTAGTTTGTTCTCATTCATAGTTTGTCTGTCTTGTAGCTGTAGGTCATCATCACAACTGCAGCAATGCTTCTACTACATTCAACACTGTACGTTCTTCTTTCAGGAAGAAGACCGCAAGCTGTTAGTTGGATTCTTAGAAGACGTAATGACCATGCTTTCACTATCCCATGCTCCTCTTGATAGCCTGAAAGCTTCCTTTGTGGAACTGGGGTAAAGAATATACCTTGGAGTTGACTAGATCTAAGTACATTAGACGTTTTTATTAAAAGCTGCTAATCTGGCTGTAATTTTAATAATTGTGATGCTTTGGGTAAATAAAGGGAATACTTGCTTTTTTCCTTGGTGTTTCACAAAATTTGAGGTTTTAATCTGTAGATTAAAAATGTAGTGGTAGAAAAATTCTGAAGTGTAAAAAAGAAACACCAAAAACCAAACAAAAAAAAAGGCAAAAATCAGTCATTGAGGATAAAATGGAAATTCATTTTAATAACTTCAAAATGCACTTTAAAATTTTCTAGACAGCAATATGTTGCACATCCTTCAGAATGAGATAAATGTTATGTATCCTTCAGAAAGGATAAATGTTGGAGTTTTAGATTTGAGCAATGGATTCTTGAGAATACATTTTGTAGGCAGAGAATATATTCAGGGTTTGGGATTTGTTTGGGGTTTTTTTGTTTGTTTTGATTGTCCAACTGTTTTCTTTTAGGGCAAACCCAGCTTATCATGAGCTGCTATTAACTGTCTTATGGTATGGAGTTGTCCATACTTCTGCTCTTGTTCGATGTACAGCTGCTAGAATGTTTGAAGTAAGTGTTATCCAAACTTTTTTACACCTTTTTAAAACTAGAGTTTATTTTTAAAAACAGTGATTCAGATAATGTTGCTACATTCTTAAAAAATGCAGATGGCTTAAGTAAATTGTGTACTGTGTGATGGAGCAGGAAGTTGTTGTGCAGTTGTTTCTATATCTGTTCCCTGTTCAACAGCACATCTTTCTCTAAGCAGTTTGTCATGAGCCACTTGCAAGATGTTTCTGTAGTAACTGTGTGTGTGTTCTTTGATCTGCTGCTGACTTGATTGTTGCATTCTGATTATTGCATGCTGAAAAACATTTTCTGATTATGAAAACGCATTTCATTGCTAAACTGTGTTCAAACCAGAATTAAATACATTGTCAAATGTGTTTGCTTAGGTCTGTAGATAAACATAAATAAGCATCTCTGAGTTTTAACATTTGGTTTTGCTATTCAACACATCATCAGTAGCCTAATTCACAAGTTATCAGTTTTTCAAGACTTATTGTGTATACTCGTACAATGCATTTGCATTGTAATTCAAACTAGTTTCCATTGGTGCCAAATATGGTGGTAAAAATATACATTTAACCGATTTTGTATTTTTTGTAAAAATGAAAATTTATGATTACTTTACTTGCCACATAGTGACAGCTTCATCTTTATATCGATAAATTTGTTCAGGATAGACTGTTACATTTATCTAATAAGTTTGCTTTTATTTCCACATCATGCCTTTTTTTCATCAAGTGTTAATTTAAAAAAGGCATATACAAAAACTCTGGGACTTGCTGAACAAAGAGATTACCTTTCTTTTTTTCTTTTTTGCATGTTAGACATACCGCTAATCACACTATCACAGTCCTTTTGTGTGTGTATGTATGTTTCTTCCACATTTGACTCATTTGGATAGCTTTGCAGTAGACCGGTAGCTGAACCTGCCACATTGTATCCATTTGCAAAAACAATCTCAAGTCTGCCTCGGAAAAAAGAGCACTTAATGATTAGTGTTCTTTACTACAACTCTGCAAGTCATTGCAGATAAAGCACTAAGCAACGACTTTAAGACAGATCCTGAGACTTCAGTTGAAAACATCCAACCTTGTCTTTGTTTTTTTTCTACTCTCCCTTTAAAAAGGAGATGGCAATTTTTGGTCACCCTTAAAATATTTTTGAGTTGTTTGGGTGTTTTTTTTTGTTTTTTGTTTTTTTTTTTAATCTAACAAGAACATTGCTTATATTTTATATTTGTAATAATAAGCTTTTTTTAAAAAAAAATAGTCATTAGCCAAACATGTGAAAGACCTCAGTTACAAAGGGCTGTTGTCTTGGTTCCAGTTTCTTTTCAAATTCAACTGCGTGTTGATTATTTTTAGGCAGTCCTGCATGCTATTTGACTGCTTGTTTCCTAGAATACTTCAGTTTTTACTAAAGCATAGGCAACTTGTTGCAGACACTTGTCTCACTTGAAAATAGTATCATATTGCCACTTCCTTGATAGCCATAGCATACATATTTATACATGGCAATATGTAAATTTGGAAAGTCACCCGTGTAAAGAGGTGGTAATAGTTGGTTTCACTTTTGGAAGATTCCTTTATTCAAGGAATTTCTGACATCTCAGAGACCGCTGAATGGCGAAGCCCAGTGATTAGATAATAAGATAAAGAGTATGTCACCTGCAGGACAGGTATATGAGAACTATAAAGATTCTTAGCAGCACAGTGGGCTGTACAGCAGCACAGCAACTACTGTGATTTGGGCCTGCCAGACTGGGTTACCAAACCTTTACAGTCTGTTAAGGATTGAAAGGACACTGAAGTGATTTGGAGCCATTCTACCCCTTCTGTTCTTTGGAGGCAGGAAGCTCTATGCTGCCATTTTTAAGGTGTAATATGCATAAGTAACGATCACACGTTGATCTAGAGGAATCAAAACAGGATACAAATTTGTGTTGTCTGTCTCACTGTAACCTTACATGCTGCTATGTGGCTTTGCCCATCCAGCTGTTTATGTTGCTTTTGTGTTAGTTTTCAGTCAGTAGTTTCCCATTTGAATGTTGATGCAAACAGATTTGACTGCTGCTGGTTTGAACATGAAGCGCATAGTTGAGTTAAGCTTTGTTGGTCTGCTTAGGTTCAAGGCTAGGAACACTTATCTTCAGAATGACACTTGACTTATAAAGCATGTTTTATTTTCTGTAAGACAGAACGATGCTGTTTATGATGCTTTACCATAATTAGAAGTGTGGCAGCCCACATAGTCATGAAGCTGAGATAATTCTCAATTGTTTGCTAATTATACAAATCCCAAGCTTTTTTTTTTTTTTTTTCCTCAAAGCACTACATTACCTCTAGGCTTTTCTCAAAATTAAGATTAGTAAAGAAAACTCAAGTCCCTATTTGTTCAAAATTGAAAATAGTAAGCATTCTCTATTTTAATCAATGGGAAAATTGGTAAATCTCTATATGAGAGTAAGATCATCTTAGTCAAACAGTGAGCTATGTCCATAACAGCTGTTTGAAGTGTAGCCCATAAGCTGAACACATCAGCACTTTAAGTTGTTGCCACTGTAAATAATCAAGAAATGTATTAACGTTAAAATGTAGTAGTTGAACTGACATTCCTAATACTTTCTGAATAACAAATATAGGAAGTTGCAGCTTCCCCATCCAGGTGCTTTGCAGCAATAATGCATACGTTCTTACACAGCTTAACAGTTCTCTCCCCATTCTTCTCCAGTTACTATCTGTAAGGCCGCCATATGTTCAGTGTATGCGCGCACCTATGCATGCACACATGTACGTGCATACATATGTACATGCATACACAAATATTGCTTAATAAAAATTACTGCTTTGTATAGAAGGCTTCTGGAAAGTCAGGTTCCTTCCAGTTTTTCACAGTTTACTTTGTTTTAAATTCAGAGTTAGTAAAGCAGGAGTGCTCAAACAAATAGCAGAATGTAAAACCTTCTCTAGTTAGAGGGAGTAAATATTGCCTGCTTTTAGTACTGCATGATATACTGACAGATACTGCTTTCCCCATGCCCTGTGGATCTTAGGTGTTCTCTTGTTGCACTGCTGGGGAGAAAAGCATAGAATTTAATTTGTGTTCATGATGTAATTTGAGTAATTAGAATATAGCTATACATTAAAAAGACATTTCAAATTTCTCACAGAAACTACTGATAAGCTTTTTATGTTTATCTCTTAAAACCAGCAAATATATGCAGACTTCCTTATATGAGATACAACAGGGAAATATCAAGGCTTTCCCTTTTTTGTTAATGCACACAAAAAAACCTGTTTTGCTGAATATGGAGACAGTTTGGAACTTGTCATTTTTGAAAATTAGTAGGTTTTCATATGTAGAAAACATGTAAAGGGCATCTGCTACTTATGCAGCAAATGTATGCTTCTGTGTAGCTACATAAGTAATGTAAAAAAAAAAATCATCTGGGAACATCTAAATTCAAACAATTTCCACATTTTTATGGGTAATAAATTTCACCGTGATCTCTGTTTTTAACATTTGGGATGTATTGCAACAAATATATCTTTTCCTTGATTTGCAAAATGACTTGGTGAAATACATTTTATGGATAATCCAAGGATTCTCCATTTTCTACCTGCATAGACCAGCAATGGAAACTTGGGAAGTTTCACACACATACTGCTTGGATGGTGGTTAAATCTAAAATAGTCCTGAAGCACTTTGAGGAGAGCTTAGTGGCATCAGGGACGGTGCTGTTTGTCACATTGTAAAAGGTCTGAAAGGTATCATTCAGTGCGGGAAAACTACGTGCATTTGGCCTAGCTAAAGACATCTATGTTGCATGTGACAGGCACCTACTATAATAAATGCCATTCCATTGAGTTAGGAACGGCATTTAGATTAAACTGTCAAACTCAAATTGGCATCGCTTTAGTATTTAATAATACATAATTATATGTATAATTATAAAACATAATTATATTAGTATTTCAATTATAATACATAATTAATTGCTAAAGTTTTGAGCCTTCAAGTTTTAAAATAGCTGAAAAAGGAGAAAACATCATCATATTGTTGAATTTGTCAGGTTTGTGCTGATTGCTAGCCCACTTCAGCTTTCTTCATGCCTTTGCATATATGAAGCACTAGCGTAGAAGTATTTGCTTAGCTTCTAATTTTGGTTTGCTTTTTGTGTTTTTTCTTTCTCTCTCTTGGTTGTGCCGTTCTTCTTCCCATGATACTGTGCTCGCTCTTTCCGTGCATCACCTGTGATACCCCCCTGCTCCTGACCATTCAGCTGTTGGTGAAGGGGGTACATGAAACTCTGGTAGCTCAGAGAGTTGTTCCTGCTCTCATTACTCTCTCCAGTGACCCTGAAATGTAAGTTTCCTGACTGTCTTATATACCTAGCATCCCTCTTAATACTTAGGAAGAAATAACCATCAGTTCTGTTTCTTATTCCAGCTGAACAAAAATTGAATTACTTTTAAACAAATGTAACTTTAAAATAACTTAATTGTAAATACAAAGGTTTACTGCAACACCTAGAACTAAACTGGATAAAACTGCTGAATAAACTTTTTAAATAGAAAACTTAAATCAATGTAATTTAATTTTTATGGGTTTTTTATATTTAATCATGTTCTCAGTTTTGAAATTTGCTTACTTTATTTCTAGCAGAAAGCTGGTTATTAATATGTTCTGTAATGCTATCATCTTTACTACTGCAAAATTAAATATCATCTGCATTACTGAAATGCAAAATAGTTTTGGCTGTATCTAATTTCTGATAGACAACCGTAGTACTTAATTTCCTGAACATTCTGATGTGATATTTCTTTCAAGCTAAGGAGGGATGCTTTGCTAATCTCACTAACAGGTTGTTACTAATAAGTGCTACAGCATGAATAGCATCTTAATTGTTTTAATGTCTTGTGTGGGTGACTAAACCAAGAAAAACCCCAAGAGTCTGCCTGCCCATCCTCAGTCACAGCTAACTTAGTTCTTCAAGTTTACCAAACCGTTTTTCATTGCATGTTGACTGGTTTACAGCTGACTCTTCGAGGCATGAGTGAAGCCTTAGTTGACAAGCGGGTTGCTCCAGCCCTTGTTACCTTGTCCAGTGATCCTGAATTGTGAGTTTCAGATTGAGACCTTGAGTTAATCATGTCTGTCTTTTTCCTGGTCTGCTTTTTTTGTTTTGTCATTGCTAGAAACTAATGTATCTTAAAGTACTAATTTTTTAACTTTGCTTTATTTTTAATTAATTTTATTCTTAATGTTTAATACCTCTTAAAGACTTTATTTTTCTGTTGTAGTTCAGTAAGGATTGCAACAATTCCTGCTTTTGGGACCATCATGGAAACTGTTACTCAGAGAGAGGTAAGACACCTGTTGTCAGGCTATTGTTTTTGTAGCATTAGTAGGTGATTTTTTTTATAAATCCAGTAATTTATTAATGAACTTGGAGAAAAAAAAAAAGGCAGCTTATAAATTATTTCTTCCTTTGTTATATCCTCTTCCAAAATGCTTTCCAGTTTTGCAGTGGTCTTTTTTTGTTTTTTCCTTTTCTTTTTTTGGAAACAAACCAACCCTCTTTTAACTAATAAAAACATTTCCTTCTAAATATCAAACCAAGCATAAACAAAGAAAAACAGATATGTAGAGGGGGAGGCCTGTTCTAGAAGATGGGAAATCCCATGCTCAAAATGCATTTTAAAACATTCTCCAATACAGTTGAGAAATCCCAGTCCATTATTTTCAAATAAAATACCTTTACTTTAAAATGCTAACCAAAAAGTCATGGTGGGATTCAGTTACCTCCACATAAGTATATTGTACCATTTTAGATGCTTTAGGATATCCTGCTTGGCTTCCAACTGCTGTAGAAGGGCACATGTCTCTTGTCGTTCTTGTCATATCTGCTGGATTAGCCCATGGTGTCCAAGATGGCATTAAAAGACATCATAGTGACATAACTGAAATAATCCTTGAGGATAATATAGATATGCAATTCCTCCTTGTTTTTTACATTACAGAACTTTGGTAATAGATCAGACTTCTGAAAAAGACACTCAGGATTCTGCTGTAAGCAGTAGAAATACTGTATTTTGGTTTATGTAATAACTGTACAATCAAATTTCTTCTCAAAGTCCTTGCATCTTTTTGCGGAGCTTGCATTCTTCCTGTAATTTCAACATATTCTAAAAGAATGTGTTTGAGGAAATGTGAGTAAGTCAGTGATGACTCACAAGTACTTGGAAGATGGATAAGTTACAATTTTGTAGCTTGGAATGCATGCCTATAATTAGTTTGGGAAGAATACTGTTTTGTAACCACACAAAAAATTACTGTATCCATTGCACTAATTATAATAAGCCTTAGAGTACAGAGGTGATACATTTTGGAAGGCAGTATCAGAAAATGTTATTTTTACAACTTTGCAAATTCAATACTTATGTCATCTTAGATATATTTGTATTTTCAGTTTTTCTAGCCTTTAGTTGAAGAAATCTTTTTAATTCCATTGATATTTATGATGCTTACTTTTGCATCTCTGTCCTCGGCAGAAAATTTTTCAGCGTAGTAATTGAGTTATATTACAAAAAAAATAACATGAATTCAGTTCTAATTAAACAGGAAAATTCCAAAGATATTAATAGTAGGAGGGAAATTTTAATAGCAGGTAAAAAGTGCAAGTATCAAAACCAAGGAAACCTCAGGAGGAAAGACCAGCTATGTGGAAGCACCTGTCTGTAGTTAGATCAGATTAAAACACTGTTAACAGTCTTTAAAATGTAGAGCTGCATCAAAGGGTTTGGAACATCCTGTCAGAAAAAAACCTGTAAATTAACAGAAGGTCCAAGGTTTACCACCTGAAATATGGAAGATTATAGACATACTCTGAACTGACCTGACCATAATGGTTTCTAGCACCTTCATTATTTTGTGTACTTTTATTTCTCTGGGAATATTTAAGCTTCTGGAAAGAGTAAAAATGCAGCTGGCATCTTTCCTGGAGGACCCTCAATATCAAGACCAACATTCTCTACATACAGAAATTATAAAAACATTCAGAAGAGTTGGACCTAATGCTGAGCCCAGATTTAGAGATGAATGTAAGTTGCATCAGTGGGAAGATGCAGTCTTCCTCTTTCTGTCGCAAAGCTAACAGTATGCTGGTTATATCGGGGGTTTTTTTTTTTTTTTGTCTTTACAAAAAGTTTGATGAAAACTCTTGTTTTCAGAGTTTGATATGTCCCAGTATTTAAGACTTTGCTAATATAATTTTCACTTTACCTAACATCGGCGTGTATATAGAACACCAGCACACGGCAATGAATGATTTCAGAGCCGGAGGGGACTGGCCACTTTGCTGCAGAGCAAATTTGAAGTTGGCTTTTTTTTTTATTTACTTGACATGTAAAATGCCGCCTTCTCCCCCAGTCCCCCATTACTTCACCCCCTGCTGGCATATAAATTTCAAGTATTCACACATCTTAAACGTAAGTGCATCCCAGATTAACAAAACCACTTTTTTCATGGCCCTGAAATGTAAAGCACATAGAAGAGGAAAGTCGATTGTTAGACTGTCTTAAAGATACTTGTGAAAAAACATGAGGAGCTATCATGCCTCCCAACTGCAGGCGTCTAGTTTAGCAGGCTAAACTCATTATGTAGGCTTACTCTATAGTCAGTGAAGATTTCTCATCACATGCATGTCTCTTGTCACTAGCTTATCAGCTGTATTTATAAAATAGAAGCATATTTTAGATGGCTTTAGCAGCAGGAGTGTAATAATGTTGCAAAATATTTTCTGTAAACTCTTACTATTTCAAAGGTACTCTCAGGTACCTTTTTATTTTAGGTGGTGTTACCACAGTTTTATTTCAAGTTTGAGTTGATCAGTTAAATCCGCAAGGGCAGTCCCATCCAAAGCCATTATTTGCAGTTCTTATTCCACACTGATGTGTGATGCTTCAGATGCCTGCGATTGCCACTTAGCAACTGTTTCATGCTAAGCAAGTCTACAGAAAGCAATTTCAAATACTTATTCCAGTGTTTACTTTTACAGTTGTTATTCCACACTTGCACAAGTTAGCCTTGGTCAACAACCAGCAGTCTGTGGATTCAAAGAGACTGGATATCGCTACCCACCTGTTTGAAGCCTACAGTGCTCTTTCCTGTTGTTGTATCCTTTTTTTAGGAGAAGTTTAGCTGTTAATTCTCTGGTGGGGGGAGGAGATTAATACTTGAGAAATAACTAAGTTTGTCTTTGAATGTGTGATGTAAAATATGATCTGCTCAGTATAAAGAAGAAGTTTTCACAGAAGGTGGATGTGGTGCGTTGACCTTGGCTGGATGCCAGGTGCCCACCAAGCTGCTCTCTCACTCCCCTCCTCAGCAGGAGGGCTTGGGGGGCAGGGGAGGAATAAGGTGGAAAAAAACCTCAGAGGTCAAGATAAAGGCAGTTTAATAAAGCAAAAGCAAAGACCACACATGGAAGCAAAGGAAAACAAAAGATTTATTCTCTACTTCCCATCAGCAGGCAGTGTCCAGCCACTTCCCAAGAAGTAGGGCTTCAGTACACGTAGCGGTTGCTCCGGAAAAGAAACGTTGTAATAACAAATGCCCCCCCCCCCTTAGCTTCTCTTAGCTTTTATTGCAGATGTTATATGGTATGCAATATCCCTTTAGTCAGTTTGGGTCAGTTGTCCTGGCTATGTCCTCTCCCAAGATCTTGTCCACCCCCAGCCTACTGGTGAGGGGGGAATGTCGGAGAGAGAGCCTTGATGCTCTGCAAGCACTGCTCAGCAGTAGCCAAAAAACTGGTGTGTTATCAACACCTTTCTAGCCACCAACACAAAGCACAGCACTATGAGGGCTGCTATGGGGAAAATAAACTCCATCTCAGCCAGACCCAATACAGTGGAACTGATAGATACGTAAAAAAAAGGCTACAAAAACAAAGCCCTTGATTTTAACCAGTAAATTGAGAAAAATATGAAAAGAATGGTATGGATGTATGAAATACATGAAGTTAAATATGTTTAAGATTTTTTTTTCTTCTTTATTAGTCATGAAGTGCCAAATGCTGTTCTGTTTTCTTGGGGTTTGCTGTTGTAGCTTGTCCCTGTGTTCAGTAGAATAACATTATCAGAAGACAGAAAAAAAATTTGTATAATTTCAGAAGACAATCCTTATAATACCTTAACAACCTGGTTTTTAGTTATTTCAGAGGACTTAATGGTCAATCACTTTTTACCGGGACTTAAGTGTTTACGAACTGACATGGAACATCTCTCGCCAGAGCATGAGGTGAGCAGCTATGTTTACTGAGTATGAGATGCAGGTGGCAGCAAAAGTTGAAATGTAATAGTATTTAAAACCAAAAGTTAAGGAGAGCTACTCATGAGTCATATCAAAACATAGCATTGAGGGTTTTTTTGATAAGGAATAGGTCACATGATTTAAAAAACAGTAAAATCTCTTAAAATATATTTCTAAGCCAAGGACCTTTGCAGAGAAATACTGAACTGTCAGAAATGCATGTAGAAACACAGATCTTTGTAGACTGAAAAAAAAGGAGCTGTTTTTGCCATCTGTTTTTTCATCAAAACAAGGATACACTAAAATCAATGGCCACAATTTATCCAAGAAAATGCAGATGAAAACTGGTGGGGTGCAGGAGAGAAATGATCGGCAAGGATGAGGAAAGTATAGTCCTGAAATACATGGGATGCACTTCATATCTTGAGTACGGTGTCCAGTTCTGGGCTCCTCAGTACAGGAGCATGGACCTACTGGAGAGAGTCCAGCGAAGGGCCACAAAGATGATGAAGGGACTGGAGCATCTCTCCCAGGAGGAGAGGCTGAGAGAGCTGGGGCTATTCAGCATGGAGAAGAGAAGGCTCGGGGTGGGGATCTTATCAGTGTATATAAATACCTGAAGGGAGGGTACAAAGAGGATGGAGCCGGGCTCTTCTCAGTGGTGCCCAGTGACAGGACGAGAGGCAGTGAGCACAAAGTGAAACACAGCAGGTTCCCTCTGAACATCAGGAAACAGTTTTTCACTGTGAGGGTGACTGCGCACTGGCAACAGGTTGCTCCCAGAGGTTGTGGAGTCTCCATCCATGGAGATACTCAGAAGCCACCTGGACATGGTCCTGGGCAACTGGCTGCAGATGGCCCTTCTTGAGGAGGGGGTTGGACCAGATGACCTCCAGAGGTCCCTGCTGTCCTCAACCATTCTGTGATTCTGTGAATTCTAAAAAGCAGATTATAATAAGCAGACAGGACAACATGGAAGCTAACAAGATCTTCTCTGGTAGAAGGAGCTTACAGAAAGTAGCAAAAGAGAAGAGTGAGCAGGAGAAGCTGACCTGAGAAGCTTGAAAATCTTGGCCGTATGTCTATGCGCTTTTTTGTAAATACTTGAGGATGAACACTAACAGAGATTGAAACACACAGATATTAAGTCAGTAGCTGAAAACAAGAGACGTAGTTTAGTTGCATATTGGGAAAATCTTGACAGTATGAACATTTCACATGATGGGGGAAAAGATTTAATCAAAATGTACGAAGGAACATCTTTCTGGTTTTTGAAGGTTAATACTGCACTTTCATGGATTACTTTGTACTTGAGAAAAGTGTTTTTCCTTATGTTTGCAAAAGTGGCTTAAGACGACTGTATTCTTCTAGGAGTTCTAAGTCCTTATACTCAGTAACAAAGTACCTTCTTCCAGTTATATTTTCAATCTAATAGCCTATAGTCTCATTCTTTTATCTTCTGTATATTATTATATTATTTTATATAATTTACAATACATGGAACTGGAGGTGAATTTATTTGAGGAACTTTCAGACCTAAAGGGAAAGAATCTGACCTCAGAGGTCTGAGTCAGAAGGGACAGTAGTGACCTGAGCATCAGTCAAAGGCAACAGAATTGCACTTCCTTATCACAGGCAGCACTGGAGGAGATCTGGTATTGATGATACTCTGTATTCAGTGAGCTGGGAGATGTATTGTGTTTTGGGAAGGCTAAGAATATATCTGAAAGCTGCAGTAGGCAAAAGTTGGATTTAGTTTGATTTTCTTTGTTCTATCATATTCACTAATTTGTATCACTAATGATGCAAATACTAATACTTCATTTTTGTATAGTAGTTAGTGCAACTTCTAAGGTTTAAGGGCATAGTCAGTTAAAAAGATGCCCTGAATTAGAACAAAAGAGCTTATTTGATTTGAGTTTGAGTCTTGTAGCCAGAGAAGAAACTGAGGGCTTAAATAGGATTAAAAATAAATAAATAAAGACAGCTCTCGATCTTCCTTTACCACGTTCTGAATCACTGTGATTAATTGGCTTCAGGCATGATGCCAAGTGCTTTATTTTTTTTTAGCCAGAGAGAAACATAAATTTAAAATATTTACTCCTGCTCCAGTGGGTTAGAAAACTTAATCAGCTCCTTGCTACAACAGGATGTTTGTAGGCACCATGATAGAGACCTCTGAGGCCCGCTTAGGTCTCATGTCTGGCTTTCAAGCCTTCTGTCTTAAAATTATGTTTTCTGAAGTAAACGTGATTTACTGTTTCAAATAGTTAGACATTTGCATAAACAGAATTAACCCTTTTCTCATTATTTTGGTCACTGTGGTGTTATTCACGATCCAAATGGCATATCAGTTACAAAAACACATTTTCGTATTCACAGAGCCTTAGCTCTTGTGGCTAACATTAGTACAGAGTTTGCGCTTATCTTGGAAATGTAACATTTGTGGAATTGGCTTGTGATCCTGTCAGGCAGCATTTACCACTTATCCTGCATATTTGCTTTCCTTTCATTCATATAAACAAAAGTGCACGTTGGGCATTTAAGCCAGACCCTCTCATCTTTAAAATAAACATTTCACCTTGTGCAGCCATTTCAGATACTTTGCCAGCATCTCTAATTCCATGTCAAGTCCCTTCTTCCCCCTTCTCCACTTGCCTTCTATTGCTTTTCAGAATAATTGGATTTTGAGTTGCATGATAGTAAGATATAATTAGTACTTCATAAAAACATTTAGTCCATCTGCAGTATTGTTTTTAATATTTAAGCATGTTATGTCTCTTAAATGTCTCTAAATGTAGAGTTACATCTCTCAAATGTCTCTCTTAAAGGAGGTCTAAACGATTTCATAGTCAGTCCTATGACCAAACAAAGAGAACACAAGGGAATAGATGTGAGCAGTACGTGCAATATCATAATGTAAAATTGCCGTATGATACTATATTTATACCTTTCCTCTGTTTCACCCTGAACTTTAAGACAAATTAATTTGGGGAAGAGGGAAGAATTGCTCCACTTCATCCAAGAATTATGCAGCCTTCTCAGAAGGAGCTGTGCAGTGGATGGTGGCTTCATCCCAGTATTCAAATGATTCTGGGTCCTTGCTGAATTATTCTCCCCCTTGATCAAGACTTCATATTGTTGATATTTGGAACATCTAGATTGAGATGGATGCGCAAAAATGTATAATTGCTCCAATGCACAGGTAGAAATGCTAAGTAACAAAAATTATGGCCGCTGTGCTTAGAAATTTCAGTTTTCTTTTGATAAAGAAAGAAAAACTTGCTTTTTCACTTGAATTCTGAATGCATTTCTCTTGTACCTCTGTACTCCCGAGTTTAAGTACTTGCATAATACTTTATGCAAATGAAGGACAGCAAATTTAGCAGTAGGAGTTGTAGTCATGTTAGATTCATATGCAGGTTTGAATGCTGCTTTCTGAAACATTCAAGGGTATATAACACCTGCTACCCAAACTGTTTCAAATGTTGAAGTAATACTTTTGGAGAAAGAGTGAACAGTGGCACAGATCTGCAGGCCGGGCCACATCTTATCAGTCTAATAAATGGTTTCAAAGGATATTTTTGCTGCAGCTGTCTACTAGGGATCTGACAGAAACCAGCTTTTTTATGTGTATAAATACATTTTTAAAATAGTTATCAGTTGGTAGTAACCATTAGTGACTGATCTGTATTTTAAAGATTGAAATTAGGTTTTTTCCTTTATTGCATATATTCAGGTTTTGGTAAGACAATACTAATTTGAGTTGCTTGTAGCTTTGAGATTTTAAGTTTAGTGTCTCGGAGTGCTTAGCTTTCTCCTGAGCTGTGAGCAGAGAAAGTTTCCATTTATGCAGTGGGTATGTGTATGTGTGTGTATATATATACATAATTTTATAGTTTCACACTCTGTATTGCAACTGTTTTGCCTAAGTGTTTCAAATGCTTTTGTCTTAATGTGTTAAAACAGTACTGTTGTGGACAGGGCAGGGAGTTATATAGCTATCCAATGAATTCTGTGATTTCTTTCAAAGCCTGCTATTGGGAAACATTCTTTTATTTTTGGTATGCTGGGGAAATGTAAAATGTCAGTGTGGGGGTGTTTTTAGTCTTAAATATTCTGCAGAAACCTTTAACGCTGCAATTGCTTAAGTAAAGGAAAAAAGCCTTGATTCATAGAAACCCTGGAAGACCCCAGTGAAATGATACCAAGTTTGCTTTAGCACTTCCTTTCCATTAAGTTGTTGTCTCAGGATGCCATCACACTTTTTTCTTCTCTTTCCTTGCTTTTCCTTTCATGCATAGTATCGGTAAATATATGAATTTTAAAAGGTAGTTGAAAAGTCTCCAAAGGAAAATAGAGGGAAGATGAATGCATGTCAAACTTAATTGGTAATAAATAAAAGTATTGTTTGAAAAAAGGAAGATAAGGAGGTGCGTCACAGAAGTGAGTTTGCTTTAGCTCTATTTTAAAAAGCCAGGGGAAGCAGGAGGGAGTCTTGAACTCCTGTAACTACTTCAAAAACATTTTCTTCCTTAAAGTATTTTGAATGGTTTTGTTGTTTCTAGCCACAAGGCATTATCAGATTGCTGGAATTTAAATACACTTGAAAAACAACAGAGAAAAATTTAAATAGTTCTGCTAATGTCAGAATTAGTTGCAGAGTAGATTTTGTATGAAGTGTTAATGCAAAAGAAAAAATGTCATGTATATCTCTTCCTTATGTGTCTTAGGTTATTTTAAGCTCCATGATAAAAGAGTGTGAACAGAAAGTGGAAAACAAGACTGTCCAAGAACCGCAGGGGTAAGACTTCCACTTCTCTTTTTTCTGTGCCTCCAGATTGATGTTCTGCAGAGTCTATTCCATAATGGTGTCCAGGGCTTGTGACCAGAGATCCCGCACTGACATATTCTGTATTTGAAAGCAGATTTTAGGAACTATCTTTAATTCAGTTTGTGGTTGTTTCTGTCTCCAGTGTAAAACACAGGACAACAGATTTTTATTTGTATCGTAGCAATGACGTTCTTGTTTTCCCATGTTGCTTTCTTCTTAATTTTTTATCCCTTTAAAGCAGTAATTGAATTTCTGTCCTGAATCTGAGAAAGCAGGGAGTGCTTGGCCTTCAAGTAATGCATGTGGCACGCACCTTGCAACTCTTTTTCATGGGGGTGGCCTGCAGGCTGAAGGAATTTTTCTGGTTGTGGTAATGACCTGCTCCAGGCTGCTGTCTTTGCTTGCATGTGGCTAGTGCACACGAGAACAGTTTCTCCAGTGTATAAACTGACCTACCTGTGTGAATATGCTGTTTAGTAAATACGTTGGCTTTGGGAAAATGCTACCTATGTTGCACTTCAGTAAAACACCCATTCTACAAATGCACAGTAAACCCAGCTCTCCAGTGAGGCATCAGACACGCAGTGTATACGCCTCAGTTCGCCTCGTGTAGTATCGTATGTGTGTGTGTCTCTCCTGATAACAAAAGAAGCTAACAGACCCACAAATTTGGAAAGCTGAGCATCATTATGATGAGGTGTATGTGTTCTTTTGCCTGCTTGTTGCCTGGAATGGCATACCAGCAGGTAACTTCTCATGGGTTATTATATAACTTAATAAATCCTTAGCAGTGTTGCCAGGAAGAGACAGTAGGTATCTGAAAAATCTGTCCTCAGTCCTGATACCTTGCCATGGGAATCAAGACAATTACTGAAACTTGTTTGTTATGCTTCCATATCTGTAACACATTGATAGAATTTACTTCTTGGAAGAGCTCAGGCAAAATCCTGGAAGTGACCGGTAGTTTGAGAATGACTGAAATAGGACAGGTGTGCAAGAATTGAACAGAAGAGACGTGGTGTGGAAAGAGTCAGTTTCTCATGCACCAAAGAAAATATCTCAGGCTTTACTAGTGGTAATTAGCCTCTTTACTGGTGTAGTTGATAATGAATGGAGTGTAGTAAGAACTGAATCCATTTGAGACATGAGCATCAGGTCAACTCTTAAAGGTGCACTAGAAGTGAACTTTAGACTTTGGAAGTGAAATAATTTTAAGACTAAAAATGTCCAGGTTCTACAACAAATTACAATCTGTAGAGTATCTGTTCTAATAAGGTAGTTGGTTCTGTCTAGCCATATAGAAGTCCTGTCTAAGGGAGGAGAAATACAAAACCTTTAAGATCTGAAGAATGCAGTGTCAGTCACCTTCTTTCCTCTTTCCTGTTCATGTGGCAATATTATGAAGTAGGGACTGTACTGACTAAGTGTATTCCAGTTGAGTGGCTATTTTCATGATGAAATAGGTATTTCTTTGACATATTAGTTATTCACAGAATAAGAACACGTTTATTTGGCTTAATCACTCTACAGGCATATTCCTTGCTTGCAACATAAATAGCCAGTCAGTCAAGAACCAAAAAATGCATTCATTCATGCTGTTGCTTTTTCCCAGGGCTTCACTATATTACTTCTTCAAGCTTTGTACTTTTGCCCTTATCCTTTCTGCCTTCTCTTAAATGGAGCTTTCCGGCATGCATACCTGTGTGTGTCCCCAGTAGCCATACTCTGAATGCCCATCCCCTTCCTGTATCCTTCAGATTCTTCAGCAGCTGTGTATTTGCTTTTTATTTTTAAAATGTGAATGCTTAGCCTGCCTTCAGCTATATTAAAGGTTGGCACTTAAGCCAACTATTTCCTCAGAAAACAACCTACCAGTAATGATTCCTGGCAAGATAGAAACTTGCCAGTTGCCCCATTAGACCCATCCTACTTTTTGCAAGTAAGCATTAGTTTTATCAAGGTCTCCCCTGTACTATGTATGTTATGTAGTAGATACCTAGTAGGTAATTGTGATAGGGCAGAATTAACAGCCAGACTCTCTGCAGACCTGATGCTAAGCAATTGCTGTAGACTCTCACCAACCAACCTGTGCAAGGATGTCCCTCCACGTAAGCAATGACTTAATATTTTGACTACCAAGTTGATTCATTAGAATCAGTTGCATACACGGGCATCTATTACTTTACAAATATTTCCCCGTCTGGGTTTTATGGATTTTTTTTTTTTTTTTAATCTACAGACTAACCGATACTCTCTTTTCATTTTCATTTTAATTCTTTGTGCAATAAAAAAGCCACCACCTCAGACTTTGACTATGTAAAGAAGTAAAGATGTAAAGAAGATGTAAAGAAAAAAATGAAAACAGTTTATGTATCTAAATATGTAAGATAAGGCTTTTATGTCTGATAAACTTTTTTTTGAAGTAAATTAATTTATCACTTCTTGAGCAACTTCTTGACAGCCTTTTAGGAGAGATCATTAGAAAATATGAAATTAATTCCTTCGCAAGCAAACGTATTCTGAAAGAAACCTTTTCTCTCCCAGAATATAGTAAATGTATGCAATATCAAACTGGCCTCTGTAAAGAACACCATTAACCTTAACCTGAAGGTTTCTTATTATCTTACCTGCATTTACTGAACTGTGAAACCTAAGGTTATGAAACAAAATTCCTTGGCTGATCTCCTCCTAATTCTCAAGTGGTGCTCTTCAGAGCATTTTAAAATTTTAAATTTTAAAAATGTGTGCTCTTGCCTCTCTCAAATGTTTTAACCTATTTAGTTCATCAAAGCTGTGTGGCTAAAGTTCATCCCTGTGTGGCTAAAGTTTGAGTTATCAACTTCTATTTCATGTAGGGTTTAGACTTACCTTGCTTTAGCTTATATCAGTGCAGACGTTAACCTAAATGTAAGAGATCCATGTTACTTAATCCCTCTTATGAAAATATTTTGAAATCACAGTTAGTCCTATTAAGCCATTGCAGAAACAGATAAATGCAAATATGATACAACATCTAATGTATTTTCTTTTAGAATGCAACTGCTGAAAACTGTAAGATTTGAAAAGGATAAGTCTTCACAATTTGTTGCTTCATTCTTTAATTAGCCTTCCCCTTTCTTATTCAAAATCAGGCTGTGGTGCAATCTTTTACTGTACAAAATTAACATGAAATATTTTACCACTGAAGAAATTACCTTTTTATATACATGAATATCTCCTTTTTCTTGCTAAGCCCTTGCCAATTTCAGTTCCTAATTTCAGTGTTAAATATATATTTGATGAAGGATTTAAATGCAACTAGGAGATAAATTACTGCTTTTTTGTTAACAGCATGAGAATGCATGCACAAAAACAAAACTGGATGCAAAACCAATCATAAGATGCTGTTGCTTATCTTGTCTTTGGCCCTTACTGTTAGAAAAGGTTGGTCAAATAATATGGGGCCACAGAAATAGTTTTCTTTAAAAAAGATTAAACTTTTATTTTTAAATATTGGATAGCCACTTTTGTTAAACATTTTCTTTAGCAATTAACAAGGTATTTGAATCTTGGGTAACAACTTACGTTACAAACTGATTTTTATAAAATGTCTAGCATGAATGTTTGTTTTGGCCTAAAGCTTCCCCATAAAACAGGGAGCAGAACTCTCTGTAGCATGTAATTCATCTAGACACTGGTCAAAAATTTGATGTTTACACATTATTTTTGTTTGTGGGTTTGTTTGGCACTTCTTTTTTTTTAAATAATGAGTAAATGCAAGGACTTTTCTGTAGGACTACTTGTTTGAAACAAGATATGTTATTGCCTTGTTGGTTTCTCTGATTTTTTTTTTAAAGACATGAGATTCAAATTATTTGATTTCATATTGCTTTTATTACTATGTTTAAATGTTCAATTTGTATAGTAACAGAAGTACTTTTGGGGCAAAACTGGCTGATAGCAATCATAAACTGTTATTTACATAATTTACGTGCCCTTTATCATGAAATCAGGGGAAACTGCACAAGAAATCCATCTTACAGTAGTAGTAACTTACCTGCTAAGTTTTGTCAACCGAAAATATGCAATTCCGTAGTTGACTGTAGATGTTTAATCAAGCCAAAGATGTCTGGCTATGTGATTGTCCCCAAAAGAAATATTTCACTTTAAAAGTTTATAAATTATTTTAAGACAGCTATGTATCTTCATCACTGGCTGCTAAATAGAATTAAAAGATTATTATTTTTAAAATGTCAATTTTAATCAGATGTTGTCTAAAAAGAGAATAACCTGAGAACAATTTTCAAAATTTTAAACTTTACTAAAAATTCAGACATCATACTTTCAATAAAATGATGCTAAAACACTAAATATTAGATAATAAGGAACTTCACAGAGCTTTCAGAAAATACCAACTAATAATAAGACTTAAAATGAGACAATTGATTTGAGTAACCTGTTCCATTAATAAGAGATGTACTGAAAAAAATACTTAAGAGTATGTTTTGTGATACTCTTAGGTATGCTATGTGAGGCATACCTAAAGCCCCTGAAGGGTCTAGGTCCATTAGGCACTGTGGAAATGCAGAAAACAGGGAGTCACTTCAGCTTAAAAAGTAGAAGGGATGGGGGATACATTTGAGGGGATATAGTTATGATACAATTAAGCTATCTGTAAATCCACAATACAGCTTTAGTGAGAAGCTTCCCTTTTGTTTTTTCAAGTACTCTGTTTAAGAAGAATGAGAATTTATTACCACTAAGCACCTTTCTTTTTGGTATGAAATGGGGAAAAATACTGAAATCATCCCTGCTACCTTTGAAGAAATAACTCAAATTCCGTTGAAGCAATTTGGCGTTAACTTCAACTTGACCTGCCTTGATGCAAAAGTGTCTAACAGAACTCTTTATAACCTTGCAGACTGAAAAGTCAGTTCCTGGAAGCTGGCCTGTGCCAGTAAGACAGATCTTGTGATCTTAGGTATAATTTTGAAATGCAGAGTTCATGGTGAGCTCACAGGAGAGAATTTCACTGGTAATGTTTTGTAAAATTGGCCCTGTCTAATGTTTGCCATTTTAACTACAAATATAGGAAGTATGGAACACTTACTAATATGCCTCCTATCATACATTTGCCATGTTGCACTCTGTCTTGAGACAGATTACTCCTACTATGCTAAAGTTACTTATCTGAAGTTGAGCTTCAGATGTGATATGCTGTAAATTAAAAAATTTAAAAAATCAGTTGGTTTTGCAGCATTGGGATAATTTCTTAACATGTTCGAAGTTGTAGCATCTTGTAGGTTCAGCATTGATTGCGTGCTGTCTCCTAGTCCCATTTCTGAGAAAATTGTGGACTCTCCATTGTCTTCTCTAGTACCTATGAAGTAGGAACACTCAAGCAAAGGTAGCAGGTCTCACATTCACAACAACCAGGAGAAAGCTCTTAACCCAGTGAGGGGTAGACCTAGTAAGACTCTGCCCCAGAGTGGGGGTTTACAAGAAATTTACGAGGGGATCAAGGGAAAGCTGAACAAGTAATATAAAATAAAGATTCATTGGGAGTTACTAGATTGACAGTCCACACCAATTTTAAACTCTGCTCAGGTAGAAATATTTGGAAAATAAGAGAGTTGGACGTTAATGAGAGAGGTCACTGTTTTGTACTAACCTTGCTTTTACTCTTCCGTACATGTCTGTTAATGGTCACTGTTGGAGGCAGGACACTTGGGCTAGATAGATCCTTGGTCTGAACCAGTACTACTGTTGTTATATTAAATAAACAAGGATTGACATTTCCAGTGAGAAGGTAAAGCTGGTTTTTCAGAGAAGTATTTGTCACTAGAGCAATTGCCAAATAGCTAACCAATGTTAATGTCGTGACTTCTAAAGGTAGCAAAAACTAGCATGCACAAAAATAGTTTACAACTTTTCACTAGGACTGTGAGGGCATGGTAATTCATTTAACAGTGTGTATTTGGGCTTGGTTGGTGGTGATGGTGTTTTAGTTCTTCTTGATGGACTGGTCTTTTGTGACCCTGAAGCCTCTAAAATGCAAAGATAGTGTAGTTGCTTATCAAATAACAGCACAGTGTTCTTTTTTCTTCATAGTCTTATGTCACTAAATTTTTTTTACTTTCCTAGCTCAATGTCCATTGCAGCGAGCCTTGTGAGTGAAGATACAAAGACCAAGTTCTTGAACAAAATGGGCCAGCTGACTACATCAGGTGCAATGTTGGCTAATGTGTTTCAGAGGAAGAAGTAAAATGGGAAAAGGAACTCCCAGCTAACACTAAGATGGACCTCACAGAGACTGGTTCCTGTACTTGAAGTACTTGCCTTTTAATTTCTTCTGTCTTATGTTCTTGTAGTATAATTTTATTCTAACCTCCAAAGATATTTGCACTGCTTTTGAATATCGCTGTGTATCTGTTAATTTTGAGTTAACTGTGGTTGATATAAAACTGAAATCATAGTCTGTACCAAGTCCCTGTTCTGTGTTCTTGTCTTTCCAGCATATTTTTTTTTTATATAGTGGAAGGGTTTTTTTTTTTTTAAATTTTCTGACAGGATATCAGCAAATATCTGTATTATACATGGAGCTATTATGATGGTACTTAAAATAATGTAAATTTGAAGTCATTGTCATGAAGTAATAAAAGTGGAGATTACTTATGTATTTAAATTATGAAAGAGTAATGCAGATTTTTTTATTATGTTTCTAAAAAGAAGAGGAAGAGCCACCAGCATTTGTCTGTGCTTCTAGGGTTGTTTTTGTAAGTATTGTGCATCTTGAATCCAGAGGAATTGCAGAATCTAATATATGAGACTGCTTGCAGTGCATCAGTCTGCAGGGAATGCTCATGTTTCAGATGCTTTATGCTGACATTGTAAATGCTGTACAAAGTCCTTCAGATAAAATTCTCACATCTGTTGTGGTTTTTTGAGGGATGTTTTCTTTTGTTGGGGTCTTTGTTTTATTTTAAAGCACTTTAACAACCAGTCTACACATCCAGAGGCACATCCACTAAGTCAAGGAAAAACATGATAGATTAATAAATGTTAATAAATATATAAGGTACTGCACAGGGGTCCCAGTACAGTTCTGCAGGCAGAGGAAACTTATGCAGGAGAAAGAGTGCTTTCATCTTGCACTCAGTGTGCAGTTCTGTGTACTGTGAAAGCTAAAAGTAAGATATTTTGTTGTTTAGATTGAATCTCAGTTCAAATTTAATTTCAGAATAATTGAAGTTATGTTAAGAGAGTTTGACATGCAGTTTCTTTAAAATGTTAAGTAGACTGCATACATACTTTATAACAATGACATTACAAGGATTGTCTTCAACAAAACCAAATTTTTTTTTTAGCAAGGAAGCATTAACAACTAAATCCTTTTATTCTTATGCAGCACTTTTTTTTTCCTTCGTTATGTCAATGGAAGCTTCTGAAAGTAAACTCAAGTGCATGCATGAACTGGTATGAGGTAGCAAAATATAAAAAGCTCAGGCATTCTCTGACACAGTACCATTCAGTTGGAAGTATTAACATCTTTGAGGACAGGGGAAGCAAAAGGAGTGAGGGAAGAAAGTATTCACTTCTGAAACAGAATATGGATGGAGTAGCACTTCAGGTATTGCCCTTAGACGGAAATAATGGAGATAATTTGAGGCTTCTAACTGCTTTGTGTCTGTGCCTGTTGGCTCTACATATACAGTTGCCTGCCATGTTTGTGTTGTGACAGGGCCTGCTGCACACTTGCACGCTGTTGGACCCTTTACACTGCACTGATGAAACACTTTTCTTGAGATTACAGACAGCTCCATGCCTTCGTGTTGCTTGTTAACATGGAATTACACTTTTAGCAGACTGACTGTGAAATGGAGACATTCCTGAGGAATGGGAAGTGGTGACGTTCCTCTCTATTGTTCTGTTGTCAATAAAAAGTTTTGTATACCTGCCTTGTGTTGTTACTTCTAGTCTTCTCCGAAAAAGATGATTGCATCAAAACAGCTGTTACAGGAGAGGGGTCTAATGTGCAGAAATTCTTTAGCCTTAACTTTTTTTACATAGCAAATGGTAGACTGAACTTGCTAAATTTCCTATCTCTATGTGCCTGTTTCACTCTGGTTTCTAGTTATGTGGGTTTATTTCCATTTTTATGCAGGGTCTCCTCCTCTCCTGTGCCACACTTCCCCCCCCCCCGCCTTTTCTATGTCTGTTCCAGTAGTTGCAGTGCCAGAGTTAGCTCTGTAGTCATGAGACCAACATGACTTTTTTATGGTTAAACTTCTACTTTGCAAAGCAGGGCAGCTGCTTGTGAGAGTGACTCCTAGCCCACACTGAACTTCAACCAGTGTTTGGAAACCTGCTAATGAGCACAAGCCAGAAAACTGTGACAGCAATTTAACTATGGATGATTGTGGGATGACATTCTGGTTTGTTAGTATAAATGTAGCATCTTCGCCCAGTTAGGTCCACTCTTTCCAGCCCCTTGCAAAGTTTAGCTTTTGCTAGTCAGCATTTTACTTCGTCCTAGTTGATCCAAGGAGGAATTTGAGTGAGAATCCCAGGAAGACCAGCACGGTAACTACTGAGGTGAAAAAAAAATTCTGTGTGGGCAACAAACCTTGTGCAGGTTGTTTTCAGGCATTTTGCCTCCTAAACTTCAGGTCTCTGTTAGTATATGTTGGGTTCAGGAGGTTTTTTAAATGTTTATTAGTTTACTAGATATTGACAGATTTTCAAGAAGATTACAAGAAGTTGTTCTGTCTGGGTTTGGGGGATTTTTTTTTTTATTATTCTTTTTCCTCCTAGCTATGGCACTGTAGCATTCAGGATTGGGAAACAGAAGAGAGAACTCTTTAAAGGAACGAATTACCAGAATATTTTAAATTAACTTTTTTTTTTTTCTCCTGTTATTACAAAAAACAGGTTAAATGAACCTTTTGGGAGAAAATGCTTCATTAAAAGAAGATGGATATCCAGCATGGAAAGCAATTCATTCCCGAAGGGTTATCTTCAATTGCTTATGACTTTGCCTAAATAAGGATTCTGTAAAAAAAATGGAAATGTTGGCTTTATTAGCTCTGCCCGAACTTCTACAACTTGTTGGCTTTCAATAGGGGATATGTTGAAGGTCTCATGCTGCCCCTAGTGAAATTTCAGAATCTTAATATCTTTATTTAAAGGATTGACTCTTGTGCTCTTAAGCAAAGATGATCAGTGGGCTGAAGGTACGTGGCTGCCTGAATGAGTGTTCATGATCTAAATATGTTTTCTGTAGATCAAGCATAAGGCTGACTGATGTTATGCATATATTTTGTTATGAAAGAGATTGTTTTCTAAAACTATAAATGAGGCAAATTACTCTTTTCCGATGTTCTAATCAAGGTGAATAAAGGGAGCTCCTTAAGAAAAGCTGCACATTCTTCTTCTGTCAGTCTCTTCCCACTCCCCTTTTGCACCAAGAAGAGAAAAAATGCTGCTATTGCTGTATGTAAAAGTGTATTCTGGTTGGGAGAACTAAAAGCAGTATTTGAATGGATTCGGGGCTAGAGAAACTGAGGAAGCTGATGTTTGCAAATTAAAATGTTAAGATTGAAAGATAAAGATTATCCATGAAAAATATCTGCTGCGAAGAACAAGGAGGAGTTTTTGTAATATATTGTGGGAATTCATTACTACATATGGATGGTAAGATGATTCAAAATGGTGCAGAAAAAGCAGAAGTGTGGAATATTTCTGTTCTCTCTGTTGTGACAGTGTTAATGGCATTTTTCTGTTCCAGGAGTAAGTGGCTCTACACTGTAGTACAGGTTCTAAACGTGGGTATTGTGCATTCAAAATGTTTTAAGTGATTTCCCTTGTGAAACTTACTGATGTTGATATTTAAGTAAACCGTGAAGTACCAGCAAAGCTTCACGGAGCAGAAAATCATTAATAGGCTGATATAGCAAGTGGATTGGCATGGCATTGGTCCTAGGTAGAATCACAGAATTTCTTGCATCAGATGTAAATGCTGATGAATTACAGGGTTGCAGTATGGTGACAGGCAATAAGGCTTCAAGAAAACTGGTTTGGTGATTTACTGAGTGCATTTGGCTAACATTTCTAGCAAACACATTCGGCTATGTAGCCAATTTGTTTTAGATGATAAAATTGGTCAACAAAGGCATGGTGGGGTGCTGTTCTTGAGTAAGTAGGCTAATCAGGTCCTGGATGTTAGTACTGTATGCTAAGATATCATGTGTTAACTAATCTTGATGAGTAACCATGAATGAGTAATCGTTTTCCAGAGAAGCTGTGTCTAAAGTGTTCTGCCTTTAGGTTTAATGGTGCTCAGGTTCCATGCTTATAGGTAAGCTCTAAGAAAAGATGATTCTGCTTGTAGAGTTTGTAACGGGCAAGTCAGTGGTAAACAGCCTGTATCTTTGGAGGCATCTGCACCTCATGCCGAGCTTGAACTTCCATCATACTTCCAATGTAGTGAAAGACGTCCTTAGACTGAAGATTTCTAGTTCCTAGAAACTTCGAGCATGAGCAGTTCCACTGTAGAAGTCAGTGACTTGAAAAGGTGACTCGCGAGTTGACGTAAAGGCCAACGCCGTGACAGTGGTCCGTCTGGTTCCTTTCCCGGCACTGGTATTGCATGTGCTCCTCACCGCATCCCTCATTCACTGTATTTCAGGCTGGTCTGTACCCTAACCTCCAACTTTTCTATCCCACAGAGGCCACCTTTTTATTCTACCATTTAAATACTGTGTGCACACAAATGGGGCTGTTTGCAGCGTATTTGAATATTGCCATTCCCAAAATTATTGTGATTGTGGTCTTGTGCTGCTGCTCTTTGCCCTGTGCTTTAATGGAGATTTTTCCCATTCCCCAAAACCTGAGAAACCTCTTCAGCCTCAGTTGCAGCTGAGGCGGAGGCAGTACAGTGGAGTCCTGCTGAAGTTACAGCAGCTGTAGCGAAGCGTGTGCCTTGTAGGATCCTGTGCGTCATTCTGCCGGGCATCTTACACCTTCTCTTTAAATACGCTGCAAGGGGATTGGGGAAGTGGGGGCGGGGGAGAAGCAGCTGTAGTGTTTAATAGGCAATAAGGTTTCATTTAGATTTCATCCTTTGCTGAGGGATGAATGCACTCTATTGATCGAAGTGTGAGTCATCCTAGTATTCTGGTGAGTTTTCAAAGAAGTTCAAGATTGTTCAGTGTGCTGTTAGAGAAAATGGCAAGGTGGCTCTGTGGAACTGGTAATGGGGTGTTGCACAGCGTTTCAAGGGAGTTATGGTCTCAGCCCTCCTGCTGAGGGGTTGGTGGGTGTTTGCTAGCCTTAAAGACTCATGTCCAGGCAGGACAGGTGTATCCTGGGCAGTGCAAGCTCCCCAGTTCGTGCCAGTATTGCTCTTGTCCTAAGGATGAATATATGACTTAAGCCTTGGAGGTCGTCAGTTTGGTATCTCTTACAAGCATGAACAAATATTCGGAGTTAAAAATTCACCACGACTTTGTATTTCCTTCCAGAAGTATGTCGGCATTGTTATTGCCACAGTGGTTGGTGATAACCTATTGGTTCAGTGTGTGCTTGCACGTACTTCAAATATTTGACACATCAGTGGTGGCTGGTTGTGAGCTTTTTTTCTTTTGAATGCTGCAAACTTCAGGTTTTTGACAGGCATTCAGCACTGGTACATTTTTGTGGGATTGTAAAAGGTGTGTTGTGTAAACCACACCATTGTGACTAAGGAGCTTCATTATAGTTGCTCTGTCATGAAAAATATTTGTGCATTTGAAAATCTCAGGGAGATTGAGCAATAGTCTGCTATGGAAACTTGCACTTCACAGGAAGAAAACAGTTTCAAGTTGACAGCATGTTTTGTGTATGAATTTTTTTTTTTTAATAATAGAAGGGCTTTTAAAATTGATTTATTTTAATAGCTAGAGACCTCAAATGAAATTAGAGCCCCCTGTGCTAAAAGCGTGCAGATATTTTTCTACCTTTTTTATCTTTAGCCCAGTGTAGAAAGCTCCACATATTGGATCATATAGTAGGGACCTCTCCCTGTGGTGGGTGATGAGGCAGCCTTTCTCCCTGGCCCCGTGACAGACTCTGTGCATGGGTTGCTCATACTCAGAAGCTGCACTGCGACCCACCTGCCCCCCCAAGGCATCCCCCCGATTTAGGGGACTCTTTCCTAGAGGTCTAACTTTGCACATGTGCTGGGTTTCTTGCTCACCTGCTGAGAGGCAGATGCTCATATTTACAAAGCCTGTATTTAGTTCAGTGTCCAAAACCCCAACCAGCCTTTACGACATCTAGTGGAAGAAAAATGTTGATCTAGATCCAACAAACCCCTTCATCTCATCCCCCATCCCTCGACAGGATGTGAGAGGCAGGAGAATGGAAGCACCTTCACAGCCTTCCTGCGCGATGTGAAAAGGCATCCTGGCGTACAACCATGTACCTTCTCAGGTTTGCTTCTCTGCACAGGTTTTTTTCATGTCGTTTCAAAGACCCAGATTTTAACACTCAGCCTCCTAGTTCTCCCTCCCGGGGAAATGGGGCATCACAAGGGACTGGGGCCCTTGTGCAGGTAAGGGGCAGGGGAGTTCAACAGCATGGGTAAAGTGAATGAATAGCTGGGGACGTGAATGTGAGCTTACAGGTGCTGTTCAGATGCCCAGTCAACTGGTGTATCCACCAAACCATTCCTTATCTTTGCTTTTTGTGTTGAAAGTTTTGGAAAGACAGCAGTGAAATTCAGGGATTGCCTGGGAGTTAGTCGCTGTTTATCCAAGCTCCTGGAAAAGAAGCATTTTTACACTGACACTAAAGTGGTTTCATTTTCAGACAGTTACAAGACTTGCGGTATTACACTGAATGCTGTAGTTCTTTTAAAATATTATTTAGTATGTAATTTCCACTTTTCTCTCTCTAGGAAGGAGGTAAGAAGAGATCTGTACTGACTGCTGACCTGCTAAGCGGTCAGCCGTGTTCACGGTTTGTTTTCCATGGCAGGCTTCGCCAAGGAAGGGATCCTGGAATTATCCAAGGGACTGTTTTGATTCTGTCACACCTCTAAGGCTGCATGTCGTTTTCCATCTCTCTTCTTCAGAAAGAGCATCCCAAAGGCCTGTCTAGTTTAGGCTCGCGTGCCACAGTGGTGAACAGAAACAGGAGGCACCCAAATGGCACTGTAAGTTTTGAAACTTTCAGATTTCAAGCATTTTGGTTTTATTCAAAATAGGTGCTTTGCAAAGGTAGCTGAAAAACTAGTGTTCTAGAACAGGGAAAAAAAAATCTTTTATATAAAAGAAAAGGCTGACAAACCAGTTTTGGTGTAAATTCTTAGTTTTTACTTGTGCTACACAGAATGATATATGCGATAAATGTGAGAGCGTTGACAGCACTTTCTCCTATACATTTCCTAGTTCATATTTTTGAGCATTCACATTTCAGTTTCTAACAATCTACTGCAATACATAATTAAGACTATAAAGCACCCAGTAGTGGCTTCTGTGGGTTTTGGCTCAGAAACATAAAATTTAACTCGGAGGAAAATGTCTGAGCTTTCAAAAAGAGGCTGTTTTCACATAGTGGTAGAAAATGAGAGAAATTTCAGCCTGAGCAAGAAATACTTCAGGCAGGATCAAGGGTGAGAACACAGAAGTAATCGAGCTAATATGCAATACTGAACTATCTGGAGCTCCTCTGAGCTGAACAGGGCTTGGCTTTACTCAATGCCTTCAAAGCCTTTACTCAACACCTTCAGAGCAAGCGAATAACGTGTCTAACTGCTCATGATAGTGTGACTTTGCTCCTGTAAATCTGTGGTTAGAATGAGCAGCTGGTAAATAAACACAGCCTATAGCCTCCGTATTGTGCTAAATGTGAAAAGGGGAAGAGACTTAACAGACTGTTCTGTTTAAAAAGAAACATTTCCTTGTACCTTAAATATGAACATTTTAAAACACCCCAGCCAGCACAGGGCTGCAAGTTTTCGGCGGTGGGTGGACGTGGCTCCAGCAGAAGGGTCTCCACCTGGCGCTGCCCCGCTGTCTCACCGGGCTCCCTCTGGGATCAACAGGGAATAGGAATAGCACCGCTGCCAGCAGCCGGGCATGTACGTTACCCACACGTCACGCCTTACCTTGCAAAGCCCCCGGTGAAGTCGGCTTTGCACATGTTGCCTACCGGGCAAGCTGGGTGCCATGGCCATCCCTCCCACCCCTCATCCCCAGCTCAATTTCAGTTCTGTACTAGAGCTGTTGCCTGTCCAGCCCAAGTGTGGTGAGACCCCGACTCCTCTGGCAGGTCAACAGGGCTCTGACGCTGCAATTGCAAGCTCTATGGCTTGCTAAAACCCAGCAGCATGTCCCTTGCTTGCTAAAACCCAGCAGCATGTCCCTTGCCCTAGCTGCTCTTGAGGTGAATGGGCAGCAGGACCAGCCGCTGGCCCTAAGCCAGGCACGCTGTGCAGTGTCGTTTTGCCCCATATCCTGTTGTGGAGCATCAAACCCACGTAGGAGCTACCAGTGCCCAAACAGCCACGCCATGCTGGAGACCAGGCCGGGGAACGTGGGCACCGAGACCTGCTTGAGCACAGATCAGGCAAGGCCCAACACTTGCAGAGTACATTCAGGGTGTTAAGTGTTGAAAGGAACTTTAGGAAGTCTAAAAAGGTCTGGCTATATGGTGCCTGGAAACTATGTAGAGGTGAAGTGAAGGTCATAGCTTTGTTTTGCCATGCAGGCAGGCCCTCCACACTCGCTACAGGAGTGAAACCCGGCAGCCGTTCCTGTCCCAAGTGCTCCCTGGCTCCCAGGATCGCTCCTCTGAGCAGAAATCAGACCGCAGCAACGCAGGTGAAGGATTTTTTTTTTTTTTTTCCTATACTCATCATCTTTTGTGTTTCAGTTTATGTATTTATTTGCAAACATAGAGCAACTTCTAAATAACTTTTCTTTCCTGGTCAAGGGTTAAATCTAAATACACAAGTGAAAGAACAACTTCCTTATTCACTCAAGTCAGAAGCATGCTCCCAGTTTATTTCACAGCGGCGTGTGAGCGTGGGGAGGCAGGGAAGGTGTTGTAATGACACGGTCGGCTCTGCCGGATTCTCAGACCCCCTAAATCGGCGCTGCCCTGTCCTGCACCACCGCAGAGGAGTCCTGCGCCCTTCGCAAGTCAAGGGGCATCGCGAGCTCTGCCCGGCTTTGGATGGCGTGCCGCCGGCTGCAGCCGCTCTTTGGCCAGGCAAGGCGGTTGCTGCTGGGCTGGCGGTGTCGGCAATGCCTGTATTTGGGGGGGGCGGGAGGCCACTTTGCACTCACTGTCCCAAGTCAGGTGCCAGGGACTGGCCCCGTGCACAGCGCGGGGTGTTTTAGGAGAGCTCCCGAAGCACCTCTTCCGCTTGTCTTTCCCCTGGCAGCAACCCTACCTGCCAGCTCCTGCCGTCTGCCGAAGCCAAGTACTTGAGCTGCACCAAAATGCCAAGGCTGGCACCCGCAGGGCCGTTTTGTGGGAGCAGAGGTGGGACAGGGCACGGGACGGATGGGGCAGGAGGCTTTCCCCCGTGCCGGGGGCTGGTGCTGGCAGGAGGGCAGTTGTGCCAGGGCGGATCAGAGAGTGAGGTGGGAGGCCGTCCGAGGCACGGCCGAGGCCTAAGATGTCCTCTGGCGGCGTAAGGCAATATCCAGAGGCAGCGAGGAGGAGAAGGCGATCACAGGGCAGATGCACGGCGAGGGAAGGTGCTGGGTAAGAGGAGGGCTGGGAAGGGAGGGTGCAGGGGGTGGGAGGCAGGTGGATGGATGGCCCTGCCAAGAAGGCCCGGGAAAGCAGTCCCCATCGGCAGGAGGAGGGACGTGGGCATGGTGACTAAACTTCTTGTAAAAGGGGGTGGAGAAAGGAAAGGGAGGGACAAGAAGAAGGGAAAAAAAAAAACCTGCATGTCAAGTCTGAGGAAATGCTGTGGGAACTACAGCCAGGCGCTTTTTTTTTTTTTTTTTTTTCTCTCTTCTTCTTCTTCTCTCTTCTCCCCTCGTGTAGCTGAGAGGAAGGAAAGGAAGAAAGAGAAGTAGCTAGCTCAAATGTGCCTCGCTCTGCTGCCGGGGCGCGGGGGCTTGGCTGGAAGGATCTAGTTTCTCTTCGGTGGCAGGAAAAGGAGCCACAGGAGGAGGCAGAGACGGACACCCAGACATGCCCGTCCCGTCAGGCTGCTGGCTCCTTCTCCTCTGCCTCGCTGCCGCTGGCAAACAGGTAAGACTGCGCTGCCAGGGCTGAGCCGGCGGAGGGGAAAGGCGGGTGTCGCACCTCGCCCGGGAGCTTTGGTTCTTCGCCTGTCGCTCGGAGGAGGTGGCCAAGTCGGAGGCCCTGGCATCTTGCACCGCCGGCACTGGCAGAGCGGGGTTTAGCAGAACAGCTTCGCCTGCCTTTTTTCCCTATGGTTGTTTGGCTCTGGGTGGTGTTTTTTCCCCTGCAACTCGCCCTGTCTCACAAGCTTCTCTCTCTCCTTTAAAATCAAAATAGCCCAAACCCAAAGCTCCAAAGGAAGCCAGAGGATCTGCAGAGAAAACAGCTTGCTCCTGCCCAGGGCAGGGTGTGAGAAACCAGAAAATATTTGCAGTGAGGTTGTTGAGGGATATAATTTGCATGTAGAGTAAAAATAAGGCAGACTCCACCCTACCGAACAGATTTATTCAAGAGAGCATGAGCACACTTGTCCCTCAGACGCGGGACGAGCGCGTATGGTCTTCGCAGCCCGGCTGCAGCTTTTCAGCCTCCCCCGGAGGGGTGCAGTCCCCCTCACGCTCCAACCACCCTCCTGTCCCGAATGTAGGCAACCCCTGAGCAGCCCCGCGAGGTGGGACAGCGTTGTGACCCCAGGTCCGCAGGTGGAAGACTGAGGCCCAGACTGGCGACATGACTCGCTTGGAGGTTCACGTGCCCCTCATGACAGAGCCGGGAACCAAACCCCCGTGCCAGGTCAGCTGCCCCAAAAGCGCAGCCCTTTCCTCTCAAGAGGAAAGATCTGAGCGAGGTTTGGCTCTGAGGTTGTTTGCAAACAGAGCGTGCTCTTTTTGCGGTTTTGTGCAATGCCAGGTGGCTAATGGTCAGCGTGTTTTATGGCTGGGATCGTTGCTGGTCTTCCCCTGTTTTCAGAAAGACCATTTTCTACAGCGAGCTCTTGCTGAGCCTTGTGAATGGCATACATTGGGTTTCCTCCAGTGGTTTGAATTTGCAGAATCTTGCTTTGCTTTTTCTAATTATACAGCTTAAAAACTATTCCTCTCCCTTCGGGTTATTTGGACCTTTCTAGACTGGCAGGCTGTTTGCAAATCCCATGCTACAGGCACTTTATTTCCTCCATTAATCAATGTTTGGCAGCCTCGCTACCAGTTGTATTTCTTTCATTTGAACTTGCAGTATTTCTCTGTGTCTCTTTATTCTTGATTAGTTGTGTCATTTTAAGTGCTTCCCCAACATAGTGCTATGTGCTAGGGCCATGGCTGGGTTCCCTGAGAGCAAGGTGCAGCTTCAAGAAAAAAAAAGATTACAAAACAAAACAAAAAACCCTCTGCTGTCTACAGCTTACAATTTAATGTCTGACCGCATAGTCCTGAGAGCCTTTTCTCTGGATCCCTGGTCCTAAATATGTTGCCTAAAACCACACAGGCCTTTTTTCCCCTCTAAAACATGTGTTTCATTCTGTCCACCCTCGATCCCTAGGCTTCTCTTAAATTGCTGCTTTCCAGGTGTCCTCCATATGTATATGAATGAGCCTGCATACTTCAAAAGTGATTTTTACATCACAGCTTTCAGGACACTGGTTTGTCCTATTCCTCAGTATCCTCTGTGTCTGTCTTTTTTTTTTTTCTGCCTGGTGTTCAGGACTGTGATCAATGCAGCATGATGAGCAGACCTCAATGTTCTTCATACCTTTGCTCCAGGTCACTAACCATGACGTACTTGCTTCCTTCTGGAGCCATTGGGGTTTAGGGCAGTTGTTCCCTTTGGAATCTCCTTGTTGCCTGGAACCTGCTCAACTCTTGGCCAAACCTTGGAAATTCAGATTTCCATGCTATAGCTCCCAGCATGTTTCAGGTACCCTCATGTAGGAGCCAGGAGGAGCTCCTCATTATTCCTCACCTCTCAATTCATAGCCTTTCCGAGGATGCAAAACAGGGAACTTGTATTTATTTGGGGCTGATGTGTAAAGTCTTTCCACTGCATTCAACACGTGCTTAATTCTGAGTCTGTAAGTGGTTGCACAGGGTGCAACTTTCCATAGCCAATGCCTTGGACAAGTAGCAGTACAAAATAGTAGGGTGTTCCAGGAAAGTTGTGTTGTAAGCTTACATAGGAAAAGCCATACTTTGTCGAAGAGCCAGTTAATCTAAGATCATGTCTGCAACCATAAGCAGGACCTGCAAGTCAAGAATATGAAAGCAAGGCAAGCCTGAAGAGATGCTGCTCCCAGCCAGCCTCTCAGGTTCTCCTTTGCTTCACTGATTTGGACAGTGGTTTCTTATAAGAGTGCTGTGTTCTGATGGAACAAATTGGGAGAATAAGTGTGGTAGGGCTGAAGTTTGTCTGATGCACTTGTGTTAGTTTAGTGTCAATAATGTGGGGTAGTGGTAGGGCGGTGATATTTGCAATGTATTTCCTGCAAAGAATGCGAAACACTTGGAAATGTAAGTTCATGAGTACTCATAATTCTGCTGGGAATAGACATGATCATCGTCATCATTTTCACCAAAGAGGAAACAGGAACAGAGAATTCGTGACTTGCTCTAGGTCACACACCGAGTGTGGAGCAGAACTGGGAGCAGAGCTCAGCCCTCCTTGTCTTGTGCTTCAGCCACAAGATGATCTTTCCAAGTGATTTGTCTTGGGCCCCTGTGAGAGGACCCGGTATTTTGCGTTGTGAGACATGATCTGCTCAGCTTCTTTGTACAGAATAGTCACATCCCTTTCATTGCTTAACACTGGTGAAGAGCATAAATGTTTCTATCAGATGGGAGTTAAAGCCTGTGAGAATGTGCATTTGCAAATATGCAATAAACCAGTTGCCTGGTTTAACGCTAAGGACTCTTCTTCCCTTGTGTGGCAACGGGATGGGTTCTTCCACTACTCCGTAATATTTACTTTATAGGGAAAGTTTGCTCACTGCAAGCATCTGGAATTCTTTGTAATACATAAAAATTTTGGCCAAAATATAGATTATCTTTTAACTTCCTAAAATACACAGTCTTTATGATGAGAGGGGAAAAAAGAGCATAAAAATGTCCATGCTGTGTTATATCATGGGCTCTCCTGGTCCAATATCCCTGCTCTGATCCAGGCCAAAGTATCGTGGTTTAACCCCAGCGGGCAACTAAACCCCACACAGCCGATCACTCACTCCCCCGTGGTGGGATGGGGGAGAGAATCAGAAGAGTAGAAGTGAGAAAACTCTATCCCAGCCAAAACCAGGACACAAAGAAATCACTCAGTAGAGCAAAACTTCTACAAGATCTAATCTAAACTCCTGGATTTATTCTGTTGTTAACAGCATGGGTTTCAAAGTTACTGTAATTCAATTCACTTGTCAGAATTGCCTTGCAGGAACGGTTCCTGCAAGGGAAACTGGAAAGTTTTTCATTGCTTTGCAGTTTTCCCCAGAACATGTGGAAAATTCTTACAGCTCCTCATATAAAAGGAATATAATGCATATAAAACTGAACCAATCCACAATTTAAGAAACCTCTGCTGTGTCTCTCTTCACTTTAAGCATAATCTTCCTGATGTAATTTTTCTTTCCCACAAATGGGACCAAAATAAACCTTCACCACATTTTACAAGTCAGTAGAACTCAAAGGTTTTCAGCCATCTCAAGGGTACTGACTGACGTCATTTATGGCACAGGACTTTTTTCATACTGTACCGGAAGAAAAAAAAAAAATGCAGGTCAAGCTGAGAGATTAACTGTGGCCATAAGGATCTATTTCTATTGCCTGTTACTGTCATCCCAAGCACCCTCAAGCTCAGAAAAGTGGGATGTCATTTGACCGCTCTGCAAGAACCAGTGCAGACAGTAAAAGGGATGCGTGCATAACTACAGCATAGAAAATCATGAAAACCTCAAAGTGGTGCCCTCTGGCATTTGTACCTTAATGCTATTTAGAGGAATAATATCTGAGTCGCTTTGCTATATTGATCCATCTGTCTCCTGAAGTTCAAGTGGTGGAAGACCCTGCTGTACTAGGTACACATGTAGACACAACCAAAAGGTAACCACCTGTCACAAGGCTGTCCTCCTGCTGCTGCTCCCTGCCAACTTCCTCTCTACATGACCGGGTCTCCAGAAGGTGTTTGTGGTGACCAGAGCCAGGAGGGTTCTTGCCACCATGTGCTGTGACTGCAGACTCCAGACATCCTTCTGTCCCACGCCTGGTGCTGCAGGGGGCTGCTCTGCAGTGCAAAGGCTGCTGGACACTTGGAGGGGGTAGTTGCTTCAGATGCTGGTTTAGCTTACTGGAGGTGGGCAGTGGGGAGAAGAGAGAAATGGAGACGGCTGGTTCATCACGTCCTCAGCTGCAACTATGCTTCTTGGACAGGCTGCCCCCTTCCTTTCAATGGAAACTCAACTTGCCAGGCAGCGCTGGCTTCTGCTGCAGCTGCTCACCCTCTGGTTTACGTGCACATTGGTTGGTGTTGCCTGCGTGGAGAAGCAGCTGCTCTGAGAAAGGTTCATTATTACCGACGGAAAACACAAAGGCAAATATTTGTGTGTTATAAATGCAATACAAAAATTAAGTGCTGTTTAACCAGGTTGCACTATGGACTTGGGTAGGCCTCAGTCTGTACAACACAATAGCCTGCCTGCATGAACTTGTCCCTTTTTATGACTTAGTCTTCTTTGAAAACGGTCCAAAGTTCATGTAGTAGAAGAAAGACTTTTACTGGACCTCCGTGAGCAGCAATGGCTGAAAGTCGCAGGGTGGGCTGCAGGAGAGTCCTGCTCTGCAGGCTGCGCTGGCACCCAGGGCAGTCTGCTGTTGCGTCTGCTCCGTGGCAGGGTTTGGTGTGATGCTTCAGCTCTGGGGAAATGCAAGTTTCCTGATTTTTCTTTGTTTGCATGTCACCGCAGCATGCAGTCATATTTGTGACACGGTGCAAGGCACCGTGCACCAGAGGAGCAATGCCGACTTACGCCCGGCGCTCTGGGACACCCTGGTTTTTGTCCTATACCTATGCAGCCACCTCGGCTGCCCTTCGCAGTGCTTCCCTTGGTTACCTCTCTTGTTTGCCTTTTCAGGGTGTGAGTTCTCTGCACCGAGGGCTTGGCTTCGGTGTTTGTACAGCGCTTAGGATGTCGTAGCTGCAAAGAAAGCCAAAGAGTCATCAATCACCACAGGATAGAGCCCTGTCCATTTCCTACTGAAGTCAGGGGAGCTCTGCTCATGTGGGCCCGGGAAGGGAGCAAATATGTCCCCCCCAGCCAGCTGCCATCATGTAGGCTGCAGCATCCAACCCTCACCTTTATTCTCCCAGTCCTCTCCTGCCCACGACCCCAGCAGCATCCCAGCTGCGGAGGCACGTTTCCGCACACCGCTTGGCCAAATGTATTTGTGGTTGCTCCTCACCTCTTCCCCATGATATGCTTAAGAGAGAGGCTGGGGCAGGGGCTGCGGTGGAGGATGGCAGCGCAGCGGGCAGGCAGAGAGCTGAGACCTGGAGCTGCCTCTCAGCTCTGCAGAACCCGCTCGCTGCTCCCCTCTTAAAATCTAGATAAGAGAGACCAGGAAGGGCTGTGTTCGGTAAAAGAGCCAAGCTGGCTGGTTTAATCCACCCTGCAAGAGCCAATTAGCCAAGGAGAGGAGGGAAAAAAAAAAAAATTAAGTCATTTACCCTCACCACTTTGTGGCTACTCCAAAAGAAAAAAAAAGTATATAGGATCTGTTCAAGAATGACAAAGAACAACATTTGTGACTGCAGATGGGTGCAGAATATATTTAGTCAGTGGTCAAAGTGGAGGGAAAAGAAAAAAATCTTGTATGGAAAAAAAAATACTGTGAAGTTTTTTAGGCAACCCATTAATCTGGAATACAGATAGGGAAAAATGCGCTACTAGGTTCATATGAAGTCCTAAAAATTGCTTATGTAGCATGCTAGGGAATCTATTTTGAGCATGTTGTTTTGCCACAGCAAATAGTTTTGCCTTATGAGCATCGTGTTCTTCAGTAACTTTTCATTGTTCAGTAGCAAGAACGATGAGATGATTCCTTGAATCTGCTCTCGCAGGAAAAAAAAATTCTTCCCTGCAATACCACATGTAGTAAAACAGGCTGCTTATGGAAACGAGCCAAAGGCCGTTCAAATCAGGGAGGAATATTTCCACTGACTTGACTGGCCCACGGTCCCCGGCAGAGCTGGGTCCTTGTGGTGACACCTAAAGAGTAAATGAACCAATTCTCAGCCCAGTCCTGAGCCCTTCAATAAAAGCAGCAGTTCCTTCATGATGGAGAAGGTGCAGATCCGATCATGCAATTCTTACTGTAACTGACACCAAGGCAGAACGGTCTGTGGGTGTTACACGCATCCCCTCTATACGGCCACTGTCCAAAGTAAGGGCTACAGCCCTACCACTACCCTTCGTATTTCTGCCTGCAGAATATTCAGCATTTGTTCCATGTGGGATGCTAAAATCCAGGAGAAGGAAACCAAAGCAGAGTGTCAGGCAGTGAAAGCAGGGTTCCTCTCTTCTCTACAAGCTTTCTCGTTCTCCCTGGCAGCTCAGCTACGATTGCAGGGTCTCGCCTTGCACCATAAGAGATTAATATGTTATGCTCTACTCTGGGATCATGATGGAAGTAAAGGGTACATAAACATACAGATTTTTAAGCATAGAAAGTCCCTACTGAAATCCTAATGTGGAGTCCAGAAATAGCCCAGCCCAAGAAATTTCTCCTGGTCATTTCTTCATTAAGACTCAACTTCAGTTGATGAAGCATGGGAAAATAATCTGCTGAACTAAAATGGAAGAGGAGCATGCTCCCCATAAACGATTGTGTCTTTAGTGCCTTTTTTATTATTATTTTAATTGAGCATGAATGGGTGTAGAGTTACTCATGGCGAGTCATTGAGACTGTACCTGGAGTGGTGAGACTGCTAAGCTTTCCCCTGGAGCGGTACTATTGCACGTGTTTAATCTAGAAGATATTTGTTTCTGCAGGCCTTTTCACAGGCACATTTAGGTATTAGTGTTGGTAATGTTATTCTTCAGTTTTTATTTCTGCTTGTTATGAACCGTTGTCTTGCTGTCAAGCCTTTTTATTAAATATTTTGGTTTGGCTGGCTTTTGGGTTTCTACTCTCTGGTAGTGGTAGGACAAGGGGTAACGGCTTTAAACTGAAAGAGGGTAGATTTAGATTAGATATAAGGAAGAAATTCTTCACTGTGAGGGTGGTGAGGCACTGGAACAGGTTGTCCAGAGAAGCTGTGGATGCCCCATCCCTGGAAGTGTTCAAGGCCAGGTTGGATGGGGCTTTGAGCAACCTGGTCTAGTGGAAGGTGTCCCTGCCCATGGCACAGGGGTTGGAACTGGATGATCTTTAAGGTCCTTTCCAACCCCAACCATTCTATGATTCTGTGATTCATCTTTAAAATATTCTGATTAGTAGCTATTAGTCTTTGAATTACTGTGGCAGTGAGGACACATAGGTTAAAGCATTACGTTTTGCACCAAAGTTCAGACCAAGCAGGCAACACACAGACACTGGCGACTGCCCAGTCGATGAAAATGTTAAGATGTACCCTTTTGGTTGTTGTATGAAGATGACTTTGCCACTGAATGATGAATGCTCTGCACGTGACAGCAAGTTTTCAGTCCGCAGAAGAAAGCTGGCTGATTCACGTGTTCAGTCAGTAGCCATTTCAGCCCTGCCATCTATCACCTCTGTCATCTCCCATCTGATATACCTGAGGTTCCCGTCTGCCTTACCCCCACCACCCCGCTGCGAGAGTGGTCAGTGCAGCACTTCTCCTTCACGTCGTCTGCCAGCTAGAAATAACTCTGGTGGGTTTGAGATTGATGAATGGTCCTTCCTGTTGGCAGAGCAGCACCAATTGCTCAGGTGTTTGCTTTTTGCTGTGCGCTAAAACAGAGGGGCAAGGGGAATAGCCAGGATGGGGCTTTTAATGCTGTTTGTCTGCTTCCTGGCTGCCAGTTATGGTTTTCTCTTAATCTCTTTATTATCAGTTTTATCCCTCATGTTCTTTCTGGCCTCTTTAGGTATTCAGGCTCTAGAAGGGTTTCAAGGACCTATTTTTAAGAGTGAAATAATATTTAGTTTTTAGCTGTTGCCATTTCCCGGCTATATTTTACCACGTGGTGGTAGTTCTGTGATGTGGTTTACTGGTCACTGGAAAGTTGACATCACCAAAAGCATTTCATTCACAATCTAAGATTTTCACGATGAATTACAGACCTGCAGGCGAATAACTGGAATTGCACAGCTGTGACTTCTGTGCTGCTTTGATTGAATTTTTATCAACAGTGAAGACTGTCTATGAACGAACTCTTGCATTCAGTGTCCATGTGATTATGATTAAGTCTTTAACATAAGACTCCTCTTTCCCCTTATAAACTCACAGTTGTAAAAGCTTCCAGAATCGTTCATTGTGCACATTACTATTATGTGCCTCAACAGAGTGCCTGGGAGCACTGGCCACGGAGCAGTGTCCATCGAGAGCCGGATTCTATTTTTATTCTTAAATAATTTTTTAGGCAAGCCTCTGAAACTGGCAATGAGCTGAAGAAATCTGGTTTTCGCTTAGTGATACTGCTGACCCAAATCAGGTAGGAAGCTGGAGGGCTGTGGGCACACAACCGGTACCTGTGAGAGGAGAGGGAGTGGCTCACATTTGAAGGAGAAAAAGCAGCAGATGACTGCAGAGGCCATGCTAGCTGGATACCAGGGTGCTGTGCTTGCAGGGGCTACTTCAGATCAGGAAATGTTGGTCAAAGCTCAGTTCTCTTGACAAAGGCAAATAAAGCCCAAAATCCACAGAAATATTATAGTTCTACAGCAGGCAAGGCTAAGGACCTCAAAAGCAAGTGGTTTGAATAAACTTGGGCTCCAAAGTATAAAGAACAAGTGGTGAGCAAGGCAGGACACACCATAGTTGGCTCTCCCATAGGTACTTTGGGTGTGCAGTACTAAATGCAGAAAAAAATGTGCTTTGCTCAGTGAAATGATGACAGATGACTTGAATACTCTCCAGAAGCAACTACACTGAGCAAGAAGGTGTCATCTTAAGGTAGTTACCCCTTGACGTGTCCCATTACGTTTCAATTTTTGCACAACTAAGATTATTGCTAATGAGCAATCCCCACTGAGGCCTCAGGTTCTTGTTCAGAAGTGACATGGGAAAAAGACTGTGGAAACCCCCGAGCTTGTTCTTCCAGATTTTTTCTTTTAAAGGAAAGAGGCCCATGCAACTGTATCTTCTCTGAAATGTCTGTCTGAATGTTCATCTGAGCGAGAAAGTAATTTTAGCATCCATGACACACAGCTTCTGCTGCCATCCGATTGCTCAACGGCACCAAGAATAAATATTTCCTTAAGCCTGAGGATAGGAATCTGAATGCTGCTGGTTCCCCCTTCAGAAGCACCTGTGTGTGTGTTTTTTTCAAGGTCTGAGTAACACAGTGGTGCTTTGTAGCTCTGAGTCATCGAAGCTCTCCGACCCTACAAGCACACTCTTGCTTAGCGTCCTTTTCAACAAATGGAGGGGAAAAAAAAAAAGAAGCTGAAAAGGCTGCCTGCAGCTTGACACTAAAACACAGTCCTCCTGCAAACCTCGACATGAGCATGCCTGTTTTTCCAAAGAAGTCAATGGTGCTACTCATGTGCTTAACAGTAAGCAGGTGTTGGCGTGCTTTACCGAACTGGATCCACCAAGCCCAGAGGAGGTTTGTCTTTTTTTCCCCTGGATTCTTCCCCTGTCAGATGTACTTGTTCTGAGGTAATGTTAATCAAGCGGGAAAGCTGACTGCTTTTTTAGGAACTGGTGCAAACTTGTGTGCTTCATACACTTTTTAAATGGCAAATTAAATTTACAAAGGATACCTAGAGCCCTTTGCAGCACTCATTTGCAGGTGGTGGTGGTGTTTAATGAACAGCTTCACCAATAGCGAGACCATTAAAGAAAAGGTTTTCGTCTTATTTAATCACTTCAGAGGAGGTTGACACCTTCACATTCATCGAGGCCCCTTCTCTCTCTAGATAAGAGCTCAGCGATATCCTAATCGCTCTGACCCACAGGCCAGTGCACGATGAGAGGAAGGATGTTCCAGGGGTTACGGGGCGAACTTGAGACTTGGGAGACTTGGTCTGGTTTCCTGTCACCTCCGTAAAGCCAGCCGGCCTCCGGGTGCGAGTTCCTCATCTGCGAAATGAATTGCACTTCCCCGTCTCAGAAGGACACTGTGGTGGGAATGCGCTGGTGATGGCAACACGTCAGGTCCTTGTGCTGCCAGCAGCACGAGTACTTCTCAGCCCCCAAGGGAAGCCGATGTAAAGTTTGACGATGAGAGACACGCGGTCCCCTGGCAGAGGGTTAAACAAGGGATAATCTGACTTCAATGGGCTGTGTTAGCAAAAGGGCCCAAGTTGACTGGATCAGCTCCCACCCTAAGAAAACCCCAGGTTGCTTTTGTTTCCCTTCCTGTCCTCTCTCCCCCCAGCTTTCATGCTCGGCAGGTCCAGCCGGTCCACACCAGGCCAAAATCCTTGCCTTTGCGAGGGGGCTGGGCTCACGTGGGAGTTAGCACATGGACACCGAGAGCCTTGTCTTTATGTCATTGAGCATAAATCAAAGGAGGGAGTATTGCAGCTCTGTGAATGCGTTGGCTTGTGTGAAAAGGGGAAGGACACGGTCGCAGGAGAGACTACGTATTGACATAGAGTGTAGATTTATGCAGCTGCAGCTGTGAGGACACCGTAACAATAGCCCTCTTTATATGGTAAAGCAGGGAGGTACGAAACAATTTCCAAAAGGTGGCAGAGCAATTAGCCTGCTCCCCTCGCCTCCGTGCCAGGGGACTGCTGCTTCTCCTCAGGCTGAGTTGTGATTCTCAGAAATTATTCCAGACCCTTTAGCTGAACGCTCTTTTGCCGATTTGCATATCCTTCCTTAAAAAGGATGACTTTGCCCTTGTTTGACACTTCAGTAATTTTTTAGTCTTTTCTTCTAAAGCGGAACTATCAAACTGGGGCAAACGAGGAAGAAGAGGACGTTCTGTTTCAAAAAGCGAGTGACTGGACCTGTCGTTGGTCTCATTGCTTTTGTTGCCTTTTCGGATGCCTGGGAATAGGGAATCAGTTGCTCAAGACCTTCTCTCTGCTGCTCGGTCCTGCAACGTTGCCTCACCCCCGTGCTGGCCAGCTTGGTGTTTTAGCAGACACCGCCTGAAGTGCAGTACAGAAAATGAGCGCCTTCGATTACAGGAGCGTTTTCAGCGTTGCCCCTGGGACACTGAGCGGTGTCACTGTTCAGCTGCCAGGCTGGCCCAGCTTTCCTTTTCCTAGATTGCCTCTCGCCTTGCCAGCACTGATTGTTATCCTGTGCCCCTCCTGGGAGGTGCTGCGCAAAGGCAAAACACAGTCTTTGTTCCAAAAAACGTATAATCTAATCATGAGAAAAGTACTTCTAATGAATGCAAAGAAAGAGACAAGGAAACAGTGAGACAACAGAAGATTTCTTGCGAGACTGGACTCTTAAGTTGACCGGGGATTGCCGTCAGGGTAAAAAAAATGGCTATAAGGTGTTCATAACTTGCAAAAAGTACCTGACTTGAGGTACTTATTCTGTTCCAGACACAGCTAGTGCAGTTTTGGAAAACACAAGTTATGCATCAACCCGTGGCTCAAACTCCAAGCGAAAAGTTGGTGTTTTAAAGAAAAATTTCAACATTTTTGGTTGTCTTTAAGTTACAAGTCCCTTCCCAGCATTAGAAGACGACAAGGTGCTTAGGGAAAAATATTTTCTATTTAAAGAGATTGCTATTGCTGAAACTAGAAAAGGATGAAGGAGGAGAAAGCTTGGAGGAAACAAGGGAGAATGCTAAGTACAGCAATGAAAACCAGTATCAGTAGGCACAGGGCTGTCATATTATGCTATTAGATAACAAAAGCTCCCCTTAACCAGCAGCAGAAGCTTTATTGCAGCTTTCTCCAAGTAAATGAGATTTTTAACAACTATATCCAATAGTGAAGGATTCCTTGCTATGGCCAGATTTTGAATCATCTATTGCAAGATAGATGCATCTATCTATGCATCTATTGCAAGATCAACAACTGGTTGTAAAGTGTTGAGTTTGCCTGGAGGACCGCTGCTGGGAGACTCCTGGGCAGCCACAGCAGGGTCAGCAAGGGGCTGGGCACGGTGGTTGGCTGGCCAGGATCCCCAGCGCAAGCCATGCCCCAAAGGCCGGTCGAGGGACCCACGTGTGCTGGGCTGCGGGTGGGACCGCTGTGTGTACAGGCAGCCGAGAGCAGGGGAGGGGGATGTGGAGGCCCATAAGAGCTAGAGGCCACACTGCTACCTGCTTTGCAGGTGTAACAGTTTCAGGTGGTGGTGGTGGGGGGGTTGTTCTGGTTTTTTTGAGAAGCAAAAAGCTGTTGGCTTAATTGTATCACCTCTCTGGATGGCTGCCTCAGTTCCATGAGACCATCTCTGCAGGACACAGTGGGAGCCATAAAAAGCTGCAAAATTAAAGTCCAATATTTTGGGAGGCTAGCCAGGAGTATTGTGTATCCCAGTGGGAAGCTGGGAACTTCTTTTTCAGGAGTATAAATCGTTCACCTTACTTGTTTGCTTAATTCTATACATTAAAACTGTCAGTTATCCAGTCTTGGTCTGAGATCTTATCTGTGGAAAAGGCTACAGAAGTATCTTTATGCCAATTTTTTTTTTTACAATTGTTTTCAAGTCATAGATTTCAAATAATAGAGTACTGTAAGAAAAGATTATATAGCAGGCCAAAAGTTCATGACAAATTCCAAGATTGTGTTAGTTTTTTGTCACCTGGTTGTATTGCAAGTCCCTGTGTGTACAGCATCAAGTACGTATTCTTAGCACGTCTACAAAGTGCCTTTGAAGTCATAAATGTTGGGTAATTTTTACTGCTTAGCTATCCAAAATGCTACACAGAAGAAAAGTTTTCCTCCTCTCTGCCAGCACTGTGACTATGTAGGTCTGAAGCTCTCCAGGTATATTGGTTCTCATGTCCTCTCCCTTCTTCTCTGCTCCAGTTGTCACTACAAATCACTCCGCCGTGTGAAAGCGAACAACACTATGAATACTCTGGACGGTGCTGCACAAAGTGTGAGCCAGGTATGTGAGCACTGGGCTGTACCGGCTTCATAACTGAAAAGCTCCTTAGAAACAGCTCTGTGAGTCAGTAAGGCAGCTTGCTCTTGTGACTGTGCTAATCTATTGGCACATAGCCTCGCAGGTGCATGATTTCAGGCTTACGAGTGCCGTCTAGTGCTGGAGTGGTCCTGCTGACCTCAGCAAAAGCCATAGCAGCTATTTTGTTGGGACAGCACTTAACCACTGCGGGAGTCAGAAAGCAGCTTGATTCTTGTGCACGTAGATAGGGCTGCTCCCGGGCCATAAGCTTCATGGCTGTTTCAGTGCCACACTAAACGGGGGCCAGACTGAGGAACTGAAAAGCTGTCAGGAAGAAATGGTTGTCCACAGCAGTGTTAGCCCAAGCTGTTATTTCTCCTAAGCTCCTTAGCTGGTGTGCAATTTGTAAATGACCTACTTGTCCTTCTCTCATTCACAGGAAAGTATATGTCTGCTAGATGCACTGGTACTTCGGATAGCGTGTGCCAGCCGTGTGGCCCAAACGAGTATATGGATGTCTGGAATGAAGAAGATAAATGCTTACTACATAAAATATGTGATCAAGGTGAGCTGTTCACACTGAAGAACCTTTTAATACAAATTAGTGAAGCATGAAGATGGGAAAGTGGATCTAGGGAAGCTGTTTTATTCAGGTACCCAGCACTGGAGGCTGGGCTTGCAGGAGAGCCTGGCAGAGAGGGAGGTCCCCAGACAGCAGAGGTTTGGTGCTGTGCTGAGCACCGCGACCATAGTCTCCATGCTGCTGATAATTATTCCCTTCACTGGGGCCATTCACTCCTGTGAGTTGGACCTTAAAGGCTGTCCTTTTGCCCAGTATACTGTGCATTCACTTCCCCTAACATGTTTGTTTCACCCTTGCAAAAGCTCTCTTTATTTTCTACCGCAGCGACAAGGAAAAGTATTGCTCAGGAGTGCAATTAGTGAGCAGCCCCATGCTGATCAAGGGTCTTCCATGCTTCTTGAAAGATAACGTTTCCTCTAACATGAATGGTTTTGCATCTGGCATTCAAGCAAAGCAAATAGGTAGAACAGGAGGTTCATAAACTTGAGGCTTATTATCAAAGAGATTTTTATGTCCATCTATTTTCTCTTTTAGGGAAAGCTTTGAGAGAAGTGAACCCAGGGAACAGCACGTTTCAGCGGCAGTGTGCTTGTACGATGGGCTACCACTGGAATGAAGACTGCGACTGCTGTCAGCGAAATACCATATGCGCTCCAGGATTCGGAGTCGAGCATCCTGGTAAGATGCAGAAAGGGGACACACGAAGTGAAATGCCCAGCTCAGGCCTACAGGATGAGGCCAGCATCATGTGGGTTTTGGCATCAGAGAGGATACTTTAGACTCTCAGATGATTGTCAACAGAAGATGCATATCTGAGTTATCATTACTACTGCATATAACCCTCCTGGACTATTTGCATTTTGAAGGCTTCCGCCTCTGTAGTGTAAATAGTATCTTGGATCAAGTGACTTTTGCAAGATATCACATGGATATGGCAATAGTCACAAGGTGTTCAGTGCATTTCTAACGTTTGCTGAGGTGTCTGTGCATCACTAGTACATGCATTGCTCCAGTATTCAGAGAAGTGGTCCATTGGGGATTGTTGCTGAGGTTGGATTTGAAATCAGTTTTTGTCCAATGACTTTGCTTTGCTATTTTATAATGTTATAAGCAAGTTAAAAGTGACTAACACCTTTCAGGTAGTGCAAGTATTCTTTCTTTTAGATGATTTGTAATGCAAAGATTTATTACAGACATTTAATTTAGTCCTAAGTCTGATCAAAAAGAAAATGCAGGTGTTTTGTGGGTGGAAAATAGAGACGATCAAGTTCAGGGTTGTAATGAACATTGGAAACAGCTGTGCCAAGCACAAGGAATCCCAAAAAGCAGCACCTAGTAGAGTACTGGAGGATGAAATGCTGCATGGGCCTGGAGCACAGTGGTGCTGTTTTTTCTCCAGTCTAGCAAATCCTGATGCAGCATTTTGTTCCCTGTGGCTTCACAGAAGTGACAATACCAGTTAGCGTCGCTGTCTGTGGCATAGCATCAACACGAGGAAGTTAATGGAAGGGGAAGGATATAATAGCTGCATGTTATTTTACAATAACTGCAAATGGCTCCTGGTCATTTCTCATTTTGATCATGTAGATAAGTGCTCAGGTGAGACTAGCATACTTTTTCTGCTTACATGTGACTGTCATTGTTGCTGTAATGTCATCTAACATCCTTCTCTCTTCAGGGAAGCTTTCGGGGGGGGAGGGCAGGGGCGGGAGTGGAGTGGGAGTATGGGGAGCATAGTCACCTTCCCCTTACCTGAAAGGAACTCACAGAAACCCAGCTATGAAGTTTTGCCTCCTTTACTACACACAGTGCAACAAGACAAGGACACAATGTGTACACCATGTCCCAGAGGCTACTTCTCGAAGGTCGCTTCATCCACCGACGAGTGTAAATCCTGGACCAAGTAAGTCCCTGTATCTTGCAAAAGGACTACGTTAGCCACAAGGCAGGGAGAAGCTTGGGCGAAAGCATTTTTCAGTGGGGTGTTTCAGGCTGTCTGCGGAGCGCACAGAGCATCTCTGTTGGCTGTGCAGCAATAAAGGCGTCCTCACACTGGAGCTTGAATTCTCCTGGGGGGGAGCAAGAGAGAGCAGTAACAACAGAACTGCTGAGCTAACATAGCTGAAAATGAAGAAGGTATCTGAGGTTCTTAAGGGTAGAGAAATGCAGGATAAATGTTGTACATTACAGCAGAAAGTACTACTTTGCATAAGTGTAGGAGCCACGACAACCTCCCTCTGTGAGAACCTAGCCTCTTTGTCTTTCTTTTTCAGCTGTACAGCTCTAGGAATGGCAGAAATAGTGTCTGGGACTGACAAGTCAGATGCCGTTTGCACAGAACGGAAAATGCCTGAGCCATCGGAAGACGGTATGTGTCCTCATACAGATTACCTGTTAGAAAGTACCAGGGAGGAGGAGGGATGTGTTTACTAGGGTTTTTGGCTGGCTTAACTCCATTCCCATTGTGGGTGACTGCAGGGGGAGCAGCTGTAGACCAAGACAGTGCTCTTGGAAAATCCCACCTTTAAACATTACTTTAAGCCTGGCAGCTCTAGGGCCCATGTCCACTACTAAGCAGAGCTTTACACCTCCCACTGAAACTGCACGGCAAGCAGCGTTGCTGTTATACCCATGACCTCCATCACATTTACAGTTTTATTTTTGCAGCCTGCTGATTTCCATACACACATTATCTGTATCAAGGCTAGCAGCTTCTCTCCATGCTTCTTTTATAGCAGTGGATACAGTCTCAGCTGAACGTAGCTCTCCCTTCTTGCCCACTGCCCATTTCCCTCTCCAATGTGGATATGGTACCAGGGAGGCTGCTTGCCTGGCATGCAGTGATCCTTCATAACCTGAGATAAAGGACAAATTTTGCCAGCTGAAGTCTATAGCCTCCATGAGAGGTATGTCCCCCCTCCCCTGAGGGAGAGCAAGCACAGCCCATGGTCTGCTGGCACCTTGCAAGGGGACTTTGAGGAGCATGACTGGATCACACCTCTCTGAGACACCAAGACTCTGGTTTTTACAGAGATGGCTCGGTACTGGGTACCTTCAGTAAGGTTGCTTGTCACAGAACTGCATGAGTGCTAGAGCTGTTGTCCTTACTATAGAAACTGAAAATGAAATAGGAAGGGGAAAAAAAAAAAACCTCTCCTGTGGAAAAGCAGGTAAAATGAGCAAAGATTGTCATACTGCTGAGTACCAGCTGCACGTTGATGGCACTATCTTTTTTACATCCTGCAGGAACAAACAGGATCTTATACGTGTTGATTGTCATCTTGTTTTTTGTGGCACTAATTGGTATTGTCATCTTCATCGTATACTACAAGAATAAGGGAAAAAAGCTGACAGGTATGTAATAGCTAATGATATTTGTGAATGTGACAACTGCATGGCTCTCTGTGCACTCTGGTTTCATGGGTAACCACCAGGTTAAGAAACTCAGGAGTTATTTTGGAAGTTCTGTGCTATCCCTATATCTGTCCATATGGGTAAGCTTTAACTAGTGCAAAGCCAGGCTTCAAATTCCTTGCCTCTGGGCAAGGAGCATATTACACTTGTGCATAATGCATATCGCTTGGTATCCTCCTGCAGCCCTGACGGTGGGGTGGCCGCCCTCAGGGCGGACGCAACCGCTGCGTGGGTGAAAGAAGGCTGGTGCTGGTGGCTTTTATAGCAGCACGGCTGCTCTGCACCACGTGGCACAGCAGACCCCTTGGCCGAGGGGAAGCAGGGAAAGACTTACAGGGCTTTTACCACCTCCTGTCTCCTTCCCCCCACTTTCCCTCCTCCCCTGGAACCTGCCTCTGGACAGGTGAAAATATGGATTTCAAGACAAAGGCCTGATGCGTATTCGAAAACATGAGGGAGGCAATGTTTTTGGCTGATGGCCGAAGCTCTGATGAGGTATGGAAGAAATACTAGAAGGAAATAGAATAAACAGTAAAAGTAGAAAAATGGAAAAATTCTAGCAAAGGCATACTGGACAACAGTGGGGCACTGAACATACTATGAATACAATGGAAATACCTTCAACAGTTACTCAACTCTGTGTTAAACCCTGGATGTCCTTAGTTAGGAGTTAGGACATACCCATATTTTTCTGTTCATTTTTTATTTTTTCCCCCTACATATGGAAAGCTTTTCCTAGTGTAGTTTTTCCATCATCTCCTTTCCCAAGCCCTAGCAATTTATGAAATGTTTTGGGAGCAGTGGAAGGGAAGACAGCAACCCTCTCTTGTAAAGTGTATTTCAGCCTGTGTTTTAGAAATAGGCTGCCTCTGCCACACTAAACATGGGTTGTGCTAAATCTGGAATTCCTGGGATGGGCTGGAGGAAATGGTGACTCTCCGTGCAAACCAAATACTTACAATGCGAAGCAGGTTAGCGGGGAATGCTCTTTATTTGACATTTCTATTGCCCTGCTGCTCTGCAGTGACAGTCCTTCATTGCCTTTGCGTGGTAGATCCTGCTAACCGGAGCCCCTGAGACTTGCAGGCTCAGGAAGAAGCTCTGCCTGCTTGGGCACTGATGGTAAATGTGCAGGCTTAACATCAGAGGAACAGAGTCATTCCTGGGAACTGGCAGTGGCTACATAGCTGATCTATCTTCAGACATACAAAACCAGCACAAGCTTCAAATGTACATGAGACCTGAGCCCTACAAAATCTCCTGGAAGTATAAACAGAAAACAAGAATTGCTAACTCTATTAAGTTAGCAATAAGTAATAGAGTTTGCTAACTCTATTAAGCGGCATACTTTACCGTAAAGCGTTGTTGGACTTAAAGCTTTTCCTTGGGAGATACTCTGATTAAGTGAATTTCCCCATTAAGTACACCCTGATGAAGTGGAATATGCTGTATTTGAGCCTGCCATCCCATGGCTTCAGTGGCTTACCCTCTTCTCTCCAGGCTCCTCACTCCTGTCTGAGAATGGTCTTTGGGCCATCCATGTGACTTCTCTTGAAATAGACCGTATGGCTGCAAGCGGGTCGGGATCGGGCCAGTCATAGCTTGGTGTGACATATGACCAGGAAAGAAACCCCATTTGATGTGGCACACAGTTTAACCGTGGTCTATTTTAGGAGCTTGGAAACATTTGTTCCACAGAAATATATCCCTGTTCCAGTTACAGTGAATCCTCAGCTAGACCGACGCTGAGACACTTGAACAGTCAGTAAAAACAGTCTTGCTGGTTTTCATTTAATATGATATTGTGGATTGTGAATGTCTGTGGGTGTTTAGGTCTGTGGTTAACTTCAGTGCCTGCTATACGTTACAGCTACTCTTTTTGTTTTCCCTACAGCAGATCTACAGAATTGGGCTAATGAAGTGTGCAGCCAAATAAAAGGAACAAAGGTAAAGTCAAAGACGCTAACATCTTCTCTCTGATTTATGTTTTCCTTGTGGCATTCCTGACACCCCTCCTGAAGCAGACTCCACGTTAATGTTGGCTAGAAAGCAAGTTTTGACTTCCTCAAAAAATGCTTGCAGCTTTGGCTTTTTCAGTCTGGTTTTCTGTAAATGTGAGGCGTATGAAATCACTGTTCTCAAATAGCTTCTGAACCTGCTCTCTGGTTTTGGCCAGTTTTAACAGTGGTAAAAGTCTCTGTGATGATTAAATATTTATGAGGAGAAAGTTAAACATGAGCCCACCGGTTGCTGAACACCTGAGACTGCCTAGGAGAGAGCCTTTCTAAATCTTAAGAGCAGGAAGAGTTTAGTTCAGTTTGCCCCTTTTTACATACCAGAGTCCTCACAGGGGAGAAACCTGGATTTGGGGCAATGCCAAGAATGCCAGACGTGCAAGGCATTAAGCACAGAGCCATCAGATGAAGAAACTGGTGGTGAGACCCCTTACTCCTAGTGCTCGCAGAAATCCCTCTTGTCCATTCGGCTGTGAAAAAAGTAAGGCCTTACAAGAGGTTTTGCTCTGGAACAGCCCCAGATTGCATGCTTGAAACACTTACATGGGGGCACAGGTTCAAGTTCATGTGCACTGCCTGCTTCACGCCATGGACATGGACTGAGGTGGCCCAGGTGCACGCTCTCCCCACCACCCTGCCTAGGAGCATTGTCTAGCTTAGCTGTTGAAACACTCAAATTCCATTGCAACAAAAAACCAAACCTACCTTTTTGAGCAGGCAGTTCCTCTTTTGTCTCGTAAGTGTTCATGCAAGCTCCTGCATTGGCAGCTGCTCGGATCCTCCAGGACAGAGGAGTGAATCAACAGCAATTAGTGGCTGGGAGCATTTACACTCTCTCCTCCATCCTGGAAGATCTGAACAGACGCTGGAAATGAAAGGTAGCAGTTCCCAAATACCCATCATTACAGCACCACTTGCATGAACCGAAGGGAACCCTTGAAGTATTTCCCAACCCTTCTTTTGTGGAGCTGCCACCAAAAATATAGCTTTACTTTGACAAGGACTGGCAATGGGATATCATGGGCCTTAACATTTGTTGTCCTAACATTTTCAGGTTAAAGCAACCTTGCCTGTGTGACTTCTTTTTTCCTAGCCTGTCTTGGGCCCTCTGAATCAACCCAGTTTCTTTCTTTAATCATTACTGATAATAAAGATTCTGCTCCCAGTAAGGCCTTCACAGCCCTTCGGACACATAGATGATTTGGGGGTTTCCAAACCCTGTATGCAGTTAGGTAGGTCTTATTGATGGTCCATAACGAACAGCAGAATCCAGCAACTCTTCTAGGTTTATTAACTCTCAACTGCCTTCTTAAGAACTAGGAATAGTCCTCTCCCAAAATTAAATGTTATTGCCCCCCAGACCACCAGATTTTTTTCTGAACACCCACTGAGCCCAGCATCACAGTTTCAAAGCAGAACAGAATCACGCTTCAGCACTCAAATACAGTGGTGCTGCTCAACCTCAGCAGCTCCACACCGAGGAAGAACTGAGATCTGCCTGTTCTTTCTTTGTCTAGAAAATCACCTTCTGCTGATCTGTGTATCAAACACGTTTTTCTTTTGGGTTTCTTTCAGGAGCCCCCAAGGGATGCATTTGTTACCATGGACACGACAAATGCTGCTGTTCCCCAGACCTCTGAAGGTGTGTGTCTGCTGGGCCCTGATGGCTCTCCTGCCCCTGGAAACTCGTGCTGCACCAGCGGTCGCGCTCCTTGCAGGACCGGGAGCCCCGGCACGGCACCGTGCAAGGCGGGAGGGAGCCTCCAAGAGTTTTCTGTGGTAACTGAGACTGATGATGACCATTTCCCACCAGTTCCCACGGAAAATGAATACATGGATAAGGATCTCAATACCACTGATTATTTATCTTTACTGAGTCGGACTGCCAGTAAAACCGTGTCGTCATTTTCAGAACCAATGGAGGCAGGGGAGAACGACAGCTTAAATCAGTACTTTTCAGGGATTGGGAGCACAGAGGACGTATCGGTCTCTCAAGGCTCTCACCCTTCCTCCGACACAGATGGGGCACATGCTGTCACGGACAAACTTCTTCAGAAAGCTTGCCAACGTGCCCACAGTTGCCTGAAGGAAACAGGCAATAAAGACACAGATCGTTTTGCAACAAACTATGACTCAGAGAAGGTGTGTGTGAGGTGTGGCGTTTCGTACAGGGAACCTCCCAGAAAGTGGAGCAAACCCTGTTGTGCTGTGGCTGACAGTGCCTCCACCTCCCCAAAAACTGGATCCTGTGCACAGTGCACCTGTGGCTTGAATATTCTCTCTGCTGGTCAGAGCACTCTAGCCAGTGATCATGGTATGGAAGATGCATCTTCGTATAGTACCAACATGAAGTACCAGAACACAAACAGAAGCACTTCAGGGACAAACAGCAGCACTTCAGACCTCCCTCCAGCATCTGGTAAGCCCATTAGGCTTGACCGGTACACAGTCGTATAGGATTACTCTCTGTGCTAGCTCAGTATTATTCAGAGGGTCTGATTTAGGAGAAGGAGAGAAGAATAAAATGATGCCTTTTCACTTAATTGCCCTGAAGCTAATCTGAGAGACAAAAATGAAATAACAAGGCCATTTGGTTTGTAGTGAATTCTGCAAATAGGATGAGCGCAGTGAGGGACCATTGTCCTGCCCTGATCTAACCAGCAATGCAGAACCCATCTTCTGGCTGTCACTGCAAAGGCCAGGCAGTTCTGTTACTGAAGTATTTTGGGGATAGCAGGTGTGTGTGTTGGAGAAAACTTAGAAGGAGGAGCATACAGGGGCCTAGAGGCTGAGTCAAGAAAGGATGCATAACGCTCAGACAGATGATTTTCCAGTCAACAGTCTGCATGCACATTTTTGCCATTAGGTTTAAGTTCAGTTACATTTATACGGCGGTCAGTGAAACTCCAGCTGGAGCTGTAACCTGGTGGCCACGGCTGGGTCTAAGAGATTATGTTCAATTTTCTGCTTTTAGCTCTTTATCTTTGTTTTAATTTGCTAGGATATAAGCATCCACCTAAAAATAATTTCATACAGACATTGTTTCTCCATACACAAGCGCTCTGTCCCCTAAACACCTCTGAAACACTGTCGCCAATTTACTAATTGAGTAAATGTATCAAAATTGTCAAATGAAAGCAGGGAAAAAAATCGGTGAAGCAAAACTAACAGAAGGGAAGTTATGACATGTCTTTTCTGGATGAAACCTTCCTCCCTCAGACTTTTTTTCAGTATAAAAGTCTGCAATCTGCCTGTCATGTGTTATTAGTCATTTTAGATTATAATCTCTTTAAGTCAGATGCTCTATTTTTATTTATGTCGATGCACTGCCAAGCATAATGAGACCTTAGTTTTGACTGGGACAGCTAAGTATTACTGTAATACACACAGCAGTCGTAAGCAGTTGCCCTTCTTTAAAACCACGTCGTGCCTTAAAGTTTCTTACGGAGACATTCTTGTCAGTCCGCCAAAGCCCAAAAGCAACACTTTTGAAGGCCCTTCCCCTCTCAACATGCATGCCATGTGGGAATCTGAAAGTGTGTAGCATTCGTCTTTCTAAAAGCAGATACTCCTGCTGCTGCTTCGGTTTCCTGAAATCCTGACACAGTTTCACTGCCTGGTCTGTACAAAATTCAGTAGTAGTAAAGAGAACACAGATTATCTTTTGTTGTTGTTGTTGGAAGGTGACTCTGAGGTACAACCGAAAGTCAAGTCATATTTTGTACTGCAGAAGTACTGCTTTTCTTTCTAAATCTGACATGAAGAGGAAGAGAAAATATTAAGGAGCAATAGGGCAAACAGGAGAGCTTGGATTTAAGCGATGAGCTAGAAAGTGCCATCTTAGATCTGCAGCACAATTCTTTATATGGGATTTTAATTGTGTCTGTGCCTTCGGGTATGTACATGCTATAGTGCCATCTGGTGAGACCTGAGCACAGATACAGCATTCCGAATTTGCCATTTTTTAGGCAGGACTGCCAGCAGGTACTGACTGAGCTGTGGGCAGTATGAGAGTGTGGGTTAGTTAATCTGTAGGTAACGTGGCTTGCTGGCAGAGGTTTTTTTCTGTCCGCAGAATGGCCATGCCCCCTGGTGACACCTGGTTGCATGAGGAGTGAGATAGGGTTTAGCCATAGCTTCCACACTGAAGCACCCCAGCCATGCTGGGGCTGCACGTGGAGCTGCAACGGCATCAGTCATTTTGCAGGGCCTTGTGAAACACCCAGATGGAATAAATGTGCACGCAAAATAACTTTCTGTAAAGCTTCTCAAAGCAACTGAAGCCACCAGGCTTTGCACACAGTCATGCTAAGACAGAATGGTACAAAAGAGGGTGGATGAAGAGTGGGAAGAAAAAAGCCATGGGTAATTCCATGAAGTTTTGGTTTTAGTTCCCCAAGACTCAGCATGACAACAGAAATTGCAACATCTGTCTCTCCTGTGAAACAACCCTAGAGGACCAAAGTAAACCTCTGGACGAGTGCCACTTACAGGGATCATCACCAGAGATGGAGGCAAACCTTCAAGCACTCTTTCAAACCCCCCAAGCCTGGAGGCAGTCAGAACATGAAGCGTCGGTTCATGACCACCTCAAGTCATGTGTAGGGCTACAGCATAAAGCATGAGTGCAGGAAGACTTAGGTGACTCATGATTAGGAATGGTTTTGCAGAGCCTTTCACTTCCAGATCCCAAAGCAACCCACTTTGGCAGCGACAAACAGTCCTTACCACCTAGAGGCCATTATATGGCTCAGAGAAAATTAATTGCCTGTGTTGTTCCAGTTCTTAGTGAATAATTACCACAAAAATTAACCTGTCGTTGTAATTAATATCATCAGGTAGTCTGAAGACATCAAAAGGCTGAAACGTTGCAGAGAATGAGGCCTTCACTTATCTTCTGAAGGTGTCCCTTGTGCTTTCCAGGTTCTAAGCACATCTCTTAGCGCAGTCCAGGAAGCTCTTGTGTTCATTTTCTGTGCTTTTGGGCCTCAAATATCCTTTTGTTTCAGCACGGTGTCTTCAGATTTGCTAGCCACATTCAACTAAACATTATAAATGTATTAATCTGCTCTTTTTTTTCCCCTCCTCCCCACTGTCACATATATTTCTAAATTCTTGATCTTGTACTGAGCACTGGTAAACTTTTCCGCAGTACCTTTTGAGAGTGACAGGCAATCTGTATAAAGGCAAACAGGTTTTTTTTGTACTCCCATTATGCCTAACAGTTGTGTTGATGGCAAAAAGCCAAACCAAATTGAACACAGGGGAAGCAACTGGCAGGGAAAAAACTCCTGCAGAGAAAACTCTTATTGACACCTCATGTTAATCAACAACACCTGGAAAGAAAGCAAAGAGCTAGCAATGCAATGGTTTAGCTAAAATAAATAGGATTGCTTGAGGGGGGCTTTTAGAGATGCTTGAGTACTACTCAGACTCGGTTATGAGCAGGCACAGGTCCTAACTCAGCACAGCTGGAGCCCAGTGTCCATTGCTGATGTGCAAACATCACCCGTGGCCGCTAGGAAAACAGCATTTCTCTGGGCTGGGCCATGCTTAGCTGCAAGGAAAACGGGAACATCTCAAGTGTTGAGGAACGTAATGAGGAAAGGCACAAAATGTCTAAAAGGTGTCGGATCAGTCCACAAGTAATGATTAAGTAAAGCACCGCAGGAAAAACATCTCTTAGGAAAAGTGTTCATAGGCTAGGAAGATTTTTTTTTTTTTTACTTGGTTGCTTTGGTTTGTTTAATTTTCAAACTTTAACAAGTTTGTTAGTTTGTTGTTGCAAGTTTGCTCTCAGTTATTTTCTTTCTGCTCTGAGGGAAGTCTATTAAATCCCAGAGCCTGGTCCTGCTGTCACTTGAGTCAGCAACCTCGTCCTTCAATGGCAGAAAGATTGAATTTATACTGAAAAATCTCTAACCACAGGCAGACTGACTGAAACCATAACTCCGTTAGGTTGCTATAATATAGTCTGGAGTCTTCACTGCAGTCATTTTATATCCAGGTAAATCCATGAGGGCACTAGGTGAGTACTGGAGCGTACCTACATGGAGGATCAGGACAGCATGAGACAATCATATAAACTCCGTGTCATTTGGACACTGTGTGACACTGTCTGACATTGTCTTTCAATATTTATTCAATAAGCCTGCTACCTAGCCCACACAGTAGGATTGTTTGTTTACCAAAGGGGAAAAAAACACCAATGTGATGCCTGGGACTGTAAAAAAAAAAAAAAATCTAATAATTAGATATAATGACCAGTTCCTCACAAACCATGGGCAGAGGCAGTTTGGATGCAGTTTGTGCATCGGGCAGCACGGGGAGCGTGAGATGGTCATGCTCTCTCTTGCTTCCCAGAACACAGCTGAGAGAGAAAATGTTTCCAGGCCTTCCAGACAGGCTCCCTGTGGATGACAGGCTTCAGCCTGAGGAGGCAAAAATGGAAATAATGAAAAGGTCCAGTGGAAGGCATTGATTATAAGAGCATCCTCGTGTCACGGGGAAAAAATAATGGAACAAGAGTAAAGCCACCACAGCGGATTAAGTTCGCTGCACTAAACATCTGTCTCGTGAGGGGAAAATATTAATCACGTGTGTCTCTCTTCTCCCCCCTCCTTCCCCAGGAAATGTGACTGGAAACAGTAACTCCACCTTTATCTCGAGTGGACAAGTAATGAATTTCAAGGGCGACATCATTGTTGTCTACCTTAGCCAAAACTCCCAGGAGGGGGCAATGGCCTCGGGGCCGAGCGAGGAGAACGTGGGCAGCCCGGTGCAGGAGGAAAACCTCAGCCGCTGCGAGACTTTTGCCGGCAACGCCCAGCACTACAAGGAGAAGTGTGCCGAGCTGCAGGGCACCGGCCTGGTGGCGGGGAGTGGGGGGCCGCGGCGGACCACCGGACCCCTGGCCCAGGAGCGGGGCCCGTCCTGCTGCGGCCAGGCCTCGCAGCCCGTGCAGGAGGAGGGGAAGCTGGGACACTCCTCAGAGAAAGTGTTGAACTGAGGCCAGCCGGTGTCCTTGCTGCGGGCCGGGGCACTGACGGGCAGCCCGCGAGAGGGTGCGGGGCTGCCGCGGGGCTGCTGAAATCCCGGGTGTCGCGACAGATTCGGAGACTGTTGCCGCCCTGGTGTCTCCCGGGAAATTTTACAGCTGGAAAGGACCCTTGTGGCACACGTGTCGGTGATGGTGCTCTTGCTGAGGAGGTTACCGGTGGGGACAGGCGCACGCGTGAAGCCGGGCATGCTGCCCCCGTTGCAGAAGAAGCGGCAGGGCGCTCTCCTCTCCCTCGCGGGGCGGCGGGCTCCCCGCCTGTCCCCCGCTCCCTGGCACCTCTCCTCCGCAAGCGGCAAAGGAGAGTTGAGGAGATCCTTTGGGCCGGGGACTTTGTAAGGAGGAGAGTAGAGTTGCTGGCTGGGTGCAGGGGGTGCTCCCGGAGAGGGGACAACATGGCGGAGGACCACACTGAAAGGGGCCCCTGAGCTCTGCCTCGGGGTTTTCTTTTTGCAACTAAGCTGCACGCATTTTGCTGGGTTCTTGGGCCTCCTCGATGCCTCTGGTGGTGGAAGGAAGCAGTGGCCATGGTGGCCGCTGAGCCTAGTGCTAGTGCTGCTGCTGACCTTTGCCTGCCCATGGGGATCGGGCAGGCGGCATCAGCCCTTCCCATCAGCCCTTCCCATCTTTCCCCAAGGCAGCAGATGCTCCAGTCTGAAACCAGTGCCAGAGCCAAGACCCTGGTCTGTCCCTTATTAACTTGTGGGTATGAATAGGTGTAATGCTGTCCCAAGTGCATGACAACAGGCAAAATAGAGCTGATATGCCTTACAAGCATATCAGATTAATCCTGAGCAAAGACTGTTTATAGTTTCGGACCCTGATTCACCTCTGCCTTATTGCACCTCGCCAGAGGAACTCAAAGCCCTAAAGATGTGACGTGTGCCCGGCACGCTGCTGCATGAATAACATCACTGAAGTTTAAGACACAGAGCTGCTAGCAGGTGGAGGAAGGGTCTACAATAACCAGCTGTGGACGTTTCCTGAGTGATAGGAGAGGGAGTGATTACCCAAAGATGGAGAATTTGGTCAGGGTCAAACACATGTTCCTTCATCTGCCCAAACAATTTCATCATTCCCTCTGATATTTTCATTAGCAAGCAGAGCTTTACTTAGGTAGCATGAAGCTATTTCCAGAGCTCGGCCTGTCTGAGCTGAAATTAGAGTGTAGCCACTGTCACACTGAGAGCTGATAAGCAATGGGACCAAAGGGTTGGATTTAAAGAATAATAGTAATTGCAGTTAGAAGGGAGTCTCAGCTACTCAGTTGGCTTTGGTTCAGGTCCTGTATCCTGCAGCCTCCTCCAGACAGCCATTGTGGAGAGAGAGGTGAAAGGAACAGAGACTCAAGGAACTCCAAAGAGGAAAAGATAAAATTTTTAATGATTTCCTGACAAGGGGTAATTTTCTGACATTCTCCTGCACATGTGAGCGCTGCAGGAGGCTATCTTCAGTCTGAGCCTTCAGGAAGGTCCGTGCTGTGTTTCCTGTCAGACAGCAAAGGGACCTCTTATCTAGTGTAATCTCATCTGCCCTGACGGAAAAGATCTCTGGTAAGGAGGGCTCCTCTCCAGGGAGGTTTTTAAAGCTGAGGGGTTCACTGTGTAGCTGCTCTGTTTGCAATAGTACTGCTCTGCGGGTAAAGAGCACCTATAAAGCTGACAAAGTGACCACTGTGTCATGATGAGCTTCTCATCCATAAAACAAAAGGATGGGCTTAGCCACCTTCACCTCTCAGGAGAACAATTCTGCATTATTTATATATCTGGCATATAAAGTTCAGCACAGACATGCAAGACTCTCTTGGGTGGCTGGCAAAAATGGCGCATGAACAACCAGTCTCCCTTTCACCTCTGCACGGCCTTCAGAAAACTAGACCATCCTAGCCTAGACTCAGCCAGGCAGGTAGGTTGTCCCATTCAGTGTATGGCCCAAGCTACCTCTGCTTCTTTGAAGGTAACTGAGGTATTCTGTGGTATTCTTTTGTCTTTCCTGCTGGATCCTTTAACAACCTCTTTCTAGCCTCTTCTGGCCTAATTCTGTATCCCCTAGGCCTTGGTGCAAAAGGGACAAGGAGACAGAGCCACCATCATGTTCATGCAAGGTGGTGCAGATATTTTCCCACTTCATCTTCACTTTTTGAGTCATATTTTCCTGGAAAGCATTCAACTAGCCCCACTTACAGGGCAGGAGGGACTGAATTCTTGTGTTCGGCTTTGGGTACACTACCTGTCTGCAGGTCTTTCTCCTCCTCCTTCTCCCTCTGCAGCTTCTTTCTTCCCATGGTTTGTATCTGCCACCAGAGAGCAGGCTTAAAATCCTGATTGCAGAGAAGACAATGGGAAGTTTACTACGTGTCCTCAGTGAGGACACGTTTTTCACTCGCTGAATCACAGGATCCTACTGAGCAAGGATTGAAACTAGGATCATCAGCAAGCCTGAAGAAATGGGTCATAATGATCTCAGCACTGTGGCCGCTTCCTTATGGGAAATGCGATGCACCAACAGATCCGATTCTTTTTTTTCCTCCAGAGTCTACCCAAAAGTGAAGAAACCATATCACACTCATCAGCATGCTGCACGTTCCCTGGGTCTCTGCCTGGCTGCTTAGACATGGACCCCAAAAGGAATTCTTTATCCTCATGATTTCACTTGTCGTCAGTTTGGAGGTGGGACTGGTTTTTAACATGTGTTTGTACAATGGGGCCCTATGCACTGGGCACTAATTTGGAGGCTTCTGGCTGCTATTGTAATACACATAATTAATGATAATAAAAATCTTAAAGATCTACTTGAGTGAAGATTTTATACAAATTAATGAAGAGAATCAAATACATTATTGTATGCCCATGCTCATTTTGACCAAAAAAAAATCAAATGTGAATATAAAAACATTCCTGGTTAGGCTTTTGTAACATTTTTTGTATGTAGAATAGTTTTAACAAAAAGTGCTTCCCTTCCCCAGTATGTGCTGCAATAATGCACAAGTGCATCCATGCACACATGTGGAACTGAACAGGAGCTCTTGTAGATCTGATGTGGTAATGTTTTACTGCTGAGAACTGGACACTCATTCCAACTCATTCCTGAAGTCTCCTCCGGCACAGCATGTGTTTTTACAAGTCTTTCAGTCTGAGGAGTCACAACATGCCTTATCCACAATGAATATAGTAGGTGCTCTTGAAACACAGCCACATCAGGCCTGGAAGGGCAGCAGTAATTCTGCATATAACCATGGGAAACGAGGAGCAGTATTTTGCTCGAGGGCACTGGAGCAGCCCTTCTTATCCCCATGGAAAACAATATGGTATTAAAGATCAATATAGACAATAACTGCTGTTAATCTGTGTACTTTGCTACATGTTCACATAGAGATTGGAAATCGCTCTGCAAAGCTTACAGCATACCTGGGAGCAGCATCACTAAAATGTTGTAATTTCTACTTGTCCATTCAGGTTCCCTTCCTTTTATCATATTGATGGTATCTGAGCAACTACGCCCCTGTGTCTATTATAAAACAGAACCTGCTGAAGGATGTCTTTGTGCTAATCAGGTATTTAATAGAGCTATAGTTTTATCAGATACTTCCATTCCAATTAGGCAGTGGAGCCCCCTCACCACCACCCTTAAAAGCCATCTACAATGACTGAAGAATTCACTTCTGGCAGCACATGATACTGGACATGGTAAAATGGCTGCAAATTCTTTGTGTGGAAAAGTTATTTTTTGGAGTATCTAGTATATATTATTAATAGACAATAATAGTCACTGGAAAATTGAAGGGTATTTGACCAAGCTGTCTGAGGTTTCTTGCAAGGAATGCTGAACCACTCCAAACCCTATAAGCTAGTTTTCCAAACCTCCTTCCAAATGGCTGTTGCCCTTTCCAGTCCATCAGGGATACTTTTGACCCAAAAGGCACATGCTAGGGCAACCTCCCCACAGCCTGCCCAGGGCGCTGCTTTGCAGCACTCTCGCTTGGAGATGCACGCACCGCAGAGCTCTGCCTGGCAGTATTTGGCCTATGAGGATTCCCACCCCCTGCTCCCCAGGATGCTAAATGTCAACGATTCACATTCACCTTGGCTGAGCTGCAGTGGTATCTCTGGAAAAATCAAACTGGTAATCTTGTGGCAGCCGCAGTCACTGCTGAAGCAAGGGGCGTACGATCTCAGGTGCTGATGGGAACGAGTCCCATTTCAGACCAAAAGATTGTTGTGAAATGTGTTCCTCCTCTCTTCCTCTTGCCTGGTGCTGTCCTAATTTCCAGAATAAAGAGTGAATTGTTGCTATACAATAAATGATTTTTCCCAGAGCTCTGCCATACGAGTTTACTCTGTGCTGCGGTATCAATCACCTTGTTGAGTGGGAAGGTTAAAGCAGAAAACAAAATACATACAAAAGGCTCCTTAACATCCCAGTTTATTTAACCTGATTCCATGGTAAAAGCTACTACTTCACATATGCTTGCTGAGTCCATGTTAGCAAGATGTTGTAAGGGGCAAATCAAAAAGCAGCATTCCTCCCCCCAAATCCAGAGGAGGAACTGCTGTTGTTTAAATGGTGTTGCTGATCACACATGGTATCCTTACCTGAGGAGATGGTGCAGGAGGAATTCTCTCTTCTTCCTTTTTTCCTGTTCGTGTAGGGTTTTTCTATACCTTCTTATTTCCTTCCCACTTTCACCATGTATGGGATGATTTACTAGAGCTGAATATATGTTATTTTCAGTCTTTATTATGCCTTCAAACCCATTCTACCCAGCAATTGAGGCTGCACTCCTTGATGGGCAATGTGCAGTTTTTGCATGTATCTTCAAAGGCTTCTCCTGTCATCCAGGGTTTGTACCCTAGGGGGTCCCCATGAGGATCTCCCCTTTGACAGACACTAGCAGATACCTGCGTTTCCCATTGCTCTCGCTCCAGTAAGTCTGGTTGCCCGGTTTTGCCTTCTGCAAGGCATCAAAGCTGGTTGTGGCCGCCAGGTGATAGTGTCACCTCTGCGGCAAGGCTTGCTAGCCCTCCGGTCTTGCCTTCAGGCCCTCCAGCACTCTTGTCGCATTGTCAAACATTTGTTGTGGGTTTTTTTTGTAAAATGTGAGCATACGTGAGCACAAACATAGGGAAAAATACATTATTACAATTCTCTCTGGCTTATGAACAAGGCAATAACAGCATAACATTAAGGAACCATGTTGTGGTAGATGAGTATGCCAGAGTGTCCGATCAGATGTGTTTTAACACTGCTTTTTTTCTTCTTCTTTTGGGTAGCTGGCTTATGGCTTTTTTTTTTTTTTTTGGCTGAGGACTACCACGGCCCTTCTGGCTCATTCCTTAGCCTTCCTGCCTACTTGATCAATCTTTGGGCGTTGCACTAGCTTTTGCTTGCATCAAAGCTGACAGGTCTGTCGCATCATGTTTCTATTGGCAGTCTCAGATTTCTATACATTATATGCAGCTGATCATACACAAAATTGCTCCTGATTTCAACTTCCCAGGAAACTGGGAAGGAGGGCAAAGGAGCTCAGGAGTGTTGGGGACCACCTGTACAAGCTGGACATATACAAGTCAATGGGGCTTGGCAGAATGTACCTGAGGCTGCCGAGAGGGTCGGCCAATGTCACTGCAAAACCACACTTTAACATCCTTGACAGGTCATGGAGTTCAGGGGAAGTCCCAGCTGACTGGAAAAGGGCAAATATTACACCCATCTACAAAAAGGGCAAAAAAGATTTGGGAAATTACAGATGAGTCAGCCTCACTTGAGTCCCTTGAAAAATTATGGAACGGGTCCTCATGGAAGCTATTTCCAGGCATGAAGGAGAAGGCAACTGGGAGAAGCCAACACCTACCTCAGCTAACGCAGCCCTCTCCCACTGTTCATTGTTTGCTTCATCATGGTCTCCAGAGAGACTTGGGAGGCTGACCTTACTTGTGAAGATCAAGGCAAAGAAGGCATGAAGGAAAACCTTCAGGTTTCCCTCTGTCATTTGTAACTAACTTGCCAACCCCACTCAGCAGTGGACCTACCTTTCCTTGTCCTTCTGCTTGCTAACATATACAGTATGTTAGTACTTTCTTGCTACTTTTGACATCTCTTGCCAATTTGGGCTCCAGCTGGGCTTTAGCCTTCCTCTCTGCATCTCTGCGTGCCCAAGTGGTATTTCTATATTTTCCTTTGGGAGCCTGTTCCCTTTTCCATCTCTTTCATGTTCCCTTTTTGCATCTCAGTTCTCTCAGTAGGTCACTGTTTAACGAGGCTGCTTTCTTGTTTAGGTGGATGGACTGCTCTTGTGCTTGGACAAGGCTGTCTCTGACAGTGTCCCAATATTTATTCTGCTACTTACCTTCTTCACACCCCTTAGGGTGTTAAACTCCACGATCTTATCACTGCAGCCAAGGCTGCCATTCTTAGTCTTCAAGAGGTCTGAAGAAGGTTTCATCTGTTTCTCTTTCCCGATCACGTCGTCCGTAGCACCCACCACGAGCACTCCCTTGATGGTGACACCTCTGATTTTGACCCAAAGGCACTCAGCTGACCTGTCCTCTTGCCCATGTCCTCAAATTGCTCTTTTACATAATGCATAACCCCCGCCTTCTCTTCCACCTTTTCTGTCTTTCCTCAAAAGCTTATAAGCTGTCACTTTTGTCCTAATACAGCTATTTCCTCAGACGGCTTCTAAAATGACAGAAAAAAAAAAAAAAGTTTCAGCGAGTTCCCCACTGTTGTGCCTTTGTCTGGTTATAGGTCTGAAAGCTTTACCTTGTGCCTGGGGATGGGCCTTCAAATTTCCCACCTGTAGGAAGGGGAGGGTGAGAGGCAAGGGCTGGAGCTGGTACAAAGAGGGGAGGCTGAAAGAGCCGTGCTCCCTCTTCTTGCTGCCCTGTGGGGATGGGGGGAGACGACAGCAACTTGCTGCTGCTGGAGACAACCCCTGCCCCTCTGGGGGAGGCAAGCTGGGCAGCAGCGTCCCGGAGGCTTTGCCATGCCCAGTGCTCAGCGCCAGGTGTAACCTGGTGAGACCTGGGTCCCCTCTCTCCCACAGGGAAAGCAGCAGTTGGCAAGTGATCCAGGGTTTCCTTCAGAGGAGATCACCCCTGTGTGTGTCTCTCTCTCTCTCAAAAAAAAAGTCAGTGTATACAAAATGAAGTGAAATTGGCTACAGGCAGCACAAGAGGACCAACCATTTCAAATGCAGAAACTGCTGCCCTAACAGGCTGTTCCTATTGATCTTCACCAGATTTTAATGGCAGGCTATTTAAACAAAGTCTCAATTATTTGAAGCACCTTAAATGAGGATTTAGAAGGTGTTTTTCAGCATGCAGGCCTGCCATTACAGATGTCAATTACTTAGCCTTTATGAAGCAGCTTACTTCCTTTATTCTCTTTGGTTTTGATCAGTTCTAACATTTATTTCTCTCTCTTTTGGTGTTGTAGGCGCTTCTAAAGCACAGAAGTTCTTGCTCCCTGTGGGAAATACAAAACACTGTTTCCCCAAGGACATTTGCTTTTTGCATCATTTCAGTTCCTCATCGGGTTTTTTGCAAGCTTAGCTAGCGATAAATGAGCTAGACAACAGATGGTAGAGCTCATGCTATAACAGAGAAAACGTTTCTTTAACAGGGGTGGCCACTTAAAAATGCAGCTGCCCGCTGGTGCACGGCCAAATTTCCTTCTGAGAACACCCTTTTGAATGTATCGGAGAATGGGACGGATGCAAGTGGTTCTAATGATTGTCTCAGCAGGCTGCTCATAAATGTTTCCTGCAACCCCTGTTCTTTTCATCCTCACCCTGTGGATCCAACTTGTCTGCTGGATGGGCAAGACTTCATGGATACATTAGAAGCCTGTCCAGTTCGTCATCTTCACCTACACAAATAACCATTGCAAGGGTTTTGTCCCCTTTGTCTGAAAGGATGCTCCAAGTATGATATAGAGAGGCACATAAAAATAAATTCACTTGAATGCTTAGGCTTTGTCAGTCAGGTCAGCCTGCTATATTTAATTGTTGATGCACGTTAAGTCTGTTCTCTTTGAAGTCATGTTCTTTGTCAGGTCCCATTCGATCTACCACACTATATACTTTTATCTGCTCTGTAGTAAATTTTGCAGCTGGTACTTTGTTGATGAAAAATACTAGAAATTAGTGAAGTATTTTTGTTCTTCTTTAGGAGAAGACTGAACACGAGGAAAAACAGACTCAGGAATTCTGTCCTGTTAACCATTTTTACAAGTTTTTGGAGACTTGTTTGCTTTTGGATCTCCATATGTTGCTGAGTGGTTACTTTGAGAGCAAGCACTCTTCCATGCCACCATTTTGTTCCCTCACAGCACAATTTTTTTGCTGGCAATGGCTGAAGGGCAGGATTGCCCTAAAGTAAAGATAGAGTCTATTTCTAAATAAAACACACAACTGGATGGACGGACACACAAAGCTTTGCCCTGCTTTATTGTGATGAGAATATGCCTGCTGCAGGGACTGCAGTGCCGCTGACATGAGTCCCTTGGATTTCATGCAGATACACTAAAAAAAAAAAACAATCACAGGAACAACTTCTTTAGCTTGCATCTGAGTAACAGCAACTGACTATGTCAAACAGCAAAGACATGCTTGGGTTCTCCCCCCGCCCCCAGTTTTCTTTCCCTCTCCTAAGTTTATCATTCCTTTTTTGGCGTAAATACAAAGGTCATGGTTTTCAGTATGGTGGGTGACTCATTCTCATGTTTGAGCAATGTGATCAAAATGGAAACTTAGAAGTCCCAGTGCGGTGTATATTCCCTGCAGCCAGCCTGCATGAAAAATGCCTTTGTGGATGCTGGCTATCCTGAGCAGTGCCAGTCTCATGTATGATTGCTTGTGGACTTCTGACTGTCTGTCTGTCCTGGTTTCAGCTGGGATAGAGTTAATTTTCTTCCCAGTAGCTGGTATAGTGCTGTGTTTTGGATTTTAGTATGAGCATACTGTTGATAACACACTGATGTTTTGGCTGTTGCTAAGTGGTGTTTACACTGGTCAAGGACTTTTCAGCTTCCCATGCTCTGCCAGGTGCACAAGAAGTTGGAAGGGACACAGCTGGGACAGCTGACCCCGAACTGGCCAAAGGGCTATTCCATACCATAAGACATCATGTTCAGTATATAAACTGGGGGGGAGTTGGCCGGGGGGGATAGCAATCACTGCTCAGGGACTGGCTGGGCATTGGTCAGTGGGTGGTGAGCGGTTGTATCACTGTGGGGGTTTTTTTTTTCCCCTTGGGTTTTGTTCCTCTCTTGCTCTCTTGTTGTTTTCCTTCTCATTACAATTATATTATTATTATTATTATTATTATTATTATTATTATTATTACTATTACTATTACTATTATTATTGTTCCAATTATTAAACTGTTCTTATCTCAACCCACAAGTTTTCTTACTTTTGCTCTTCCGACTCTCTCCCCCATCCCACCGGGGGGCCTGGCGAGCAAGTGGCTGTGTGGTACTTAATTGCCGACTGGGGCTAAACCACAACAGCGTCGGATCAAAGAAAATGCTTTTAACCTGACAGCATGGTAGAGAAATAAGCAGATTACTTTCTGCTGTTGGTAGATGCATGTAACATTTTTAGCAGCCCCGTGTACGTGTATACATGGGAGACCAGACCCTACCTAGCATTGAGGTAACACCTCAAGGTTGGGATCAACCAAGCAATCCCTCCTGAAGCACTGGGGTGATACCTATTGCTTCGGCTGGCCTTGTAGTGTGTGAATGTGCCAACACTGACTCTTAAGACACAGGGGGAGAAAAAGCACGGCCTTGTGCTCGGCTCACTGAGCCAGTGTCTTTGCGACCTCCCTCAGCCCACCCGGGAACCAGCCATTTGAAAATGACCGAAAGCTGGCGTCGCTGCTGCCACCAGAGGTGCCAGGTCCGGCCTTCCCCCGTGCCCTGCCATGAGAGATTTCTACGCTGTCCCTGGCCCCCTTCTGCTTCCCCAGCCCCCGTCCATAAAACAGGGTTGTGTTGGTTTGGGAAGGAGAAGAATGGCGTCAAGAAGGCGGGGGGGGGAACCCAAAACCACAGAAAAACTCCATCTCTTCTGACGTCAGCATACCATATACACTATATTGTGCAGCTGTGAGGTTCACCGCCCTCCTCACGCGTTAGAGACGCACACACCGCCAGGCGTGCTGCTCCCCTTGTCCCGCCCCGTGCCCCGCAGGCCTCGCCAGCCCGCCGGCAGCTGCCTGCCGCTGCCTGCCGCTACCTGCCCGTCGCTGCCTGCCGCTGCCTGCCCCTCGCTGCCTGCCGCTACCTGCCCGTCGCTGCCTGCCGCTACCTGCCCATCGCTGCCTGCCGCTGCCTGCCCCTCGCTGCCTGCCGCTGCCTGCCCGTCTGCCGGCAGCGGCGCGCCGAGCCGCTAGGTGGCGCCCCAGGGAAGCGCCAGGAAGCGCTGAGGGGAGGGGGGGCGCTTGTTCCCGCCCGCAGGAGGGGGCGGGGGGGCCGCGGCCTTCAGCTGCCGGCCCCGCTCCCCAAAGAGTCCCGTCCTCAGGAGGCGCGGGTTTTCCTTGCCTCTGAACGACACCTTTAATATCGCCTCGGTAAGCGGGCGAAGAGGGAGGGCTTGCTTTCTGTAGGGGGGAGCGAAGCGAGGTGCAGCCAGCTAACCCCAACAGCCCTCTCTGGTCTGAAACTGTGTCTCCACCTCCTCCTCCTCCTCCTCCTCCTCCTCTTCCTCCTCCTCGCTCGCCTTTAGCAACGATCTCCTCACCTCGCCACCAGACGACGTTTTCTCTGCAAGCTGCGTGAACCTGCAGAGCCACAAAGTCCTGACGAGCCAGCCTGAAAGCAGGCATAGCTAGACAGAAAACACTGTCTAACCTAACCTGCCCTTAAAAATAATCTGAAGACGGAAACGCTACGGCATCCTGCGGCCACATAGTCCTATGTGTCGCTATCGCTATTGCTAAATAATTCTTCCTAATGTCCAAATTAAGTCACCACTGCCACAGTTCAAGCCTGTACTCTCGTTTTCAGGCCACTATGTACACAGAGAATATACTATTCCTGTGCTCTTCAAATACTTCTTTTAATCTGTTTCACCCATTGACCAGTCCTTAGGTGAAATCTATAAATTTCGTGCCAAAAGCCCAAGAGGTTGCTGTCAAGGAGCTTAACAAAGGTCTATAAATTGGGTAACTCGGATTCTTCAAGGAAATGTAAAGAATATAGACATAAATCAGAAAACGTATCTAAATCCCTGAAGCTGCTTTGAAATCCTTAGCCAATGAGGATAAACAGTCACAACAAATAACGTAACTGAAATAGGAAGGGGAGGAATAATAACTTATGAACAGATGCTGATGGTCTTAAAATGAGATCTTATCAACCATCAAAGTCAGTGGGACCTTGAGTTGCGTGCCCACAGTGTGCATAATTATGTATTTTATCAAATGGATAAACTCAGGAGCTTGGCGAGCTGGGCTGCAGCCAGCACTGTGTGCCACTCACTAACATGCTTTTACAAGAACAGACATTCAATTAGTAGAAGACAAAATCTGAAGAGGAAATGATTGGTTTTATTGGTCCTGTGCCAGCTAGAAATTAAACCTTTGAAGTCAAAGACTGTTTTGTGCTAGTATTAAAGCTTTCTTATCTGACTTTTGTCATATGGGGGGCAAGAGTTTCCTCCATTTGAAATCCTTTCCTAGATGTCTTGTTATTTCTGAGCTGCCTTTGAGAGTAGAAATTCTGGGGAAAAAAAACCCTTTTCTTCACAGAGAAAAAGAATCCCTGAAATTTACTGTATTGAAAATTACAATATGGAAGTAGTTTTTGCCTGTTGAGCCTAACCTGGACATACTTCCCTGAAGTGAGAATTGCATTCTGTATAATAAACTCAACACAAAGAAAACAACTATAACCTCTGCACTTTTGAGTCTGAATGATGACACTTATAGTATTAAAGATGGAATGCAGTTGTGTGTATTTTCCCATTGTCATTTCTGTAAAATACGACGTATGGATAAAATTTAGCTTATATGTGAAGAGTATACATATATCCTAAAAAGGAAAGCAGTAATATAATATTGTTGATTTGTGAACAAAGACTACATATTGAGGCAAAAAAAATAGCATGGAAATGTAACATAGCTACTACAAAAAGTTAAATTTTTAAAGCAAACATTGGCAGCCTAGTAATATCCTGATAGGCTTTCATTGCACTAGCAGCTACCACACACAGTGTTAAAAAATAGTATAATATTTGTGTTTAGATTCAAACTTCAATGAAAACAACACAAAAAGGACTTGGTTTTGCCTACAACAGCTTTTAACAAAGCAGAAGCTTTACATACTGTTGGTTAAAGAGTGAATGTTGTGATGCAATGCCGATAAGTAATATTAATAGTATATAGAAAATACATAGTACTATACTCTAAAGAAAATGCATTCATTCTGAGGCAATTTTTTCGCTGTTTTCCCCAAAGTTACATGCGTATTGATTTAAAGACAAAGGCACCAGAAATATTTCCTTGCTGAAGATCTTTTCTCACTTCCTAACTCCTTGACACCCTGGGGTGACGCGTTTGGTGTCTCATGGGAGGCTGGTGAGCCTCAAATGCTTGGTGGCTACAGAGGACTCTGGTAGCACAGAAGGAGAAATGGTGAGACAGAGGGAGAGCCATCAGGTACCCCAGGGGAAGCAGAGGAAAAGGTGAGTTACCTGATGGATGAGGACACAAAAGGCCGAGGAGCAGCAGCTATAGAGGACAAGGAATTAGTTATTGGAGCAAGAAGAAGCGAACAGGGAAGGAAGTCAACCCAAATACAGTGGTCAAGTCATGTGCAGCAGCATGCCTCAACGTCAGAAAGTCTGATGAGATCCAGCTCAAGAAGGTGGAGAGATGGGGATGGCCAGAAGGACTTCTCTGGCCTCAGTGAAGCTGTCACAGCCTTTGGCGGTTGTTCAGACCCCCCGTTTGATATGTCCCTCAAGATCAGTGCTCCTGGAGAAAGACCAGCATTTCTGAAGCCTGTCTGCCAAAAGAGGAGAAACTTCACTGGAGGGAGCAGTAGCAGCACATCCTCTCAGCTGCATGGCTGTGCCCGGCAGTGGGTCTCCAGGTGTGTTCTCCAAGAGGCAGGAGCGCACTGGGCAGCACTTACGAAGGTGCCACCTTGGTTACACCACACTTGGTATCAGAGCCCATTATCTCTTCCTCTTCTTTTCTATACAGCAAGCCACCTTTAAACCAACCAACAGCAGCTAAATCACTCACTGAACCAGTCACACCTTGCAGCATTTAGGGGCTCCCTTGCTCTGGCAGAGGAGGGTGGGGCATGTCCACATGGGCATTGCCTGAGATGCCGCCACGCTCCTCCTCTGATACACTGGCTATTTTGTTCAGAGCCCATGCAGCTATCACTACAGACCACCACACTTCTTTGTATAAAAAGAGATGGTTAGGAGTTTTTTTTCAGTCCTGTTTCTGATGCCTAGTAGGTTAAAAAGAAATAAATCTGTTGGCTTCTTTGTGTTCAACCCAGTCTCTATAATCCATTTCTGTGGTCCCATCACACAAAGCCCAGGCTGCTCTTTTGCCTCTGTAGACTAAAGCAGGGCTTAATGTCCTGAATACCAGGGAATGACCAAAGGTGGGTACAGTGTTCAAACCACCGTGTATGGCACGATAAAGAAAAAAGCCTAATCTTGGGGGTATAGCCTTACTTCACCCTACTCCTTGAGAGATAGCTCATACAGAGGGCTTAAACCCTCATCCCAGTAGGATACTACCTTGTTCATTGAGTTTTGAGTAGATTTAGGTCTTCTTCTCTCTGTCCCCATGCTAGTTTTCAAGTCAGCTGTGAAAATTATGGTTCTTTTCACAAAGGCTTTTGCCATAGACCTCAATAGATATAAATGAAGTAATCATGGCCCCACTACAGAGAAAAGAATCAATGTCACTTTTCAGATTAACAGTGAGAAAGACATGTGTCTGCAAAGAGCAAGACTTGACGGCTCTCTTTTCCTTCCCTAAATGGATGTCTGATTAGTGCAGCTTATCCCCTATTAAGACTGACACAGTACCAAAGATATTATGTGCAGTGCAGGGCTCCTAGATTCTGCAAGCAGCCCAAATATGACATTCCCATTTAGATCGTGAGGTGTTCTGCACCTAGCAGCACCGCTTATGTGACTGGTCACATATGAATTTTGGCCCATGTCAAGAAAAATGCTCTTGTAAAGGCCTCACAAAATTGAAGTCTGTAAAAAGAAGTCATAATGCTTCCTCACCTGAAATTTTTGCTCCTCCACCAAACACCTGCTTTGCTAACAGCCCTTCTCCCCCTCCTGCCCGTGGCAGGAACCATACAGTCGCCCGTCCTCTGCTGCTCCCTTGGTGGCTACAGCATTAACACAGCAACTTGGTGGTGGTGAGGGAATCACCTCCAACAGTTTTACAGGGAAGAAGGATCTAAAGAGGGGTTTGAATTGTTAAAAGGGAGCTTCTTCACAGGTGAAATGCTAATTGACTTCTGAGAAATTTCTGTCTGGTTTAAAATTGCTTCTCTGTTTTCTGTTTAACACATAGTGATGCTCACTGTTTAACATATGCACATCATTGTTTAACACGCAGGGATGTTTCACATATGCACTGTTTAACATACAGTGATGCACCAGTATTCAGGTGGATTGTGTCCCCCAGAACAGTTACTTTGCTCCTCTGAGCCAAACCGATGTGGTGTGACCCCATTCCTCTACCCGCCCTCTCACTTCAAACACTGCCCAGCTAATACTACCTGAACAGCAGACCGTGGAGGTGAGCTTGCTGCACCACTGTTGAAAGGTCCTGGCCGTATGTTGCCCGTTGGGTGGAAAAAGTTTGTAATCTTTCCAAAGTATCTGACACGGTCACCGTGTTTTCAAAAGGTCTTGCTGCTTAGTCCCATTTGCATCTACACGGAAAGAGATAAATTCTCTATCAGTTAATTTAGGTGACCTTGTAGGGCTCTGGTTACCCACACAACTTGCAGTCCTTGCTTGAATCTGATTATGTTTTTGACATTCATACTTCCTCTGTAGATTAATATAGGTCAGAGCTGCAAAACCTTAACTGAGCCAGCAGCTGCAGCTCTTTATTGTCACGTACTTGTTATTACCCCTCTGTTGGTGGCTTTCCGCCCCATAACAAAGTAGAGTGGAGCATGTACCCCAAATCCTAGCTGCCAGACCTCATACATCTTGCTACGTGGCCGCTTTCATTCAGGTTCCAAGCTAAGGTTTCAGCCAGTGATGTGGGGTCACCAAGGAGTCAGCACATGGTCCTTCAAGGGACTGCAGTGCAGGTACAAAATAGGGAAGGGTGTCCAGGCAGTAACCTCCTAGACTGCCTTCACAGCAATCTCCAGGGATTTATATTGTACAGTCTGTGTAAAAGCATTTCCTTTTTTATGTTGTGCACTTCTGATCTTTCAATTTGCTGAATATTCCCTATTTGTACTACAAAGAAGGAAAAGGAGGAGCTCCTGAGCTCTCTTCTCCCGATCATTTCTCATTTCCCATGCTTGCCCTGAGGTCCCCTCCTAGTTTTCTGCTTCCTAAAGAATACAGTTTCGCTCCTTCAAATCTCTCTTTGATTGGAAAGGTTTCTTATTTGCTATTTTTTACTAAATTCCTCCAAAACCTTGTGATACCTTTTCTGAAATCTTTTGACCGGTGAATACACAATATTATACCTGAGTCTGCCCAGTGCTTGGTTATTTGAAATGGTCTTAAAATATTTTCTTTTTTTTTTTTTTTTTTAACTTGCAGCCCATTCTTTAAACTTCCTAATATCTTGTCAGCATTTTTGATTGCATATTGAGCAACGATCTTCACTGAGCTATGTATTGCCACCTGGGTCGCTTTACAAAATTGAGGCAGTTAATTTAGAGCCCTTAAGGTGCTTGAATTGCTCTCACTACTCCTCCGGCGTGTATTACTTTACATTTACTGAGACTGAATTTCATTTCTGTTCATCTAACTAGTTCACGTCTCTGAAGATAAATAGCAAAGCATTCCAAGAGGGCAATTTGCTGGGAAAAATATGGCCTTATGTTAGTTACCAACTAGTCTGTTTAATGAGGAAAACATCCCGAGGAAAACATCCCAAGGAAAACAAAACTCTGTGCAGACTTCACTCGAGGAGCATACTGAAGTGAAAAGGTGGGGATGTTCTGGTTTAGACACTCAGATTTCATATGTAAGCAATATAATAATGCAGTGCCATTTGTGGTCGGGAAGACACTGTTGCCAGGATTAATGAATGATGCCTTTCATTTGCAGAACTGGGGCTGGTTAGCTATTGTAACACCCTGATCTTACAGGTATTTTTAATGAGATGCAACAGATGGAGCAGTGGTGCTGGCTTTCTTCTGTTTCCTAATGTCTGCAGTTTAGACTCAACTAAGAAATGAAGGTTTTGTCCTAGCTATGTAGGGAAAATGTCTGCGTAGGAATAATCCTGGTGAAGGATATTCAGACAGCATGCGGATCCAGCTTTTCATGCGGATTTATTAACACAGCTTTTCCTGTGAGCCAGAAAAAAAAAGTCAGACAGACATTTTGGGCATAAACATGTCTTTCTGGCAGTCTTGGATGGTTCACTTTCAAATCTAGGAACACCCACTCCTCCCTACTGTCTAGAGCAAAGAGGTCACTGGGATGTTTCAGTGCACTTCAATGATTTTCTAGAGGGATAACAACCCACCATACACAGCCTGAAAGCTGCTCGCCTTCTAACAGATTAATTAATTATTCTGAGAAGCACCTAAATGACAACTGTGCATCATTTTCTGATCTGTTTTGTGGCATTACAGTACATTACATCCCCAAAGCGCGGTGCCACTTTTGCCATTAAAGCGGTGATATTTAGGATGTGAGTGTGTTCAGGCTCACAGTGATTCTGTTCACCACAATCTTTTCTCCTCATATATCCCCCCCTTTAGTTAGAAAACTGGGGAGGACAACTTATAGCTCCCAGCGCCTTCCTTTTTTTTGGGGGGGTAGGGAGGTGGGGATGGGATGGCTTACTGTGAAAGTAGCTCCAGTATGGACGCTGGGCATCCCCCTTTGAGCATCCCAGGTATTGCTACTGCACACTGGCCAGTAATCCTGCTGCAAGCAGATGTGAAAGGGTAATGCACCCAGATGCTTACACAGCCTAACGCTAGGCTATCCTCCTGCCACGGCCACCTTTGCCATGCACTGCCCCATGGTGCTGTTGTACCTTCTGCACCTGCACCTTTACAGAAAAGCTGGTTTACAGCCTGCCAAATTCAGTAATGTTGATCTATTTCTTATCCTTCTCCCTGTAATATCTAGTTGCCGTAGTTACCTCATGTATCTAAGGCAACCAGATGTTACAGACGGAGGCACTGAAATAGCATCAACAAGTGCAAAAATTAAGTGTTTTAACTACTTTGCCTGAGTTAAGCCTCTCAGGGCTGTTTTCCTCTCAGCTCTGTAATTTGCCACCTCCTCTGATCAAACCTGCTGGCCTGTTCCCACCCTCCTCCCCCAGCCGTTCGGGACTCCCCTTTCCCTGGAGCGATGGCAGCGGGATTGCTCAACCATTTTATCAAGGATGTACTTCTGGGGCCACAACATATTGAGGATGCAGCAGTGGGGAGCAAGGGGTGTTTACAGTTAGTGCAGAGCTGGAAGCAATGACCTGATTTTATGCAGTTTGGGAAAAATCCATTTGCAAAATGAGGAGGGTTTATCTCGTGATCTGGTTTCGCGGAGTAAGAAAATGCTTGCAAGTCAGTCAGATGGTTTCCACTTTCTAAGTACTGCCCCATGGAGTACCCGGTGACTCTGAGGTGCCAACAATATTGCTATTTTCAGGGCTAAGTTTCTCAAACTTGGAATACTAGGCACCTAATCCCTGCTCCCACCTGATTAAGGATCCCACTGAGCTGGCAAAAAGAAAAGGAAAATGTTTCCTGTGTTTCATTGTTTTCCTTTATAAAATGGCAGCTGCTCCCAATTGCCTGAAAAGTTGGAAGACTGGGACGAGTCTCCCCGCAGGTACGGTACAGCACACGGGAGGCATCCAAAATGGGGGAAGCACAAGCTGCCGCAAGAAAGAAGACTGACAGTAGCGTAGTCACTACGTGTGTAGTCACACACGCGTCCCAGAATAACTGTTCTAGGATAACTGCTCTGGGTGAGTAATATTTACAAGCTGTAAGCCAGTCCCAAAGGGAATTGATTCCCCAGGTGTGACGGCTCTGTGCAGGTCACACAACGTTTAAAGATCGGCACGCGAGAACGGTTGTATCTCCCCTCCCTGCCCTTCCACGAGGCCACGCGACGGGATGGAGAGGCAGCTGCGTGCCAGGTGACGTAGGAGAGGAACGTGCGCTTGGCCACATGACGGGTGGGAGCTGTGTCACCAGACTGAGGTCAGAGGTGTCCCCAGAAACCCTCGAAGGGCTCTTTGGAGCATGTGGCCCCCCTAATTTTCCTCCGACTGCAGTGCTCTAGGGGCAGCTTTGCTTCTGCTCCCAGGCGGCGTGCACAGGCAGGGCTGCTGCTTACCTGGTGCCAGCTGTGCCTGGCCAGAGGGTACCTGGGGGAGGAGGGCGGCTGCCATGCCGCAGGGGGACCCCAGAAGAAAGAGACTCCCTTGAAGAGTGCGAGATGCAGGCAGGCTGGGGTAGTTCATCAGCTCTGAGCTTTGACAGCTTTTCGTGTGCCTAAATTAGCTTTGTTTTAAGCATGGAAAAGAACAATGATCCAAGCTGGAAAAGGAATAGCTGAGCCCTGTAAAGTTTTGTGGGTTTTAAAAAATAAAATGTAATGGAAAAGGAAGGGTTAAACAGATGGAAAACTACTAAGCTAACCATGGATGTATGACAGGGAAAAGTAAAATTAATTCTCTAAGGTGCTGCCTTTATTCCATCATGAGTTTCATCTTACAGCTGTTGTCTTTTAACTCCCTCATTTTTTCAAAGGCTCCGATTTCCATGTGAGGGCCCAGGGAGGGCTCCTAAGCAATTAATTTCACATGGTAAAAGCACCTTCCTCTCAAGGTTGCAAAAGCACAAATTAGACATAACACCCTTCTAAGGCACCTTTCTCAGGATCGAAGGAAGCAGGTGTTTAGTGTTACATTAATTTTAAACCCATAATTAGTGTAACTTGAATCCTGGACCTCTTCCAGTTTAATTCATTATATTCCTCCAAACGAGATCCCCCTGCTGACTTTATGTGAATGCAGCAGGCGAGGTCTCCAGCTACCCAAGTCTTTTCTTACGTGCTTTGGGGTGCAGGAAATGAGGTCTCAGGGAGCTGCCATGCGGGTTTCTATATGGCCTCTGTAATCAAGGTACGGCTGACAGAGCCCACGCTCTGGCTGCTCGTTGGCCATTAAAGCCATGTTGGTGGCCTGCAGGTGGCTGGTATAAGAGGGAGCTGCCTTTAGCTCCTCTCATTGCTTGGTGAACTCCAAGATCTGAGATCATCAGAAGCTGCTTAATGAGGTTTCTGCCATATGCCTGCCTTGCTCTCGAGCTGGTGGGTCCCCTTTGGACTGCCTGAGTTTGATGGAGGGAGGATTTTTCATTTCCCGCTCTAGCTGGTGTGACAGCGCTGGTGGGGCTGCTCCTGCCAGAATGGGAGCTACGGCTGTCGGCAGGGAGGAGGTATTGCAAGCACCTTTTATTTTACCTGTTGTAGGGAAATAAAACACCAGGATGAGCACTGGATAAAGCAAGTTGGACTGTTATCGCAAATGGTGTAAGGAATTGCCTTGGTTTGCCCCCTTGGAAGCAAATTGATATCACTGGGAAGTATTTTATGTTGGAAGATGCAAAGTGCACTGGCTCAGCCTGGGGTGAGGTAGGGAAGGGGATGCAAACAAACCATACCTTGACAGGCTGTTGATAACCACAGTGCTTCTGAAGTGACTGTAATAAGCAACCCTAACAGCGAAGGGTGTTTGGTGCCTTGTGTGCGTGTTTCCTCTGTGGGAAGCTGGGAGGAATTACAGGGGGGGCTCCGGAGGAGCGGTACCTGCCGGGGCGCTGGCTGGGGCGTTGTGGCTGTCGTGCTGCGGCACAAGCTCGCAGCCCAGTTAAGCATCCAGTCAGCGTGGGTCAAACCCGCCTCTGGTTTTGCCGAGTTGTGGCTAAATATCAGCTGCCTGATTTAGCCCTCACTTTGTACAACCGCTGTTTGGCAGAATGTATTTGTGATGTGAGCAGAACTAGAGGGGAGATGAGGGGGGAAAAGACTTTGCGTGTTTTAGCCAGGATTTGAACTTAGCTGAGTACTCAGTTGATCAGAAAAACACAAAAATGCCATTGTGCGAAACCGGCTTCAGAGCTCGCCTTCCTTCTAGGAGACAGCCATGAGGTCAAGGTGAGGGGAGATGAAGGCCTGGGGGGTGTTGGGGAGGGAGATCACGGTACTGGAATAGGCTGGAGGATTTTCAGTCTGACACAGAGTAGAAAACATGCAGTACCATAACTTACTGGGTATTTACTGAACTTGGTAGGATATACGTTAGGCCTGCATGAGCAATTAGTGCTGATTAGCAGTTCCCTCTGCTGGCTGAGCTAATGAAGTTATTCCTCCAGTTCTACAGGTATATTTCTGATATTGCAAGGGTGCAGTTAAGTTGAGCAATGCGGTATCTGCACACATAAATTAAGAAGGATGGCTACATAAAGCAGTGCCACAGGGGAACTGTGCAGCAAATAATTAAAACATGGTTCGCTCTACTGCCATCAAACTCTTCTCTGGTAATATAAAGAGCAGAGCAGCCACAGACTCTTGTTCTAGGAGCAATTCTGACATGCGTTTCCCAGATGATCCAGAGCTATTGCTGATGATACTTTGCATTGGGTTGGTTGCTGCATCATCTTGCAGGGGTTTTGGTGTGTGTATGTGTGTACATGCTGTTTTTTATGGGGGTTTGAGCAAGGACGTAAGCCTACCCATTACTTAACATTTATATAACATTATTTTAAGAGACTGCATTTTTTAAATGGAGCAAAATACTCTTTTCTTCTTTTTCTTCAAGGAACAATAAAGCAGACCATTAATTTGTCTTCCACATCTCAGACAAAATGGAGATGTGGTGACTTATCAATCGTTAACAAGTTATGAGCTAATTGGTATAGACTTCTGAAGACTTAAGTCACCCTGAAATAAGAAATGAAGTCAGGCTGTCAGCATCCAAGCCATGTTTGTTTCCTTCTGTCCAAATGGCTCTTCCTGACATGGTTCCTCAGGGAAGGAGAGCTCACTGCGAAGCCGCTGTCTGCTCACAGACTTGAACAACGTCAGCTGGAGTCACAGCTTAAGCAGTGATCCTATGAAAACATTTTTACAGACAAATGTGCTTTTCTTACCTTCCATGGATTTAATTTTTTTTTTTTTCGAACGTGGCCTGTGAATGAGAAGCCCCGGCTTCTTTTTACATTTGTGCCATTAATTTGCCGGATGCTTTTGGACACCTCTGTCTGCTTCGGCTCTCTGTGGAGTGGGGTTAATGTTAACTCACCCGTCGCAAAGTGCTTTACAAATAAACATAAAGAAGGCTATGAAACTGTTAAGTAGTTGTTTTCACTTCCAGGGAAACTGGCTCGAGCCCAGTGTCTCAGGCGGCCGAAGGCTTTCCATGAGGAGATTCCTGTGGGTTTCTGTGCAGAGCTCTCCCACCTCCCCTGCCACCACCCCTCGCCACCCAGCCAGGAGACAGGCCCGAGGCAAAACAACTGCCTTCCCCCCCCGCCCCCCGCCAGAGAAATCCTGCTCTGCTCTGGCCCGGGCTGCAAACTGTTTGAACATGTGCTTCCCATGACGTGGCTCGAGCTCCTCAGGAAAACTTCAGCTACATCCAAAGTAATAACTGAACGCAAGCGTCCCAGGCTAAGACCAGGCTTACTGTGGGAACGACTGGATGCTGCCAGAGAGAGCAGCCGCCGTGGGAGGTGAGGACGGCCAAACTAAACAACTGCCGTCTGGTCCCACGTCCTCCTCCTCCTCCTCGGGAGCAGCAGCCCTCTCACTGCTCGCCATGAAGCTGGGATCGGGGCACGCTGCTCGTTGGCCTGGCTAGCCAAGGGGCGAGGGACTCCTTCCACACCCGGCTCTGCTGGTGCCCAGGGCTCTGGGCTTCGACTCGCCCTAACGATGTGTGATGCTCTGGTGCGCCTGGCTGCATGTACCAGAGCTCACTTTCACTTTCTTACTTGAACCGTGGGAATTTGCATACAAAAAGCCCCATTAGCCCCGACCAAAGGATATTGAGATTGCTGGTGTTAAACAACCAGAAGCGGACAGTACAGTTGTGAGTTGAACATGTTTCCCACCTAAAAGTGAAACTTTTAGTGGTGTCATAGGAATTTTTTACTAACCTGTTAATAATAATTGTACTGCTTTTCTTGCTGGGTTTTCACCAGTACATTAAAGTTGAATTTCTGTAATGGCAGGAAGTTTAATTTCAGGAAAGGTAAAATGTCATACCATTTTTTAAATTTCAAATATTTTTACATAAGGTGTTGAGCATTATTTATAGATGTGTTATTTCACCATTACCAAATGAAACTCATTTGACTTATCCTACTAATAATATTAACCAACTAGATAATAACGGTAATAGAGCTGCAAATGCAACCACTTCTCTGCAAATCCTCACCGCCTTTATGGTCCAAGCTACCAACTCCTTTGTGCTAAAGACTAGGTCATAGCTAGTTAATCACCCCCAAGTAACTCCTCATTTACTGAAGCACAGTCAATGCTCAACTTACCCATTGCTTTACATGTTGCGCTATTTGAACCATTAAAATTTAACCCTCCTGATTTAAATGGGTTAGGAGGTTTCATAATAGGGGAGAAAACGGAGATCAAGCGGAGCAAGCACGTGTAGAAATACGTTCTTGATGTGCGTTTGCTTTCTGGCATGTACCCACGCTTTATATATGTCAGTCACAGGGGAAATTCAGAAGTCCTCGTGTGAAAACTCAGAAGTATTTGTATGCAAATGGAGAAGCGCTAGTACGTAGTCTCGCCACTCCCAGCATTTTACATGAAAAGTGCCAGTACTCACACGGCAAATGCAGCACACTGTTGTATGCCCCATCAAGCCATTTCAGCCACCGAGTGTATGTTTGGGGTATACAGATGCATCAAATCTAGGCTAAAAGAAGCACTTTCCCTTAATTAAACAATGTTTAAATCAGTTGCTCCTTGGGATTTGCTACTGAATTAACTCCTATGCAGTAAAAGGGATTTTCAGCTCTTCAGGACGGGACAGAGCTGACTCCGAGATGCTTGCAGTCAGAAAACACTCAAATGCACACAGAGAGGCTCAGGAGGAAATAAACCGGGGGGAACGCCCCTAGGAAAGGGGATTCACCGGCAGCAGCAAGGAAGAAGTGGGTTGGTTTTAAGCAGCAGTTGTCCACCTTTTCCATTTGCAGACCTGCGAGTAGCTAATTTTCGCCTCCTGCCAGTGGGCTGGGAGGCCCCTGAGCAGCAACCCCAGAGGTTGCCCAGGAGCCCGCAAAGTCCAGCTGAAAACTGCTGCGGAGGGAGGCAGCGGTAAGGGCCCCGCGGGTGCACTCGGAGGGGTCCTGCCCAGCCTGGGGACCTGTACGGCCGGGAGCGGAGGCAGCGGGCTGAGGGAGGAGGGTTGGGGTCTGGAAACAGGAGGGGAAGGAGAGAGCGGGCAGGTGGGGAGATGCTCGGCCGAGAAAGATGAGAGAAGAGGAGGGATTTGTAATAAGGTGCCTCAAGAAACTTGCGTTGGATTTCAGAGACCAACACGTGCTGTCAATAAACCTGTGTGTTTTAGAGAGAAAAGGAATGAAAATTCATTCCGAAGACCCTTAAAAAAAATCTCTTGGAGCAAAGCTGTATTTAATTTGGTTATAATCCCCTGAATTGAGATATATTTCAAGTTGACTGAAGACTCCTGAGCGTGGCTCACAGAGGAAACCTGATCATTTTTGGCAGAGGGAAGAAAAACTGTCTGTTAGAACTAAGTTCTCTCAGCTGGCACATTTATCACCAGAGATCAATGAAAACCAGAGGATAAATAAAAGCAGATTTTGAAAATGAATGGATAGACATTCAGGCGCCAAAAATATTTTTTTTTTCCGGGTCTCTTCTTTTATTTTTCTGCCTTGGAGAAAATTAAACTGAAACGTATTTTATTGACAAGCCTGTATCTTATTTGCACATTTGCAAGACTGATAAACGAGTGGCCAGTGTTGTATAGGTCTCAGATTTGCTGCCCCATCAGACCTATTAGTCTGCCCCACTAAATGCGGACACTTGAATGTGGTGTGTCTTTCAAGGTGGGACACAATGTTCTGCTTTAACAGGAAGCACGTGGCCCAGTTTTTAACCACATAGCAGGACTTAGATGGGACTAAAATTACCAAGCAACATGCTGATGATTTCATAAAATTTAACTGTATTTTCCCTGGGTGACTTGGTATTTCTAAGGGAAACAGAGAGTAAACAACGTGTTTGTGTTTAATAACAAGCCCTGGAAATGTACTTGGAACGTGGGCAAAGCTTCAGAGATACAGGGGGCGAGGGTGCCCCACACAGACGTAGCTATACTGCTCCCCGGATCTTATGCAATGTAGAAGCATCCTTGATCCTTGCACACATTTTCTTGTGCGTCTTCCTTTCTTTAGATTCAAATGTACTGGAAGAGGTGGGCTTCTCTCCAGGGTCTGCCCCACCTGGCCTCTCTCCTCTGTGCTCTTTTTCCTGTATTAAACAGCACAGCATTTTATTTCCATCCCCTTCAATATTATTGCCATATGTTGTCCATCTTCCATCTCTCTGTCTAACTGCTCCCACTTGGCCTTCCTCCTTGATTTTGATTCTGGACTCCTTTCTCCCTCTCTCTGCCATCTCCTGCGCTCATGCTCTGAGCAACACCATCCCTGTCCCCACCAAAAAGGGCCAGCCCCTTGAGCTGTTCCCCACTAGACGCTGCCATCTCCACTTTCTAAAAAGCTAACGAAATGAACACCATCAGGTGTTCTCCGATGCCGCTTTTCCTGCTTTAATGCAGTTTACTGAAGGTGTGCACAAGGCTATTTTATTAACTGCTTTCACTAGCTACCTTAAAGCACCCGGCTTTTTTATGGTGCTGATAAAAAGAGAAGACAAGGGCTAAGCCACCAGGGTGCTGAGGCCAAGACATCTCACACAGATCAATATCATTTCATTGGTTCCATGTATTTCCCCATTTATTGTCCATTGCATCTGGCCTTACATCTGTGCTGTAAACTCACCATCCTTTTGTTCTGGATTTGTGCTGAGTACAATGGGATCCACACCCTTGACTGAGATCCCAAAGGCTTTCTCTAATTAAATATTTAAGAAGAGTAAGAGTAGTTGAAATCTATCCATTACCAACTCTTGTTATGGCTGGAGTGAGATTTTAATATAGAATTCAAACATGGAAGTCTTTTATTCACTGGTTATTCCTGTGCTTTTTGTATATAAATGTGGGCTTTAGTATGAATGGTTTATAATCTAGGTAGGTTTGGACCTATATTTTCTTTGGAGCAACAGCAAATCAAAAAAAAATATGATCCGTGTGGAAAGGTAGAGTCTGTTTCTGTAATACACTGTATTTGAACTAGAGCCGGTACGACAGCTGCCTCCAGTAGATAGATAAAGCATTATGCAGAGAAAAAATAGCAACAGCTGTGTGTGCCACGTTTACAATCAAAACTCCATAAACTCCAGCAAGGGAGGGGAAATTCCAGTTCAGGAGCACACGGTTGGTGTCTTTGACAAAAGAATATGAAGACATGATGTGCAAGATATCTTGAGGCAAAGCTATGTAGCACTCAACCATCCTGGCTGTAAGAATGAGAGGTCAGCATGCCTGGTAGCAGAGGCCTGTCCATCTATAGGTTTTAATTTATTTTTTCTTTTCTTTTTTTTCCTGAGAACAGCACCACTCTACTGAAGTCCTTAGATATTACTAGAAAGGTGTACTGCAGGGGAAAAATGAGCTTGGATGAAATGAAGGCTTGATTCAGTGAAGTGTTATGATAGAAGAGAAGTCATATTTTTTCTGGTTGAAAGAAGGGATCTTATCAAGACTGTCTCTTTAATTTCCCCATAATATTTGAAGCAGACTCCTGGTATTTAATGAGCTGCAGAACACAATGACAGCTATAATTTGGCTAATTAAAAGTGACAGGCAAGGATTCTTCCTCAAAGACAGGAAAAAACCCACTCATTTCTCTTAATAGATGGTTGGCAAGTCTGGATTTTCTCATCAGCACGACCAACTGAAGTACTTCTCCAGCCAGATCAACGCCTGGGCCCGTTTCCGAGAGCGCATCCCGGCTGCGCGATGAAGCGTCCTGCAGAGACCCGCGAGGCAGCTACGCGCTGGCTGACGTGGCCGCCTGGAGCTGTGTTGTGGAATGCCCTCAGGTGCCAAGCGCTACTGGATGTATTGGGAGGCAACAAGCGCCCGGAGTTAGCCAGTTCTGTTAGTCTGCACTGCCACGTTTTTGTTGCTCTCCTTACCTGGGGCAGCAGGATTAGAGCTAGCCGTGTATGCGTACGCTCCAGTCACACCATGTATGTTTCCTTTGTGCTTTTGCTGGACAGTTTATTGTTCCATCTAGTAGAAAAACATCTCATCAGTTTAATCCCACCACCTCTCCCTAGCCTACTTTCCTTCACTGCTTTCCCCCCACACACACACATGCATTATCCAGTTCTTCATACTCCCATTACCTACTCTAATTTAAAACTAAGCTTAAAATTTGGTCAAAGCAGCTTCCTCTTCTTGGTTCCTGTTTCAAATTATTACTTCAGGGAAGGACGGCTTTCATTTTGCCGAGCTAAGTCTGAGTTGGGAGTTACTGGTCCGAGTTGTGCACAAGCCTCTGCAGCTTAAACCAGGTACTTAACATCTCTCAGCACCTCAACTTGCTATCTGCAACATGAGGTGAAAAAAAGCCCACCTGGCTTAGATGTTCCGAGCTTTACCATATTGCTCTTTGCAATTTGTTGTAAGATCTTATGACGGAAGGTTTTGTAGGGACATAAAATGCTTTCTTCTGGGTGCTGTTAATGGATTAGCAGTGCATTTTTAGCAATCACTTACGTTTGCACCAGTTAATAACCACTGTAAAAAGCAGCAAAGGTGAATGGTGGCAACCATTCTGTGCTTGCATTGCACTGCTAAAAACGTGAGTGAAAATCAGTGACTGGGACTCAACAACTTTGTGGTAGCATGACAAGATATAAAATTACTTCCCTTCCCCTGTTCGTTTTTATATCCCACCCCTCTGTCCTGTGTGTTTTTCACCCTTCATCTCCAAGAGAGATATCCATTACCTCTGCCCAATTGTTCAGTTAGTTTACATTTTTCTCTGATGCGTATCCATGTCGCTTTGGCCTGACCACTTCTTCTGCCAGCCTTCCCACGTCAGTGAGTGTCCCTGCTTTCAACCGATTGCTCTCAAGTCCCACTGGAGCACTACCGTGTCAGAGCAGCCTCTTCCCTGCCTGCTGGCAGATGAAAATGATTATTCAGACAAGGATGCAATAAGTTTTACTGTGCTAGTTCAAAGAGAATGGATGCCTCTTGGAATGGCAATGCATTCATAACTTATCCAAGTCAAGTAACTCTGCCTCTTGCAGCTCTTTAAGTAGAGCAGGATAGCTTACCTGTGCATTAGCACATACAAATGCGGTATATATCCATGCTCTTTCGTTAATGTCTCTGAAAAGGGAGCACAAATAAAAATATTTGAAGTTCTCTGATCTTTCAGTATTACGGGTGGGCTGGGATTCAGGAAAGACTCTGGATTTGCTTGGATTTAAGCAAAGAACATTGAAAATAGAGATCCAATAGTTCAAAGTATGTGTAATAGGGGATGAGGCCTCTGCCAAATCAATTGCTAGTTTAAGTAAGCTCAAATGTGATATCTAATTACTATTATGTCTGTGATGTCTGCTTGGTGTTCTCTGCAAAAATCAAGTTTTGAATTTGAAGAGATTCCCAGTGTACAGCTCGCAATAGCTCTAAAGCAACTAACGCTAACCCAAGCCTGCAGATTTCACGCTAGGCTTAGGAAACATCTTGGGTGTATTTCCAGGACAGTTTAAGCTGGTCTGTCAGAGCTGGAACAAGCAGAGTTCCAGCCAGGCACTCGCTTTGCCCCAACACAAAGTTTGCCTGATAGTGAGACAGTTCAAAAGAGCAAACCAGAAAATTAATGGATACAAAACTGAAATTACCAAGTTGAAAAAAAAAAAAAAGCCAGTAACTTTTTGCTCACTCGGCTGCCTGAACCCATTTGCGGTGGGATCAGGAAAGCCCCGGCAGCTGACACTGTCCTCCTGCACCCTTACACAGCTGAGGCACATGAACGGGTCAGACGTGGGAGCAGTGCTCAGGCCTCTCTCCTGAGCACTCGAAATTAGTTGGCAGCTTTTCTTGTCCTGTACTTTCTTCTTAACCTTGCTTTCCTTCACAGCCTTTCCATCTTGTCTCCCTCAGTGTGGCTGAAACGTGGCCGTTTTGCTTCTTTCTTTTTTCCACTCTGTTCTTCATAATTGCCTCCTGTAACTGATGCAACCTTGTCGTGGTTTAACCCCAGCCGGCAGCTCAGCCCCACGCAGCCGCTCGCTCGCTCGCTCCCCCCTCGGTGGGATGGGGGAGAGAATCAGAAGAGTAAAAGTGAGAAAACTCGAGGGTTGAGATAAAGACAGTTTAATAGGGAAAGCAAAAGCCTCGCACGCAAGCAAAGCAAAACAAGGAATTCATTCACTCCTTCCCATGGGCAGGCAGGTGTTCAGCCATCTCCAGGAAAGCAGGGCTCCATCAGCATAACGGTTACTTGGGAAGACAAACACCATCACTGCAAATGTCCCCCCCTTCCTTCTTCTTCCCCAGCTTTATATACTGAGCATGAAGCCATATGGTATGGAATAGCCCTTTGGCCAGCTGGGGTCAGCTGTCCCGGCTGTGCCCCCTCCCAGCTTCTTGTGCAGCTGGCAGAGCATGGGAAGCTGAAAAGTCCTTGACCAGTGTAAACACCGCTTAGCAACAACTAAAACATCGCTGTGTTATGAACATTATTCTCATACTAACTTGAAAACACAGCACTGTATTAGCTACTAGGAAGAAAATTAACCCTATCTCAGCCGAAACCAGGACAAACCTGCTTTCCTGTCAGCTACTTTTCCCTCCGGTGAGGTTTGAGGTTTGAAAGTTTGAAAGACTTTACCCCTCCCTTGTGCTCAAGACAGCATGAGGCTAATAGGCAGCATTTTCCACCAAAAATATACTTGCCCTTTATACCTATAGAATAAACAGTATCCAGAATTTGCTACTTTTATGGACTTTCCAGAAGGACAGGAGATCTGATATGTAAAATGATGATCCAAAGGATGGGGTAGGGTCTATTTCTTTCAACGGTTCTTATTTTATTAGCTGTTCCTTGATGACACCTATGCTGGTCTTCTTTATAGGCTTCTTGGCAAAGAAAGCCACATCTATAAAAGCAAACAGTATCCAATACTTACACTGTGGGTGTATATGCAAGCTTCGTTTGAGATGATACTCCCCGTGTCCTGAGTTAGTCTCATTTATACAACAGCAATTTTGCGCCCATGTAGTCATGTAAATGGGCTTTAAAGAGGACACAAGTGTAATTTGTAGCTAGCCTCAGGACAAGAATTCCCTCCCACTGTTTGAAAATGTGTTATCAAGCTGCATTAGGTTTGGAAACGATTTTTATGCAACAGAACAAAATTGTGTTGAAGCATCTATTGCAAGATTGAAAAATCCCAATGTTTTATTTCTGTTTGTGTTCTGGTTGGCAGTAAGAAGGTAATGCTAGTTTTCTGAGACCATCAAGAATTTCATCACAACTAATGCACCCCTACAAATCATTTCAGCTTTGACAAAACAACGTTTTTCAATGCAAATTCATTTTGTTGGATGTTCTCATTGGTTCCAATCATCTTTCTTCCATTTTAAGTTCCTTTTTATATGGCCACAGTGCAGTAAAACAGATCTTCATGTTGACCATTGACAGGGTCAGGCAATGCAGGTTAGGAATACAGAACTCCTAACATAATGCCCTGCTTCTGCTGCCCCTGTTACAATACAATTTGACAGAGCATTTATTTCAAATAATTTTGTTTATGAAAAGCAATACTTTTCAGGTCTGACATCATTCTCTAATTCACACTGAATGCAACGCAGTATAATTTCCAAAAGCTTTGCTTTTCTTTCTTGTTTTTTTAAAGTCAAAAGTTCTGATTGCTCCGATCATCTTTAAAAGGGTAGATACTGCTTAGGGATAAATCAGTCCACTTGAGCGCTTAAGAGCACTGTCTCACATTATCTCATTGGCAAAGTTCCTGAGGTTGTATTTTTAATCTGTAATTAATTGCACACTATGGACCAATTCTGCCAAGCTTCTCAGGCTAAAGCTTTGAGGTGGCCACAGGAGAGACGAGTCAGTGGGAAGCAAGCTATTAGACCTTGCTTACCCGCTCTTACAGCCAACAAGTAAACCACTACTATTCTGATGACATTCCACTGCAGGGTAAGCGTGTATTCTTCACATATGCCGTCGACGTTTTTCAACCTGCAGGTTTTTTTATGGCAAACAAATACTTTGGCATGAGACAAAACAAGAGAACTGACAGTGCTAAAACATGTGTAGTAGGTATATATGTCTTTGCAGCGGCAAGGGTAGGTGGTGGTCGGTCAGGGTGTGGCTAACCAGAGGCAATGAGGTGCAGCTGTACTTCTCACTTCTGTCATTAAATGCCCTCCTTTGTTCAATGTTGTCACGGTGCTTTCAGCCCCTCCCTGGGGAAGTCTGCCGAAGTATTGGGTCCATTTCGCAGGCAGGAGAAAGGAAGACAGAGGCAGGGGAGGGTTAGTGCCACAGCCCCACACGGGCGTGTGACTCGCCCTTCGCTTCCGTCAGAGCATGCATGCTCCGTCTTCGCCTCCCCCTGCCCCACCAGGCCTATGGATTTCACTTTACCTCTCAGGCATTTTACAGAGCATCTAAATAACTGTTCCCCCTCCTGAGCATGATTCCAGTTTACATATTTTTCTTCCTTGATCTCTGGTCACCACTGAAGATCCCTTCCTCTGGAAACTTTCTCATTTCCCAGTTCTTGTCCTCTCCAATTGCTCCCTCCGGCCGTCACTCCTGAAGGTGGAATTGCCGAAGAGATTACATCCGCTGGGAATAAATTCCTAAATGGTGAGGCTTAACCACGTTCGTTTCAATTTCTACACCTTGACAAAGAACGCAGTAATTTCCCGCTGGTCCCCCAGGAGAGGGTTAAGATTAAGTAAACAATGTTTGAAAAGCACTTTGCAGATGGCAAAAAAAGTCCAAGCATTTCCAGAGATCTAGCGAGAGGAAACGTCTTGTTAAGCTGCATGTCTCAAATCAGCTTCAACAATTATTTTCTTTTTTCTTTTATGATTGCAAGCTTATTTAAAAGGAAAAGAAGCGTTACTTTTTTTGGCACTTGCAGTTTGAAATTCATGTCTCTGTCACATTCCTTTGGCTATTCTCTCATGTTCATTACTATGCTCTCTAAGTGCTTAAAAAACATGAGCTCCTAGGACAATAGAATTTTTAAATTAGTCAGAGTGTGATGTTCAGCGGAATTGAGGGAGCTGGGAACCTCTTGGAATTCATTAGATGCTGGATTTAAGCTACATAGCCAAGCTAGATGTTCGCATTTCAAAGATTTTTTTTTGAAGTATTTAAACAGAGCGTTCAGGACTGAAGAAGGGCGATCCCTGGGGAGCCTTTAAAACAGGAGAGGAAGAAAAAGAAAGAATTGGGCAAAATTATCTTGCAACTGGCTTCCGACACTGATTAGTAATTAAATTGGTAAAAAGTTAAACTCTTGAAATGATTTAAAATGCAGGTACAGAACATCCTTTCCCAAGGAGCTGGAGTGCCTTTTTAGGCAAAAGGCTGCAACAGCAATTCATTTGATTTAACTGATTTTGCCACCTTTCCTCTGGGAGGTGATAAAGCTGGTTGTCAAGATAGATAAGAATGGCGCATTGTGGACTGCGTGCTCACAACGTTTTCCAATTTAAGTCCTCTATCATCGGGGCTTTTTCATCATCTTCAGGCAAACGCGAAGTATTATGGTTTGCTATTCTTTTAGTGCCTCAAGGTACACCAGGTGTATTAAAGATATAGAAAGCAACGTGTCCCTGACTAAGAGGATTTCTTAATTAACTCTTTTATTATATATCTTATTACTTTCTAGAGGCTTTGATCAATGCCTTAGCCACTGCACAAATGCAGAGGAAGGCTCAGTCATGGCCAGAAGAGTTTATCACCAAAATGGATGATTCTTGTGTAGGGCAGCAGAAAAGGAAGTTCTTGAATGGGGACCTGAGGCAAACACAGTAGTCCACGCTGGTCCTGAGCCGGCCAGCTCTGGAAGCATCTTCTCCTCCCTTCTTGGAAGCACTCCAGGCCCCATCCATGTTGTCCTTGAGGCAGCCTGACTTCTACAGATAACGCCTTCCCTTGCAGCAGGCAATATTTGGACCTCCGAGGGAAAGACACTGAGCAACCTTGTTTGGCCAGCATTGCAAGAGCAGAAGGGGTGGCTGAAGCTGGAGGGACTAAGAGATTTGGCACAGGTCACAGCAAGAAAACATCATTTGGGCTAAGAACAGATTTACTAAAAGAAATTACTTTCAAAGGCCATCAAAAGGCATCTGAAGCTCATTGATATCCAATGGCAAGTTTAAGGACGAAGAGCAGTTGTGAATAAAATGGCATAAAGAGGAGAAAAAAATGGGATAAATGCAGAAAAAGTCAGTAAATCTTGAGTTGCTTAATTGAGAGGAAGATGCTAAGAGGTTTTTTGACAGAAAAGTTTTAAAATTTATTAATTAAAACCCAGCCTTTTACCAACGATTTTTCAGCCAGGCTTTTTAGTTTTTCAGAGCCTATAATGCTTTCCAGATTCCTGGGAAAGAAAAGGTATTCCTCCTTCAAATACTGATTGCTCTTTCAATACATGCTAGAGAAAGCTAGGCATGACTAAACTATTATTTCAAGAGTTAGCAGATGATTGTGGATGATAATTATATCCTGTTGAAAACATCCCTTGAGGTAGGGATGAAATGGGGGCAGGGTGAAATGGGGTAATTTTGTGACCCTTCACTTGTCTTCAATTATTAAAGACAGCCTGTAACTGAGGACAAAAAAAAAAAAGAATAAAGCTTTGGGCTCCAACCACATGAAACATCTCTCTCTGCTAAACAAAGCACAAGCATCATCGCTTTTATATGCAAGTTCAAGCTAAGCATATGCTAGAGTGCCCTTGCTGAACTGGAGTGAGAACGAGGTGGGTGTCCACATACGTACAGAAGGTGCCCTGTATCGTCCACACAGAAATTACTCTTCTTCCTTATGAAAAAGAAACACAGCTGCTCCTGAGACTGGGCACTACCACCGAAATAACCAAACCACCCAACCAGAGGAGGGCCTTTCTGTGGGAGTTTGCGATGCCCCAGGGGGTGAGGCTGGAGAGGGGCTGAGCTGAGGGCAGTGCGGGTGATGCACACATCTTCCCACGGGCTGCACTAGTAGCTCCAAGGATCCGTGCTGATATTCGGTGCCCAGGGATTCTTTAGGTATTTTCTGTACAACGGTCACCTACTTCAGGTTGCTCAGGATTCAAGATTTTGACACTAAACACCAAATTTGATGCCTTGGTCTTTTAAAAACCACTGAAGCGGGGCTGTAAATTTCAGTAGGAAGAAGAGCTTATGTGGGTTTCTTTTTTTTCTGTAGGAGGTATCCACTCAACTGATTCACTGAATTACTTCTTTTATCCAGAATAAATTTTGTGATGCTTTTCCTCATATACCCCAGATTGTAAGCCATCCCGCTTATATGCCATAAAGTCCTAATAAATACACATCAGACTTAAAGAGCTTCCACAAACGTCATTATTTCAAGGCAACCTACTCATTCTTCAGAAGCAGAAAGCCAGGAACACCTCCAGTATGAAACGCCTACCTATCAAGAGACTTCCAATTCCTTGTTTTATTCCTGAGAGGTTGCCAAATGGAGAACTCCTGCTTTACAAGCAGGGATTCACACCTGAACTGAATACTGAACATCCCCAAAGAGCAAATGGTAAAACTTTCAAGGACAGATAATTTGAACTATGGGCACCTCAATATAAATACATTGTATTGTGGGAGAGAGCATGAGGAAAGTGAAAGTTGCTTCAGATTTACATATTTTCACAACCTGCTTTAAAATAACTGAATGGCAGTGTGTAACACCTGCATTATTTCAGGTTAATGCATGCAGTGGGTTCAAACAAACAGCAACGGCGTGCCAAGGTGAGCTGAAGCTTCAGTTTTTTTGAACAGTGATGTTGTGTGCCCTGAGCCAAACAAAGTGTGTGGAGCAGAAGACAAACGAGCAGTCAAATGAGCCGTAGCTGCTGACCGCCTTACACCTCCAGTAACACAGTGAGCCATGCAGCTGAGGTGTGAGGTCTGCCACCAGACCCCCATCTCATCCACAGGCTCATGACAGCAACTCCCACCCGAGGAAGATCTCTCCTTTCGTCCTTCAGCTGGGCTTGCTGGCAGAGACCTACAGGGTTGTGGCATTGACAAATCGGCTCTGGCAGTCGCAACAACGGTTCCTCTTTTGAGGGCTTCAGTGGGACATAAGCCACGCTTGGCATGAGAGGGTTTCCCTGGCTGTAGGTAAGACGCTAAGCAAGGCTCGAGCTACGGAGAACGCCACGCTCTGAGCACTGACAGCGACGGCTTTGCACAGTGACGGCGAGAGCTGTGTGTCTAATTTGGGCAGCAGCAGATGGATCATTTAAGACAGAAAGAGACTGGCACTACCAGCAGAGCGAAGGGATAACGTGTTCTTTCTGCAGCACAAATCTCACAAGTGACTCATGGCTCTTCTGCAGCTCACGCTGGCATCCCTTGGTCTTTGTGACTGTGACTGCACATTTTAAAGGTCAGGATGTAGCGCTTCTTCCCCTGGTACCTTTGAGTTCATACTGGCGAGTTTTGCTCTGAAGAACGTCCAGTGCACACGACGGTGCCTTAGGTTTGATCGGCCTTAGGTTTCTCCTCCTCCTGGCCCAAGTGTAGTGATTATGAAATAATCTACCCAATAAACCTCTCAGGAGGGTTTGATTCCCAGGTGCTCGTTGCATACATAATTATCATGTACATGACTAATATCAGGCAGGCCTGGTGCTTAGGCTCTTGTGCCACACCCACCTTCCTCCTGCGAGCCCTCATTTCAGAACAGATTTCAATTAACTTTCATCAGACGTTTAAGGTGGCCTAAGCCTTTTCTTCTTTGTGTAGGTGTTTAAATTTCACTGCCTTACACTTAAGGACGTACTTCACTGCTAGCTAGAACAGAGACTGGTTTGGGCATGTGCTTAAATGGTCTTCTGCCTAATGGTCTTGTTTAAGTTGGACTTCCCATGACAGCAAAGCCCTGGCATTAGCTGAGCTGTGCGTGCAGACTGCCCACGTGCACACGTTCTTGTGCTGCTCATTGTGAAAGCACACAGTGATGGTTCACCTGTAGCTCCCCGGAGTCACGGGCATTTCACCACTGTCCTTGCTGGAATATTAGAAAGCCCGAAGCTGAATGGTGTTGAAAATCCCATTGCTTTCCTCCCCAAAACTGAATTGTCATCTAGATCAGGTAGTAGCTTTCTGTGCAAATTTCAGTTCTGGGTACAGTGTATCCTGCTACCGCACAATTTATACCGGCTTGAACTCAGTGTGATCCAAATCAGCGCAGGCTGTGCTCTGTGATGGTAAAATCCCACTGAGAATTTCCGTCAGCATAGCAAAACTGCTGGCCAGAAGATCCAAAGGATAAGAACATCCCAGTGCTACTGTATCCTTAACTCTCCTTAAGTTTTCCTGATAGCTTTTATTTATTATTTTACATGGAGAAAAGCAAACCGATACAGACTGCCATGGGCTGGAATGCCATGCAGGTAAGGAACCCACTCCATTTGCCCAGAAGTTGAAATAGGCCCCCCTATCTTAGCAGCTCCGTAATGTTTCCATCTTTCATATGTTTCTGGGCTGCATCCAGTTGAAAATAGTAATAATTCACCTTTGACAGTTATGTAAAAGAAAGACTGCGGCCTCAGTTCAGCTTCCCTTGAACGGTGAGCTGAAATTTGCAACCCTGTTTCGTAACAGTACCTTTATGGGCAAGCTTGCCAAATAGGCCTGGGATAGGTGACCTTTGCAAATGAATAACCAACAACTTTGACTTTAGAAATAGTCTTTCATAATTAAGTTGATCCTGGGAACACACCCTGTGCCTACACTGAACTTATTTTTCAGTAACTTTAAATACAAAACTATGTTTAAACTATTTAAACTGTGTTTAAAATTGTATGTTTATTCCTGCACAGGTTGCTAACATTATTAGGACTATGGGTCATCTTCGGCATTTTACTAGTCATATTGAATCTGAAGTCCTAAAAATGCCTGTCTTCATTCCATAAATGCGTATTGAAAAAATGTAATTTCTTAAACATGTCTTCAGTTTTCAAATATAAGCTTGTTCAACTCCTGCTGAAAAAGAGGCCCAAAGAAAGAATGAACCAGCTCAAATATTCAAAACCCATCAAAGCAATAAGAATAAAAAAATAAGTAATAACAACCTATTGATTTGTCAGGTTTTATTTTTAGCGAATCTCAAGTTGTCATGTTCTCAAGACTTTTTCCTCCAGTAACTACCTCCTGTTTCACGAAAGGTAAGATAGATACTCAGAAAAATGCCAACTATCATGAGATAAATGACAAATCATGAGTCAGCAAAATTGCTCCAAAGCTCTATCAGGGAACTTATATTTTCTTCCAGGCTGTTTTTTGTGTGACATTTGCATGACATTGCCTGAAACTATTCCCTTACACCTCGGGAGTGTGGCTGAGAGACCTGACAGTAGTCCATATTACTGACAGTGAATTCAACACATTTGCAAACTTTGTATAAAGAGGCAGTTGGTCTTCCCACAGTCTGGGAGAGGGAAGAAAGGAGGAAAGGAAGCTTTCTGTTTCTCTATTTACGTATCTTCTACCCTGTAGTATGGGAATCCATGCGAAGATCCTCACAGCATTTGTTACAGCTTTTTGTAAAAGTGAAAACACTAATAGCAGAGACAGTAGCTGGGGAACAGTATCAACATGAAAAAACATATATACCCTGATATATATGAAATATATATGCACTCCTCTATATGAAATATATATACACTACTCTATATGAAATATATATATATCCTACAGCCTCCCTATCTAATTTTTAAATGGGCCACAGATTAACCTCATTCACATCCTTACAAACCAGGTTTAGCAGATCCTCAGTACTGGCTGAGGAACAAACAAACAGAGACTATGAAACTGGTTTTATATGTTGCTGAAATTAACGGAAAATCTTTGACTGCCTTGGTCAGAAGTCAATATTGAAAAAAATAGGATAATTTAAAAACCGAAAGAAATGTATGTGGATAGTGTTGAAGGTTACTTTGTTAGTTCCTCCTTTAGCTTCAGCATTCAGTCCAGTGTCCCAGTGTCGTGCTTTTTATTCTTCTTAATGGCTTTCTCCCTTCTGAAAGCATTGCTGGAGAAGTTTTAGGCCTGCCGAACAAAAACCCCAAAATGCCAATGACCTCTTTGTAAGAACTTAGTGAGGGAGGCCGTTACACTCAGAAGCCACATTGTGGCTGCCTGTACACAGTGCGCTGACACACAAAGTGCAGGAAACGGGGGCTCCTTGGCTTGCGCGTTCTCCGCAGCTCATTCATCCAAACTGTGATGGTCGCAGCTAGGTGTAAAAGCTGAGCCAGCGGCCTGTGACAACCAGCTGCACAGAAGGATCGATCAACGAGGACAACATTTCTAGATCAGCGATGAAGCCTCTGTGCACTCAGGAGGCCCCGAGGCTTTGACAATTTGAACAGGGGTTACGCTGTAGAGGTGGACAGACAGCAGGTGGAGGAAGACTCAGAAAAGTCACTAGTCGTATTACTGCAAATGGAGTCGTGGCAATGGTGACTCTCTTGGAGACGGCATCTTGCTCCGCGTGGCACATTTCTGGCCCTTGACCTGGGCTGTGAGAGCGGACTCCTGCTGCGCTCTAACGAGTGCCACTTCCCAGAGCGGGGGTGCGGGGCTCCCGAAGCGGCAGCACCGTCCTGCCTGCTCCTCCGCCTGCTCTGTCTCGCATCAGAGTTCATCTGGCTTTCAACTTAGAGAGAGATTACAGACCTGTCTTTCCCTCTAAGGCTCTGTACCGTGCTCACCTAAATCAGCATAACTGTGGGCCTAACAGTCATTAAAGATCTATGCAAGCTATACTTTTTTTTAAGAAAATCAGATTTAAAAACCCTCAAGGGCAGCTGCCTTGGGCAAATCAAATTTTATAGTAGCCTCTCCTGTTGTGCTGGCTTGTCAGTGGTTGTGCATTTCCCCACGGTGTCTCTCTTCCATTCACAGCCCAGAGTTTCACTTTCATTTCACTTGGACACTTGAGTTTCAGTTATCTTTCCACATTGTCCTCTTTCCTGCTGCCACCTCCCTCAGCTACTGAAATGTTTGTAAGTCCACTTGGAATATCTTTGTCTTCTTTTTGCTTTCTCATGCTATTCCTTTTCTTTTTTTTTTTTTCCCTGACTTCACATCTTTCAAATCTGTTTTTCTCAAGTATCATAGTTTAAGCCATTAAGAAAGGGGAAATTAAGAAGGGCTGAGTTAATCAGGTTCCTAAGCTTATTTGTGAAACTAAGTATCAGCTTGGGAACTATCACAAATAGGGATGGGCTCAAGTATTTTCTGGACTCAGGGAGTGTACTTTCAACCATTACGCTCATGCATGTGCAATTTATCTTACCTTTGTGGGTTTATGAACATATCAGCGGACTTTATCTTTCTGTCATCCCCTTCCTCCCCTTTCCCCCCCCAAATTAAATTCCTTTTTCACTCTCGGTGGTGTTATCTGTTTGGAACTATGTCACATTATATTTGAATCACGTATTCAGTGAGGAAAGGTTAGTAGGAAATGTTATTTCTAACAAGTAGGAAATGTTATTTCTAACATTCAGATCGGTGTAATTCTCATCCTGCAAACTCTATTCAGACTAAATATCTGTTCAAAGTACTAAGCAGAAACCTCAAGCCTTGTTTCTGTGCTTCCACAATTCCAGCTTGGCACATCCTCTGAGATAGACATAGTAATTTTTCTTTGAAAAAAAACCATAACAACAATATGACAAGAATTGCTGTAATTCTAGGATTACTACTTCATAATGACAATATAAGAAAATATTATCCTGGGGTCTTATGACAGCTGCTTTGACTAATAACTGTAGGAATCTGTACGATTCACGGGCCCAGCCAGGCCCTAACCAGTGAACAGCATAAAATAAGAGAGGATAAAATGGGTGTATGAGACTTCTTGCACCTATTCTTCACCTTCCCGGTCCTGGGACCAGCGAAGAACTGCTGGCAGTCCAGGATGAAAGGGTTGGACGTGACCCATGTCCCACTCCCCACAACACTCCTGAAGCCACACGTTCTGGAAGAGGCCGTGAGGACAGTGGCAGCGCTGCTGTGATGCTAATGAACGAGGAGAGCTGCAGTGAGTCAGGTTCAAGTCCATTTGTGTTACTGGAAGAGGACTGAGCAGCAATTAGGAACGTATAAACCTAACATCTGCTACCTACTAGTTAGTCCTTTAATTTTTTAAAAATAAAATATATATGCTTGCTGCATATATATAGAAATTTGGGATATGGTTTAGCCTATAACCACTATTCAAGACTGCTCTGTGGCAAATCTGAGCGATGCGTACAAGATTATTATAATCTGCATGACATTTACTTAGTTGTTTAATAAGCAGGCTCTTTCGTCGTAGCACCATCGGCTTCTGGACAGATAGATAAGGGGGAGTTAGCATTGGCAATTTATACTTTGTTGCTGTAAGCAGTTCAGGGATGCTGCTTTGCATAATTGCAATTAAAACACGTTTTATTCTTCACTGCGTTGTTCTGCAAGCCACGGGCTTGATTCTCTTTTCAAGTATACTGTCTTCATGTAAATGTGTAGGAACCAAAGCAAGGAGCACTGCAACTTTCTGATTACTCAGAGTACTGCTTAATCTCGTAATTGTAGGCTCTTCGCCATGCATCGCAACAGTTCGGAACAAAATAGGGAGAATGAGAATGAAGCAAGCCTGCTATTTTGTGACGGACTATCCCTAAGCCATTTTGCTGTACTTTTTTGTGTACTATTCCCTCTATTTCGCTCCTGTAAAACTGCCAGGTAGAAAGCCACGTGATACTGTAACAGTAGTAATTTAAAAATGAGACCTCTTACAACAGTAATAGCTTCAATTGCATTAGAAGTGTAAAAGCCTGTAGTAGCTATGTTTCTGTAACTAGCCTTGTTCCATCGTGTGGCACAGCTTTGGGCCTGGTCCTGCCAGCTACGGGTAAATCCACGTGCCTCTGCGCACCGAAGCCGAGGCATCCGTCAACATGCGGCCTTATCTCAGGAAAATCTTTTAGCTAGGAGATAGGGAGGTTTGTTCCTCGACTGGTCTCAGGCGAACTGTCGAGCCGTTGCCATGTGTGTGCGTAACGGGACTCGTTAGCAGAGGCGAGGGCGAGCCATGAGCCAGGCCGCCGACACCGACCCGCCCGGGGCGGGGGGGCACGACTCCGTGCCCGCCGTCACACCGCGCAGCACGCCTCCGCCTCAGGGCGCCGCGCTGGGGCCGGGGAGCCGCCCAGCTCAGCGCCCGCGGCCCGGGGTCAAGCACGGCCACTTTCCGCTTACTGGGCGACGAGGAACAGCCCCAGCCAGGGAAGCGAGGGCTGCCTCGCCTCCAGCAGCCCGCGGCCGCTGCTCGCGGCAGCGAGGCCTCGGCCTCGGCCCCGGGCCCGCCCGGCGGCACGGAGCGAGCGGCGACGCGGGCTGGGCTGCGGCGCCCGCGGAGGCAGTAGCCTCCGCCGATTCACCAGCTGGGCGCCGGTGCCTGCCGGGCGCAGAGGGGCCCCTGCCCCGGCTCCCCCACCCTGCCTGAGGCGCGGCGGCTGCCGCAGGCCCCGGCCCACCGCGCGCAGCGCCGCCCTGCGCAGGCCCCGGCCCCGGCCCCGGCCTCGGCGGGCGCCGCGCACGCTGGCGAGCGCGCTGACGTCGGCGGCGCCGATAGGCGGAGAGGCGCGCTCCGCCCGCCCCCTCTCGGCCGCGTCCCCCTGCCCTGCCCCCGCCGCGAGCTCGGGCTCAGTCCGCGCCGGCCGGGGCCGCGAGCGCCAACGGCCGCCTCCGGCTCTGCGCGCGCGCGAGGGCCGCCAGGCGCGCGCACGGGCGCTGGGGAAGGGGGGGAGGGGGAACCGCTGCGGGAGCCGCAGACGCCGCCGCGAGCGAGGCCCGCCCTTCCCCCACCCTCCCGCCCACTCCCCACGCGCGCACACGCCGGGACCGTTGCCCCTGCGCGCGCCTCTCGCGCGCCGGCAGGGCCGCGGCAGCATGAGCGGCTCCTCCTGACCGCCGCGTCGCCGTCCCCACCGCCGGGCCGGGCCCCGTCCCGGAGCCGGGCCCCGTCGGATGCTCGCGTCCCCCCCGCGCCGAGGATGCTGAAGATGAAGCTGCCCCTGAAGCAGACGAGCCACAAGGCGGCGGCGGTGGAAGAGGCGGCGGCGGCGGCAGCCGCGGGGCTGGGGCTGAAGGAGCCCGGCGGTGCCCTGGACTGTCACCTCCAGCTGCAGCAGGTGCCCCGGGCGCCGGCCCGCGGGGGCGCCGCCGCGGGGAGGGGGTGCGGGCTGGAGAGGCCGAGCCAGCTGCACGGCTTGGGGCCGGGGCCTGGGCCGGGGCCTGGCCCGCCGCCCCCCCACGCCGCGCTCACCGCTCCGGGCGGCGGCGGGCCCGGCTCGGCGGCGGCCCGCACCGACAAGGAGACGGTGTACGAGTGGTTCGGGCTGGTGCTGGGCTCGGCGCAGCGGCTGGAGTTCATGGTGGGGCTGCTGGACCTGTGCAACCCGCTGGAGCTGCGGTTCCTGGGCTCCTGCCTGGAAGACCTGGCCCGCAAGGACTACCACTGCCTCCGCGACTCGGAGGCCAAGGCCAACGGGCTCAGCGACCCCGGGCAGCTCGGCGACTTCCGCGACCCGGCCGTGCGCTCCAAGCTCATCGTCTACCTGGCCCTGCTGGGCTCCGAGAACCGCGAGGCCGCCGGCCGCCTCCATCGCCTCCTGCCCCAGGTGGACTCCATCCTGCAGAGCTGCCCGGCGCGGCGGCCCCAGGCGGGCGCTGCCGAGGAGGAGGTGGCCGAGGAGGAGGACGTGGTGGTGGTGATGGACGGGGCTGGAGAGAACGGGCAGGCCAGCCTGTCCGCCGCCCAGGGCCTGGGCTTCGGCGCGCAGGAGGAGCTGCTCCTGCTCTTCACCATGGCCTCGCTGCACCCGGCCTTTTCCTTCCACCAGCGGGTCACCCTGCGGGAGCACCTGGAGCGGCTGCGGAGGGCCTTATGCGGGGACCAGGAAGAGGAGGGCTTCGGCCGCCACCAAGCCCAGGTAACGCCGCGTCCTGGTCTCTTCCCGCTGCGCCATCTCGTCAGGCGGTTTCCTCCTCCTTCCTTCGCCCCCTCCCGATGTTCTAGGAGATGAGGGCGGCCGCTTGCCTCTCCCCGAAGCCCCCCATTGGGGTGCGGCCCCTCCCGTCCTGCCTCGTTGCTCGTCCTATCCCCCCTCCCCCCCCCCCCCCGGCAGCGCAGGCCCCGGCCACCCCCACAAGCTGCTCTAGAGTGTCTAGTACGAATTTCTTGTTGTGACGTAACAGTGCCTGACTATGACGTAGTAGAATTGGGGAGGGAGGCAGGACTTCTTTTTCTAGCCTCCCATGCTTTCCGGAGCACTGCTTTTTGAATCCTGCCTTGCTGGAGCGCAGGGTGCAGAGTACTGCTACAGCTTGACTGCCTGCCTCGTATGCCGTAGGCCACCGAAGAAGTTGTACGATGCAGAAGTACGAGCGACAGACAGCTTGGCTAAGCTTGTAAAAATAATAATAATGCTAGATAGAAACCATATGGCCTAAGAGAGCGTTCTCTAGGGGCTTAAAACAATAGAAGGCGTTGAAATAATTGATCTATGGAACCTGCCCCCCCCCCCCCCCCCCCCCCCCCCAAACGAGACTTAGGCTTGAACTTGGCAAGGATCAGGGCAGCAGTCCGGGGTCAGCGGCTCTAAGACTGGTTCTCTGAAAAGCTGCGTTCAGTAAGGTGGCTGAAGACGTTTGGGAAGGGGTGGTAATCATTCTGCTAAAGGAGCAAATTAAAACGTCACAACTGGAGCTTCTGTTCAGGGAAGAGCTGATTTTCTGGGTGGCTGTCAGGAAACAGCAAAGCACATCTTGAAAGCAGATGTGCCACTTGTTGCTAGAAGGTGGCTATCACCGAGAATGAAGACACTCAGTGAGCGGCACTGAAGCACTCTCCTGTGCAGCAGCTATGTTTAAGGCTTTCCCCCAGTGCCATTCATCGCTGCCCTCTTGAAGAGCGTTGGCTTTAAAATCTGCCCCATATTTATGCAACCAAGCCATCATTTTGGAGCTCTGCAGTTTTTGGTCTATAGATGGCCTCTCATGCAAAGGGGAAGAAAGGGCTGGAAAATAGGTGTTTATAATGCTGTTCAACTGAACACATTGGGTTTCCATCGGGTACTTAACAGAAAAAGGTACAAAACAGTAAGGCTTGGGGGTTTTGGGTTTTGTTTCTAAGTTTACTTGCAGTGCTATCCAATTCAGCCACTCCTAGAAAACTGTTTCACATTGCCTGCCGTATGAAAGGAATGGCTTCTTTTCCTGTTTGGTAAAGACGGGATATGCTCTTGAGGAGTACTTGGAGGAGACAGGGATGAATTTCTCAGCCTTCAAATACATTAACTAAATGCTTGTATCGTTTTAAGGCCAAAGCACATTGGCAGGTCGTAAACTAGTGGGTAGATGTTATGATACCAAAATCATAATGAATTTGTAGCATAAGTCCAAAAAGTGTTTATTTTGGCTCATTGACCTGCACTAAGTCTAGCTCTATCCCAGAATGAATCCTGGAAGTCCATCTTTAGGGGGAGAAGATTGAGTTGCAGGAAGTGGTAAGACTGGATGCTCTCCTTGCTGGGTTTAAAGTGCTGATAACAGGAAACATACTTCCTGCCTGAAACTGGAACATCAGTTGTAGCTGCTCAGCGTGTCCCACCAAATGCTCTCATGCACTACTGGAATTGAAGTCTGTTTTGTGCAGCATTCTGGCTTCAGCGTAAAAGCAGCCTTCCAAGTTGTGGTGGTTTCGTGTACTGGGGGAACACTGAGAGACCCGAGTCAGCTTGGCTGAACATGCACATCACATATTCCCTACTCCACGCAGGACTGAAACAGCATCCCTTCTGTAGGTTTTTTTTTTCCTTTCTTAATGGTTAAATTGTAAATACAGCAGAGCCTCTTCTGGGAAATAATGCCTGACAGGGAACAGAGGCATTGATGGGTTTCTGCTGAGTATTTTCAGTTCACGTTCACAGGGACGGCGGGACCCTTGCAGATAAGACAGTAGAGGAAATGTAGTCAGTAGCGCGGTTAAAGACTTCCCTGGCAAAATGCAGCGGTACTGTTAAATTGGACTTGATTTAAAATCCTGTCAGGTGTCCACAGGCTTTTTATCCTCCTTTAATCTCTGAAATTTAAGTCCCTTCAGAGCTCTGCATTTGTGAACTAAAACGCTTCATAAAGACCTCTCTGAATTTTTCTCCGGCTGGGCTCCCTCTTTGGCCCGCCCTGTGGCCGTGTCGGCAGCAGCCCTGCAGCCCAAGCAGCTTTAACTCCCGCCCTTGTGATGTTGGCGGTGCCCTGCGCCCTGTCAGCCTGTCCGGCCCGGCCGGACCTCCCAGGGCCAGTCCGCTGGCCGCCTCGCTGCCGCGCCTGACGGCGGCACGGGAAGTGCCCGGAGCAGGCGGTTCCTGTCACGTTTTGCAATGGCCGCACCTGGAAAAGGGCTCGAACTTTCTCCTCCCCCGTTAAACAGGGACAGCCAGCTTCTGCGAGGGCAGAAGAAGCGATGAGGGGCGGGGGGGACGCCCCAACCCAAAGAGCCCCGTAACGGCCCCGACCTCTCTCCCCTTTCCCGGCCTGAGAACGGCCGGGGGAGGGGGTGACCTCTCGCTTTGTTTGCGGGGAGGACGGATCGATCGTGCCGCCTCCCCGCCCCGTGAGGGCACAGCCCCCGTGCCCCTCCGCCCTCCCCCGCCGTGCCGGTGGGGGGAAAGGCCCGGTCCCCGGCGAGCCGCTCCGCCAGACCCCTCCCCGGGCAGGGATGCGGTGGCTGATGGCCACCCCTGCTTCCCGCCCCCATTCAAGATGGCGGCGGCGGAGCCTGCGTTCCTGGTCACGTGCCCGCAGGGCGGTTTCCTCTCCGTCCCGGCGGGGGGGGAGGCGCCCGCTGTTGCATAACGGGAAGGGTCTCGGCCGTGCCGCGCCGACGTAGTGGCGCGTGGGCCCAATCACGTGCCGGTCCCGCCGCCCCCGGAGGTTGGAGGGGGCCCGCGCTCCCGGCCGCCCAATGGGAAGGCGGCGTGCCGGCGCGTGCCGCCCGCTGCTATGGGCCTGGAGCGCCCCGCCGGGCCTGCCGCCCCCGCGGGGCCTGCCGCCCCCGCGCCCTGCCCGGGACCCGCCGCGCCCGCTCGGGTTCGTCCCTGCCTGGAACGCGGGGGATCCCGCAGCCCTTCTCCCCAAGGGAGCGCGGGGGGGAGCCCAGGGCGTGGGAAGACCCTGGGGGCTTTGCGGAAAGGCTTTGCCACAAGCAAGGCCTGTCCCGAGAGGGGCTGTGGTGTGCCCGGTTTATCGAGCAGATAAACCACGAGAGAAGTTCTGTGCCGAGAGGCTGCTAGTTCAGCTCTGGTCTTCCCTGCCTTAACACTCCCGGGCTTTCTCAGCTCGTGTCTTCTGAACAGTCTGAAGATGGTAGGAGAGCTGTTGTTCACATGACCTGTGAAATAATACATACCTATGGCAAGCAACGGTGATGGGAAATCAACCTACAGAGGTGATGGAGTTCAGACCTGGAATTGAACCAGGTAGTTTATTTGTCAAGTTTAGGTTCTGAATTCCTTAGGGCAAGGACTATGTTACTGCATGTGGCATATCTAACAAAATGGCTTGGTTTGAGGTTTCAAGGAGCTGTAACGTTCAGCTGTAATGAGCAGCAGAACTTGAGAGGTTCACCTACAAAGAATTTGTGGGTGATTTACTAGAATTTAAAGCAGTTTGCTTTTTTCCATGATTGGGATTATGTTTTCTGGATAGGATCTGTGCCATCTGATAAAACTGAGCTCACATTAAAGTTGCTTCTTGACAAAGGATTAATAGGATAGCTGCTCTTCTTGGTCTCCGATTTTAATGATCCTTAAAAAACTTAAGATTTTTCGTAGTGATACATTTTAACAGATTTAGCTGGAAATGGCTGATCAATTCAAAAGTTATAGCAGATAGGGCTGTTGGAGTGGGATGAGCAGAGGTAGGATTGCCTTATAATTGCATAAACTTTGTTTCTTTAAGAAAGTGTTCTGAAATACTTTTTACTTGAGGTAGAAACACTTGATACTATTTGCAGATTTTTAAATGAAGGTGTAGTTTATATTAACACCTTTTGGAAGACAGTCAGTGGTACATTAAGCTGTGCAGAATATGAACTTTGAATCTAAAGGTGAAGTATAAGAGTAAATCAGCAGCATTCACATCTGTAGTCATAAAACAAGCATTAATGTGCAAAGAATCTGCTGATACCACTATATATATTGGTTTAAGTAACAGAACACATAGCTTAATTCTTGTGTTGATTATATTTGTTTAACAAGTGCATCAGTATAAAAGCTTTTGACTTTATTGGTTATCTTGCTCCATCCCATCCAAGATCTGATATCAGAGTGCTGAAACACTGAAGGAGGTCTGAATATGTGCTAACATAATAAATGTGGCTTGTGTTAGACACTGGAACATTTAATCAGGCATACTTGACAATAATAGAACTAAGGTTCTGTTGAAATAAGCAATCTCCTGGAGATAATGGTTTGCTGAATAGTATTGTAATTAGCTGGCTGGAGGATTCTTACAGAAAAAGTCTCTACTTACAAACAAAGGGAAAGTTTCTATGTACAGAGTATTTTTCTTAGTAGGCTTCTATTTATAGGATATTTTGTCTGCAAATTAGAAGAGTGCTTTTATAATGGTTCTTCACTAACTTGCAGCAGAACAAGGTAGTAGAACTTAGTATCTAAGCTCTGTCTGTGGGAACAAAAAAAGGGGCAATCCCATTTTGAAGCTGCAGTGTACTCTCTTTAGTGTCATAGAGTTGAGTATAAGGAAAAGTGTGTCTTCGGAGTCCGGTTTAAATAAGAGACAGAAAGATAAAAAAGTAATTCTTGGCAAAGATTTTTTAAATGGTGGTACACTCTAGGAAAATACAAATGTTTTGCTTTTTGTCTCAGTATGCAAAACTTGTATTCCGGCTCCCTCAGTGAACCTAACACCCTTGTCTCTGAACAGGAATTTCTCTGACTCCAAACAGGAGTTAAGGATTTCCAGAAACATTACTGGAAGTCTTCTGGAAAGGAAGTCATAACTAGATAAAAGACAATGCCTAAAATGAAAAACTTCTGTCTAAATGTGCATGCTAATGCTCCAGGAAATTGCAGAGTAAAAACTTTCACTACCCTCAGTTGTTTTAGTCGTTTAGCTCTAAATATGAGTTGTTAGGACAAGGCAAGTTTGTAGCCTTGCCCACTCCCTTTATACCAGGGTTAATCAGCCTCTTGCTGTTTTGCATGCCAGTTTCTTCTCCAACATATTAAATGAGCACTGAGGGCATTGACAATATACCCATGACTTCCTAATGCTTCCACTTAGATGACTGTTGTTAAGCTGTGGTCCGGTTTTCAGTGTTGCCCAGTGTTGACTTATTTGTAGATAGCAGGATCTCACTGGGCTTGGAACACCAAGGACTCTCAGCTGTTCCTAAAGAGGTGCAGAAAAGGTTGCAGACAGCAGCAGTAAGGTGGCTGTATCTATGAAACCACCAAAGTCTGTAGGATTCTGTCTACTTAAATCTGTCACCTCATTTACTTGCCAATATCAGTGTCGAGCCATAGCTGCCCTAGAAAACACTACAGTTGATTCTCCATTAACTGTAATTAATACTAAATGTCTACTTTTCCTCCAAGACTTGGTGAATTTCTATAGTATCCTCCAAGTCTAAGGGTTTATACTTTCAGAGACTGAAGCTTGCAGAGGACAGGCTCAGAGATCTGGCTGGAAACTGCATTCCTTCATGAGCTTCTTGCCTTTCCTCAACCTCTTAATCTTGTCCTTTTTGGGAGAAGAAAGTAAAAATACTTTTTAATAGTGAAAGGAGATTTAATGCCTTGGGAAGTGTCTTAAGAGTGAGATAAGAACATGACAGAGAGTTTTTCTGTTATTTGGAACTGCCACACATGAAAGAATACTTTTAAACTATGCTGCTTAGACCTCTTGAGTTCAAGAATTGGAGAAAATGACATATTACCCTCTGCCAGTAGTTAAAAGTAGTAATGAAGGCATTGTCTCTTCTCAGTACTAACTGTGCTTCAGTGAACCGCTCTTAAGGGGCAAATGTTTTTTAAATCTTTCCGTCACTCTAGGCTGTTGTGAGAATAACTTTTTTATCAGTCTGAACTAATACATTCAAGTCATTTTTTTCTTATTCACTCAACAGACAATTGTAACAGTACTGAAGTTATACAAAGTTGTTGGAGGAGCAACCAACTGGCGATGCAGGAACATCTGAAGTGTTGCATCGCTGGCTTTAGCTTCAAGTTCTCTGCTTTGTCGTGTGCTAGCTAGGTTGGACTGAAACTGTGGTTTAAGTCCAGTCAAAAGCTCAGATGCAGATGAGGCTTAGAGATAAAACGTGCTGTGTTTCTAGCAAACACAAGGTGCGGTATTCCCCCAGCACTGTAAATCATTGCTGTAGCTGACATGTCTGGTACTTCAGGTGTAACTGCCACAGGCCTTGATAGCTGAAGTTGTTAATGCTGCATAAGAGGTTGGTATGCCCTTTGTCTCAAAATTGGCGTGATTTCACAGTGCTACAAGTTAGTCAATATGTGATTGCTGAAGCTGTCATATGGTGCACTTTTCCTCCCTGAATCAGCTGATGTTTTTTCAAAAGGTTTCTGTCTCCCTCGTAGTGTTTCGTAGCTGCCTTTTACAGGTGAGCTCTTAAAATAGTTTCACTAAACAAATATGCCTTAAAGTACTCTTGGGCAACTGTGTTCTTTCTATGCAGTCCAGCTTACTAGAGGTGAGTTAATAGGGCAGTTGCACATTATCCATTTGAACCATATGTTCAGCCAGTCAGGCTTTTATTTCTCATATTATGGGATTTTATGTCTGGTCACAGAACCACAAAATGACTGAGGTGGGCTGGGACCTCTGGAGGTCATCTTGTCTACCACCTCCCCCTGCTTAAGCAGGGCCACCTACAGCTGGTTGCCCAGGACCATATCCAGATGGCTTTTGAGTATCTCGAAGCATGGAGACTCCACAACCTCTCTGGGCAACCTGTGCCAGTGCTCAGTCACCCTCACAGTGCAAAAGTGTTTCCTGATGTTCAGAGGGAACCTCCTGTGTTTCAGTTTGTGCTCACTGCTTCTGGTCCTGTTACTGGGCACCACTGAGAAGAGCCCGGCTCCATCCGCTTTGCACCCTCCCTTCAGATGTGTATATCTACATTTTTATATGTATAGGTCCTTTTCTGCAAAGCTGCTTTCTAGCTGGTTAGGCCCCAGCTTGTGTCGTGCCTGTAGTTGTTCCTCCCCAGGTGCAGGACTTTGCGCTTCCCCTTGTTGAACTTCATGAGGTTCCTGTCAGCCCATTTCTCCAGCCTGTGATTCTATGTGGAATAAACATTATTGTTCTGGAGGTTGATTCTGCATGTGAAAAGAGAAGTTAACAAGGAAGCATTCAAGTTGTTTGTTGGTTGTGGCCAAAAGAGAGATCATTTGGTAGATCTTTGTGGTCTTAGATCTTGAGGCTGATTCTGTGCATAGTCTTGTAGGACAGCTCTCTGCATCTCAAGTCAATGAGTCAGTGCCATTGTGTAGTTCAAAGCTTGCAAACTGAAGTGTAACTTAGCAGCAGTGTCAGTTGGGCAATTGTCTGCAGTCTTGATATTGCATTTGGCTAGCAGCTTGTCCAAGACAGTAGTGGATTTTTTGCATGGGAGGCAATCAATTGCATCAACAGTTGTCAACATTAAACAGATTTTTAAGCATTGCTGCCCTGTATGTTTGCATTTGTGAGTACTAAATGCATGTGCTGTATTTCCATTTAAGTATAAAATGGCATGAATGTTCTATCCCTATATCCAAGCAACAGCAAGAATTAGGTGATAGGGTACAGATATAGTTGCACATGGTCTTGAGTAAAGCTTCCTCTTTGCTGCTGTTGTCATCAAGAGAGGGTTCAGCAGCACACACGTACACATGCAGTTTCAGCTGATTGTTGCTTCTTAAGAGGTGATGTTTAGCCTTTGTGCTAACGTAGCTACAAAGCTATGTATCTGTGTATCACAGCTGTGAAGCAATAAGGGAGGTAACTTGTAAGGATTATTTTAAGCAAATCATGGCTTTGGTCTTGTAACTGGCACCACATCTATTAATGATTATTCTGACATCACTCAAATTTCTCTAAGGTACAGATGCTGTAGTTGATAACTCGTGATCATGAGTTAGATCTTGATTCTTCCAAGATGCCTTCTTTCATCTGGTTTTGTTTGCCATTTCCCACTTGTACATGAATGAATGAGCTGTGCCAGTTTACATCTGTACAGCCTGCAAGGCTAAGTAGTGCTGTCCCTAACAGCACGTTTACTGAAGTCTTGCAGAAAAACAAGCTTTCATATTTGGGCATGTAGAACTAATGAAGCTGTCCAGCTGCTGCAAGCAGGTTTCCCTTGTTAGTGTTCATCAGAGCTGATGCATGAATAGTTCTTTTATGAAAGTGCAATGCAAACATCAGAAGACTTATATGCATCAGTCACTTGCTCATGATGATTAGTAGGCTATCCAATAACAGATTTCATTACATATTGCCAAACCAATACCAGCATGACATTTTTTGATCAGCCATCTACATTAATAGAAGGCAGAGTTTGGACATCTGTCATATGTAGACTTGCTGAGACTTGCTCAGCTCACATACGTTAGTTATACGGAGCAACATCCTCCCAAGCAGGATGGCTTTCCACTTTAGACATTTGGGGCTTGTCTTTACAGTCACGGGCAACATGTCTAGTGATAGGTGCTTTTTTTAATGGTGGTACTTGCTTTCAACCGTATGAGGAAAGATGTCTTGGATAGAAAAAACTGGTCTAGATTGTGAGAGCAGACAACTTCTAGAGCACTCTCTTAGCTGACTTCACTTTCAAGGAGAAATGTAGTTAATCCTCTAGCTCATCACAAAGATGTGTGCGATTATCAAATTAATTATCTGGCAATCGGTTTGGGGCCACCCACATTTCTTGCTTCACTGTATTTTAATCATTACCAGCAGCACTATGAGCTGCAGTGAACCCTTGCATGTGAAAGCCTTACAGTGACAAAGACTTATGCAAGAATTAACCTTACGCTTGCATGTGTTATGTGAATACATTTTATTCATTGATAGGAAATGACTAGCACAGTTAGAGCTATATGGCATGACCATTGACAGGAACTCCTCGGCAGCATACCCAGTTTTCAAGGGCTTGTGTTTGTGGTGTGACCAGCACCACGATGTCACTCTTTATGTTCATTGGCACTCCAGACTGCCTAGACTTTCCAGTCACTTGCATGCTAGAGCTGTCCGCTCTGACAATGCCACTTCTATTTTAGTTACTTGTTAGGGTTTGCTGTAGGACTGTCATAGTAGCTAACACCAAACGTGAAGAGTTGTGATGCAGCTTAAGACAGGATCTGGAGCTGGCACAGAGACAACCCTTGCAGGCTGTAAGGTAAAGCTGTGACTGCCCTGGATTACCCTACTGTCTACCTCCTGCGTTCCACTAGGTATTGTGAAAGCTATCATTCACAGAATACATGCAGTACATATTACTGGTTTAACTTTCTAGGTGAAGAATTTTTCAAGTGAATGAATTAAGAACTTTTTTCCAGTTATGATGATTTATAAAACCATCGAATTCAGGACTTGTTTAAATACAGGTTTGAACCATGTAATATTTTGCAGTTTAGAGGGAGCCTTCAAATGTGGATGTAGTTTGCCTGGAACAGAACGCTGCCATGGATAGAAAAGTAACCATTCTAGAATAATTCTCTGCAAAAATATTTGAACACTGTTACAAAGATGATTTATGTGCTAGGTGAGAAGCAGTTGTAGTATTAGGAGGTGTAGCAGCAATATTTAATGCTTCTTTGACATGAGCTGAACAGAATACGTCTTTGAAGTAAATCTTACTTCCACACCTCTCTTCTAAAAACTGCTCATAATTTCTTTGACTTGTTAACTAGCAATTATTTATTAGAATAGACTGTAAGTTTTATTTTTCCACTAATCAAAACAAATAGCCTGATTTTGAATGCAAAAGAAGGTCTGACTTTAAATTCGATTGGTTTTAGATCCATTTGTGAATTAAAAAAAAAAAAGTAATTGAGTAGGTGGAAGTCTCAGCTTGTCCCTTAAAATGAATGAAGCACTGCCTTCAGCTCTTACAATCATGGTTTCAGAGGTGGAAAAAGACATCTTAGAAAACTAAAACAAATTAAATAGTTTGAGAGCCTCTGTCGGAGTTAATCCAAATGTCTGTTGTCTTCTGTATGCAGTGTGGAAAAAAGATATCAAAGCTGCTTTTGGCAAAGCATGTGGCTGTATTTTAAGGAAGACCTTACCTCTGCCAGAGAATTGACATTGATCTTTGCTAGAAATCTTGGTTCAGTTGTTTGCTTTCGTGTCAGGAAGACATTCACTCTCACACCAAAATATGTGCTAAACTTGTTAGCTTATGTAGTTTGGACACAGTCAGTTAATCGTAGCAGTAGTGCTTTTTATGGACAGTCTTAAATGAATCACAGTTTTAACAGGGTAACTTTAATGCTCAGATGCCAACAGTTTTGTGAATAATGCATGACCAGGAGTTAACACTTAAAAAGTGAAGTACTTGGCTTTGGTTATGTCCACAGTTGTTATGAAATGTCTGACAAAACAGTATCAATGGGAGTTTTGAGGAGATCTGAAAGTGGTTCTCTCCAGAGCATGCTTGTGATTTTTTTTTTTTTAATTAAACTAAACTTGAAAATTTGCTAAAGTTGTTCAAATGCAATCTTGTTGATATACAGCTATTTTCCTTTCTTATTGCAAGTCTGACATTGTACTCATAATTTATTACATGTTTGAAGTATGAAATACTGTTTTGATCAGTTAAGTTTGCTGAGATTGTTTATTGAGTGACTAAGGACTGGTGTGAGTTTTATCTTGAGGAAACAAAGCATGCTCTATATTTTAAGTCTGATTGCTTTGAAACTTGAAATTACTGACATTTGGTGTAGAACACAAACCATACACTGATTTGAGATGAAACAGCTAAAATGTCGTTCAGTTCCTCAGACCATCTGTAGTGCAGTCTAAAGGCGCATAGATGTTCACTTGCTAATTGTGTACTGCTGTTGATGTGAATGATGAAAGTTAGATTAACAGTATGCCCGGGGCAGGCTTGATGCCTGTATATTTACTGGGTCCTAAATGAGTTGAATGTATTGTTAGGAGTTGCCACAGTTTGTGCCCACGCTATAGATGATGTAAAGCTGCTTTAGTAAAATGAAGCAAGCTTTAGTTGGTACATCTGTCAAATCTGAAGAAGTTCATCGAAGAATTCACAAACTGTGCTTCCTCGTTCTGGTCTGCCTGTTGTGACAGTCTTGGGGTCCTCTGTACCAAACAAGGAAACTAGTCTCGGCTGCTGGTTTGCCCCGTCATGTTGCACAAGTCCTTCAGGAAAAAAAAAGTCACACATATTCTGGCACTTATTTCCAGAATCTTATGCTTCCTATATTTAAAAACAAGAGTACTGTCTGAAGATCTATATTTTTCCTCTACCCATCTTTTATGACGGTCTTTCAGTGGAGCAACGTTCTTCATCCTGAATGAGAGGAACAGACTTTGAACTTTCAATATACATCTACTCCAAAAAGTATCCATTTCTCCCAGGGATTTTATTTGTTTTATAGAGCTACTAATAAGATAGATACTTATTTACCTTCTAGTTTTCATGCAGACCAGTTGCTAAATATTTGTGGTGCGTTGAATGTCCTCTATTTAACTTGCTTCTTTTGAAAACTTTCCCAAGAAACCTACACTCTGTTTTAGCTTCCAGTACTTAATAAAAAACAGTATTTTGTTGATTTGTGGTGCTACACAGAGAACTACCTTCTCTCCCCCTCTGTGCTGCTGCTGCTACCACCATCAATATGGTATTTGCATATTCGTGGCATTTAGGTACTTGCTAAGCTCATATGTTATACTACTTGTTACAGATAAATAAAGGTTCCTCACTTAAAATAGATTAATCCAGAAACTCGCTAGTAACTTCAGTATTTCCTAGTTCTTTGTGGATGTATCTTTTTAAGGCAATATGTTGTTCCCTTGAAACATGGAATTATACTGGTCAACTGGCAAAAACAGTTGCATCTAAAGTTATTGGACTTCTTAAAACATTTCTGAATTTTAACTTGGTTGATCAGTTTGGTTTTTTAACAAGACCTGGTCCTTGAAGAACATGTGAATTGGTACATTCATGTTTTATCTTAATTTGGGAAAAATTCTATAGACTCGCTACCCTAGAGAAACCACATGAAGTTCATGCTCATCTAACACTTTTTTCTAGTTTATCACTTTTAGCCTAGTTTGTTCTTTGTTCTCATATCTCTCCATGTTATCTGTCTTGTATGATTTTATAAAATCACAGAATCGTTTAGGTTGGAAAAGACCTTTAAGATCACTGAGTCCAACCGTAAACCTAGCACTGCCAAGTCCACCACTACACCATGTCCCTAAGCACCACATCTACATGTCTTTTAAATACCTCTGGGGATGGTGACTCCACCACTTCCCTGAGCAGCCTGTTGCAATGCTTGACAACCCTTTCGGTGAAAAAATTTTTCCCAATACCCAATCTAAACCTCCCCTGGTGCAACTTGAGGCCATTTCCTCTCGTCCTATCACTTGCTACTTGGGAGAAGAGACTGATGCCCACCTCGCTACAACCTCCTTTCAGGTAGTTGGAGAGAGCCATAAGGTCTCCCCTCAGCCTCCTTTTCTCCAGGCTAAACAACCCCAGTTCTCTCAGCCGCCCCTCATAAGACTTGTGCTCTAGACCCTTCACCAGCTTCGTTGCTCTTCTTTGGACACACTCAAGCACCTCAGCTTCCTGTTCTGTCCCTCCTTATGCACTGTATTAAAACAGTAGTAATACTTGGCATATAATTTTGAAGTCTGCATGCAAATGTGGGGGGAGATGAGCTTTCAGTCTGTCCTTTTTTCTATGGAAGAGAGGGTGTTGGCGGCAACTGGTTACATTCTGAATGTTTAGTTACTAAGAGGTGCATGGGTTTAGCTGTTAGGAGCACATGTCCTGATAGACTGTCCAAACAGTTCATGATTTCCCATGTAGAAGAGGTGGCAGGCTGAAGGTAGAGGGCATGAATATAATTGAGGAGAATATGTTTAGAGTGTAGTGAGTAGATGTCTTGACAGGTTAGTAATTGAAAGAGTTCATACTAACAGTAAATTAGCACTGAAGTTCTGAGCTAATGATCTTGAATTGTCCAACATGAGATACCCTAAAGGCACATGATCTGTCCCCCACCCTGTTCTGTTTTTAAAATAAGGTCAGTGAAACACTGGAGGTTATAGCTGACATTTAATAAATAAATAAAAAAGTAAGAACTGAAATGGCTAATGACCACCTTTTTGCCACTGTCAAGAGCTTCAGGTTTTTCTCCTGTAGAATATCAGATAAGGACTTTTTTTTTTGTAATTTCTGCTGTTTAGAGCAGGCTTTGATAATAATGCGTTCTATTAAGACACTTCTGTTCTTTTCCTTTTCAATTTAGAATGACTTTTCCCATAGTGACTGCATGTCAAGTAATGAGACCAGTTTGCTAGAACGAACCACAGCACCTCATGATGGACTACCAATGGCTTCCCATAGACCTCAGCGAGAAGGTATGTTGTCTGAGGTTTCTTTTGAGGAACAGTTTAAGGTTTTTTTTGAATGCTAAACTCTGCCTGGAGTTGTAGAAATCTTGCCTCTGTCTTGCTATTCATCTGGATGAGCAACTGCGATCATTGCTAAGTATAATAGCTTCTCTGCTGCCTACTTGGTCTTTTCTTTATTATAACAAGTTGTCATTCTTGTTAGCTGCTAACTACTAGTGACTGCATGCATGAAAATTGATTGCAAATGGGCTTCGTCCTGAAAAAAGAGGTGGGATTTGGGAGAAAACGAGAAAATGTAATGCCATTGTATTAACAGAGTTTAGATTTTTGAAGCAAAACTAAACCTGAAGATACTGTGAAACAGTGGGTAGCTTTTGCTACCTGATTCAGTTGTATTTCATTAATCTTAAAAAACAAAGAAAGAAAGAAAAAACACATATTAGGAGGTTTTATGGAAGTGGTAGTTTGGAGAAGTGAGAGGCTTTCCATAGAAGTAAGTCGTCTTTTGGTTCTGTTGGGGAGAATGAGAACAAGGCTTCAGAGCGTAAGCAGAACTGTTCTGTGCAATTGCCAGCACAGTGTCTTCTCTTTGAAGAAATTAGCATTACTGAAAACAGATTTATTCTTACCCTTTATTCTCCATCAAGATTAGCGAATCACTTGTCTACTCAAAATTAGTCTACGCTATCCTGCAGACAGTGAAGAGCTGGCAATCTGGGAAAACTACTGCTATTCCTTTTGTCCGCATAAATGTCCTTTTGTCTCTACTGTGGAGATTTAATTATGCTTTGAAGACAGGCAATTTGAGAATTTTAATTCCTTGCAAAAAACCACAGAAAGATTATGGCAGATTACAGACAACAAACCTGTTTCAAATCTTTTTACAGAGTTCAAAGTGTTCATATTCACAAATTAGAAACACAAAAGGGAGATTCTCCTTAGCAACGCTCTTGAATTAAGTAACAGAAGCACAGAAAAGTTGAATAATTGAATATAGCAAAGGGCTTAAATATTTCTCAGCTTTCATATTATCATAGTTAGAAACTATAGTGAAGGATCAGAATAATTTTGTGATATTTGCTATATAGATATGTGATAGAAAGGGAGTTCCTGCTACAGAAATCTCCTTACTGGGTTAGAAATAGCACTGATAATGAAACATGGTTTTTATTCTTAGCTGTGATGAATATGATTTTTAGAAATCTTAACTTACACTTACAGTGGAAGCAGTGTCATGTATACATGCTTGACTTAATCGTCCTGAATGCATGTGTTGTGTCCAAAATAAATGTAGAGATGTAACATGCCTCATTGGCTTGTATATTCAAACATTTCTTCTTGGTCTAGCCATTTAGAATATTTAAGATGTGATTGTGGAAACAAAATTTTAAAGCAGTCTGTTGAAACTGTGGAACTAAAGCTGTGCAGCAACAACGCTATAATTACCTGTTGTATCACTTATTACGATGAAGCGTGGAACAGCAACAAAAAGAAGTTAAGAAAGCTGAAGGTACTACGTTGTGTAATAAAATTTCTTTATACTTGAGGACAAATATATTTAGCATTGTGAACACTCAATAGTTTAAAATAAACAATCTCATTAGAAAAGAAGCTTGTCTGTGAATGTTAATAGTGTTAGTTTCCATTATTATGTATGCTAAATATCTGCATGTAGCGAAGTGCAATTTAAATCACTATTCTCAGTTCCAGTCATGGGAATCCACTTTTTAATTAACTTCTGAATATCAATTCCGCTGATGGTATCAATTTTAACATTTGCCATTAAGAAACATTACTGCACCAAAACTCATGTTGTGCCATAGTCTTTTTTCTAACAGTGCTTTTATCCATGCCAGACAGGTAAAAATTAAGGTCACCAAACATGCAGCTTTTCACAGTATATAGATAGATGTAATTGTCTGGCATCCTTAGCTCATCTCAGATTGCTTTGCTTTGTAATAATTAATCTTCATTAACTGATAAAAATGGACTGATAGTCTAGTGCTCTAACTCCCTCAGGTAGAGGGTTACAACCAGCATACACCAGCACACTCGGTATTTGTCAGTCTTTCTACTAAAAGAATTGGAAGCTGTAACACTATCACTAGGCTTATATGCTGGCTTATTGTTCCTTTAAGGAAATTGCTAATACTTAGTTCTCTTAGAACTGCCATGTTCGATGGGGATGATACTTTAATTGTAACTTTAACAAAATTCATTAAAGATGTTTAAGTTAGGTGAAATGATAATTAGCTAATCTCCAAGAATAAGCCTTGTAACATACACTTGTAAGAGGTTGATGTTTTAAATTTTTTTTTATTGTTATGCATAGTTCCCAATATATCCCATGTAAACATGCAGTAAAAAATTGGAGGTAAAATGTTAGCTGGTAACACCTCCCTCCTCCCACCTCCCCCCAGAAAAGAAAAAGTTTCAAAAGGATTGAAAGGAAGCATTGATGGTGTAGGGCTGGCCAAACTGTTTTTAAATAAAATTTTGTACATGTAAAGATGTGTTCATGCTTGTAAAGGAATAAAATTCTGTTGAATTCTTAGGCCAGCATAGCAGGAAAAGTGAAAAGCCCATCTCAGTTGCATGAGGATTTTTATATAGAGTATTACCTGAACAATGTTATGTGCCCTCAAGAAGATCTCCAGACCCTGAAAGTCATACGGTGCTGCTTCTTACCAAGTCACAGCCACAACTTGCCTATTCCTGAATACACTAGACTATGGGGAAGGAATGTTAAAGTAGCAAGTACTTTAAAGTACCTTTCTTCCTTTTCAGTTCAATTTAATAATACTCTTTACAGTACAATTGTAGTAGCCTTCTGCTTCTCCTCTTCATTTTCTGTTTGCTAGCACTTATTTCTGTCTCCTTCAGGCCTTCCCCAAGTGTTTCCTTCCAGTTAAGTGCCTTTCAGAAATGTGGTTCTTCTGCTTTAGTTTGCTCTCATTACTACTTGATGTTTCAGAACCGTGGTGTGGAAGGCACTGTCACTAGCTTGTTACTTCTTGGAGTAAAGATGCGATTTGACTTCCTGTCATTGTCTTTTCACTTATGGTGGTTATATTGTTGTATTTATGCACTTTCAGTCTAAATAAGCTCTTGAGTAATGCACAGATTCCCATGATCTGCAATGAAGGGGTTGTGGTCAGGCCAGAGAAAGACTTTGTAAAGAACAAGGCTCCACCTGCCCCCTGCAGTTTGGTATAGTAAAATAGCATCTGAGAAAGAGTGGGGTTGAGTCTGTAAATAGCATACAGTGATTCTCAGGGTGGCTAGGTAAGTAGATACATTTTCAAACTGTAATTTTGGCGTGTTTTTCTTTCAGCTGTTCACATTGAGAAGATAACCCTGAAAGGAGTACCAAGAAAAAGGGCTGACAAACATTTGGAGTACACGTTCAAAGTAAGCAAATAACCTCCAGAATATTAAAGTAAATGTCTTCATGATCTCTGTGTATTGTAGATATATACAGCTTGTTTCAAATGCCTGCTCAGAAGGCAATTTTGAATTACATTAGGGTTTTCAGAGATTCTTGGAATTATCCTATAATTCTTTTGGATTCCGTGTGCAGATCAGGCATTTTTTGTAATTGTGGGCATAAGGTGGGAAGGTGTAGAACACGAGCCATAGCCAGGTGTGTGGCATCACTTCAGGAAACTTGGCTTTTGCTAATTTGGGGTAAGCATTACAAAGAATTCTAAAACTAGTTGATTGTTTGCTCAAGTGGGATAGGCGCGCAGTTCTTGTGTCTGCATCTATATATTGCTTGGAGTCATATGACCATCTTAGATCTCTTTCATGAATGTTTACCATAAAAGGGTGGTTCCTGTGGGTTTTGACAAAACTGGGGGTTGGTTGGTTTGTTTGTTTTGGGTTTGTTTTGTTTGTTTGTTAAGGTAAAAACAAACAAGCTAAAAATGTCAACAAACTTGAAGGGTGTGCCTAGTATAGTCTTCATGTATTATAATAGCCAGAGGCAACATATAAAACAATTATGTGAGTGAATTTTAAACAAAACTGAAACACTGCTTCTTATGACTTTGGAAAAGAAGCTTTTGGTATTGAGGTCTGGTATTAAAGGCTGTAGGTGTTAAGTAATAGCTGCTAAGGCCATTGGTGGTGATGTTCTAATTGAATCAAAGTAGTAATTTTCTTAGCCAAGGACTGACTAACATTATGAGTCATTTGGCCAATAGATGTGAGTCTGGTAGCATACCAGATTTGAACATAGAGTGAAATTTTACCTTTTTTCCCCAAACAAAAGAATGTTTTAGATCAAACATTATAACTAGCCATTTGACATGGGTCATGGAAGCTCTTTGAAGAGGCAAACTTAAAAAAATGCCATTTTGAGCTGAAAATTGATTTATTGATCCCCAAATTTGATATTGTATTCTCTAAATAGATGTGAATTACAGAATTTTGTCTTTTCTGGTATTACTAGAAGCTTAAAATCAGAGTTAAATTGACATGTATACTATTCCTTTTTTTGAAGTAAAGTAGTGGCAACAGATACCTTGTTGTTGATCATGTCTGAAGGTGAAATTTGCAAAAAATTTTGCACCCTTCTTTTGCTGAGGACAGTAACGTAGAATTTAGCCTTCAAAGTCTTAAAGGTTAACTTGCCCAGGTATTTCAACCTTGTCATAGATCTTTTGTCCGAATAGTCTGTGAACCAAGTACTAGGTAAAATACAGTAGTAGATAGGAGAGGTTTGTACAGAATGCCCATATGGATTATCAATATTTAAAGTCACAAAACTATTTTGAAAATTCAGCACGTAGACGGATTTGACAGTGGTTTTGAATTTCTTTGTTAAAGGGGGAATGTGGAGATATTCTGGGAAGTATTTGAGTAATCTTGAAACTCCTCCACCTCAGTTCTTTTAGGAAAGAGTTTCCTCTCCTCATCTGTGCAGGTATATACTGTGCTCCTCACTGCAGATCATTTTGTGCTTGCCCAGACACTGCTTTTTTAAGGTTGTAACAGCAATTACAGTCATGGCTTCCCAACTGAGGGCACCAAGAGTAGTTGGCATTTCTGGGGACTAAGTTAAAGGCAGTTAGTGGTTGACATTATCCTATCAACACTTTGGAGTAAATTAATGTTTATAATTGCCATGTCCACTCCCATTACACAGAATCTTCCCATGCCTGTAATGGGAATCTTAAGCCCAGAAGTGGGCTTAAAGCCAGGCAGCACTCATCTAACCAAGCTTACTTCTTTTTTTCCTCAAAATATGCATGTGAAGGTGCTGTTTTATTACTTGCATGTTGTGTCAGAACAATAAACTACTGAAAGTTTACACAAGCATATACCAAAATGCTGTCTGATTCTTGAGTAACTTCTTTAGTAACTTGCAGTACTTTTTATGAATTGTACCCTACAACAACTTCTATATGACCATGTAAGATTGAAGCCCGAGGCAGAAAAAAATTATTTTATAGGTGATAAAAGCAAAGAGAGATTTTTTTTTTCTTTTTTTCTTTTGACTCACGATAATGGCAGCGAGAGCTCAATCCAGTATATCTGACCTACAGTCCTTTCTCTGGTACCTGGTTTTTGCACTTAATGATGTCTGTTTGATACACATCCTGTAATTACAGAGCCTTCTGCCTGGCTTCTTTCTGAGTCAGTGAGCCAGTAATCTTCAGGGACTTCATTGCATTCACCAGAATTTGTTCATACTCTTTGGCCACAAATAGCATGAAGGTAGTCTTAAAATGTACACTCAAGACTAGTATATGTCTTTGAAAAGGTACAGCATTATCCCTGTTTTGCCTGGTATTTACTTCTGCAAGTGTTAACTCTTATACTGAGATCATCAGACTTACAGAAATGTTAAGATCAGCTAACTGGTATGATACTTGGAAAAAGAAACTTTCCTCATTCTCTTTTCCTTCCTTACTAGGTAACCTGGTCCGATCGTTCGGTAACATGTGTAACAAAAACACACCAGGAGCTTCAGGAATTCCTGCTAAACGTATGTATTGAAATATAAAAGTAGTGTTTATACATCAGGTTTATAACTTCAGAAGTAGTCTAGGAGAGCTGTGATTTTTTGGAATGTAATTACAGAAACAAAAGCATGCTACCAGGTTTTTGTACTTCACAATTGTATTAACTATTTAAATAATGTATATCATGGTAGAGCAGCTCGACAAATGAAGCAGCTCAACAGAAGGTTTGGGGAGTTTCCCAGTAGGAGATCATTTGTCTCATCTGAAATTGGTCTTAGAGTTTTAATTGAACTACCATAAAACTACTAGATGAGTTTTTAATACTCCCCACGGAGTTAATGTGTAGGTACAAGCACTGCTCATTTGCTTATTGGTGTCCCTGTTAGAATGACCTTAAGAGTATCATTTGTTGTTTCTAATTAATGAGGCAGAGCCATGAGCATAACAGTTCTTAATTTTACTGTTGTATTCTTCAGTAGAACAAAGGCAGGCATATTCACTCTTGCAAGGAGTTAAATGTGAGAAAATCTAGCAACTATTTGCACGTGCATATAAAAACCGTAAAAGTTCTCGAAGTTGTTCTCTCCACCCCAAGCAGGGAATGCATTTGTGTGCATAGGCCACATGTAGACCCCATGAGTGTGATGACCTCGAACTGTGTGTTTCATTGCCAGTGTCTAATAGTTTGGGTTCCACTTATTCTGGGAAATTCTAGATTTAAACTCCTCACTGTTCAGGGCACTAATGAAAGATCTGTTTTGGACATGTTTTGTTAGCATCTGGTGTTCTTAACTGCAGTGTTAATTGCAAGTGGAAAGCCAGTTACTGTACAAAGGTCATTGTCTTGTTCACTGTTTCAATTATCAACATTATGTTTTCTAGTGTTGTAGAAATGAAGCAGTGAGTATTCACTGCTGCTTTAATCTAGTTGTAACATCTAGTTCTAAGAGTTCCCAGAGCTTGATTTGTGGTGATTTGAATTATGGATTGCATGTCTAGTGGCGGATGGGGTGTCTCACAACACAGGGTACATGCATCTGCTTCTGAAGAGAATCTTAAAAGCAGGACTGTCATATGGGATCCCGTGCAGCTCTGGGATGAGTGTTCAACTGCATGCCTCTTGTTCTCCTACCTGTAAAGTAAAGAACACCACCAGTTTCTGAAATGGACCCTCTAGTACTTACTTGCTGCCAGGAGGAGCAGGAGGAGCTAGGCAAACAGACAGGATCCAAAATTTTGCAGAGCTGTCCAGTTTGACTAATGGCAGCTCTTCAGAAGTGGAGTGTTCCATCTGCTGGCTTGACTGCTCCAGCAGAGTCTAGATATACAGAAGATGGCAGGACAAGAGGAAGACAACCACAGGCTGCTATGAGCTTGCTGAAGTGTTGTGTGGAGAATGTGCACAGCTGAAAAATATATTTGGTTTGTGTTGGTCTGATAGCCATAAGTAGAGAAGAAAGAGAGAATTGTTTAATAAAGCAGGATAAAACTTATACCTTGCTTTAAAAAGCACTGTAGAAGTATGAATGCTGTCCAGTTCACATGCGCTTGCATTTTGGCTTTTTGTTATTTTTATTTCCAGTCTGCATGGCATTGTTTAGTAGTATGCTCAATTTCTTAGGAAGAGAAAAGAATGGTCAAAATACTTGATAGGAAATTCCAAGGTTGTGGGTGATAGGAGTAAAATAACTGTAAAAATTGTTTCAGAGTAGAAGCATCAGTGGGAAAAACTAAGGTAATAAATGGGATAACTTGTATGCCTTATATTTAAAGAGCACCTTCTCTTACGTGATAAGCATAAAAAGTTCTTTGCATGTAGGAAATTACCCACATATGTGGAAGGACAACAAACTTGTAGGAACAAGGCTATCTCGTTACCTGGAGTTAAGATAGTAAGCACCTAATCTTGGGTTCCTATAACTCTGAATCTTTAACTACAGAAGGAATTTAATTCCTTTTAATGAAAGTTTTAAAGAAAAAAGTTGTGGCTGTTTCTGGAGACAAATTTAAATACAAAACACCAGGACAGGAGGTTTGCTCATCCCCATGCTTCTGCAGTAGCTTTTTGGTACCTTTTGGTTAATGCTGACTAATTCTTCAGAGTTCCTCAATAGCACATATTAAAGCTAAAGGAGGAGTCAGTTAAGAAGAGCTGCTTTCAGCACTTCTTTCTGTTTTTATATCTAATATACTTCAGGTGCTATAGCACTGTACTAATCTAATACTAACAACACCTGTCTGTCTGGAGTCCGTCTGTCCAGAAGTTCATTTTATGTATGTTACCTAGCAATTATCTACATTAGACGTAGTGTTTCTCTATTAGTAGCATTTCATTCAGTGAATTACTTAGTGCTTTGCTGTTGTACCACTAGCAGGATGTAATATCCAGCTGGCACTCTGGATTGGGTGTGTTCCAGATATGCAAGAGGAAAATGCTGTTCTAGTGTAAATTACTTAGTGCTTTGGATCATAACTGATGGCAGATGTTAACCAGGTTAGCAATAGCTTTTAACTTTAGGAAAAAGCATTTTTGCTATGGCAGCTTACTTTTAATTGCCCCCAAATCAAAATACGTTTGGTTTTTTTAATATAAATTAATGAATTTGATCAGCTTTCATGTACTTAAGTACATTATTTTGGAAGTGGTAAATGTGAAAAATCTTTGTTCTAGGGAATATTTTTTTCAGTTAAAATAAACATGCTCTTTAGATGCAAGAATTTTGCCTTCTGAACTAGAACATCAGAAGACCTCATGTTGTAATACTGGCATTGGAAACAGTTATAACGAATTTTCGTAAGAAGTTTCAGTGTTAATAGCAACTGGAGAAGGACTTGCTCTTGATTAATCTCAATATTGCCCACTGAAGTCTAGTGTATTACGTAACTCAAACAATCTCCTTTCTACTCCTGTTTCTTTAAAATAACTTAATCTAGCTAATTGATGGTAGTAAGTACAGTGCATTCAGTCCTCCTGCTAATTTTTTTTGTTATTTTCCGACCTACTTTGTGTGTGTGAAAGATTTAAAGAAATAAATCAAAAAAGGCTGTAAATTACTCTAGAAAAGAACATAGTATTGGTAAATTTCTGAATGTAGTTCTTTCAAATAGAGCTTTAAACCATCTTGCACTTGGATTTGATGTGAGGCTTTACAGCAAACTGTTTCTCTGGCAAAACTAAATTATGATGATTTGTTGTACCTTTAGTCTGTAAATTACCTTACTCAAACTAGAACAATAGAGTTTCTTGTTGATACCAAAAGATATAAAGACTGATGGTGAACAAATGTAGTCTTTAAAATGTCAACTGCTCATTTTTTAACATGAACCTTTTTCTCAGCTCCCAAAGGAACTGTCTTCTGAAGCATTTGACAAGACTATTTTAAGAGCACTAAATCAGGGTTTTCAGAAGAGGGAAGAACGAAGGCATGCTGATCTTGAGCCCATAATCAGGTAAATATTTTAGCAAATAACCTGAAATGCATCACCTGAAAAGTAATTGAAATCAAACTAGATGACTTTTAGGGACCGTGGAAATTCTGCTGCCTAAACCCAATTTCTGAAGGAAATGGGAAGGCAGTGATGAAATAGATATCCTTAACTTTTTTTTTTCTTTTCTTCAAGTTGAGATTCTTATTAAACTTTAATGGATTACTTCTTTAGAAGTAATCATACAATTATGAAAATATTTGTCCTGAGCAGCATTATATAGCGATGATTGGTGCTTCAGCGAGGGTCTTACCTCCGTTATACAAGGATATATTTAGAAATACTAGAAACAGTAACTCAAAGTGCATATGTTCTAATTTTATGACAGGATAGAGCGAGAGACAGAACAGAATTTGGAAAAGAATAAACAGTAATAGTGAAGCATGTAGCTCACACATTTGTAAGACAATGGCCCATACCTTATAGCCTACTCTCTAGCAATGAGGGTGCTTGCTGGGATGTGGGACGTGTTGGTCAAATCCTGTAACTCAGAACAGCAATGTGAATTTGGGTGGGCCTCCCTCTTCTTTTTGTTTGTTACAGATATCTTGTTATGTTTGTTTTTTCCTGTCAGGGTTGTTCAACCTTGTTCAAAACAACTTTAATTATTCATCAGGTTAGGCAGTGTCTCTTGAGTTAGGGCACTTGTTGAAGAATCAGGCACCGCTTTTGAAGCTCCTGCTCAGAATATACTGCAGGTCCAAGTGCATCGGATCTTTGGGTTTTGTCTTAATAGCTTAGCTATAGAAGATATGGAGCTGCTGTGTGCCTCAGCCTCCCCCTTCCCAATTTTTATTTTGATCTGTAATATTATTTGTCTGTCTTTATTGGCTTGATTGTCAAGCCAAAAACTAAACCTGTGAGAACCATTTTTGGCTAATAAACATTCTGCTTTTAAATTAATAAACTTATTAAATAGAGGTTGACTGAAGAGAACGTATCTGTGATACAGAAAGGTTGTGAAGCCTCACTGCACAGTAATTACAAACCCAAGAGATTCAGTTTGAGGATAACCTTTAAACATCTCCAACTATGTTGTAGTATGGAACTATAGTTACAATTTGCAAGCTAAGTTGTGACTATACCGGAATGCTATGTGAATAATCTCGTGATAATAGCATTACTATATACAAATTTTGTTTTCTTACAGTATCAGTTTAGATAAATATATATTTATTTGGGGGTCTTAAGTATGTGCCCAATTGCCAAAAATTGCTCTCCCCTGCCCCCCCTCCAAAAAAATAGAACTGGATAGTGCTTCCTGGCAAGCAATAACTGAAAACTTGGTGTGGAATGTAAAAACCATTTATTCTTGGCCTATTTTCTTATCTGAAGCTAATAGAAGTTGTCACTGACCTCTTGGGAACAGACTCAGACCAGTGCAGAGCAGTATTGAGAATCCCACCCTTTGCTCTTGGAGATAATTATGAAACTCAAATACTGACATTCTAGGTGAATTCAACTTTGTATGTAACCAAATAAGTGCATTTAAGGAATAGGTGCATTGTTTTGGGAAATTAAATGTTAAAATATAAAGTCCAGTGCTTTTTTGACTCAGTCCAAACTCCTCTTTTCAATAAAATGTTACAGGTGGCTAAAATGTTTGAATTGGGATGGCTCAAAAGCACATACCTTTTAAATTAAAAAAAAAATTCATCTTACCAATTTCTTGTACTGGCTGTACTCTGACCTTACACTAGCACTGAACAGCAAAGCTCAAAAGTAGCATTTAACATTGTTTACGATGAACATGCAAGTTCAAGTGTTTGGACTTCTTAAGAACTGCCTACTTTGCTCTTAAATGGTACTGTAGTAAATGTTTGTATTCTTCTTATGGAATATTACAGTTTAACAAACTCTCACTTAAATTTCAGGCAGCTATTTTCAAATACATCGCAAGCTTTTCTGCAGAATCAGAGAGTATACAACTTCTTCCAATCAATTTCATCAGAATCTTTACACACTCACAGTAAGAAATATCCTAATACTCTTTTATATAACAAAAAGTCTATAAAAAGCTATTCTTCCTGTCATGCCTAATTATGTTTTTATAATTATGTGTTCATGTTACATTGTATTCCACTGGTCATATTTGAACTCCCTGCCAATGAATAGTTGCTTCAGCAGATACTCGTGCTTTTGACAGTGGGAACATGCTATGCAGCATCATCTTGTGTTTTCTTCTTTCTTTCTTCTCCTCTGTACCATCATGCTGTTAAAATAGGTAGTTATGAATTGAGTATGTGCAACAGTTTGGGACTGTTTCCTTTTAAGAAATCTTAAACTTTGGAACAAAAAGTTGAGCTGACCCAAAAAATCACATCTGGTTTTTATTTGGTTTCTTTTGGAGATGAAGCGTTTGTCTTCATATTTAAGCTAAGATTCATTTTGGGTATATAGTACATAAATAGTGGGATGGTCCTAATTTCAGAATATACAGAATCTTGTTCAAAGCATTTGCATTGCAGATCTTTCCTTGGTGGGCCTCTTACCTACTTGTGTATTACAAGTTGTTTGTACAACCTAATCTTAGCTCCTCTGTATGGATGCCTTACGCTGTGGTCTTTGTTTCTGTTGAATCTTTTTTCTTTCAGTGCATGTTATACACCATGACAGTTAAGGCACTGACTATGAGGCCATTGCCTCAGAAGTTGCAGAAGACCTTAGTAAGGAATTGAATAAGGTGGAGTTTTCAAACAGACTGCTCATATGCGCTTGGAAGAAAATAGAGGCATGATGTCTGGCTTTAAATTGAAATGATGGGTGTGATCTGTGACAAATGTATTCTTTCCATTATCAGATAGAGGCCTTGTGATTAGGGTAGGAGCTGTAGGTCATTTTGTGATTACGTGTCTTACATGGCAGTTTCATTCAGATTACATGTGATTGTCTTACATGGCAGTTTTGTGAAAAAGTTAAGCTAATGAGGTCCATGATGGTTTTGAAACTGGCTGGAATTTACTGCTGTGAAAATTCTGACAACTCTGTTGTAGTGAAAGGCTGCGTGGGGAGGAAAGCGTTTCCAAAGTCCAGAAAGATTCACATTAATGATAGGCACACTGCACAGGATATGCATATTCTAGTCTGTAGACTACATCTAGGTGGGAAAAACTTGCAAATGCATTGTTGTACGTGATTATAATTTGAAATGGTCTGAAAAAGAACCAGTGCTGGTTCCATCACAATAGACTTGACTGGGTTAGCGCAGGGCAGAAATGATCTGCAGGGTAGCTAGATCAGAAGGGTAAAATGGACAATGTCAATTCTACAGGAAGTCGTACAGACTGTAATGTGATCATAAATGGGAGATAATTTGCATAATAATAAATAAATAATTGGGCACATGAAAGTTCACGAGGGCTTGTCAGATCTAGAATGCATGACAGATAGGATGAAGAACTTAATTGTTTAGCAGAGGAGAGGAAAAACTCCAATGGAAGATTACTTAAGTCTTCAAATACCAAAGAGTCATAATGTAAAGAGGATGATCTGTTCTCTCTGATGGATAAGACAGAAAGGACTGGGCTTAACTTGCTGTGAAGAAGATTAGGACCAGGGTCAAGCAAGAATCTGGTGGTTACCAGACAAGTCCAAAGCAGTGAGGCAGGTCTGAGGTCAAGGCAGAAAAACAAGTCAGTAGGTCGGGGTTAAGAACAGGATCAGCGAGGTATGTGGCCAGGCACGGGCATGGCTGCAGTGCACCCCAGGCAAGGGCCTGAGCTCAAATGTGGCTCCCAAGCCAAAGGATGGAGGCCCCAGATGAGGCTTCTGCCAGTTCTTTTCCCAGCGGTCTCACCCAAAATTGCAAAACTGCACTGTATCACATTGGATCTTGAGCACAGGCAGATGAAGCCCTTGGGAGGGCAGGGGAAGAGGTTGCAAAGCCCATTGATGTGGTTCAGGTCCCTGACATTGAGTTAGATATTAAGAAAAAGTTTGGTGAAGACAAATAGTATGATAAATCTAAGCATAGTTGTTTTTCTTTTGAGAAGGGGGACTGGATGACTTGTCTGGGGTAGCTCACCACAGGTGGCCTCTGTGTTTTTCTAGGTTTCCTGTCTGGGATTCCTGAAATCCTGCTAATACTTGCAGTTGCAAGTTAGCCTGTGGTGATATATTTTGAATGTGATGACAGTGGGGGGGTGGGGAAGCGTATCTTTAAGAAAAATCTCATCATAGTTCTCAAACGGATGTGCAGAATTAATTGGCAGACAAAGCAGTTGTGGTTTAAATTGGTCTTCAGTTGCTATTTAGAGTTGGGGATAAAAATGTCTCTTCATGGAAATACAAAAATATTCACTCTTTCTGAAGGGTATGGTTTTAGTAAAACCTATGTGGAAATAAATTCTATGTTCAGTGAAGGGTCTTTATACCTTATATAATAGTTGGGATCTCACACTGAATAATATCTTCAGTAAGTGTAATTATGCCGCTATGGTTCCATTAAGGAGGAAATCAATTAGCTCCCTCCTGGTTCATAACATCAGTTATTTTAGACAATTTTTCAGGCTGGAGTAGACTTTTGATTCCAACAGACTTTATTAGCGCATGATCTCTGGGGGCTTAGATGTTCAATGCAGATGATATTCAGAAGGATCTTCCTATCAACGTTTCAAGCTCCTAAGCAACAGCTTTCAGATGCTTTTACCTGCACTAACTTGGAACTTTTTGAGAGGGAAAGAGTAGACTCCTAGAGGTAGATTCATTATCAAACTTAGTTCTTTTATAGAGCATGGCAGTGATATTTTTGCAACAAAACTGTAAATGTTATTGCCATTTCTTTTTCCATCCTGTCTGGCATAAAAAGGCAAAAATTGTGCTTGAAGACTGTGTTAAGGGCACTAGAAGACTTTAGCCCAAATTAGGTCTCTTTTGGCAGGTGAATGATTTGGCAGTGGAGGAGTGTAACTTGTTGTAGAAGAATTCTAGTAACTGTCGTTGGTCTCCTCCCATTTCCTGCTGTAACACAAAAAAGATTATAAAAAAATCTGAAGTGCAGGATAATAGGGATATTTTTAATACTATAATCACAATCCCAACCTTTTGAAATTGCACCATAGCTTTAAAATTGTTTTGCACACTCTTTTCTTCAAAATAAAAGTATCTCCATAGAGCTTTTACTCTTGGAGATGGCCTGCTTTGAAGGAGATGATGTTCAAATTATTGCCACCTGCAAACCAGTAAGTTCAGTCTTCCATTTCCCTAGCTTCCAGTTTAGTGCAAGCATTCAGGAACTGTCTAGTTGTTCAAGATCTATAAAGTTACTACGTGAACTTTATTCTCTGCAGGTAACTTACAACCCTCTTTGAAGACGGTTAAGGCACCAGAACACTTCAAGGAGGACAGTTCAGAAGCTTCAAGTCAGGAGGAAGGTAGTTGTGTACTCAAAGGTGGTTCTTCTCTGAGAAATTTTACCACACTCAGTTCTGGAAATCATGCAGTTGACCGATTTCTTCATTGGTACACAGCTGAGAGATTTGAATGAAATCTGCTATGTAAATTAAGAATTTTTATATACTTTCAGCAGTTTCCTTAGGAGGTTGCTGTATAATCCAAGGAGTGGGAGTGTTCATAGACAGCTCAGAGGCAGAAGTTCACAGCTGTGTTGAGCAACCAGGAAGATATACTTTACAATTTACTTGAGCCAAGATTGTTTGTAGCTTTCCATGTCTTTACCAGGGTTAGAAGTTAAGTGCAGCATTTCAAGAGTTGCAGACTGTTTTGCATTAAATATGCCAAATTTGTCTAGCTTTTAGTTTTACACAGAAAGGATGTTCAAGTTTTCCTCTTCTTATTCTTAACCTATGCTGCTTTTATACTCTGGACTGTTAATAAGGACTGTTTGGAACTGCAGTGGGTGTTGATTACAGTCTGAAAGCTGGTGTTTTCCAAATACGTCAAAAACAGTTCATGTGTGGAAGCAGCAGCCTAGTGGTGGTCAGTAATTTCATTCTGAAAGGAATGGCAAGCCAGTTTTGCATTGTTTTCAGTAGCGAACAAGTATAAGCTTTTGGTAGGTGGAAAGGATGAGAAATGGGACTTCTAGGTGAACATGGACCACTGAACACTTACACAAGCTTTCACAGAATGACACCACTCTTATCCTGTTACACATTAATAACTAATAAGAAGCTTGTGGTTGATCTTATGTGCAATCAGTAATCCACATATGCAGTTCAGACAGCTTTTTCTTATTTAAGAAATCATTACCATATTCTTCTTTAGCATTCAGAATGCACCAAGTAAATTTACAATAGATTTGGAAATTGCTCAAATAGTGTTTTATATACTGTCCTTAAAAAAAAAAATCTGTTCACCTGATGAAACCACAAACGCATTTCAGAACACCTTTTGTGCCACTTTAGTGAAGTGCTACCAGAAGTTTAAAAATTGTGATCCCCCCCCCCCCAACATAATTTGGACTTATGGGTAGCATTGAGAGGAGTTCAGGCAAAAAGATAGCTACCAAGAAGGCTAAGATCATCAACAGTTGGAATTCAGAAAAGTTGCTTTTGTTAAAATTTAACGGTTGCCTTGAAGAAAAGGGTAGACCGTGTCTCTAAAGTTCTTGTTTCTTGTTTGAGGCAGTATCTCTTTTTACGTCAAATGTAATTTGTAAAGCTTTACTTGCGTAGTGAATTTTGAGGTTCAGAATGCAATACTTCTGTGTAACACTATTTGTTCTAACTAATACTTCATTCACTATTCAGAATGTGTGACATAGTTTTGAGATGAATTTTAGCAGTTCAGAAAAAATTACAAAATTCTGTACTTTTCTGCTGAATCCTTTCTTCTCTCTCCATCCTTTCATACTGGGTGATATTCAGTCATGCATTTAGTCCTTATGATTATATATAGTGGTGAGCAAACATAAACGGTTGTTATAGTTTCTATTTTTCTATTTACTTCTGTGAAATGAAAGGTAAAGAGTCTTGACTATACTGTCTGTACAAACTGATCTCTCCTCTATGCAACACCTGTTCACTTCAGCACTGTAAATGAAGCCTACCCTGTTTAACGGAGATGTCTTCTGCTAAGTATCTGGTAGTGATGGAAATATGAATTTGTTGTATTGATCTAAAAGAGGAAATAGGAATTGCTATTGAAATTATGCTTTTTTTTTTTTTTTCCAGATGTAATGCAACACACAGCAGTTCACAAGAAACATAATGGAAAAAGTCCTGTTGCCAAGTAGGTACTAGGATGTAATGTGACCATGCTACATTTCTGAACTTCATTTGTTAGTGCTTTGAGAGTATGTGTTTCCTTCTAGATTAAAGCTTGTTTGTGGGGTTTTTGGTTGGTTGGGGTGGGGTGTTCTTGTTTTATTTTTTGTTGTTTGAGGGGGCATTATTAATTTAATCTGTATTAGAAAAATATTTCAAAAGATCCTATTTCTAAATCTGTAGGTCTAGGTCATTTGGAACTCTCTTTCCCAAATTTTGTGAATCTTCACTACTTGAGTTGATATTTTGATTTGAGTTTATAAGCTGAGTAACATAAATTTGTATTGCATATATTTTTCCCATCTGCACACAAATCCATGCATATACTGAAAATTTCCAGTGCTGTTGATTTTAAGCTTTTCTTCAGTAGCTTCAAAGATGACCTTATAGGAGAAGGTAGTCCATTCTTTCCCTTGCTTAGTAGCAAAAGCATGTATACATTGCTGTTTTACATCCATTGTAAGTGGAAGCACTTCTCAACCATATTAAAGTAGTTTATATATGCTTTCAGATATATGAAGTACATAATGTGAATTCACCCATTAATGTATTTTGACCAGAAACTTTGGATATGTTTGCACATAGTTGTGCAATACTTCAACTATATTAAGAGAAAAAATGGATACAAAATTTATTGTGGTTTAGTTTTGTTCTGTGTTATTTTATCAGTAAAATGTATTTATCTTGGGGGGAGAAATTACCTGGAATTACAGTAATTAGAATATAAACAGCACAAAACATTGTTGGTTAAGGTTCACAGATCTTTAACAGACAAGATTCTTGTGAAATTACCATTTGGACAACTTAGTGGTTTGTTTCTGTTTTGCTTTTTAACCCTCCTACTTACTCTCAACTTACATTTCTTCAAGAAGAGAATGTCATCTTGACAAAATCTCTGATTATACCAGTGGATATACAGCCTACTGTGAAGTCGTAAGAGCGGGATCCAAACTTACTAGCATATAGTTACTAATAAAAAACCCTATCTTTTTCTTATTCATTGTATAATAAAGTATACTAAAGCTGACTGTAGTGTAGGATCTATCTTTCAGGTGGGAAAGACAGAGACAGGCCTTTCCACAAACTTTCGTGATAGCAGCTCCTTTTGCTGGCTGTTATGTTTATTTAAGAGGGGAAAATGTGTTTACTACTTGACTGCTAAAGGTCTGTTAGTCCTCTCCTGTTTGCATTATGTGGCTGTCTTCTTAAAACCTGTGCCTGCTATTTATGGGTTCTAAAGAAATGGCACTGAATGAAACTTTTCTCTTTTAAATATGTATAAAACTGTCTAGAGTCACAGAGCAGTTCGTCTCAAGTAGCATTGGTACATTTTAGGAAAATTTGTATGTTACATCTGTCCACCTTTTTGTTTTTATTCAGTATATGGCAGCCATACTCTTGAAAAGGTCCAGAAATTTACTAGTAGGAATGAGATCAGACATACGAAATAAAAAAATTAGTAGTATCACAGCTTACATGAAATGACTGCAAATTTGGCAGTGGATTCACTTAACCCCATTTGGCAGAAGTTTCTAAAGTGACCTTGCTTATATCTCTGCAGTCATGGGCTCGTGTCTGCATTTTGGGACCTTCTTGGGTTCTCAACATTTTCTTAAACTATTTTTTTAACATTCTATTGTACATCTTTTAATTAGTTTGAGCACTTATTTTCAGAGGTATTTGGTAAGTAGCTACTGGAACTTCAGCATGTCTTGTGCTTTGGAGTGAGCTAGATTTCTGCCATCATGGAAACTGAGTAACATTTCATATTGCAGTAACCTTCATGAAGCAGCTTGCCAACAACCCTGAATTAAAAGGCACTTTCAATTATCAGCATAAGTATTTTGATAAGAATTCAAAAGTGTTAACTTTTTTTTTTTTGGCATCCAGTCAGTAGTAGGGCATGGTTTTGTACGATAGATGAGAGTTTTATAGGTCCATGTGCCCTACTGACTCTGTCAGAACCCTGACTGTTCTTCCAGCAGTCTTCGTTGACCAGTGCTCTCAGACCTAGTTAAATCTTGCTTCTGACCGGCTGCTGTTAAGAGAGAAGCTTCAGTGGAAGGCATTGTAAGGTCCAAAGTAAATGCCATATGCAACTCCCCTTTCCCAGCTCTACTCGAAACTAGCAATCCTGGTTTCCAAGCACTACTCAAAACTAGCAATCCTGAAGGTAAAAATATAAAGCAAGATGACTACTTTGAAATTCAAACAAACACAGCTGCAGTATGATCTGTAAGTAGCCATGCGTTTGTTTTCTTAAATGTCTCATGAATTCTGAAATAGGGATTACAAAGTAATTCCAGGTTTGTCATTAATGATAAGGAAGAAAGAAGATGAATTCAGAATACATTTCTATCTGGAAAATTTCCCCTTGTCTGGTATGAAAAAAGCAAACAAAAAGACTTTGTGTGCAGAAATATCCGTGGAAACTCTTCTCTCAAGTACTGTTTTCTACAAATTCTGTTGTTTTGAATTTTGTGTCAAATTATAGTAGACAAATGGAAAAAGAAAGTCCAATTATATATAAAGTCCATTAATATAACTTTAGAGCACAAGAACTCCTGTAATTTACATCTTCTAAATCTCTTGTGAATTTCTAGGGTTTTCTGAAAGCAAAATACTGCAGTTTCCCAACATGATGCAAAAATGTGTATGTTGGTAGGAAAAGCCTGCAAGTTTATTCACATCGGCATAACTTTTGGTTTTTCCCTTTCAGCAGCACTAGCAGTGCAAAATGTTCTTCACTGGATAGCCTTAACATACAGCACTCTGAGCAAAATGGGGTAATGGACTGGAGAAGAAAAAGCTGTATTGTCCAGCAGCACCCAGAGCACTGTACAAACCTACTTGACCAGGTGTGTTACTGTTTTTTCTTTAAAGCAATATTCTGAGACGCTGGAGAAGACTGTCCACTACACATGATTAGATTTAGCTTTAAATGATGAAGAGCCCTGCTAAAATTGTGCAAATAAGTGTCGAAGTTCAAGTTGCTACTGACTTGATTAGAAAACCCCTCATAATTACTTACCACTGTCTCTTGCATATTTTGTTTATGAATTTGTAAATAAAATTTCCCAGTAGGATATAAGTAATCAGAAAAGTGTAATGTTCATTTCTAATCCGACACTTTCCTGTTACTGTAACATATTGTCATCAGACTGAATTTCATAATGCCTGGGGAATTTCTGTGTTATTGCAAGGAACAAACTAGAAGCTGTATTAATAACTAGACCATATTAATGCTACAGTAGGGACAATAGGTTAAACATATTCTTTCTATCTTACCTTCATTATCTAAGTTAACTTAAGTATTAATCTTTGTTGAAAAAATTTAATAGCTAGATGCATATACACTTTTTGTGAGATTTGTGTCTCTTCAATGGTCAGTTTTGGTGTGAATATAGTTGAGAAAAATAATTACTTATAAATAAAATCATCTACTGAAATGGGGGAAGGAAGGTTGCTCACTGCTTAAATCTGAAAAACCTTGAATGTTAGAATTGCTTAATATTACTCTTATTCTACATGCAGAATTGGCTACTGATTATTATGTGTGGAATAGCAAGCCAAACAAAACCAGTTTCCTTATTTCACAAAGCAGGGTAATGAATTGAGATTTGCTTCTAAAGATGAAAAGGTAGACTGCATCAAAGGTTGAAGTTTTGCAAGCTTGAGGCAAGAAAAATATTAATACACTAAAGCAGAGGAAAAGCTACTTCCTATTTAAAGGATGTCCAAATACACCATATTTGGACAGATTATGTCTGAGTTTTCAGAAATTTTACTCCTTTTCCAAATATGAAATATTACTAGCAGCTAGTAATAGTATACTTAAAGAATTATGCAGATACTGTGTTTTTTTCTTATGTACTACTAGGTTGTATTCTAGAGTTTAGTTTAGCAGCAACCTCCAGCTTAAGGCTGGGTACCTGCTTTGTCACTATGTAAAAATAATTTGCCACGTGTACTTCCCACCCCCAGCCATCAAATAATTCCACTTAAATCAATAAATTCTGTAGCCCCTTAAGTCTTGTGATTAGCCTTTTTAGAGGGTATGTTATGAAACACATTTGTTTTTATCCTCAAGAGGAAAGACAGCATGCAAACAATAATTTGATTGATATCTTCGGAATATTTGCAAGTAGTTATTTGCTGAGTGTTTTGCTGATAATGGCATAAACACAAGAGAAGATGCATTATTCTGAAGGCCTGGGTGCACTGTACAAGTAGTTGTTTGTACGGTTATAGCGCCTGTGAGTGCACTAGTCTTGAACTCACGGACCTGTCAGTCTAGAAGGGGTGTTTTGTTGGTTTTCGTGATACAAATTCTGTTGTTTGACTGGCATCTTTGTATTTTCTCTCTAGCATACGGCAGAAAAACGAAGCCTGTCTGCAGTAAGCAAGAAGAAAGGAAAGCCACAGCTGGAAAAGTAGGTTTCCAATGTAACCCATAATCCAGAAACAAAGTGTAATGCCTTCACTCTGATAAACAGAGTCTACAATCAATTAGGTGCTTTGTTTTGCTATTGTGGAACAAGAGCTGGCATAGTGTGAAGCCGGTCTACATAAAAATCCTTATTTTATCTTCTGAAAAGAAGTAACTTGAAAAATAGAATGTAATTATATGCATTCATTTCTCAAAATATCAGTTGTCATTTAGCAAAAAGATGAAGGAGCAGAAGTGGGTTCTTAAGTGATACTGAATTGCCTTTTTTTCCTTTATATTTATTTGAAAGTTAAAAGGTGTAAAGCTGTCCAGAAAACACTGAAAATCAAATAAGGATTGACAGCAACCTTTAACATTATGCAGTGGGTGGTAACTTGCTGAAATGTTTTATTGAAGATAATTTGCACATCAGAGGGCTTCAGAACTTCCTGTGGGCTACACAATCCTGCACTGTGAGAAAATGAAAACATTTCCACCCTTATATAATACTCTGCCTACTTCCAAGTTGACTTGCTGTCATTTTGTTACTCTGTAGCCAGATGCTTTTATGGTAGTCTGGTGTACCGCTGCATTACACACATCAGCTTTCAAAGACGACTTTAGAATCAGCTGCACCATTTCTTTTTTTGTGTATTTTCTTTTGTAGATCTTTATTCATAGTGTTTAGTAACACTACTTGCAGTTTAGTTCCTTGTATATTGCACTAACAGCCTTTACCTATTTGTTTATTATCTACATTTGTTGTTATAGCTATTAAATATACATTTCTGGCCTGCAGTCACATCCTTTGTTTACAGTGGCATTACGTGTTCATTCATGGTTGGTTATTTGTGCCCATGCATTTAGAAAAAAACCCATGAAAATTATTTACACAGGGAGAAAGCAAAGAAAACTGACTGCCGGTTGAATAACAGAACTAATGGAGTTAGAGTTGCAGCATCACAGCACATCCGTACAGGGACAGCAAAAGGTAAGATGTGTTTTCCCAAGCTGTTTGTAAGAAATAGAATTTCCAGCTCTGCTGATTTTTTTATTGTTCTGCAGTAAAGGGGAAATCACAAGCCTGAAATCTGTTTTGGTGCAAGTCAGCGTGTTGGCTGTCTAGTCTGTGCTTTGACTTGCTGTATAGAACATGCTAGACTCGGTCTTCTGTATGCGGTTGCTTACGGTATGTCTCTTTTCATGCATAACTGGAAAAATACTAGTAAAGTCTCCCTAAGTTGCCTTACGTGAAGTCGTAGTTGCAGAAACAGTTAATGTTGGGCTACTTCTATATGAAATTTAGCAGTCCGTGTGTGTAGGTCCAGCATCTTGTCATTAGTGTTCTCTTTGTAGCTCACTAGTTTCTTCAGCTGTTGTGGCATCGCCCACGAGGAACCCGCATAAAAACCCTCTGGTGCAAACCACTGATGAACTGTAGTGTGTAAACCAAGTAACTACTGAGCTACAACACAGAACTGTGTATGCTACCCTAACAGGGTTTTCAAGTTTGGGTAATCCAGCAAAACCTAGTGTCTAGGCCACAACTTGTGTACATCAGTCAGTTATAAAACAAAATGATATTTGTGTTCCTTTAGTAAATCGAGTCTCCAAGCTTTAGTACGAATTTCTGAAGGGCTGCATTACCCATTGACTTTGCCGTCTTGATGCTTTCTAAGCTCCCTATATCAGTTGCAGCCTTGCCTCTCTTATCCTTAGTTCTCATGACAGAAAGTTGACAAAGAATTTGCCTTTTTCTACACCACCTAGTTGGCATAAGTGTTGAAAGGACTCTTACAAAGTGCCTTGTCTTGCTCTTGCTTCCACTTGGAGTACAGTCTTGATTAAGCTTTCATTCTTTCTTCTCACCACTTCTCACTGTTGAGAGTTCCAGGTGGATCCCATTCTGAATTATTGTCATGTGTTTTATGGGCAGTTTTTGTTACCTTCTACAAACAGTATTTGACTAAAACTTTAAGAACTCACAGTTCACAAACTTAGCAAAACCAGGACAATTTTAGAAAGTTATAACTGAGGGCTGTACAAGCAGAAAACATACTCTACTGGACAGCGTTTCTGCATACATTTCTGATTGATTACTGTTCTTCTTGTCAGGCAAAACGCACTGAGCTTTTATGAACTGATGATAACTTTACAAGGTGATGCAATTTTGTGTGATGTAGTGCAAAGTTAAATAGGGAATGCTTTGCCGTGGGTTCTGTCCGCCCGCTACCCACTACTCTACAGATGTGAAACTGCCTGTCTGATACTGTTGGCTAGTTAAGACCACTCCAAGAGGAAACTGCAACCCACAGAGGCTGGAAGCAATTAAGTCCTGCTGAGAGATGAGCTTTCTACCTGTGTGTTTGTATACAAACATCAAAATGTCTTTCGAGATACCCTATTGGAGACATAGTCTAAAGAAAAAATTTCATGTTGCAGTCTGAATCTCTGCCTAGCTTTATATATGCAGGCTTGGTTTGAAATGCTCTATTTTGAGTCAGTAACTCTTAACTGCATCATGTTTTCTTCCATTTTTTTCCTCCCTATTTTTAGCTTTTCTGAGTCATCAGTTAGTTACACTTGTAACTTTGAAGACTTGATATTTTGTGACTAGCACTTTAGACTCTTGCTTTCAGCGATGGGAGGTTGACGCTGCTGCTCCAGGTTATATTAGGTATTCAAAACACTTGTTAAAATAATATGACCAGTTACAGGTTTAATCCAGGAAATTATTTCAAGAATTGAAGCATTAAGGCAGCTGTTTGATGACTTAGCCCAACCTGTTATACTTGGAATAGCAATAACAAATGAATTGATAATTTATACATAAAATAATAATTTATTAGAATTAATAAAATAAATAATAGTGTTCTAATTTTTGTCCTGGAGTTTTGCCAGCTGAGGGTTTGGGGGTTGGTGTTTCCTTGAAGCTAGTGTCTGGCGTACATTCTGAGAGAGGGTGTATCTGTGTTGCTCCTTCACCTCTGAGGCTGAACTTGAAAGCCAGAGCATACTAGCTACCTACGTGACTTCACTAATAGGTTCTAAACCCACCCTGAAAGCTGGTTTCCAGCAAATGAGTTTCCCATGATCCCATTCAGAATTCAGAAAACAATTTTACACTTTTTTAGTTCACCTCTTTTTGTTTAAACAGGTTTTGTTGATACAGTTTGCTTAAAGCCTGTTCCAGAAGAGTTAGTTGTAAAAAGGTGTATTATTTTGATGTTGCCCATGGAGTTAGCTTTCTGACTTGGCTGGTATGACCAAGGAGTATTGCATCTCTTTGAATGGAAACGTTTGATCACTACCATTGAGAGGAAATTACTATTGTAGTACAATTTGGTATAAGCATCACAAAATGTATTAAGGATGATCATTGTTTTCACTACTCTGCATAAATGTCAATGTTCAGTGTCACCTTCTTTAACACCAAGGATTCAGTCATCGCAAATTTAGAGACAAGACCAGTCCTGACTGCTGGGAGTGGGAATGTTAGGAATACAGGGGACAGATGCAATTAAGTAGGAACAAACAAAAATCTGAACTAGCGTGAGATGTGAGCAAACCAAAATAACTTCACTTCCATATACTGAGATTAAAAATAAAAATGCCAATTTTTATTTTTAGATCTAAATTTGGACGCTGGATCTGGTCATGACACATGTGGAGAAACATCATCTGAAAGTTACAGTTCTCCTTCTAGTCCACGACATGATGGGAGGGAAAGCTTTGATAGTGAAGAAGAAAAAGACAGAGGTGGTATTTATGGATAGTGTGCATGAACGTCTTTATTCCTAGACTAATCTCTTTCTTGTATTAATTTTAATTAGTTTCTCAGTTTCATTAACTGCTTTTATTTCTGAGCTAGCCACAGAACACATTTGGCTTTGTGTATTTTGTGACTGGATGGTTTGAAGACTTCTAGCAAATAGCAGGAGTGTTTAAATACTGTCGAGTTTTAGATTACTACATATATGTAGTAATTTTCTGACCTCAGTGGCATAGCTCTCTTGAGAAATTTCAGCAGTACAGTAATGGGGAAAAGTTTGGCATGAAAGTGACCAGTTTTATATTGAATTATGTGTCTGAGAGGTCCTTCTTTTTGTGTTGACAGTTTAATTTGCCACTCCTTCCAAATGTGAGTAGGCTGTGTTAATGTCTTTGTAGGTGGATGCAAATTCCTAATTCGGTCTGTGTCCTACTCTTCCCATTTGCAGATATACACAAGTCAAAGGCACAGTATCTAGTTGGGCAGTTTGATATAGGCAAGTGATGGAGATTGACCTGGCTTGATTTGGATGAATGAAAATAATCTCAAAGTTACTCTAATTTGGGAAGACATAACTATCATTTGCATCATCCAACTTAGGAAGTTTTATATGGGTAAATGAGTCCAGAACATGATGATATTGTTTCAGATTCGTTCTTCTGACACTGACAAATGCTTTTGTCTCCACAGATACAGACAGCAATTCTGAGGACTCTGGGAATCAAAATACAGCCAGGTTTACAGGCTACAGTGCTGTCAGTTCATCAAATATGAACAAATCATCTGCTCAGATCTCTTCAGTGAATAATGAAAATGGAAGCCTTTCAGAAGATCCTTTGAATGCAAAGTTTCAACATATTTCCCTCATGCCTGCCTTACACTGTGTGATGCACAGCGCTGCCCAAAAGCCTGAAGCAGTTGTCCCACCACCCATATCTGTAGATGGTAAAACAATGGGAATGATTGTTACCACGCCTGTTGCTGTCTCGCCAGTGAGAGAGTCTGCAAATTCACCTCCTGGTGGAATGGGCCCGGTGACCTCTGGTGAACCTGAGAAACGCCTTGAGCTGATGGCTTCCCCTTTGCCAGTCCCATCCACTTTCCTTCCACATTCTGTCCAGCCTGGTAGCCCTGCTTCGCATTTGGCAATACATAGATGGAAAATGCCCTCTCCACAGGGATCATCGGAAAGTTGCACAGTTAATGGACCACAGCAGCCAACAGGAAACTTAAGTATTGGATCACCAAATACTGCCTTTATCCCAGTCCACAATCCAGGTAGTTTCCCAGGATCCCCAGTTCCTACTACAGATCCCATCACAAAACCTGCATCCCAGGTGGTAGGACTGAATCAAATGGTGCCTCACATTGAGGGAAACCCAGGAGCAATCCCTCAGCCTACCAATCTAAAGGTAGTTCTTCCAGCAGCTGGTCTCTCCACAGCAGCAGCGCCACCTCCACCAGCTTCATACGCTTTGCCAGGCAGTCCTCATGCTACCAGTGTGTTGCCCAACCAGAATACAAACGTGCTAAACACTGTAGCGACTTCCTCACCACCTCAGTCAGCTGGTTTAGGTGTTGGTCAGGTCCAGTCCACTGTTCCTCCTGCAATACCTACACATACGCCAGGCCCTGCCCCTAGCCCGAGTCCTGCTTTAACACACAGCACTGCACAGAGTGACAGCACATCGTACATAAACGCTGTTGGAAATAATAACACTAACGGGACAATGTTACCTCCGCAGCAGTTGGGATCTGGTCCTTGCGGTTCTTGCGGACGTAGGTGTAGCTGTGGGACCAATGGAAGCCTTCAGATTAATAGCTATTTTTATCATAATCCACTTCATGGACAAGTCTACAGAGTTCCATCTTTCTTCACTCTGCCATCACTTTGCAATGGCAGCTACCTCAATCAAGCACATCAAAGCAATGGAACACAACTTCCTTTCTTCCTGCATCAGTCTCCATATGCAAACGGGCTTATGCATGACCCAGTGATGGGGAGCCAAGCCAACTATGGTATGCAGCAGATGGCAGGATTTGGGAGGCTCTATCCTGTATATCCAGCACCTAACGTAGTTGCCAACACAAATGGGTCGGGACCCAAGAAGAATGGGAACGTTTCATGTTACAATTGTGGTGTAAGTGGACACTATGCGCAGGACTGTAAGCAGTCATCCATGGAGGCCAGTCAACAAGGTAATCATGATAACTCCCAGCGGACTTGCTTTTGAGTTTAGCGGTTTCTCTTTACCTTTCTGAATGTGCTGTTTCTGGTCTTGCAGAAAGGTGTGCGTGCGTGCGTGTGTTTTGTGTAAATGGTTGTGCACTAGTGACCTGCTCTAAAACTGCAAAGTATCTTATCTCTGCCTGAAAATTTTGTAGAACAGTGTAAGGGAACGGGGTTCACAGCGTGAAGTTGAAAATGGGTATGATTCAGAGCTGGGAAGTCAAACGATATCAGTCCTAAATTGTCATTCTTTTTTCACTGGTTTGTTTTTGGCATTATGTTGAGACTTGCATGTTGTTTCAATTTTTCCATTCCTGTTCAGTGGGTTTTTTGAGAGAATTCATTGGCAAAAAGTGAAAGATTATCATTTACTGTCTATGATACAAACTTGGATTCTTAAAACTTGTGAGAATTTAAAAAAAAAAAAAAACAACAGACTGGCCATTTGGTAATTTAGCTTTTCTAAAGCTTACCTTTTGCACAATCAGCCATCCTTCTGTGCCCCATCATGCAGTACGTTACATAAATGAAACATGCTTTAACTTTCCAGAGAAGTTGCAGCAAAAAGGCAGAAACCAATTGGAACTAAAAATCAAAGGAATGGCTTCAGTCTTAGATGCCATTTCTCTCTCCATACAGAAGAATGGAGAAACACAGTGTTTGCATAGAGCATAAACTATTTTTGATTCTTGGCCTGTGCCCATTCTAACGGTACTTGTTTGGTCGGACTGGAACAGGAAAGACGAACCTTGATGGGGGTGGTCTTTTCTTTGCATTTTTCCAGTGAAGGTAAAGTCCTATATCTACGGTCTACATCTTTTTTAAACTTACAGTTTTAGCAAGCAGATGAAAGAAAATAGTATAAAATCTTAGGACCTACTTTAAAAGGACTGGAGGATGATAGTGCCTTTCGAAGAGCATGTCCATTTTGATACCTTGTAGTGGTTTTGTAATCCATTTTAATTGTGAGCAGTGACTTAGTAGTTCTCTTTCCTGTTTTAGGCACTTACAGACTGAGATACGCACCTCCCCCTCCCCCTTCCAATGATACCTTGGATTCTGCAGACTGAAACAAGTAAACATTGCCTACTTAAACTGAAGCTTGGGAAATTGGGGGAAGGTGTGTGTGTGGCGGGGGGGGTTGGTCTTGTGTTTTGGGACATTCCCGGTTCTATATTCTTTTGGAATTTTTCATTGCTTTTGCACCTCTGTTCCATACAAAAGAAGAAAGCTGAGTCCCTGGTCTCCTCCTGGTTCTACAAAAGGCTTGCGTAATGCATGTAATTCAAACACACAGCCAAACAATCAAAAAGAGCATTCGAACCATGCTTTTGCACTGAAGACTTGAGACATGTGCAATGTTTACTGCATTTTTAAAAAAAAAAAGTCCTCTGACCTCTGACATCACTGGTGGAGCAGCCAAATGGTGAAAGAAGAAACTTGGTCATGTTCCCCACCACAATCTTCTTCCCTCCCTCCCTGTTCTCCTTATGCTGCTGTTTTATTTTCTTTCCCTGTTTGTCCACGTGGATTCGTTGGACTTGCATGAGTGTTTAGCAGTTCATACAGACCCTACCCATACTCTAAATTAATGCTCATGAATTGAGGGGAGATGTTCAAACGTCCTATTACAAGAGTCCAAAGGAACACACAATGCTGTATGTGTACTATATCTGATAATAATACATATACACAGCTCTTGAGAGTCCCAAATAAATGAAAATACATAGAGCAGGAAGGGGCTGAAACTGTGGACTGGAACAGATTTAGAAAAATGAACGAGCTTAAATTGACCGATTTTTCTTCCATTGTAGCTTTTTAGCCTGTATGTTCAGCAACAAAGGTGAAAAAAATGGTATGAATGTTGTACTCAGTGTGTTTGCATTTGTAATGACAGTTGACAGCATTTTTTCCTTTTTTAAAGCTATTCTACATCGTGTCAACACAGAATGAACATTACTTGATTGAATATTTTTTTCCTAAACTATTACAGTGTTGCATTGTACTTAGAATGTAAATGTTTTATTTCAAACTGAACAAAAGCTATGGTTTTCTACAAAATAGTCAGGTATTAGTATTAGAACCTGTCTACCAAATAGCAAAGTCACTATTTTATAACAATTTACCACTATGCGTAATTACGATATAATGTGAAAGACTGAAATGAGTGTTAAGATGGTATTAATCATGTCAGTATCATGAGTAAGTAAGTTTAATGCTGCTGTATTTTTTATTTTATTTTTAAAAGCCAATATATGTACTAAATTGCTTCCAGGTAATATTTGATTTCCTAAAGTGCACTGAGGTTATCTGGAAGATGAGTGTATTTTTTGACTGCTGCATTCAACACCGATGAACAACTACCACTGTATATCCATAGGGTTTGGCATTCCTCACAGTTCATGGCAGAAATGTTTTTTCTTAAAATCAGACCTGGCGTCCAGTAGAGGGATGAAATAAAATCAGTCTTTGGTTCAGCCGTCTAATAAATTGCTAAACAAACAAAAAACTTGAAGAAAAAAAGCTTGATTACTACATTTCTTCATAGGTAGCATTTATATTTATAGCACCAGTGTACATTTTGAAACTTTTATCTTGGAGGGGGGGAATGGGGAGGGAGGTAGATGAAAGCTTTAATTTAAAAAAAAAAAAAAAAAAGTTTAAGTAGTAAATGAAAATTATTTTGATTAAAATTTTTATTTGATCTGGGTATTTTTGGACCACTTGAAATGAATGAACTGAGTTTGAGTTGAAGTGAGGGTGTTAAACCACCAATGGACTTGTATTGTGAATTACCTGCCAGTTGTACTTTATGGAACTTATTTTATGATTTAAAATACTGTACTGTAAATAGGAGGTATGTTACCTTCTCTTTATTTGTATGTTTACCATATACTTTGATATTTGAAATGTACTGGAAAGGTCACTTATATTTCTAGAAGAGATTGGATTTTATGCAACCTTTTTCCTTGAATTAACAGCAATAAAAAAAAAGAAAAAAAAGTACCTGTGTGCAAGTACTGTCCTTTGTCACTGAGAACAATGAAATAAGTGTGATGCTCCCTGCCTCTGGGTATAGGGGTGGGATCGCGGAAGGTTTGGGCAAGCTACCGTTTTGGTTGGAATCTGTCACTTTTAAGACAAAGCTGAGAGTATTTGACAAGGTAAGGTCAGTCTTGTATCTGAAGTCAGGATACTGTCTCTTGATTTAAACTTCTCTAAGATAGATAGATCTCTTGGGAGAAAGAGGATGACCTTGTGTGATAGACCCAGGACTTTGACCTAAGCTCTTTCAGAACAGTTAAGCCTGTTATATTCTGATGGCTCCTGGATTGGGGCTAGAACCCGGTTTAAACATGCTTTTCTTGACTGCAGTGCAAATAATGTGTGCGCTAGGCACGTAGTAACTGGAAAGTGAGATCTTTCTTCTATCTGCTAAAATAGACGGAAGGACAACAGGAGCTGCCGGGGGTAGGGAAGAAGCTTAGAAGTGTGCAGATTACGGCTGAGGGGTCTGATAGGAATGTAGTACCCGAGTGTGCTCGGGTAGTACTGAGAAAGAGAAGGGTACTAATTACTCTGTCACCTCACTTTACTGTATAGCCAGCGCTTCTGATTCCTACTGCTTAGCAGCAGCTTATCTACAGAGCTGAGGACCACAGACTATCTTAGATCTTTATCCCAGCTTACTACCCAGAACAACCTACTTCCTGAGAAACCAAGTAACGTGATGAGAAGGTTCGAAGCTGCCAATGAACCCAGCCTCTTTTCTTCAGGCAGCTCCCATAATCCTGGGGGTGTATTGAAACCCAGGTGTCATGCAGACATCATCATGCAGCTTCCATTTCTGCAAGCATCTTGTGTCCCCTCCCCAGACACAAGGGAGTGCACACACTGTCCAAGGAAGTTGTGAATTACCATATTACTCTGAAAATGAAATCTGCTACTTACTGTGCCATCTGAGTTGCTGATACTCTCGTTTGCCTGACTGACACCATCTGTGCATGCTGCAAGCAGCCCTGACTTTAATAGATCCTGGTGGGATCTATCAATTAAAAAATTTAAAAAATGCATACCCTCTGGCACAGCAAACAGTATAAAACGCCCCATTCTTCTGATGCTTGTTTTGTTGGAGACCTAACAGCACTTGTACCTAGCCATCCTCTTCGGCTGCACCACTACTATCTGGGCAATCAGGTTCAACTACAACTGCAGTTCAAGAGAGAGATTCTCTCTCCTACGGAGTGGCTGGGAAGCAGTTGAATGCCCGAAAGATAAATGAGAAAACCCCACTAGCTGGTTGGCCTGAGCAGCTATCCAAGCTGTCCAGGAGTGACTCCTGCGTACTGCGCTGCTCCTGGTTTGTATTGCCTGCTGCGGTGCTGCTGCAGATGGAAACCCGTTGTTTGTACAAATCATTTGATTCCTAAAGCTGGAAGACAAAATGAACAATGAGTCGGGCGTGGACAGGATTGGAAAGATGAGAGCATAAGGGAATGCGATGATGCACACTGCTTGCTTATGAGTGAACAGATGGCCTCATTTTCCCAGCTAAGCACCTTAGGATGGCAGTGGTGGCCTAATGCCTAGATCTTGACTTAGCTGATAGTCCTGAAGAGGTGAAGGAACAGAGGGCATATGCATCGTGCCAAGGTAGATGGAAAGTAAAAGGTGCGGAAAGGTACACTAAAAACTGCAAAACTCAACCAGTGCCAAGCTACTCTAGTTGTAGAGGGATGGAAGTACCATCATAATTTGTTTCAGTTTTGCTCACAGCTGTCTCTCGAGATGTGCTGACCTGGGCCTCCTGCAGCTCCTCTCCTGAAATAAGGTTGCCTATATTCTGCGCACACAAAAAAGCAGCGTTGGGCAATGGTGCTTCCTGCTCAGGGCTGGTAACTACAGCTGCTACAATTAGGCACAATATAGATATAAAGGGTACGCGGACCACACTTATGCTTGCGAGGAAGAAGAGGTGTCCTGAAGGCATAGTCCTGAGTTTATACTAGGGCTCAAACGCTGTCTGAGTTACGTAGAAAGGATCCAGGTACTAACATACAGTCCTGTGCTCCTCTGACGAGGGAGGAAGGAAACGCACATCTCGCAGCGTTATTGCAGGGAGAGCGTGCTGCCTCTCTACCCGTGGCTGTCGTACGCCTCGGCTGCTCATCAGGGTAGAGAAACGGGGTTCTAGTTTTGATCCAGCCTTTGAGCTAACAGCTGCAGACAGTCGAGTTCTGTACATCGCTGTACGTTGGAGGAGATTAGAGATCAAAATGTATGAACAGCTGTATATGGACAGGCTGAACGCCCACCTATGCCTGCGTCCTGCCTCCAGCAATGATCAGTAGCAGATACTTAGGAAGAAAGTACTGTTAATGAAACAGAAGAGAAAGACAAGTGGTAATTCTTGCAAATGTGTCGCGTAGCGAAATGAAATGAGTCTCTTAAGTTCATCTTCACAATAGGTGGCAGCATAACTCCACCAGTGGAATATACGGGACCTTCTCACGCACCATGCAAGATCCTTCAGTTTAACGTGGTCTTACCATCTTCGTGCCATCTAAGTAAGCTTACTTGGGGGATTTCTTTGACTTGTGATTCGGTAACGTTAGTTTCTGTAGGGTTTTCTCATGTTTATATATTTTCTCACATGCAGGTCATGCTAATTGTTGTCTCTCAAAAACATAAGCACGCTAAGTGCATATCTGAAATACTAACTACCTAGAGCTAAAGTGGCCCAGGTCTCATAGTGAAGACTCAGAGAACTGCCGCCAAATGTGAAAGCTGTGTCTTAAGAACCACTGAGCGCTAGAAATGGTTCTGGATGTTTGTATTCATACAGTGAGGAATGCTTTCTGAGATCCATATAACTTTTTTTGCAAATGAGAATAATTCATGAGGGAGTCTGGTTATCTTTCAGGATAATTTCTCTCTCTACTTAAGAGAAAGAAAGAGAAAGAGGTTATCTTTGTCTCTGTCTACTTAGTCTGAAGGTCCACAATATAGTATTCAACATCAGATCAGATATTTATCTGGAATGTCTCATGCTCAGGAATGTGTTTCCCAAGAGATGGAACATAATAAACCCATTATTTTTAATATTGATACATGCTTCCTGACTAGTGTAAAGGGTCACTGTTGTCTGAATGGGTCAATAAAACAAGGTACAAAAGCGCAGGGTGAAAAAAAATTGTTGAATTTGGTAAAAGGATAGAATAGCTGTATCTTAACCATTAGTGCATTCATTTTAGACCTCCCCTCTTTGATCTAAAATGGCCATTTTTATTGACTTCTAAAGTATGTTTTTTTCTGGAGACAGAGGATGTTGATGACCGATACAAAGTTAGCAATTAACTCCCATGATGCTGATTGGCGTGACTGATGAAAGATGGGGATTGCTGCTTCAAAAACTGATTTGCCATTTGATTTTGGTTTTAAAGTACTGGTTACAGAATCCTTAGAAAAAATAGTAGTACATAATAAATAAATAAATAAAATAAATACATAATAAAATATCATATACATAAAAAAATATCATTTACATAATCAAATGTTATGCTTACCTTATAATAGTCTTATTTTACACCATTTGTAGTTTGAAAGTTAAACCATGGTGTTTTCAACAGCTTCAGATGTTTTTCTTGTTTTGACTGAAACTGAGTTCGGAAACTGATGGCATGTCTAGGTAGAGTAGTCGATATAATGTATGCAATTAATTGTGTTGCTATCAAATTGCTCTTTTCCTTTTTTTAAAGTTTTTTTTACAGGATACGCATGTGCACCAGCAAAAGAGCGGACAGCTTAGCAGTGGCAAGACTTCTGGATGAAAACAGCATGGGACTTCTTTTATTGCTCCTTAAAGACCAGATCGTCTCTGAGGTGCATATTGACAAGGACTTCTAGGTATTTCAAACTGAGCACGTAATCCAGGGAATCCTGGCCTCTCTCAACATACAAAATAAAAACCTTGAATGAAAAGATCAGTAAAGTCTAAGGAGGGGAGAGGAAAGCAACGGCAACACCAAAAAAACACCGACAGGCATTGGGGTGTGCTTGAGGTGAGACAGTTTTCATACATCGCTCGATTTCTTACCACAGCTCATCCATTTAATAGCAAAGAACTGCAAAAAGTGATTGTATCTATTTTGTACAAAACCAGCTGAATTCTGCATTTCACCACAGCGCAGTTGACCGTATCAGACATGTAATAGGAGATGGGCATTTTCAGCAACCTACGTAAGGCTAATTTATGTGGACTTTGAACAGACTATAGTAATACATTTAAAATCTTACGGTGTTCATAATTCTTACGGCTACACAGAGTTGTCAGCTAGCTAACACACCCTTTAGAGTGTTGTCTCCCTTTGATTTGTTTTCCATTTTTAATTTATGTTTGCCTTTTTTTTTTTTCATCTTGCTTTTGCCCTGATTAGCCTTTTAAAGTCCCTTTCACATGCATGCTACAACCGTGAACATGATGGAGAGCCATTTGAAATGCTTTAATCCATGGTATGCAAACTCCCAAACAATAATATTGAAAACTTGCTAATCCAAAATAAAATAGCCTGTGCAAGGGGGTAACTATTTCAGTGTGAGCCTCTGCCGGTACCTGCCATTGCAAAGGCAGCTAAATGGGAGCTGGGACTTAGCCTTGCACTTTGAAACCACCACATTTTTCTTCCTTTCTAAGGAAGGATATCTTATTTCTAGCAAGTTCTCAGGTGGAGGAGGCAAACAATGGGATGTTAATTTAGAGTCAGACAGGAAAACAAATGTGCTTGGCTACTCTGCAACTAAAGCGGGGTGCCCGAAGGCTGTCATGCCTCCAGCGCCGCTGGAGAGAGCAGCTACCCTGAGACGTGACATAGCTGTCGCTTTGTCCAAGCCAGAGCTGTCTAGCCAAGTTGATAGAGACTTACGACAGCGCTTTCCTAAATTTTGTTCTTGACGGTGGAAGAGAATACCGTAATGCTTTTATTGCCATCTATTGCCAGCAGGTTCCTAACGCCGGTGCCTGCATGGGACAACCAGAGGGACTGCTGTGCTTCTCCGCCGCCTAGCGCAGAGCTGGCAGGTTCTCAGAAGCAGGGCAGTTATCTCCTCATCAGCACTCTGCCTGCTGGCTAAGGACAAGGGGACCGCTGCCCAAAACCCGGCACAGGATTTTAAAGAACGAGGCTGCTGATGTTCAATTCTGAAGTTTTCTTCAGGCACCTGGGTGACCTCTGTTGTCATTTGCACCAACAGCCCCACCGTTTCTGGTAAAGACCGCAGAAGCAGGAGGTGTTCAGCAGCTGGAAGATCAGTTCACGTCAGCAGTGACCATCCCGTGGCTTACAGGTTATATGTCACCCTGCATGTAGCTGGTGATCTGCCCCGACCCCCCGGCTCTTCCCAGAGCACCTCAGATCCCCTCGGGCAGGGGACTGCCACCTCTTGGTCAGTGCCAAATTGATCAACTTGGTCAGTGCCAAACTGATCAGCTAGATAGTTTTAAAGCAGGTTCTGATTTGTGCATGGGCAGGGGTGCGTAACACGCTGCACAGGATGGCAGAGGAGTGGGCGCTGGGATCGGGAGCCACGGGGGGACCAGGACTGCTCGGTGGTGGTCTGTGCTGCAGAAGCTTTGTTTCCAAACTTCAATCATTTCTGCTTTTTTCTTCGATTTTAAAAGCAAAAACCTTCCTAACCAGTAGTCTTCTCGCAAGCGAGTACAGCGAGGTTTGGGACAGAGTAAGTCAAGCCAGCCCCAGAGTGCCAATGGTGCGTATAGCCAGCGTGGGCACCTAGAAAGTTTAATCAGTTCTTTGGCCCTTACTTTTTTTTCCCCCAAAAAAACCCTTCTTGATTTATGCGTTAAAGTTTCATCTTTCAGCTCTTCAGTGCACATCTTTAACCAGTTTTAGACAACTTCCATATTCAAAAGACTTCAGGCTTACTCAGGCAGAGGGAAGGCTGCGTGAGCCCTCTCCCCTCCGCTCCCTGCCGTGCATTGTCACTCACCCCCAATTTTTCAGCGTTTCTTTGTTTGGAAATGTATCTAGTTTCCTTCTGAACTCTTTAAAGCTCCTTACTTCCATGACGGACGTGGGTAACATATTCCATATGCTCGCTTCCCTTTGGTCGGCGAGCTCTTCCCGTCTCCATCTCTGATGGAGGGACGTGCCAGGCTCCTCCTGTTGCCACTTGAAAGCTGGGAAGCGCCCTTGGTTCTTTAATAAAATTAAATAAAATTAATTTTGCTTCAAACACTCTTCCTCTTGAGCTGTACACTGCGTCGCTTTGCTCTGCTTAGGTGTTTGCATATCGTGCCGTAATTGTTTCATCCGTGCCAGGATATTATTTTTACAGCTGGCCGTGCCTTTGATAGAAGGAAACGTGAGAGTTTAAAGGCAGGAGAGGGAGCGATGGTGGGGGAGCCACCGCAGCTGTCTGCGCCGTCCCCAAGCGGGGAGCCGTGCTTCACCGACCCGCCGCACAGAGCACCAGCGGGGTGTTTTTTCAATAAAGGATGAGGAAAAAACAAGCCAAAGCTAATGCAAAAATGAACAGCTGGCATCGTCAGGGCCTTGGGAGCTCTAATAGGCCTTAATGAGCCTGCCCAGCCTCCCCCAGGGCCCCCACCCACCCTGCCCTGGGCCCAGTAGCCCCAGTTGAGCTCAGCCGGGGGCTTTGGTGCCTGCTGGAGCAATGCTGTCCAAGCGCCTCATCCCAGTTAAGGGGCGGATGCGTCTTCCCAGGTGGGGGTCTCGGACCCATGTTGTAGGTGTCCCCCTCTCCTGCCCAGACACCTTGGGTGGACCCCGGACCTGCCCCACCACTGCACCTGGTCTGGGGCTGTCGATGGACCCGTGCCCAGCCGCTGGCTCTGCTGGGGGGCTGCAGCACGGCCGGGGTCACCCTCGGCTGTCGGCTTGCGCTCCTGCAGCTCCCTGGTGAGCACAGGCCGGTGTCTCGCAGCACTCACCTCTTCGTCTCCCGCGGGTGCCTTCTGCAAAACCCCTTCCAGGTAGGTAATGGATTCCTTCTTACTGGTTCTGTAGCAGCTATGGGCTAAAGGGCTGCGGGTGGCAAATAAAGAGAGACGGAGGTCATCCAGCCTGTAGAAGACACCATTTTAAGTGCTTGATAATTGCAGCAAAACCAAAGAGAAAAATGCAGCTGAGGAAAGGGAAGAAGGGACGGAAAGAATCAGACTAAAAGGCAGCTATTAGAGTCACTAAATATGGTTCATTTAAGGCTGGTTCAGGTTCAAATTCAGTCCCAGGTACTCTTGAGCTAACTTCTGTCATGCAACAAATGGAAAGCCAAAACCATGCGCTGCTGATTGAGCCAGCTGTGTCTCTCCAGTGAAGTAAACAGGGCTTTGCAGCTACACTTTTATGCAAGTCTTTTTGCAGCAGCGCGGAAGCCATTAAACTGTGTGGTTATGGATTTCACCGCTCATTTGAGACCTATTAAAATAAGGTATTACATAGCGCGCCTGAGGCAGCAGGGACAGGTGAAAGAGGGCATATTTCGCTCTGGACCGCCATTGCCTTATCAGAGAAAGCAAAATACATTTCTCTAATGTACAGATACTGTAGTCTCAGCTAAAAACTCATTTGTCAGCACGCGGGGTCCAAAATGTCACTTTTCCCTCCCTGACACAAAGACCAGCAATAATCGCGTGGCACTGCCCTACAAACGTGAATGCAAACGCATTTTGAGCGAGGGTTGTTTTATTGCCGGAGATGTTTCTAGCCTACAAGCTGCCTGTTCCCAGTCTAGGGCTCTGCCTGCCCTTTGTTTTATCTGTTAAGAGCAGAAGGGCTCCAGCCAGGCTCTCGCAGGTGGGGCATGTGGATCGTGCCTGGGAGGAGCCACTTGGGCTCAAGTGGGCACAATTATCCAAATGAAAGACAAGGCTGGCTGTCCCTTCATCTCCGTTTCCATTGCGCTGCCTCTGTTGGGTCTTCTCTCATCTTCTCATTTTTGGCCTCAAACCCTGGCTGTGCTACCACCTCCCACGTTCTTCCTTGTACCTGTTCGCTTCCAGTGAGGCAATGGGGTCAGCCACAAAATCCCCGCTTCCAGGTCTGCTGCTGGGCGTGTTGGACAGTAGTTTCTCTTCTCCAGTTATGCTGTTTTCCCGGAGTTTCCCTCCACTTCATCCCCTTGCAAATGCTGTACTCTGCTGTTTATCTGCCTCAGTGTGTCCACAAAGACCTTTCTCTACCCGTTTGGGTTTTTTTTATTTTATTTCACTGCCTGTAAGTTATTTCTCAGAGCTATCTTTTCATTCACTTATGTATTTTTATTCTGTGTGTTTTATTTCAGCATCATGTTACACTAGGATGATATCATGTTTTGGCTCGAAGAGCTTTAAAAGTTCAGAAAAGGTAATCAGGGACAAGCTCGCTTTCCAGATTAATTTTCTTCTGAGCATCAAGCACATTGGTCTTGTCTTCTCACACGTGGTGAGCATCAGTTACCGTGGGGAGGCAAGGCCCACCTGTGTCCGGGGGACAGGAGTGTAGGTGTGGTTTCTGTCTCTAGAGGGATTTAAGTGGAAACTCAGGCTCAGGCGAGGTCGTCCCTTTGGTGGTCACAGGAGCCAAGTGGGTGGCAGGAGGAGGGCTGACCTCTGGACTAGCACGGCACTAGCACTAGCACGCTTCCAGAGGTGGAAGTGTGCATGTATTCGGGACGCTTCTGCTGCCCCAGAGACCAAACCAGAGCTGAACTTGGCTGGGTTACAGCCCATGGGAAACACGAGGCTTACACACGAGCAGCAGTGGAAATCCCACCTGGCACAACAGGCAGGTCTCGGTGGCTCTGCAGTGCCCTTGTCCTGCTTGCTCTGCCTGGAAACTGGATGTTTCTCCTCCCCAAGGTATTTGGGGCATCTGCTTGGGGCAAAGGACCTTTGAAGCCACCATCGGTGCGGGGGTTGAGGCTCTCCTCCCTTGACAGGCTTTTCTCTCTCTTCTATTAAAAACAAAACCCAACAACTTGTTTTTTGAAGACAGGCTGAGAGTGCTTCTCCTTTGCTCTAAAATGTCATGTCCTCATGCTGAAGTTCCAGCTGAAAACAGAGCAGCAGTGGAAAGCTCTCAGATGAACGTATGCAGGTGAATCGCAAACTAAGAAACGCGGTTTGCTCCTGCCCTGCCCTCAAGGTGCCAGATGGCTCCCGTACCTCTTGCAGCTCCCACTGCTGGGCTCAGCAGCTCCCAGTGAACACCTGCAAGGTGGGAATATGTCTCCATCTCCTGCCCCGACCCAGCCAGTGCTGCAAGTCCCACAAGTCTCAGCTGTCCCCCAGGACTGTGCTTCAGCTGGTGGTCTCCCATCCTCATCACCGATATGTCCAAGTGCCCTCTGCAAGAATGCAAAGCAAGATCTGTGGGACATCTCCCTTCTAGATTTTATCATGACAATTCCTTAGTAAGCTGCTGTCTTCTCCTCTCCTACTTAATGCTGTGTTTGTTATCGTTGTAGACAGGGGGGCTCGATTCAGTAGCCCACACGTAGATGTCTAGCGTCATTTGAGAAACCTTGGCACACCCCAGTGGGCCTCCAGCTGCCTCTCCAGACACGTGCATGTCTCCTGTATGTCTTGACCCTTATTTTCTACCCCTGCGTTGCTGCCGCAGGTAGCTGTGGGTGACTGGGGTGGCAGCGAGGCACCCCAGTGCGAAGGAGGCCCTTGCTGCATGCCCTTTACACTGGGAGCAATGGGCAAAATTAACAATTATCAATTGATATCAATTGATTATCAGTTTTTATCAATTTTTCCCCTCTGTTGTGCTAGCTACAGGTGGAATTGCATCCGAACAGAGGCACACCTGCTGGAGTCTGATAGCCGAGCTTGGCACCAGTGCTTCTGATGTGACTCCTCTCCCCCTCTGGTGCTGCAGGCTCCCGTTCTGTTTCTCTTGCCTTTTCCTTTGCTCTGAATGTGTCGCGTCCCTTGTGAGGAGGGTGCGTGCAGCCACGTGCCTCGCTCCCTGTCTGCTTGGAGGGAAAGCCGTCCTGTTCTGCATCCTGCCAGTATCCAGCTGTGGGGATGTTCGTGGCGTGGGGCTTTTTTCCTTCTCTTCTTAAGCCTTGAGGAGGTAGCTACAGTATATAGAGGGGTCCTAAAAATCCGGTTATCTGAGCACTTAGGAATTCTCTCTATAATTAATTCCATCCCTCCGTGAGACACAGAGATGCTTTTGTCCCCTGATTGTAAACAGAGGTACGAAGCCGAAAGCATAAAATCGCGTTGTCTGCAGCAGGCGTTGGCTTTGGGAGAAACACGGGCGCCTGGTGTTAGGAGCCCAGGGCACGTCCATGCTCCTAAATCAGGCCCGTTCCCTGACCGTGGGATGGGGCGCGCAGTGCTGCCCAGCCCCACGCAGCTGACCCCTCTGCCCCACCACGCTCGGTGGCCTCCCCCTGCTGCCTCCTGGGCACCTGCCCGCGCCGTCCCTGCGACCGCTGCCCGGGGGTGCAGCTGGGCGCCGGCGGGGCGATGCCGCGGCGGAGCTGGGTCCTCTGTGCACCTCCCAGACCCGCGTAGGTACATCCCGGCATCCCTGATGTAGCTGGGGGGGAAGCCGGGGAAGGAAAGGGGGGGATGAGAGCACCCGAGTTAGATGCCAAATACAAGTTTAAGAAAGAGTGTGAATCCCCTCTTTCAGAGCAAAAAAAGCACTGCTGAGTTATTCTATAGGCAATTAGGAGAAATTTCTGGATCGGTAGCCCTTGTCCTTACAAGAGATTTCAACTTCCCTGACATCAACTGGGAATATCACACTGCTGTGATGAGCAGATCTTGGAAATTCTTGAAGTCTGTAGGAGATAACTTCTCATCACAGGGACTCAGTGAGCCAGCTAGGAAAGATGCCCTCCTAGACTTGCTATTTGTGAATAGAGAAGGACTCATGGGAGATCTGATGTAAGTGGCTGTCTTGGCCACAACGATTATGAAATGGTTGAGTTTAAAATTTCCAGTGTAATGAGAAAAAAGGACAGCAGAGTTGCTACCCTGGACTTCAGGAGAGCAAACTTTAAGCTATCCAGGGAGCTATTTAGCAGAGTACCCTGGGAATCTGCTTTTGAGGGCTTAGGAGTCCATGAGTGCCGGTCAGTCTTTAAGAAGCACCCTTTAGAAGCACAGGATCAGGTAATTCCACTGTGGTGTAAGTCACCAGTGCAGAAAGCAGCTGGAAAGCGGAGGGAGTAAGCAGGGATGGAGGGCCCCCTGCGCTGGAGCTTGCAGGTCGTTTGACACTGTGTGAGCTGCTCATGCTGATCCCGGTGAGGCTTCCGAGAAATCCGAGACGGGCGCTTCAAATACCGAAATGAATTAATTCCCTGCCTTAGACCCATCACATTCACTTTCTCTCTTGTTGCTGTATGTGTCGACACAGCTGCCGAGAGAGGGTCAGTGCACCCGCTTCGGCTGCACCGCGGGTAATGGATCCGGTGCCCTCTCCCTCAAACTTAGTCCCCTCTTCCCCTCCCTGAAACCTGAAATAAGAAAAGCTCCTTTAAGTGACAGAATAAAAAATGAGAAAATAGCTGCTTTGTAGACAAAACTGGCTGCTCTCTGCGAGGGCAGGTCAGTGGTGGCTTCCGCAAAGGCTTCCAAAATCTATTCCTAACAGCTATGGGGTTGCACCTATAGAATTTACGGGCAGCTCTTCCGTACGCTCAGTCCAAGATGTGGTGTAGGTTGTGTGAGCTTGGTTAGCCAGAAATAGAGGGCAGAGTTAGCCCTCACTGTGCGCAGCCTTTCTGAGCAGGGAAACGAGTACAACAGTAATTGGCTTAATTTCCATACTGCCTCCAGCCTGCCTCGCAGAGGGGTTTTAAAGCTTTTACTTATGGCAATCGCTCCTGCAAGTCCTAGGTCGGCGATTTTGTGAGCGGGAGCCTCGGCTTTCATTTGCTTCCCATTCAGGGTCCTTTCACCAGCGTAACCCCCCCGCTGCCAGTGCTGCTTCCTTGGCTGCGTGTGGTCCTTTTGCCAAATCCTGACATTTTTTATTTTTGGTTAACATCAGAATGGAGCTGCGGAATAATTGCTCTTTCACTTTCCTCTTAAATAGGCCACGCTGCTCGTCTGCATAAATGTTCTCTTCATGCATCTTGTCACTCTGCCTCGCAGGCTTCCTTGGAGGGGAAAAAAAAAACCAACCCACTTTATTTTTTTAAAAAGATGCCTTTTCTTCCTCGTGAATTGCCCTTGCTCTGTATGATAGCCAGCAATTGGCCCCAAAGGATGAATGCTAAGCAGCTTTGCCAAGGTGCAATTCAGCTATAAGACATCCCGTATATCCGGGCCTGTCCTGGAAGACCTTGAGGGCAGGGATTGAAGCCAGGGAGGAAGGCCACCTTGGCAGCTCCACCTCGCTCAAGCACTCGACCTAAAGCTAAAGCCAGGTTTTAGCCACTGGTGTGCAAATTCCGGTGACACAGGAGGGTGAGCCGCGGATGCAAGTCAGTCTTCTCCGGGATGAAAGCTTTTGCTGTCAAGCTATTCAAAGGGAAACATCCCGAGGCTGAAATCTGCTGGTGTGCAACAGCTCCTGCTCCGGAGGCCGGCCGCGTGCCTCGGCTCGCCCCAAACCTGCAGCCAGCAAAGGGCAGGGGGGGATGGAGGGAGCCCTGGGGGAAGGGTAGAGAGGAGCAAGACAGGCTTTGCAAAGCTGGCCGCAGTGCCCCTGCCATGCTTCTCCTTGCCTGCCTGCCCAGGGGCAAACGCGATCGTCTCAAATGCGATAGGATTTGGCCACGGACCGTGCAAAGCTCTGGCTCTACCGCGAAGCATAGCACCAAGGAGTTTTCCCCGCTTGCTGAAGTACTTGCCTGCAGAGATCACACAACTGATTGCGTCCAATAACGTTTACGCGACCTGATTATTTATCAGAATAAAAGCCGGCTCAGCCTTCAATGCCGGTTAGCTTTTATTGCAATGTTTTCCCCACGCACAAAGGCCACCCTGAAGGAAACGTGTGGGGAAGACCGGACCGTGTGCCACGCCGGGCTGAAGCCCATATCATTCTCGCAGAGCCAAGGTGGAGCTTGTTACCAAAAATAAAAAAGGCGTAAGTCGGACCACAGGGAAAAATAAAGAGCACGGAAGAGGGAGGATGTGCGTGGGAGCAGTGCCCGTGCCTGGAGGGGTGAGGAAAGCGGGGCGCGAGAAGCTGCTGGGCTCACCTTGCGTGACTCTGCACGTTCAGAGGAAAAAAGGAGCGGCACGAAAGCACGACCTGGGATCGCTGCCGCAGGCTGTGCCTTGCTTTATATAGGCACTGAGGTAAGGGCAAGCAAGGGGGTTGCTTTTAAAATGGTGAGGAGGAAGGTAGGGGCTAAGAGACATCCTGAGACTCCAGGCTGAGACTGCAACATCTACCATCATCCACAGCTCCCTGTAGACTTCTGCTATAGACTGCCCTAGCTCTGTTATAGAGGTAATTAGGCTGGATCCTGCTTCTCCCAGTTGTTTCGGAGCCTCCTTGCTCTGATGATTAGAAACCAGATAAGAAGACGGAAGCAGCCATGTGGGGTCAGCTGAAGGATCCTTCTGAGTGTCATATGTCCAGCATTAGTTGGTAGTGTATTTAAGCAGGAAAAGCAAGATCCCTTAAATTAAGAAGTTAGAATATAGCCAAACCAGACAAACCATCAGCCTCTCTGGAAGAAAACACATGGTATTTGTGAGGTCACATCTAAGTGTACCATGTCCAGTTGTAGGGTCCTTGCTACAAGAGGAGCATTGACATTACCAGCACAAGTCCAGCAGAAGGACACGGTGTACCAGGAGAGGACAGGAGAGCTGGTTTGTCCAGCCTGAAGAAGAGAAGGCTGAGGAGGAGACCTTACTGCTATATGCAGCTACCTAATGGCTGCTTACAGGAAATACAGAGCCAGAGTCATCTTGGAAGGGCACAGTGAAAGGATGAAGGGCACCAAACAGAAGTTACATCCAAAGAAATCCCAATTAGACATTAGGGAACAATTTTCACAGTGATGGTGGTCAAACCATCTCCTGCAGAGATGCGCAAAACTCTCCTGGACAAAGCCTTGCTCTGACTTTGAAGCTAGCTGTGCTTTGGGTAGGGATTGGGCCAGATGGTCCCTTCCAACCTTAATTGTTGTGTGAGTCTATGTTTTATTCATAGGTACACCCGACTGTATTTTTTATTTACATGTATACCTGCAGTTCAGGCAACTACAACTGTAATCACTGTTGTCCAACACCTCCCATAACAAGACCCTGTTTTCACTTTCTGCTAATGTTACCAGATGGCATTCGTTTAGGTTGAAATTGTCAGCGACACTCTTTGTGTGGCATCTTTTCTGTCAGTACGTTCATCTCTTTCCCTTTGCTGTTCCAGTTTATGTGCTCTAACTGTTTCAAAGAACAAGATTTCTGAAAAAGTCATGACCAAGAACCAGGTGGTGGCTTGGAAACCAGGCAGCATCTCCAGCAGACGTGGCTTACAGGGTTATTAGGCGACTGATGCTCAAGCTACGCGCAAACTGGATCCCCTTGGCCCCCTCCCAGTACAAACTGGATCCCCTTGGCAGCGTCCTAGTACAAACTGGCATCTGTAGCCCAAAGAACCTGAGCCTGAGGATGGCAAGGAGTGTGCTGATGTTTGGTTTAGTGTTAGGTAGTCCTGTGAGGAGCAACGAGTTGGACTCAATGATCCTTATGAGTCCCTTCCAACTCAAAATATTCTATGATCAAGGCTCGTGCTTGAGCTCAGCTCCCGGGTCTCCTTTCTGTAGTGGTCCTCTTTTCTGGAGGGTGGCACTGACACCTGTGTGCGGGTGTTTCTGAGTACCAGCTGGTGTTGGTGGGAGCCCTGCTCCACCACCTCCAAAATCTGGCCCCGGCCCCCAGGGTTTGGTGCCCAGAGGATGCCCGTGGCTCACACGGTGGCTCTGTATCTGCACACCGGCAACAGATCGCAACCTCTCAGAGTCGAGAAGATCAGTCGAGCAATCACAAACTAAGATGGGACAGCTGGTCCAAAAGGAAGTAGGTCCTTCCCCTCTGCCACCTGCAGAAGGCCAGTGACTCTGAATTCACTGCACTTCAAAGTCAACTGCACCATGCTCGGTTAAAATGGCTACGACCTCCGCACAGCCCTCTCTGTGCTGCTTTAACTACATCGGGTGAAAACCATATTTGAAATGAAGCTGGTGGGGCTCCAGGGCATGAGCAAGCCCTCCGGCATAACTGTCCATACTGTTCTTTTTGCAGCCTGTCCTATAACACTTTAATGTAGAAGGCAGCACTTAAAACGGACAGTCATACTCGAAGGACCATCGCTCTCACTTGCGAACCCTTCACGAACCCAGGAGAAAATCAGTAAGGGGCTTAAATATGATTTCGTTGGTTTTTTTCATCTCCTCTGTGTCAGCAGATCTGCAGAGCAGGTTTAGGGTTGTTTTGCATCTGGGCTAAAAAAAAAAAATGGCAGCGTAGGATTCCCTGTAGGGGATTAGGTTTCGTTTTAAAACTTTAAACAAACACGGAAATCTTAGCATAAGCTTCTTGAAGATTAAGCATTCTGGCATGAACCTAAGAAGAAAGAGCATAAGGCTGGGACTCGGGAGACTTTAGGATTACCGTCTTCTCTACCACTGTGCAACCTGCGGTGTGACCACCTCCTGCTTCATTTAAGCCAGATCTTCCAGGCTAACTTCTGCCTTCTGATTTCAGCGGGAGCTGAGGGCTTAAATACTGTTAGAAGATCTGTTTGCTCAGTTCTCTCTTTCATTGCTGCCTGCTCATCTTCTAGGTGTTGCAAGATCCCTGGGACGAGGACTGGTCCCTAAGTGTAAAGTTAGGAGCTCTGAGCTTTATTGCTCTTCTCGGAGGGACATTAAAAGGAGTCGAGTTGCCACATGCTGGTGTCCCTGCTTCTGCTGTGCCCGGTGTTACTGGCCACAGCTTGAGGTCTGTGGCCGTACAGAGCAACACTGGTGTTAATGACCGTGGCTGGGCTACGGTGAGGTGCAACCAAGGGCTGCAGCGAGGCTCAAACGCTTCATCGTGTCGTGTTGTGTGACCGGTGCCGGAGCCCTGAGCCCGCTGGGAAGCACCGGCAGCAGTGCCCGTCCCTGGCACGCACGGCCCCGCTCCGTGCACGGCTCCGCATCCTTGCGTGCACGTCCACAGCATGCGTGGGAGGAGGTACATAAATAAGGTGTCCCCTCCTTTTTATTTTAAATGAAATAAGGTGAGGCTAAGCTTGACTGGAATAAAAGAAACCCATCATACCAGACCACACGCTCCTGCTGCCACCGAAGGCCACAGCAGAGTTGCCACTCAGTCCGTCCCACAGCCCAGGGCAGCGCCGGTGACCCCCACGTGCTTTTGTACAGCGGCGTCCGACTCGATCCCTTCTCTGGGCAGAGCAAAACGTCTTGCGTGGCTATGACCCCCAACCCCAGGTACAAAGGTTGGCCAATGCATGTGCGTGGGCAGCAGGAGCAGGTTTTCTCCTCCTCTTTGATGTGATGTAAATGGGAACAACCCAGGGTTTATGAATCCCAGGTAGAAAAAGTCAGGAGTGGAAAGCAGAGCAGGCCCAGAAGTCACAGACCCAACAGGCAATTTGTATTTTCTTTTGCAAGATTCATTTTGGGCACGGGACGCGTGGGGTTTCGGTACTTCAGGGCAAGGGCTGGTCATCTGTCCTGTGTGTAAAATGGCCCGCACCCGTGCCACTCAAATACAAAATCAAGGTGGTCACAGACCTCCTTCAGCTTCTGACCTCATTTTCCTCATGCTTTGCGAGAAAAAGAGGCTTGTTCCCTGTTTGCCCCAACAAGCAAGCGGTGTTTGGTGTGTGTATCTGTACACAGCCGGGCAGGGAGAGGTGTGTATGGTGTACAAATATGCTTGTGCTCGCAATACAGCTTTGATTGCACAGTTGTATTGCAGATGGAGGTGACACCAAATAATATTGTGTAACAACAGAAGTTTTTTCCAGAGTTACGCAACGGTTGGATCCTGTAGTGGAGATCAAGGAACTCTAACTATTTGATTTCGGGTAACGAAGCACGCCCTAGACACTGGAAACTCTGTACATTACATACACCACCACCACCACCCCCCCCCCCCCCCGAAACTGTCCCGACATAGATGACAACGTTTTAATTTGTTTTGCATCAAGATTAATGTGCTTGGCATAATTGAGGGAACAAAGATAACATCTGAACTAATACTTGGTGTCTACTATAGGGGAAAATGCAAGGCACCTAACAGCCTTTCACAGAGGTCCCGTTGTGGGACAGGGAAAAGAAGTCGAAGCAGCAGCAAAATCCCAGCTAAGAGCATCAGATGATGGTGACATCTCAACAAAGCGACCTTTTACATGTGGTCACAGTGAAGCCTAAATTTCCCGCTTTGAACAGCCAGGGGAAGCAATCCCTGTCAAACCTGGCTTCCCCAAGATGTATCAGACATATCCAGGGCCACTCATGCTGCCACAGGAGCATATCCTAGGCCAAAAAAAAAAAAGGAAAAAAAAATTTAAAAGTTAGCTGCTCCTATTTATCTGGCTTATAGAAAGAGGGACATTTTAGAAGCAGTGCCCTGGTGAGCCCTGGCTTTGAATCCTTTCCCCTTTGCTTCTGGAAAAAACCCACCCACTGTAACTCCCTTGCAGTTGCAGCATCTTGGTTATTTCTGGGAGAGACACGAAGTTGCCATCTTCTGACGTGTCCCCAGCACACTCTCTTCTAGGGACAATCATCTCCAGGCAGAGACACCTGGATTCAGCTGGGAGCCCCACAAGACCGGACTAGGAGAGCTGAAGACTTTTCTCTGCACAACACACGTTGCAAGGCTTTTAGCAAATGCACTGCAGCTTCCACAGTCAGCGTTGGCAGCCTCTCCCCTTGCTGCAGAAACAGCCCTGCAAGGCAGCACTGGTGGAAAACATAATTTGGGGCTTTCTAAGACCAATGCAAAAAAACCCCTCCAGCCCTAAAAAAACAAGGGTAGGGTTACACAGAGACCCAAGTTACTCTCTACTCCAGGAAAATCAGAAGATGATTTCTGCCGTGCATAGGAAGCGAGGGAGAGCCTGGCACCAGAGTCAGGTGGGAAAAATGACCAAGAAAGAGACCACACTACCAAGCGAACCCTTCAGCCACAGATTTCAGCCTTCAGCCACCAAATGCCCTGCTAAGGCGATGTTCATGAAGATGGGGACATCCACTGTTCTGATAGGAGGTTTATTTGCCCCTGGAGCCGTAGCGTGAAACTTGTGCAGATATTATTAATTGAAAATGTGTGTCAGGACTTACGCAGTACTGTAGTAAAAACCCAAGTCAGGAGTTGTCCTTCCTCACAAGAGAGGGTTCACGCGAAGTCGTGAGATTTCACCTCGTTTGCAGTCCGTGCATTTTATATCCGCTCTCCGTGATTCAATTAAGCATACAGCATGGTTTTATAATAGGACAGCCTGAGCTTTTCATAAAACGCCTTGGCAAGAAAGAATTTTTCTCAAAATATACAGTGAAAACAGCAAGGGTTTTTCCATAGCCATGAAATAATTGTTCTAGATATATTACTGCACCAAACAGAACCTGTTCTCTTCCTGCCTTTTGTTTCTTGGTAAACACAGTGCTCACTGCAATGAGGAACATTTGAAAGGCAAAATCTTGCGATAGAAGATGTTATCCAAAGTATTTTTGTGTTTATGGGGCACATTATGGACACTTGTTCTGTCTTTCATGACAAGCTTGGCGAATAATAAATTACCAGGAAAAATGTTTCTATTCCAAAAGAAGTGTTTATGCCCCTCAGTCAGGACCTGTTGGTACTTATTAAAGCCGGTCAAAAGAAATAGTTTTCTACGTATTTTGTAAAAGCTTTGAACCGTTTTTACTTTTTTGCATTTTTTTTTTTACTTTCTTAAAAAACTTTGCAAAAACCCTTTCCAAATCCCAAGATCTGAATGTTTTTTTAGAAGAAGCACCAAATGCCAGAGGAGGACGTTACCAAGATTTACAACGTACCAGTCCAAATCTGCGCTCTGCCTCAGACAGGCCAAATTCCCATTAGCACTTGAGGTTCAGCCAGGGATATGATTCTTATTTTCCTTTTTGTCCTTTTTTTTGAGCTGATTCACCGCCTTAGTTATCCCTGCACGCTGGGTCAGCTTAAGGATTGTGGCCAAACAAAAGCAATAAGTCTCTGAGCTGATACCCAGAGGCAGGGCTTCGGCTGTTCTGCCGGGAGCGGGAAGCATCGCTCCTGCTACAAAAGAAGTTATACGATTGCAGGTGTTACAACTCGGATAGAGAGGTTAGAAAGCTGCTTTCAGACAGCGCTTGTCGCATGGGTTCAGTGTATGTGGAAGAAGGTAAAAACCCTCATGTTATAACTTCTTGTCTCCCTCATTTTCTTCTTTTCAAACCCTAAACGACCCAGACGGAAAGAAAAGCGCCTGTGCTTTGCTCACCCGCAGTTAGGAAGGAAACAAGTCGCAACTGTGCGTGTTTGTGTGTGGCAAAGGGAGGACTCGTGCTCCCCGGTCTGGCCCTGAAATTATGGCTAATGGGACTAAACAGTGTTTTGCAACCAGGCTCTCAGCAAGCGATAAACTGCTGTCAGAAGGCGCGCCTGCATACTACCACCAAAACGCCAGCGTGCTTTTGCATGTATCACGCTATTGTTATTACAATGGAAAATAACTAGCTGTAAACAAATTATATGACTTGATACAGCCCTTTAATGAGTTTAGCTGCATACCTAGTGGTAGGTAAAAGGTAAAACAACAGCGCTAGACAAGTCATTTCTGGACCCATTACAAGCAATTTGCAAGCACAGGCATCCCGGTTTTGCAATCTCGCTCATCTTCGTTTCCTTCGAACCCTACGTCTTCTTGCCAGTGTCAAAGTGCTCCAGCTTCTTTGTTGAAACGGTTTGCCTTTACTTAGCTCTCTTGCTCTGGCTGTGCTTGCGCAAGCGTCGATAAATGTTTAACTCCATTGATGCTTGTAGCCTGGAGTAAAAGAGAAAAGCAAGTCTTCTACAGACAGGGATTAATATTTTCCCCTAAATTTGCCCTTTTAATTATTAAGTGGAGAAATTAGGATTACGTTTGCCTAGAGGGGCTACTTTTGTTAGGTGCTTTGCAAATGCCTGAAGTCGCTACTGTAAGCTTCACCAGGCAATTTTAGCAAATCGGAGCACGTTTCTGAGCCCGTGCCTCCCCGCTTATCCCGCCGGCTCCTGTTTTCGTAATCTCCCCTGCACGTAGGGAACCGCTTGGCAGACAGCCGCAGCATACAGGGATCCTGATAAACAAAAATGAAAGCAAAGGGATGGACTCGGAGGGTACCCATTGCACAAGACCCCTGAGTTTGGGCTGTGGGAGCCAAAGGGTGTGGGGTGTCTGGCAGGCAGTTCAATGAAGGGGGGAATAGGGGCACAAACTGTGGGAGCCATCAGGAGCCCCAGCCTTGCTGTAAAGACAGAGGAATCCACATGCCAGCAAGCAGTCGTCGAGTAAAGCAGTACACCTACTCCTAGGCTGCTGGGGAAAAAGAAAGCCTGGCAGTGGAAAGGGTACGCTGCGCGGTTTAAGGGATGAGGCGAGGCAGCCGGTTTGTCCCAGCTCCTTGTATCTATGGGTTCAGGACGGGCACGGGTCTTAGAGCACAGCCCAGCGTGAGAAGGGACCTGGCTCCATCTGTCGTGGGCACCGCGGGGACCCCGGTGTGGAGGCACGGCAAGCCCCGAGCGCGCTGTGGCTTGCTGGGGTGGCACGACAAAGCCCGGCGTGACGCAGCGCTCGCTGGCTTCACCTCCCTGTGAATCTTAAAGCCTTGTTGAATCAATAGCCCATTCCCTGGCCATTACAGGATATTTCCTTAGCATGTTTCCTGGTACTTTGGGGGAAAAAACCCAACACAAAACAAACCCAACCAAAGCCGCCCCTCCAGTGCTGTGGCTTAGGAAAATGACACTGGCCCAACTGATCTTACCGCTGGGAAACACTGGCTTCCCAGAGTGGTGTCTGCTGTGAGAGGAACACATAGCATAAGGAAAGGATGGAATAAAAAAAGAGGAAACACACAGACTGTTTTACAGTAACAGCTTATGAACGTTTACCTACAACAGCAGCGCGTGCACCAGCCCACAGCACGGCCAGCACGAGCGGGAGCCGACGGCCGGGCTTCTGCTTGCACGTGGCTGTGGGCGCCTTGAAACGGGAGTGAAACCCTCTTCAAAACCCAGCTTCGCCGTTTGGGGAAAGATGGGCGCACGCGCCGTGCAAAACGTAGGTCAGGGCCGTGGGTAAGTCCTGGGGTGCTCTGCGGGCACTCGTCCGCTGAGGACACCCCCAAGACGCGCGAGGGACTAACCAAGTTGCGCAAAGTGAAAATGTAGCAAGATCCCATAGAGCTGGCCTCCGTTTGTATGACTTATTAAATATTTGATGAATGTTAACTGCCTAACCTACTTTAGCCCTTTTGCCTACTATGGCATTGACTGGCTTCTCCGTTTTTCTCTGTTATTGATGCATTTTGAGGAAGACAGTGTCTCGCGACAAAACAATGATCTTAGGTGTGAGGAATAAAAAAAAAAAAAGGAGATACAAAGAAAGAATATAAAACAGAAGCAGCCCTGGAAAGAGGTAAGTAATATGCAGGCAAAGGAAAATATAAATTGAGTAGCAGGGCACTATCAGCAGTTTACAGTAGAGAGGAAACCAGCAATGTCTGGGGATGAAAGTGTGTGGAGAATCACATTAATTTTCTACTCCCTCCTAAAAAAACCCTGGATTTCACCCTGGGAATTGCACATGCATGAATTTTATTGATACAAATACACAGAAGAATTACGGAGGAACTTCATTTTATATGAAATAATTAATTGCAACATTTTAAAATTCCGTACTAATTCAGAGTGTATCTAGTTTTACTGCCATAAATATCCCTGAAGGAGGAAGAAAAGGGGTGCAGGTAAGACCCCAGATGGCAGGAGGGTTTTTATGTGGCAGGGACCCCAGTAAGGTCAGTCAATGAACGGTTCTCCTCGTACCGTTGAGAGCAGAGATAGTTGAGCCAAGGTGCCCTCTGGCCTTGTCAAAATCAGGGAAAACAGATGAGGAGCAATAAAAAATAACCCGCAGTGCTGTTGGATGCAGCCCCACAACAGCCCTTGCTCCAGTATTTCGGAAGTCAGGGTTCAGTTTAATCAAGCGTAGGTCTCCCGAGCAGAGCCGCTCACGGCACATCTGGGAATGGGTAGCTGCGGCTCCGTGAGCCATTTTTCTTCCCTTCATTATTAACAAAACATGGTGGGTTTTTTTTTTTGTCAGCCAAAGAGAAGAAAGAAATGGTGCGTAAGTGGCAAAGAGCAGCCACCGGCCTTTGCCAAAGACGATCGCAAATGCCTGTACGTTGGCATTCCCCTTACCTGCTCCCCACCTCTCCCTGTGCTGCCTCGGGGATGTCTCTGCTCCCCGGACCAAAAGGCCACAACAGCTCCAGCGTTAATCGTACAGCTGAGCACCAAGTTTCCTTAGGGCTCATTTACGCTACCGTAGAAGAGCGTTTTTCGCTCTGAACCAACTCCTTTCAATGCAAATAGCACTGTGAAAAAACCCGCCTAGTCGGTCCTGCAAGCTAGGGTGGGCATCGCACGCCTGAAACAGCCGCACTTGTGCGCATCTGTGGATGCGTGTGTCTGCTGTGCTGGCTCTGCGAGCAAAGCCTGGGCCATGCTGCTTCTGTGAAACCTGCTGATTTATTGCTTTATTTTATTTATAGTGGCAGGTCCCAGGGCATGATTCACTTATTTGTTCTCTAAAAGCTCCACCTTTTATTCTTTAACTGTTGTCGTCTTCCATCCCCAGCACGAGAGGGAAGCGCCTGGGAAGAGGAGACTTGGCGAGCCGACAGGCAGCGCGTACAAAGCATCGCCCCAGCACGCAGGGGCAAGAAAGGGCCGAGGCGTAAGCTGATATGGGATTAGCAAGGGACACCGGGAAGGCCACGTATTGTTCTGTAGGTGCAGATCTCTGCTCACTGAAATAAGAAAGTTTTCATCGCTTCCCTTTCTGTAGGAGAAGCGTTTAGTGCCTTTTAGTCTCTACTTCTCTTCTCCAGAACGCCGTGTGGGTGGATAATGCAAATACCAGCAGCGGCAAAAGGGTAAGATAGGTGCGTCTAATATGGAAGGGACAGGGGAAAGAGTTCATGCAGAAGTTACTTATTTGCAAATTGGCAGCTATACTTCGACCTCAGACCTGGCTAATGACCCCGCTGGGCCATGAGTAGTTGTCTGTGAGACTTGACGGAGGATGAGTCAAACTGTGAGAGTCGAGAAGGACAAATAGGGTGGCTGCCTTTAAAACTGGGGGGAAAGGAGAAGCTGGGGAATTAAAGACTAGCCAGCTTCATTTCAATGCCCAGAAAAATATTGGAGCAAATAATCAAACACACTAGCTCACACTTGATGATAAAAGGAACGAGCACTAAATGAGCGCGAGCCAATTTGTTTCCTTTTCCAGCCAGTCACCAGTCTCAAAGAAGGGAGAGAGGCCATAAATGTCATGTGTCTCGGCTTTCGAGTCCTTTTGACAGTGTCTCTGATGTCATTCTCATCATAAGTAAGCTCAAAAGAGAGATTTATGAGAGGGTGACACAAGGCTTTTCGGAGAACCGTAGCAAGAGGGTGAGTGGCCGTGGGCGCGGTGGTGAGGTGTAGCAGGAACAAGAGGGCAGGCTGGTGCCAGGGCTGGCACCGCTCAACATCGGCGCTGGTGCCGCCAAGGGCAGCAGGAATGCCGCGCTGGTCCGCACGCCCACCCCACCGGGGTGGGACCGGGAGAGACAGAGGGTGCGATTCAGAGCAGGGACAAGTTCGTACGAGACGGTGCTGTCAGGCAGGAGGGATGGACAAATCCAGCTGGGCAGTAGCCTCGCTCGCGAGGCTCTGGCTCGCAAGCTAAAGCCTGGGAGTGCCGTGTTTCTGAGACAAAGGCAAACGCCGTGCTGGGATGTACAAACAAGGATAGAGCTGGCAAGGCACGGGCAGGAGCTCTTTTCCTCTACCCTGCAGGGGCAGAGCTGCAGCTGGAGGTTAGGCAGTTGGTTTTGGGGTATGGCACCCCAAGAAGGGGTGTGCGCTGGTCGGACACAGCCATGGGGCTAATGGGGGGCCTGGAGAACATCACCTGCAAGGAAAGACCAAATGCACTGCAGTTGTTCTGCCTGAAGAAGGAAAGAAGAGTATTTCAACGTGTGGGGCTGCAAAGTGGAGTGGAATTACTCCACTCTCTGCCTGTGGGGCAGCAAGGAAGTTTCTGGTTAGTCACTGGGAAATAATTATAGCTGGTAAGGGCAGCAAGGCAGGGGGCAGACAACAGCGATGGAGGCTCCACCACCTCCATCACTGCGTATCTTCAAAGACAACCAATCTGTTGGAACAATGTGGGTACAGTTTATGTATTATTATTTACATTATACTATAAGTAATGTTCTCGTATGGTATATATAATACCCTAAGTCAGTAAGAGACAGTAAATAGCCCACTGGGGCCTCTTCCAGCCTGCGTTCCTTTACCAAGCACAGCTCAAGCTGAATTTCTACACACTATGCGTCGTTTGTAGGAGAAAAATCACCCACACAGAGGGCAGTGTGAACACCAAGTGGGAAGTATCCCCCACTGCAGTGCACTAGCCCGTGCCCTCCAGGCCACGGGACACATCCAGATTTGGGATGTCTGTCAGAGGCTCCGGCGAGTCAAGATCTGTAGAGAGCGAACTGCAGCAGGGCAAAATCTGAACCACTCCTAAGTACTAAACCAGCACAGGCCAGGGACCCTGGAGAAAGATTTGCCTACAGATCAGGGATGTGGCAAAACCGGTATTGTTTTGGGTTTGGAGCTCTTAGGGCAAGCTTTGCACATGCTTTCAAATGCGTCCCCATTTCTGAACAAGTAAACACAAAGCTTAAGTCCTTACCTAATCACAGGACTCCAGGAGCTGGAGCTTTAAGAGAATTGTGCCGTAGCTGTGGCCGCTGGACGTGTCTGTGGTTGTCTCTTCTCCTGCCCGCGTGTCCGGGGCAGCCTGACTTTGAGACTTGATTTAGAGGGCGGCCTCAGCTTCTCCAGTTTGCTCCTAAGGGGCTGCTGGCAAGAAGAAAATAAATTGAAGATCTTTTTAGCTGGGGGTGCATAGCTGGCCTGTGCCGCCCTAATTTGTATGCCACTACAAACAGCGAACTGTGTTCTAGGAATTACGCTTTGAGCCCTAAAGTTTTCACCAGCTAATGAAAGGCATTTTGATAATTACGTCAAGCATAAGGGAAACATCTCTATAGTTACTCAGTAACTAAGATACTTTGTCAACACCAAAGTGACAGGGTTCTTATTGCCTAGTTAGTTACTCAGAAAAATTGAACTATTTACAAGGGAGGCATTCAATATATTGTATTTGCTAATGCTGCATTTCAGTGGTATGGCCATGGTAATCAAGACTCCTTAATAGCCTAGACTTTGTCATGTTTGAATCATGGTGGAGCCCCTTTAGGAAAAAAACAACGCTTGCGGGGAATGTTTTATGTATGTAAAGTGTATTTTATTGGACTGAGAATTAAATTGACTTAGTGAATCAGAGGACACAGGTATTGTAAAGTTACTGATCTTCAACTCCCAATTTATTTCTAAAGACATGCACTGCTGTGCAGGAACCTACACCACCAGGGGCATTTGAAGGCCCTTGAGTTTATTCAAGTCAGGGTAAAAAAAGAAATTTCTGGTAAATAGGGCAGAAGAAAGAGTAAAGGTTATTCAGAGAGGCCACCTCTGTCTGTGGGCCGGCAAAGTCGCCCCCTCCTAAGCATCAAGAAAATGAAAGCTGAGCTGTGAGAAAACAGCTATTTAGGAGCATCCTTTTAAACATGGATGCTGGCATATTGCTGGCAGGTTGGCTCTTTTCTATGTTTCGCTACTGCCTTTTGATTTATTATGTGCACCGTTCTCTTTCCTCCCTCTGTTTCAAAATGAATGAAAGAGATTAGCTGTGACAAGCAATACGGGGAAAGCATGGACGAAAGAGGTGAGCCTTTAAAGCATGAAACAAACCACAGCATTCGATATTCCGCAGTTGGATTTAATTAGGATAATTAATTGTTGATTTTCTGCAAGTGGAATGAAGTGCGCAAAGCCACAGGCCAAAGACAAGTGGCTTGATGGGGCTGGAGGGAGGGGGAGGAAGCCGCCAGCTCCTCGGCGGGCTGGCGAGGGGAGCTCCCCGAGCCGCGGAGGGCGGCATAAATCATCGCCGCCTTCGCGCAGCCCGCCATAACCGCGTGCTCCTCACGCCAGCCTGCCGTGCCGGGCTTGGCCCACGGCTTCCGAGCACACGCACCCCTTCCTCCACCCCAGCAGCGCCCGAATCGCGGGCGCTGCCTCCGGCTGCAGTCCCGGCAGCAGCTCACCCCTTCAGAGGGACGAGGGGGGCTCCCTTCATTAAAACTCCCTTTCATGGGCAGCGAGCACGGAGTACTACGCAAACGAATTTAACTGCAAAGGGAGAAAAGAGGAAACCGTAGGAAAAGAAATGACAAGATCCCCTGCTGCTCTGAAGCAACTCCCTTGCTCTTTCTAAAGTAGGTTGCATAAATATTGATCTAGCCGGGATATGCCCTACATTCATTTGCACAGACATTATAAATGCGCTTAAGAATGAGAAATCAATCTGGTTTTCCTGCACGGTAAACATGCACAGCCAAGAATGCGCACAGATAATGCAAATTACAGCTCTCGGGCTTGCCACTTAAACATCGAGTCAGAAAAGGTGTTCTTGGGGAATGCATGAGAAAAAGATCATCTTACCTATTTGTTTATTTTCAGCTAGTTCCATTAATCCCTATACAGACCATTTAAAACACACTCCCACTCCAATTCTAGTTATAATCTATCGTCTAACTAATTTTCTGTATTTTGCCTGCTGAATTTGTTTAGGTTACTTTTTCATAACCTTCTCCAAGCAAGGCAAGGTATAACCTTAGGCATGCCTATAACTTTATCGCTCCCTCTGCCATTAGCCTTCTGTCTGGTTAAGCACTGCAACACCGCAACTGGGAAAATCATATCATTAGGTTGCAAAAGCAGTAGAGTTCCTGCACTAGAGAGCCACGGGGTGGCTTCTGAATCACTGGGTGATTAATAATTAATACATAGTTGTTGGATAATCTGTTTAGACAGTCACAGTGCAGGAAATTTATTAATATTTTCTCTGGAGAACACTGCTACTAAAATAATAAAATTTTAACGAGTCCCCTCTCGTTACAGTCCTACTGAATTACCAAAATAGTGCAAAGCTGCCTCATCTTGCTATACATTGTAGTGAAAGATTCTGCCTTTCTACCAAGCAAAGTGTATGTGTGTTCATAAAGTAGAAAATGTGGCAGACGTCAGGTGACAGAGATAAGGATTTGCGTGTTCAGCTGGATTTTAAAAGAAAATGATTCAGCTCTTTTTTAAGTATCTATCTGATCTACCTTGTTTGGGCTACCATTTGGCCAATTCCTCTGCCAGTTTTAGTGGCTTGACTCATTATTTTCAGTTATTTTTAACTTCATTTACACATTCTAAATTACATATCCTCTTCAGAAAGCATTTAAAATGTTTATGTTTTTGCAAAGAGAAAAAAACTTTAAATTAAAAATGCAGAGTCCCTTTTCATAAACATAACTCCAGCACAAAGTGATGCAGTAAATGAACGGAGTAGGCTTTAGATGGTGAAAACAGTATGTGTAAAGACTTGGCAAAGGCAGGAAGAAAAAATGAGTCAAGTGATCCCTATTTCTTATAATTACTCGCCACGCTGACAGAGCTCATCACCGTTGGCCTCGGAACGAAATAATTGTCACGCCGCATTTCAAAGCTGTGATTCAGGAGCTGAGGGATGCGTCTTTCTGTTTCACAACATTGTTATATAGGGAGATACCTATACGGTGAGGATGCTGAACCTAGAATATTCCTGCATTACACAACTGTGGTTTATTTGAACACTGACCGAAATACGCAGAACTTGATAATTTATCAATTTGCTCTAGGTGACTAATGATCCTGTGTTAAAACACTGGATATTCTTATAATGGGCAGATACTCCATATTATAAAATGCGTTTTGTTCAGTTGTACATTCAATGTGATTCGTAGCTACGCTGCAGAAGCAATCCAAAAAGATAAATTTGCTTACTGAAGGCAGCTGCCAGGCTCCACTACACGGAGGAGCCGAAGCACCAGCTTACAGAAAGCGGTGTCTTCCAACAAAACGGTTTCAGCCAAAGAAGCGGAGCTTAGAGAATAATGCAATGTTACAGCTGAAGTACCGGGATAATTGAGCCTATAACATCTGCTCAAATGTAGTGACACCAAAACCAAGCACTTCGGTCCGTGTTGTTATTCCTTGTTAAAGCAGGGTGCAAACACGTGACACGACCCCAGCACATCAGGGAATTTGGGAACAGAAGCAGCTTGCTATCACAATTACCCTTCCCCTGCCAAAGAAGGAACTTCCTTGTTCCCAGCAAAGTTCCCAGCAAAACTTTAATAAAGACATTGTTTGGGTCGCTTTCCAACAACTGTTATGAGAAGGAAAAAGGGATCATGTCCTTAATTAGCCCCTTTAATAAGGGATGTTCTTGTGTCTGTTTTACAGCTGGAAAAAAAGGGTTAGGGTTAGGCTGTTTGCTTGATTTTTGCCTTATAGTAAGAAATTGTATTGAATCCTTCCAGGAAGGAAAAGAGTGGGGGGAAAAAATAGAAAAAAAATCTTTGGTGTGTTATAAGGACTAACTTTCATAAGAAATTGTTCAAGATTTTCCTTCTATTGCAAATTACTGTTGAGTTTGATTAACCAGAAGCCTTAATTTGCTTATTCTATTCTGTTGTGATTTCCCCTGGTTTGAAGCCATGGGGAGGCAGTCCTAGCCCCTGTCCAGCAAATCCGCTCATAAATACATGCTGCTAGTTTCCCTTCCACAGTATAAACAGAAGGGAATATTCAATTAAGTTGAAAAGGGACACATTTAAAACTGATAAAAAGGAAATAAATTTTTGCACAACATGCAATTACTCAGCCAAATCCCTTCCTTCCTAGTATCATCACAACGAAAATCTTAGCAGGAGTCAAAAGAGGACTGGCAATACACGCATAAAAATAAACAAGAGCTTTGGAAGGGATTTACACTCTCGTGCTTCTGGGGAGAAGCCAGCATCCAACCACTGCAGTTTTGGGAAAAGGTTTCTGAGGCTGGTTATCCCACACCATCTACCATTACGCTCCTGGCATCTTTCCTCAAGGTGTGTGGTAGCAATCACTTTGCAGCAGAATGCTATCTAGAAGGACCAGTAATCTAATCCACTTAATATTCCTGAAAAGATGTAGGTAGGAAATCTTACAAATTATTTACAAATCATTTCTGTATCTCAACTCTTGCAAAAAAAGAGCTGTTGGTTCAGTATTTGACAATCTGTCATTACACTCGTTCGACAGTGACCACACTGACAACCAATTTCTTGCTGCGTGACTCAGACTGCTAATTTCAGCCTGTCAAGTCTTGCCTCACTTAGGTTTTGTGCATGACGAGGCCCTGGCTGATGTGATCTCCCTTTGATGTTCACCCTGCTCCAAGAAGGACGACCTCCAGAGGAGGTCCAGAGGTCATCCGCCTTAACACACCTTACTTATCAATACTTCCCCTCTGCAATGAGATGTGTTCATTGTAAGTCTTGTATACTTCAGGGCTTCCTGAAATCCTTGGATTCCTCCTGTCTCTGCATCTCTTCAGGGCTACACACTGGTCATGGAGCAGCCTGCCTTTGTACCTGCCTGACCTCTGTCACTCCACGGTGACTCCAGCACAGTGTGATTGCTTCCTTTGAAAGCTGGTCCACACCACTGAGGGCAGGAGGAGAGTCAGCAGAGCCTTTCTGGCCGCTGCTTTCTGCATGTTCCTGCACAGCTCCCCTGAGAGCTCCTGAGTCTGGCTGCTGGTTTTGGAGAGCTACATGGTTCATCTGATCTGGAAAAGCCTCAGAGTAAGCAATAAAGAGCAGGCACACATGAAGTACCTTCAGGTACCTCAAGGCAGCAGAGCTCTGGCTAAAGCACCAGCAAACAAAACGTCACACACTGAGAATGAGGATACTTTTTGCAAGCAATGCTACCATGTGGGAGAATGATGTGGCAAATGGTTTTCCACCAGTCACCTAAGAATCCACTGAAGGTTCCTTGCACACCACGGTATCTGATACGGAGAAAATATAAAAGGGAAGCCAAGAATGGTAGGAGACAAAATATTTGGCTATCACACCGAAATGCATGCAGCCCAGCTGTGCTAAGTCATGATGGATGTGAGCCCTGCCAGCAGCCCGTCTGCAAATGCTGTGGAGAAGAGCTCTACAGCTAGCTCTTATTTGCTATATTATAGACCAACTGCATGGAGAAAACATCACCGCTGTTGTTTTTTTTTTTATAAATCTGATTGCTCACGGTCACAGGTACCAAGCTAGCTTCCTCCCTCCACCTCTTCAAGTCTGCAAGGAAAACCTTCACCATGTGCTCCAGGTGACACCTTTGTCAGAAAACACATGCTTGAAAGCTTCAGTTCCTGGCAGTACTGAATCCAAGACTCACTACTGGTGCAGGACTCATCTGTTTGGTGTGGCAAAGAAATGTGTCAGGTAGGTGGAAGCTGAAGTTTGTGATACTATTATGAAAACAGCTTATCGGTATCTGTTGGCAGAAGCAATGTTCCTAAAAATCCAGCTGACTTCCAAAGCACGGCATTTCCCAGCTGTGCGGGCGCCGCTGATGGGTTGTCTACATGTTCATCACCTGTCTTCTCAAGAGGCCGATGAATATTTTAACCACAAAACATGTCTTAATCTGTGGAATAGGTAGGTATCGGGCACTGAATATCCTAGAGAGCATGCTACCGGTGACAGTGCCTCAGCATTCACGTGTTAGGAAAAACTGAAACCTTATTCTGCTCTAGCAATGAGAATTCACATCAGTTTGGAGATGATGTGAGATATTTGGAGAACCTGGTTTATCCTTGCTCTGACTAGAGTAGGTGGAGTCTCACAGAGCATTCAGCTCTGTTCTGGGCACTTAGGGAACAGCAGAGGACACCTTTGGAAAGCTCAAAAGCAGAATGATGCTGCCTCTGAAACAGTTTGGATGCCAAATAAATACATGTGACTGTAGTTTGCTGTGCCCCGGCCAACATCTGCAAAGCTAACGACGCAGATTTTCACCTCAGCAAAATCTGGATGTTAAAATATTAGCTGTTCCTCCTTTCCTTCGGCTTCCCTCCCCCCTAGTCCCAGGCCAGCTTCTGCACAGACTGACAGAGAGCACGGAGCAGGGCCTTACAGTGACCTGGGTTACTGCGTGGGGAGCCATACGATCTGTCGGCTGAATGGCAGCCTCATTTTCCTGGAAATTTTGTTTAGACTCATCCATGAATACTGGACTCATTCCCATCGTTCCAGCGTATTACTAAGAGCATTCTCAATCTCGTGCAACAGCATGGCACAGCCCTATGACTACAGAGTCATAGCTGAAATGGCCAAGTGGGTGAGCAAGGGAGGGGTGGAGATGTTAAGCCGAGGCATCTTTGGTAGGCACGCTCACACACCACTGACACGGCACGGAAGGGAAATTCTGCACACAGGTGTGCAGCTGCCCGCCTAGAAGTCAATGGGCATTTTGTCACTGTAGTAGCTAAAGAAAAAAGTTCCTGCTCTCCTCAATTTAACTCCTCCTGGTCCTATTCATCAAACAGAGCTCAGATGTGTTCCCTACCGCTTTCCTGAAAGACCTTCTGAGAGCGCTGCTTGGGGAGCTGCAGATGTGACAGTGAGTTATTTTAGTATTAACTTCTAGGTCGATCCTGCCAATATTTTAATTGTATAAGGCTTTATTTTATTAATCTCCTTGGAGGATTTCTGTTTACTTTTAAAAGATACAGCTTTGGTGTTGAAGAAATAAAGTTAAAAAGGTTCCTTCAAAGGGCGTAATGTGCACCTTTGTTTATACTTCAGTAAATTACTGTAGATGCAGCTGTTGATAGCACTGTGCACTAGTATAAATCATCAGTAACACATATTTTGAGAGTTTAGCTTCCACTTTGCTATTCTCACTTCAGTGCTTATACCATTCACAAGTAAACAACATGTACTTATGTGATAGATTCTTACTGTATTAAAGCAATACCTGGCATTCTTAAGGCGTAATTAATTTTAATGCAGAGCAATTCCATTACCTGGCTGACAGTGCAGCTCCAGTCATACTAGCACACTGGAGTGGGCAACACACCGTGCAGAAGCAGCAAATACAAGTGAGTAGGGGCATGAACCTCCTGAACCAACTTTGTTGCCAAACCTGCTGTATGGCGGAAACATACCCTCAGTCTTGCATGAAAGGCCTTTATGTACAGCCTTTTAACAACAGACAGTACCCTCCAAGATATTTACAAGGGAATTAATGGGAGGTGACTAACCTCATGAAAAGCTGATATCAAAATGTCTGAATCTCTTGGGTCACTTCAGATGTGCCAGTCGTGCTATTTAGGGCTATATATTACGTAAAACCATTGCATTCAAGTCACTGTGTTGGCTGCAGCTTAATGAATCCACATTAATCCATCTCTATCAGTAGTGATGAATACTGTACCTCGAGGAGTTGCGAGGCTCTAAAACAAAAAGGGCTTAAGAAGCCATATGAGCATGAAAGATAAAAAGAAATAATTACAAGGAAGGATTTATAAAGTTCTGGAAGAGAGTCTTTTAATGCATTAATATCTAACAGGCAATGAAACTCTTTTTCTTTTAAAAAAAAAAACAAACCAAACAAAACACGTAGCTTAAAATGGAAGAGCCGAAGGCACAGTAAGAGGATTAGTGTATAGGGGTTGCTGAGTTTACTGGCAATTACAAGGTCTGGCTTTGCAATTAGGATCAACACAAATTAAAAATAAAATCTGTAAAATACTGCTTTAATTTTAACACTGTATTTAATGACACTAGAATATATAACACAGACCTGTAATCAATCCACGTAACAAAGCTAGCATTTCTTTTTCTCAGATTTGTCTCCCTGCGCATGGCTTCCAGCCGTACGGTTAACTTGGTGTCAGCTGCTCATTACCTTGGACAGGAATGGAGAAGCTGCTATTTACTTCTGTAAATTGCCTTCTTCATACGTGATGGGAACAAGAAGTTTGTGCTGGAGAAGAAATTCTCCAAAATGTGCTAATGAAGCTGCACCTCCCAGCTGTTTAACTGCAATGCTAACACAACTCAGCCTGTGCGTGTCACAATGGGACACATTTGTGTAATCGAAGGATCTCCACATCACGCCGCTGATGACGGCTTAGGAAAACCTTGCCTTGCTGAAAACAAGACAGGTTAGCGCTACAAGAAACTGAAATTAAAGTGGACTTGTACTGCTAGCAAGTAATGCTGCGTGTCAGTTGAACAACCTAACAACAGGATTCTGCACCTGGCTCCAGCCCCTCCTCCCAGAAAAGCTGGGACAGGACTTTTGTCCAGCAAGAAGGGAGCTTCACAGGCTGGTGCTCCACCTTCGGGACGCGGGGACCTGAGTTCTGCCCATTGCCTTGAGAGGGATTTAATGCACAACCAAGAAGGTACTTGCCTCTTTTCTCCTCTCTTTGTAATATGGAAATAATTACACTTACCCACATTTGTAAAGTGCTTTGATGTGCATTGCTGAAGAACATGTAGTAGTGTCGATATTACTTATATGGAACTGGTTTGTGGAATCAGAAATACAGATCAGCCCTTACTGAAAATTATTTAGGGGTCTGTAGGTACAAATAATCTTCCAGGCAATGTGACTCCAGGGTTCCTGAATATATAAACACAAGTGTAACCTGTAAGATAATTTACAGCCTAATTCTATTTCACGCATTAATTAATGGAAACTTCCCAGATCAAGAATGGTTCTTAATCCTATGCTCAATCTAAGAACACATTTAAAATTAAGAGCTTCCTTGAATAAGCACCGTCTTAAATGCTTTACTACACTGTAGGCCTTACACACCAAGATAAGCACAACTAGCACAGAACATATACACACTGTTGTGCTTATCTCACAGCTGGAGCAGCAATCTACATAAATTTTCAGTTCCTTGTTATCTGCATATCCAATTTGCTCCTACAGTTGTGACAATTGCCCATATGCATGAGGGATAACAGGTGCATACCTAGCATTTTAAAAAATGCAATTCATCCCTACTGATAAAATTAAGTATTATTTTGAGAATAGCTTCCATATGATGACATTCAATTTCTCTTTAAAAAGAAGGATATTATTATATTGTTCAATTTGAAATGGTCCCTTTGCTCATCCATCTCCTGGTCTTTGAATTATTTTTACAGTGGCAAATGTTTTGTCTTTTGATTAAGCATTTGACATTGAAATAAGTCTCTTGCTTCCTTGTCTGTAGGGAAATTCTCCCTTACTAGAAAAACAGGCTACTAAAGAAGAGAGCTGAGTAAGCTCCCTAACATTTTGCAGGGTTGAAGGACATTAAATTCCTTCTTTCCAAGCTCCCTCCCCACCTTCACTGAAGTGATTCGTACCTTCTTAAAACACAGATGAACCTTTAACAGCACCACTGATGATGACTTATAGCAGAGAAAGTATAAACATAATCTTTCCCACACTAGTATTTCTCAGCGCTCATCAACTTTTGATCCAGAACAGACTTGTCAGTCAAGTTTTCTGCAGTCAAGGACTGGGGATTAAGCAATTCCTGTTTAATGAGGGCATACTATTCTGAAATGGTATCTTTGAAAACAAAAACCAAATTGGGTAATCATTGTACATTTGATATAATTAAAAAATTCTCTTTGAGTAGTTCTTAGTAAAACTGAGTCTACAAAGGCTGTATGCTGTTTGTACTATCCCACCGCAGCAGACATTTCAGAAAAATTAGACAGTGCCAATAAGCCATCGTTGAATTGCCCAGCAAAATATTAATTGTAGCTAAACCAGGGGGTTACATGAAGTGAAGTGGTATAATGTTAAAGAGCAGAACAGAACAGAACTGGCAGTAATATGAATTGAAGTTGGACCTGGCCCTCTCCCTTACATTCACAGTGAAAGAGTAAGGAAAACCACAGACATCAGCTGATGCCCATCACCTGTCCGTTCCCTTGTAGAAACATCTAATAACAGCGCAGTGTGTCCCCGAGGGCTTTACAGGCATTTGTGAGAATCGGGTGAGCCAGATTTCAGAAGTAGCTGAACAGGAGCTAACATACTCCAAGCACCACTGCTGTTACTCAGTCAGCTCCACGGTTGCGTGCGGCAGCCTGATGCCTCCTGCTGTAGCTGTAGTCGCTGCCGGCAGAGGTGTAGGCAGTAAAGATCACAACAGCTCCAGCCTCTGCGAGGATTTCAGCTAAGCTTTGGTCTGCTCTGCTGCTCAGAGGACTCTGTGGCTCTGGTAACTCTGGATGTAACACTGTCCACAAAAGTCATCTTGTAGTTTCAAGACTTTCTGGCGTTTTCCTGCCACTGTCTTTGGGAATGTATAATCTCTTCATTCACTATAAAGAGTTTTTGTACGGAGTCATTTATAGTAATCTACGATAAATTACTTTTTATTCCCTTATTTTTTGTTGACAACTCCTATAATCAGAAAACTCTTCTGCAGGATTGCTAGATTCTGGTTGGAAAACTGCAGATTGCAAACCATCCTGTTTCATTTTACCTGTCTTCCAAATAGCTGTCATCAATCAAACTTTAGAAAAGGGAAATGTGTATTTCACCCTTCTACTTCATCCTGACAAACATCAATTTCATAAGCTCCATTCCCACATCTCACAACAGCAGTTAATCCCTATCAAAATTCACAATTCCGGGAGAGTTTAAGAGTATCTATCTGTTACTGGGAAACGGAGAATAGACTCGTTTTCTCATAAGCCGGAGAGTTCAATTTAAATATGCTTATACTTACAGATTTCAAGCACACTTCCCTGCATAAAGCAAAAATAACCAGGCTTGGTACCACTAACATTGGCAGATGCTGGGTCACTACAGAAACTGCTGCCTTTGTATGCAGGAAACTACGAAGAACAACAGTGCGGTCCCTTTTTTCCTCATGGCGCAACTCAGGGCTCACAGGAAGCTGGGAGCCTCACTCTGCAGCCTTCTGCTCCTGAACAAATTTCACAGGGCAGTGATAAATCCAACAATTTTTCCACCCTCAGGACTTCAGTACAGCTACTTTGTTTTTTAATTGCACAAAGCCCTTCATTAGTAAGGCCGCTGGCAGTGGTGAGTTAGCCTGGCAAGAGGGAGAGCGAGGTCAGCTCAGTCCCCAGCCACTTCTCCGAGTTGTATCGCAGATGGCGGCTGCTCTGTGCGGGCTCACAAAGCCACGGCATAAATCCAGAGCTGGAGTTATACCAGTCCACCCCACTGAGGATCTGACCCAAGGCTATTTAAATGACCTTAACTCTGTGTTCCTACGCTATACGGACTATCTCACCAGAGGAGACAAAAAAGAGCATGTTTGGTCTATCAAAGAGAGAATACAAAGTCTGCCAGGGGATACTATTGCTGCCTATAAGTACCTTGGGGATAAACACTCTGGAATTAAAAAAAAAAAGAAAAGCTATTTGAGTCAAAGGGCAACGCAATGCTGGCATGTGAGCAAATAGATACAGACTACCCGTGCGTAAATGCAGACTGAAAATTGGAAGCTCCCAAGAGCGAGGGCAAGGTGGCCCTGGGACAGCCTTCCAGTTAGAGCAGAGAACAAATCAGCTCAGCTCATTTCAGAATGATGTTCAAGTTGTTTATCTACCATGTTAGGGGGGCCTCACTAACATGTAGGATGCGGTATCTTCAGTCACAAGGAAGAAAACTGGATGTCCCATGAGACCTCTCTTTGGTTTCGTGTTCCTAAGTAACATTGGAGAATCTCTGTGTTCTGGATTTTTTCTGTGTGTGCATGAACATTCAGGTACTTGAACAATTTGAGAAAAGTAGCTTCTCTCTCCCTGCTCCCTCCAAAGAAGAGGAGGGATGGAAACTGTTTTCCAGAAGCTCTTTTATTTCAAATATTACTGTTAACAATAATGTCCCTAGAGCTTGCTGTCTGCTTCTTCTGAGTGTGTCTCCGTGTGTGTGTGTTTGCACGTTGAATATTTCTCTCACACATTGACATCAGGAGACCTGGAGTAACCTTCATGAAGTAGGTGGCGTGAGGGTGGTGCAAAGCAGTAGAAATAAACGAGAACGTACAAAGCAGCCAGAACCAGACCTCAATATACTCGGTGCTGCACTTCTGCTGTGTGCTGCTGCTGTCAAAGGTTTGGGCACTGGTTTAAGCCTTTAATGGCCAAGCGCTGCCGTCATCTTCTGCCAGTCCGTGCTCTGGACGTGGTCCTGGCTCTCTCGCGCAGCAGGAATTCCAAAGATGCTCTTGCTGATGATTGCAACTCCAGATACGGGCCAGCGAACTGCATGGTCAGTCCGTAATTAATTTACAGATTGTTCTGTTCAGAAAGTGTGTGGTTTCCATATAAAGGTAAAACATCAGCTTCGTTGCTACAAAAGCTTTTAAAAAGGCAGTCACGTATTTCCATTGCAAGTTCCTTGGGGAATACCTCTGTTTTCTGTGATGTGTTACACCTGCTTGTATGGGATATGAAGATAATAATGTGGAAGTGTGGAGGAGTGTTTTATTAGGAGATGTAAACTTTAGTTTTATTATGGTTCTGTTTTATTTATGGTTCATATATTATATGTATGCACTAAAAAAACCCACCAACTAAAAATACTGTTTCACTAAGAGTTTCTCTCAGGGTTCTCAGTGATGATTTATCTCCCCTAACATTGACGTAACTGGTTAATTGCCCAGAACTCCCACTTTATTGCAGTCTATAGCATTTTTGATGAATATCTGGCAAGATGTTTCACTGTGATTTTACAAAATGTATTAAAAAGGAAAGATCTCAGGCAGTTACAGCCCTATCCAACCGATATTGCTCAGCTAAAACATCCCCAGGAGCATAAGAGATTTCTCTGAATAAATACCGTAATATAGTGTCCTTACAGTATGGAAACTCACGCTTCACACTGCTAATTGTATTTATCTGCTTGTAATTTTCCTTTCCAGTAATTCATTTAAAATCACATTTAGGGGAGAAAATGCTGCTATTTCATGGCTGCTTCTAAGCAGTTTTCAAGAAGTAAGTATTTTCAGTAATTTTAGTCCATGAAATACAGTGATAGACTAATAGCACTGAAACTTTCTCTGTGAGTCTACTCACAAAGCAGCTCTCGTGTGTGTGTGTGTGTGTGTGTGCATGCGTGCGTGTAATTCCCCCCGCACATTTCCACGTTTCTCTCCATCTTAGCTCTGAAGAGATCATCTCCTCGGGCACGATCGCTCGGGCTTAGTGCTTGGGTTCTGCGCTGAGACAGCCAACGGGGAGAACGCATCGGATTTTAAGGGTGGAATGGGTATGGTCACTGGACTTGTAAAATCGTTTTGCGTATGCTGCCAGGTGGCTACGCGCCAGCAACGACTGCTAAGCACCGAGGTTCCTAGTGAGGTGCAGCACAAGGGTGACTGCACACAGGTCTCATTATCAGCACTGCAGGCCGTATGGTTTCCCTTCATCAGCTGTTTCGTCTGTAAAACCTGGTAAGACTTAAGGAATATAACCACCGAGCTTAGGACAAAGTCCGGGAATAATTTTAAAACAGATTCAGCCCTGTGTGAGGAGTGGCGGCACACTACGCCTCCCCGGGGTCAGCGCTGTGACTTCCAGCACATTCCGGGCTCCCGCCCTCACGGCCCTTGCAGGCGGCGGGGGGGCGGGAAGCTGGCCGGTGGATGAGGGGCAGGGCTGCAACGCACCACGGGGCGCAGGCCGCGCGGAGCTGCCGCAGGGCCTCCTCACCAGCGCGGCAGCGGCCGTTACGGCGGGACCGCGCGGCGCTGCGCGCTCGGCCGGCCGACCTCACCATAGGGGCGGGTGGGCCTCCGGCACACAAAGCGGGGACCCCCCCGCCGCCTGCCTGCTTGCTTGCTTGCTTGCTGGGAAAAAGGCTGGGGGACGGCCGCGCCGGCGGCGCGCGTCTGAGGGAAGGCAACCTGCCGCCCCCCGCCGCGGCCAAGGGCAGAACCGCCCGGCGCGGCGGGAACCCGAGCGGCGGGGAGCAGGGGCTGCCGGGACTTGTAGTCGGTGGGCGGCCGCCAGCCGGCTCGGGACTACGCTTCCCAGCGGCCCCCGCGCGCCCCCGCCACCCCCTCCCCTGCCCCAGGCGCGGTCACGTTGTGTTTATCGGCGAGGCCCCGCCCGGCCGCGCGAGCGGTGGCGTCACCCTCGCGAGCCTCCCTCGCTCGGTGGCCCTTGTCAGCGAGGAGGCGGGGGCTGCTTAATATTCATGAGGCGCGGGGAGCGGGCGGGCGCGCGCGCGCGGCGGCTGGCTCACTCGCCCTCTGCCTCCCTAATGGCGCTCGCGACAGGCGGGGAGCGGGGCTGAGCCGGGCGCGCGGCGCGAGGGCACCGGCGGAATGCGCCCCGCTGCTACGTGATCCCCCCCGGGACGCGGCGCCGCGCTCCGCTCGGCCCCCCCCGCGCCGCGCCGGGCCGCCGAGCGGCGCTCCCAGCAGGGCGGCGGCGGCGGCATCCCCGGCCCCGCGGGCAATGGAGCCCGCGCAACAGCGAGCGAGAGAAGCCCCCGCGGCGGGCAGCGGGCGGGGGGAACCGGAGAGCAGCTCCCCGGGCAGGAGGAGTCGGGCAGCGCCCGGCGCGGAGAGCGGCGCGGAGCCGTCGGGCGGCGGCGGGCAGCTGGACGGCAAAGGAGCCGGCGGCCCGCGGCGGAGGCGAGGGGTAGCCGGCGGCTTCGCTCCCCCCGCCGCGCTGGCGGCCGGCGGGACTCCGGCGGCCCCCGGCGGGGCCGGCAACGCCAACTCCCTGCTCCTGCGGCGGGGCAGGCTGAAGAGGAACCTCTCCGCCGCCGCCTCCTCGCCCGCCGCTGCCCCCGCCGCCTCGCTGGGCACCCGCAGCTTGGACAGGAAAGCGCTGCTGCTGAAGCCGCCCCGGCAGCTGCAGCCCCTGCAGCCCCCGGAGCGGGACTGGGTGCGGCGGGACCTGCAGCGGGGCTGCGTCCACGTCTACGAGCGGCACATGAACTGCTACCTGCGCCCGGTGCTCTGCACGCTGGAGACCACGGCGGCCGAGGTGGCCGCCCGGCTGCAGCAGCTCGGCCACCGGGGCGGCAGCAGCGTGGTGCGGGTGCTGGGCAAGGCGGGCGCGCCGCCGCAGCCCCCGCCCGAGCCGCCGGCGGCCCCCGCCGAGGCGCCGCCCGAGCCCGCGGCGGAGGGGCAGCGGCCGCAGCCGGAGGAGAGGCCGAGGGGCCGGCGGGGGACGCGGAGCGGGCTGGCCGGAGGAGACTGCGGGGAAGCGGCGCGGCCCGGCCGCTTGCCGCTGGGCGGCAGCGCCGAGGAGAGTGACTTGGCCGGCGGCCGGCCGAGCCCGGCGCCCTCCGACTTCAGTCCCGGGGCGCCGCCGGCCGAGCTGTACCTGGCAGGGCCGCCGCTCTCCTGCCCCTCCCTCCTGGGGGAGCTGGGGCCGGCCGGCTCCGACACCGAGAGCTTCAGCCCCAGCGCCGAGAGCGTCTCCGACCGGCTGGATCCCTACAGCAGCGGCGGCGGCGGCGGCTCGTCCTCCTCGGAGGAGCTGGAGGTGGAGCCGGTGCCCCCCGACGGCGTGGAAGCAGGTGCGGGGCCTGGCCGGGGCCCCGCCTGCCCGGGGGAGCTGCCCCCGGGGCGAGCTGGGGGGGCGCCGGCGGGCGCGGCCGGCGGGCGGGAGCTGCCGGCGGGGGCCGCGCCGCCGGGGCCACCCGCCCTGTACGTGCAGCTCCACGGGGAGACCAGCCGGCGGCTGGAGGCCCACGAGAAGCCGCTGCAGATCCAGAACGACTACCTCTCCCAGCTGGGCTTCCGGGACCTGTGGCGGGTGCAGGAGGAGGGCATGGACTCGGAGACCGGCTGCCTCATCCGCTTCTACGCCGGTGAGCGGGGCGGCGGCCGGTGGGAGGGGGCGGCCGTTGGGGCGGCGGGCGCGGATTCCCCCCCCGCCCCGGCCGTTGGTCCGGCGGGCGCCGGGGTGAGGGGAGGGCGGGCGGGTGGCCGGGCGCTGCCCCTCCGCCGGGGCCGGCTCCTCTCACGGGGAAGGTGGCCCGCGGGTGTCGCCGCGCCGGGGAGGGGCCGTGCGGGGAGGTCCCCGGCGGCGGCGGGCAGGGCTGCCCCGAGCCGGCTCCCGGGGGAAGCCGGGGTGTTAGCGGCGCTCAGAGGCTCGGGGCTGCCCCAGAGCTGACGCTGTGCCAGGGCAGCCTCCCCTCCCTTCAACGCGTGGGTAATGGAGGTCGCTCTTCTCTTGTTTTCCGTTTCCAGCAGCGGCACTGGGCGTTCGAGGTTAAATCAGCCTTAATCTACTGCTTTCCCTAGTGACGAGAAATGCATCAGTGCCGCTGCTGGGGATGGAAGGTCGAAGGCTGCTTCAAGTCTTTGCAGGGTGCCGGCAGCTCGCTCGCGGTTGAACGGAGCTGTGTGCTCCGGCGTGCTCTGAGACCACCTCGTAAGGGAGCCGAGGGCAAGGCGGGCTTGCTCCGAAGGGGAAAGCTCCGCGCAGTTTTGCTCCTGAGATAGGTTGCAACTGTGCAGGGCGCGCAGATGCCTGAGCTGAGAACGGTGCATTCCTGCAAACAAAATCCTGTACTTAGCTTTCCGTGTTGTTAGCACTTGGCGATCAGTTTTGCCGTTTGTTAGAGTAGCGGCACTTCACTGAGAGACTGAGGCAGTAAGCGAGGAAAGTACGCGAGTACAGGACATAGCCTTTGAAAACAGGGTAGTCAAAACCTTTAGGGTTTGAAAACAGGGTAGTCAAACCTAACGAACAGGCAGAAGCTTTTCAATGCAGCTTTGCTGTTACAACTTACAGTACAGAATTTGGGGAGTATTGGGTGGAAAAGTTAGCACCCACGTTGTAATTATGCACCCTTCTGCAGTTCTAGGTTTAAAAATACCTTGTGTGTCAGTTGAATTGCTTTGTATAAAATACTTACTGTAATCTTGGAACTCCTTGGGTTTTAACTGTCCTTTCCATCTCTCCAAGAAGGAGAAATTGTTTAATGTCTAAGTAAGTGTTCAAATACCTAGTAAGTTTTCCTCTGAAATAGGTAAATGTGGTATCCAAAGATAAGGTCATGCTAGCAAAGTAGCAAATGCCATCCATCCCCTTGCCAGCTTGGCTGAGCGGAGTGGTCCTTCACTGAACCGTGAGAATGCAGTGCTTTAACTCTGAAAAATACAGAGATTCTTCTCTTGACTCAATTCCGTTGAATGTCAAAAGAGGCGGTAATGGCAGGGTGGGAAGGAGAGCAGTAGGGTAGGTAAGTGCCCTGCTTTATTCAGAAGAGAATGTGGGAGTGGTGATGAGTGGTCAATTCAGCTTTTCTTCAGATTTCTTGGTCGGTTGTATCGTGACCCCAGCATAACGAGTGCAGAATTAGTATTTGTTCAAGGGATTGACAGAACTAGGTTAGCTATGTTGGGGTTAGAAAGGAGCTAAAATATTTTTTTCAGATGATGATGGTGGTCTGCGTGTTTCTCTGCTGCGCTGTTGAGGGTGGAAGTCGGCAGGTGAGGGTGGAAGTCGGCAGGTGATGCTGGAAGGGATGTTGCTTCCTTTATTTCCAGCTCCACCATTAAATGGGGATGCACAGACACATTTTAAAATGGGACAACCGTGTGCCTCCTTTCCTAACAGGATGTGTTCTAAAGAAAACACAATCAGAAAATGTAGTGAAGTCTTACACACAGTTAAGCCTGTTTGCATGTAGTTTTTATGCATCAAATGATTAATTCTCTATGTTAAATGCGGATGTTCCAACTCTGTCTTATTTCAGTGTCTCAACTTGATTGCTAATGTAGCTCATACATTTTGGACTTCCTTGTTCAAAACTACTAAATAGAAATGTACTTCTATAAGCATACATAGGATTAAATTAATGCAAATTTCTTATGCAAGTTCATATGCTAAGAAGTATGCCTCTGTACTTCAAAAGTGCAGTGTTTTTTGAAATCCTTATCTCTTTGAGGGGATCTGTGATCAACATCTAAAACACCTGTGATCAGGTGCTTGTAGCAGAATGGTTGCAGCATCTAATGCACCAGACTAGCCAAAAACAGCTAAGAAAATATTACTGACATGTAATCATACTGATTTTATGTGACTGTCTTGGCAAGTTGTCTCTGCTTCCTTATTTTGTATTTCCCCCCATGCCCCCAAAGATGAAAGGGAGGGAAGGAGAGACACTTAAAAAGAATACCCATCAAATTAAACTGGAAAGGGGAGTGGTTTTTGGCCCCAAAGTTAGGATGTTTAGCTTAGGAGAAGTACCTTTTTTATAAATGATCCTCCAGGATCATACCCTAAGGAAAGCTTTAAAACAGTGATTTCCTGTTTGCCTGGGACTTCATTGGTTTAAGCAGCCTGGCTTGTCCCAATGGGTAGAGAACCACTAGCATCTCTATCCCTGTAATTTCCTGCAAGCTGTCTCAGCAGGATTTGGCGATCCTGGTCTTGTACTGATGTAAAATGGCATAAACCTAGGCTGGATTTATTGCATCGCTTTTAAAAAGAATTCTTTCACCTAATCCTCTTGGGGTGGGGAGAGAAGAAGAGAGCACAGTGGTGACTTTTGGTCTTTTTTATTTCTGGGAAGAGACAGTTTTAAGACTGGAAGATTACTATACTGAAACTTAACATTACAAATTCCAAATAAGATAAGATGATACAGCCAATGATTTTAGTGATTACTGTAGGTTGGTGATTTCTCTACTTGTGGAATCTGGAAAATAAATATTTTTAAAAAAATTGCTAGGACAACTGCAGAGAATCAGGATTTTTTACTCTGACAAAACAGCTTTCTTAATAAGTAGCAGTCCACAAACATTCTGTAAATGAAATATCTGTTCTTTTAATGCAGAATTCCAAATTTAAAAGCCCCCAAAACCAAAATGTGACACCAGGAAGGCAAAAGTGCTTCTTGTATGTTGCCTTGGTTTGTTTCAAAATGTGGTTAGTGCATCTTTATTTTATCATCTCCTCTCCTTTTCTTACTCAGAGTGTGAGTGTGGTTGATTTCTTCTATCTCTTGACTCTGAGCATTAAACAGATAACGCCGTTGCTAAAACAAAATCCCTTATGGCTTTAAGGGTCTGATCCTACTCCCTCTAACATCAATTTGAGCAGAACTGGGCATTAGCGACTGGTCATGCATGTCAACTTTTCTCTCTGTTGAAATCTATCTCAACAAAAGATACTGTTCTCAAAGTTTGAAATGCTTAATCTCTATTTAAAAGGATATGGTTAAATAGCTTTCCACTGAGATATTACGTTACTGAGTTATGGAACTATATAAGAATCCACAGTGCAATTACAGTCATGATATTGTCGCTGGGAGACCGATTAGGTCAGACTTACTAAACTATTCCTAAAACCATAAGAGTGGCTGTGATCCAGAAGGCTTCTCGCAAACAAATTATAGTATTCCTTATTGCTCTGTAAAAATAATTTTTGTAAAACATAAGTTGTCCCAGTGGCCTTGATTTCTCTATAATTTGCATCTAGAAGGAAAAACAGACTAATACAATGATCTCGTCAGTTAAAAACTGCAAAACTGCTTATTTGTTTTGAGACTTTAGATCAAAAATAAGCATGGAATCATATTCAGTGCTGTGTTCTGGAGCATCTGCATGGGAAGGAGCATGAGTAATATGATCTTGAAGACCAGTTCAGTACAATGGATGTTTGAGGCTTTTTTGTTTTACTCCTGAAAGGTGATGTTATTTGTGATGCTGGCACTTGGCCACCATTAAATTCTTTGCTCTTTGATGTGACATAGGGCTTCTGCACCTGCTGGTGTCATCAAATATATTGCTTTTCAGTAGATGATTGCCTATAGGCAGAATACTAAGAAATGCCAGATGTAATTAGGGGTGTTAATTTTGCGACTGGCTGTCAGATGTTATATGGAAAGAGATGCTTTTTGCTCATGTGACCTTTTAGAAAGCTATGAGGAGAAACAAATCCAGCTTTGTCTCAAAGTTCGTTACAAGAACTGGTGGTCTGTCCAGTATGAAGATAAGGGTGGGAAGATCTAGTGCCAGGATCAGTTGCGGTGACCTAAGCAATTGTTTGGTTGGTTTTTTTAAGAAGGTATGCTTGGTAGTTGAGGTCACACTAAGACCTCAAGCTATATGGATGGAAACGTGGTTTTAGATGCTTACTCTTACATGAAAACACCGTAGGCCTGGCAATGCTGAGCTTTGTGGAATGTGACATGTATTGAATCACTAGCTCCTTGTTGTGCTGCTTGGTGAATAACTCAGTTCAGCTATTTAATACATTGGTAAACTCGATTTAAGATGACTAAGTGCCATTTAAGGGGGGAAAATGTGCAAAGACAGACCGGCCTCTTAACTGAGGGTAGGAGAACAGCTGTGCCGTAAAGAGCTTCTGCCTCTGACTTAGTTCTGAAATCCAGTATCTTATTTAACATGAACAAAACTAATTCACATTAATGTGAATGGATGTTTTTTTTACAGATGCAATTGGAAAGGAGAGGTCTCTCTGAACTTGTCTGAAACTGAAAGGAAAAACAACTTCTGCCTAGGGCTGCCATGATCTTGATTTTTTTTCTTCCTAACGTGACTTGGATGTACGTTCTTACACCTTGTGATCATTTATGTGTTGGCATCTCCTGCAAAGAGAAGTAATACCTAAAACTTGCTGCTTTGGGAAACTATCTCATTTCAATTACATAGGATGTTTAAATCCAAGCTTGGTCCTTGGCAGGACCAAAGGAGTGAAATTTCTAGTCCTGTTCTGCAGGAAAGTTTAAAATGGCTGCGGTGCCGTTGGCTTGCTCCACCTGTCCATGTGCATAGCTGCTTGCTTATCTCCTTGCAGTTGGAATGGGGTCTTTCTAAGGTAGGCGGCTTTGCGAGCTCGGGGGCTCTGAGGGCACAGTGGCCTCTCGTGCGCAGGAGGAGCTGTGCAGATAATGCTGGAATGCTGGTGAAACCGCAGCTGAACTTTGGTATGTGACAGCTGTTAAGTACAGTGGTTTTTGCAACTTTTAAATTCTGTTGTACTCCTGGCTAGCATCCATAATTTAAGTACGTGTGAACTACCAACATGGGAGATTTCAGGGTGATGGACATAGGAGTTACTATATATACTAAATATGTAGTACCTAAATTGGTACATCCAGGAGCTGAATTTCCTCACTGCTGCAGCATGGGATGCAGTGTTCTCCCCCCTTTTTTTTTCCTTTTCTCTTCATGTATTTTGATACTATCCATCTTTCCATATCTCAGCAGCTATTTCCTTAAAAAAAATTTTTTTTTTTTTTTTGAAACTGTGCATAAACATCCTCTTGATGATGAAACTGCTGATACACCTAAAAGCCCTTGTGCAATTAAAACATACATCTGTTCTGTTAGGACACTGACAGACTGCTATGCATCTAAAGCAGTACGTGGTTCTTGGGAAGAGACTACTTAATAGTACAAAAAAAGAAACATTCATTCGAAACAGCGTTAGCAACTGGTATGTGCTTCTTAACTACCAAAAACTACTTTGTGGTTTTATAAAACAATATAAAGAGAGATTTCTTTGTTATCCAAGTGATCCTCTGCAAAAGAAGCAAGTATAAAACGCCATGTCTGAGAAGGTCAGTTTGAAAAGTATATGTATACAGAATTCCATAGAACAGAAGCTTAGAGATAGAAATCCTAAAGAGTGCTACTTGTTACGCTCAGCTGTTTAATTTGGAGGGAACCTGTACCTCACATGCTTACAGCTGTTACTTCCCTCTGCATTTAAGGGGTGGTTGTTTTGAATTAACTGTTTAAGCTATTAGTATCTTGATTGGGGGGGGGGCGGGGGGGAAGATAAAGAAACCAAAGACTGACTTTCTATTTGCCTGGGACAGTAGAAGCAAAGACACTTTGACTTAATCTTCAGTGTTTTGTTATTTCAGTGCTTGTTGGAATGTGGCACACTGGCATTTCAGATCAGGTAAATCTGCGAGTGTACTTGTTTTCAGTTTCCCTTGACTCAATTTTATTGCTTTATTTTAGAACTTTTGCTCAAATGAGGATTTGTGCTCTGTGAAGCTGAATGTCTGAAATAGCCCTGTAATAGCTTTATTCTTTGACCCAGAGAAGTGATGTTGCATTTACCTTTGAGGTTCTTCTGGTGAGGTCTCTTTTTTTTGGTGTGGATTCAAATGGAGTAGACTTAGATGCTTGGAGTCAGTTGCAGTTTGTGTGGGGAAACTAACTCAAGTAAAAGGGGTGGAGTGGGCTGTACTAAAGTCTCTTCTGTTTGTAAGCTTCGCTGTCTTGGCCATGCTATTCCAGCTTATTTTTTCCTTCTCAAAGATGTTTAAGAGAAATGCAACTGGCCTGTGTAAACAACTAACAAGTTTGAAACTCACTGAAAAATGAATGTATCTTAACTTTTTCTAGATTTGGCTCCAAGACAGGAATTCTGAAAGATTAAGCTTTTCACGAGATATTTAAGAAGCTTCACAGGAAGACAATGTCCTCATTTTAAAAATAATCAATAACGTCTTGCTTATGATAATCATCTGTGAGATTGGAAACCTAAATTAAAATTCCAGCTGCGTGGTAATGACAGAGTTACATATAGATTTGAGGTAGTTAAGCTCGACAAAGCTTATGTCAGAAAGTTTCTGCGAAAATTGTAGATTTTCAGCTTCCCGCTTCACTCAGAAGTGCTGTGTTTTATTCTTTGTGTAACTTTTGTCCTTCAAATAGCTTTTCTGGACAGTTGAGTTAGCTGCAGTGTTACCTTTTTGGAGAGAATAATTTTTACATTTTTCACTATAAAATAACTTGTATTTGCTGTAGATTATTTTTTTTCCAATTAGGCTGGCATTTGTCCAGTATGCTATCTTACCATAGATACCGTTTTCCGAAAACAAGTAGTGGCAAACTCTAATTGAACATTTTCCCACTGACTGCTGTGAAGTCATCTTGGATAGTGGAGAATTTTAAACTTTTAAGCCTTTTTATTTATGGTATATTTTAATTGACTCGTGATTTACTTTTTGTCATATGTGTGCTATATGATAAAATGTTAACATGCAAAGAATAGACATCACTTGCCTGTTGGAATGCAGCAGCTGTCCTAACAGCACGGAGGGACGTATCTGGGTTGTAAATGAATAACAATATTGTGTCCCGTTAAATTCTATTCAGGATTTCAGGCAGGCAAAATTAATAGTAAAACCAGTTTTCTATGGTGTCTGTGCTGGTACACGCACTTTGGTGGTGGCTTTTTTTAAAAAAAAAAAGCATTGGCAGTAATCACCATTTGGAGTCCTGTCTGTAAGTTACCACGGCTGTGGTCACCCCCTCTGTACCCTCTGCCACTGTCACATAAAATCATTTAGTTACGTAAGTTGATAGTCCAAATTCTTTATGCCAGTTGCCACAATCAGGGTTCCTCTTGCTTCCCTGTTTAGCTAACTAGCTAGTCCTGACCCTTTGGGTCTGATGGCTGAGACTTTCTGCTCCTGTGGTTGTGGTTAAAATATGTGGAAGAATGGGAATGTTGCAGAATCTCTTGAGGGTTTTTGGGGGGCCCCCCCCATTATTTAGGGGACAAAAATTGTTCTTTGAAGAACATTGCATTTAAAAATGACAACTGTTAAATCAGGAAGAAAGACCTCCTGGAGTGAAAAGTCATTTAATTTCACAACATAGCATACTATTCTTTGAAGCTTTTTCTGTCGATGGGGAAGTAAAATTTCTTCCAGCTGGCTTTGACTTATTTGGAGGGATGCTGAAAATACTCATTGCCCAACTAACTGTGTGTTCCTTGATTTGACAGCTAAGAATAACTATTTACATATTGATGTAAAATACTGAGTTTCAGGGGATTTTTCTCTCCAGTTTTATCTAGCTTAGTTCTCGGTGTAGAAGGAGAATGAAATTGTGTAAGTAAAGAAGATTTTTAAAGTTTAACTCAACATTTTTTGTGGGCCAGAGGTGAATTTGGCCCTTTGCAGGGTATTAATTGTTCCTGGTCTTGTCCAATGGCAACCGGAATCTTCAAACCAACTTCACTAGGCTCTGAATTGTATTCATAATTCTCAAAACCCTGTAATAGCCGCTTGAACCGGTTCCTCTCATCTGCAAGCACTCCAAGTGCTATGCCAACTTATTTAAATAAAGACAAAACACTGGGCCTTGGTCCAAGGGGTAAGAAGGAGCTGGAATGCCTTTGAAGTTCAGGACCCTAGGCTGTAGGTGCGATTTACATAAACCTCATTATGTAATCTGAATGCAGTTTCCCTTCCTGTTTGTTCGATTTATGAATCTTTGTGTCCAAAGAGAAAGAGATAGTAAGACCTGTAATTAAGATAAGTAGCAGGCCACTCCTTTTCTGAATGCAAGCTCTGGTGAGGAGAGAATTTTAGATGCAGCATTAAGGGTAGACCAAAACTTGTGATTCAGGCACCTTCAGTTGATGAGAATAATACCAACTCCTTTCCTTTGAAAAAGCTGCATGCTTCTTTAAACAATAACTATGCCTAGTTCAACCTATTATTTGCTTTAAAATAAATGGTACAGAAAAGCTTAGAGTTCTTACTAGCAATGATTTTGCTTTTATGTAAGCCATAGAATGGTCTTTATCTAAGCAGCTCTCATAATTTTTAAAGCTACCTTGAAACTAGTAAGTTTCTAAGTGGACAGTGAGTTTTCTGATCAGAATTGCATACAATGACATTTTGCTGTTCGCGATCAAACACTTGCTTTTTCTTCCTGTCTGATCCTCTCTAACCTTTTTTAAAAGCAGATAGTAAGTAGTAGCACTGGGTTTGTGCTAAGAGTCCTGCAAGAAGCCAAGCTAACGATCTATGCAATCTACTTGCTCATAAGATCTACCAGTGACTACTTATCACCAGTTATTTTATGATTATTGACTCAAATTGTAAGTGATGGAGGAATGTATTTTTCCTTCTGCTGTGTGTTACTTAGTGGGACAGACAGACCTCTAGGGGACAACAGTCTCTGTTAGCAATCATTTTATTTATGAAACTTAATTGTGTCTGAGACAACCTAATATTGTATGTCACTATTGGCTTTCTGCATCTACATGTATTTGCTTTCATGCTATAAAGCTTGCCTGTTGGAATAAAAAAGTTGATGACAAAAACTGTTATGAATGAAGCGGTGGAACTCCTGGAAGAAGGCTAGCATGTATAATGTACTGAAGTTAACAGGCTAGGAGCTCTTGGTTTCTTCTGGTACCAGTATTGCACGGCTACAAACATGAAGGCAAGACAGTTTGCAGGGTGCAAACGGGATGTTTCTCAAAGTGAAGTTAATCACGTATGTGTGGGAGGTGCACTTTAACATTTCAGAAATACCAACAGCAGCTTGTTGAAAGGTGTTTAATATGTAATTATACAAAAGCATTTTTTTCCCCATTTCAGTCCTAGAGTTGAGGATTTTTAAGGTACTGTCTTGGTAAAAGCGTGGAGATCATAGTGTGGTTGTGTGGATTAAAATTTCAATGGTTAGAAGTAGACCTGAGTTTATATCCTTTCAGAGCAAGTAGTTAACTTTTTTTTGTCTGGGGTGTCCTAGCTAATAAAAGAAAGGACTGGCTGAAAATGGGAATCTGAACTCTGAAGTGTTCAGGCTCTGCGAAGTGGCTGCGGACGTGTCTTATCTTTTTTTTTGGTGGCATGAAAATCATGTCCCTTGTCTGTATCAACCAAAATAGAATCTGTAGTCTGTATATTCCCTGTGAATAAACCAAAGATTAATGTGATACGTTTCAGACTATTAAATACAGACAGTGTTTCCATTTTATAACTTCCAGAACAATGGTATCATCTGTATAAGTGTATTAATTCCCTTTAAGATTAGACTATAGCACTGAGAACTGCTTGGTTTGTCTTTCTTTAATCTTCTTAATAAAATGACAACTTTAATTCCTGCTAATACGAGAAGAGTACATTAAATTATTTTATTTTGCTTTACAGATTCCATCTTGGAAGTGTCTCTTGTAAGAAAAATGTTTCAGAATGTTTCTTTTCTGGATCCATGTGATAAAAGATCCTAGTTTATTTTGCAACTTCCAGCTTTTTGCTTCATAATTGAAACCTAGAACGAAAATACATTGATCAGTATTGCTAGATATTGTAGTACAAACATCAAGAGGCTTTGTAGCCTGCAGTGGACTAAGTCGTATTGCTTCTGTCAGTGTCAGAACAAGTGTTGCTCTGGAGAAGATGGCCTGCTAGAGCCTGGGGTATATATTGTATTTAATTTGCAACACTGGGTGGGGTGTGATCCTTTCTATAGTGCTTCACTGGAGTGGGAGCAGTTTCAGCACCTCTTGCTTCTTCAGTTTTGCATTAACAGGAGGTGTATTTTGAGTTCCTGGCAAATAACTGATATTACTTATACTGTGGAAACGGGGGAATGCAGATTCGTCACCTTAGTTGTGAACAGCACTGTCTTGAGACTGTCAGCAGATTGCAAAGCATAGATCAACTGTAGATCCTTTTAGCCTAGAATATGCAGCTAAACTTTTTTTCCTTTTTTCTTTTTTCTTTCCTTTTTTCTCCTCCCTTTTTTCTACAGAAATTTTTTGGGCATTCTTGGCTGCATTTGCCAACTCACCCATTTTGTACAGTTTTAGTCCCCTTCTTGAAGATTTTAGGGGTTTTCTCTGCAATGCCCATTTATCAGTATGACTGACTGTGTGTTCCTCCTCCGCCCCCCCATATCTCTAAGGCTATGTATGAAACAGTACCACTATGTTACTTGTGGAGAAGAGCATTCATTCTAGCATGGCTAACACAGGGCTGCAAAAATAAATAAGCAAAATTCTCTCCAGAAAGTCACAGCACATAGCTACAATTAATTACTGTGTCTGTGTGTTTTAACAATGCAGGATCAGGCAACGGCATAGTCAAAAGAGGGAAAAAGAGCAGAGCCTTAAAGGGGTTTACGGTGTATTGTACCTTTATATTACAGAAACAAGCATGTGACAACTTTGGTTGGTTGGTTGGTTTTGTTTTTTTAATAAAAAAATCCTGTGTCACATGTATGTTTTTCACCCAGCAGTGCATCTCTTGCAAATGTAGGAATTTAAGAGGCAAAGGTTGTGGCCTGCATAATGTTCTCAAAGTGCTTGTCTATAAGAAGAATTTGTAAACTGGTTATGAAAGAAAGAAAAAAGGCTAATCTTGCATAGTAAGAATTATGGCAGACAGTAGAAGAGTTCATGCTGTTATAGCCTTTGAACCTAAGATTGGATGTACTGAATCTTTAACATTAGACTGACTTGTAAACAGTGGGATTACATGTGGCACATCTGTAAGGCTTATGCTTTTTAGGAATGTGTACAGCAAATGGGGAGGAAATTCAGCATTTGGCACTGTTCTCTTGCTTACTGTCAGCAGCTAGGCTAGGCACGATCAGCTGGTCAAGTTAAAATGCAGATAGCAATCATTGTCCTTTCTGAATTGTGAAGGAAGGGCGCTGCTGAGAAATGTGGTACAGGGCAAGTCTAGTCTCCTCTTGTAGCCCTGAAAAGGATGGATTCCTGGTAAGCACGTTCTGGGAACTCAGTGTGCAGATTTCTGTCCAGGAGAGGATTGCATATGTGTACTCGTTGCTGGTAAATGCAAGAACGGCTGTAATTTTGACAGGGGTGCGCTCTTCTTGTGCCTATACGTTATCTTCATTCTGTGAGGTTTTTAACCATATTGCACTTAAAGAATTGGTGAATTGCCTTTCCAGACATGGTGGTGTTATTTCAAGTTAGTTTGGATGCTGTGCATATTGGCAAGCTTTAATCAGAGATGTTATTTGACACGCTCTTCAATAGGTCCTTTGGCCATTGTGCCTTGGCACTCTATGGGTTTTTGGTGACACTGACTTTTTTCACATTCAGGTTCCACTTTTGCTCATATCCACTAATTTTTTTGAAACATGTAGGGCATGTACTCAGTTGAAAATTGTTTGAGCCTTTCTCCATAGACATGGCTATACTTCTTTGCAGCAAAATGTGTAGTTCAAAGACGGTCAGAGACTAATGTCTGACGTTCATACCTAATGTAGATGCTGTCCATACCCAAACAAGTGCTGTGGCATGAAGTTAATACGCAGTAACCTTTTCATAGCAGAAACGTCTGAATACAGTGGTGTCGTCATCCACAGTAGCAGGGAAATAGCGCAAGATCCCTATTTCCCTAATGAAAGATTAGGCAAACCTTGTGTTATTATTTAAACATAAACATCCCGTTTTGTCTTTTTGGATTCTCTTGAGCATTTGCTTCTCTGCACTGGAGCTACTGTTGTCCTTTTGGCAACTCATGCTTAGGAGAATATACTCCCGTGGGACTGTCTGCAGGCAGGCATGCCTGGCTTCTTTCCTTTGAATATGAATATTTGTTTGCTTCCCTTCTTGTTAGTGAAAAGCATGGCGGTGGCTAGTTGCAAGTCTCATTAAGCCGTGTTGGCATGGCCACTAATCTGAGCGTTTCACTGTGATTTGAATTGATGGAGGGCTGTCACCTTTCTGGCAAGGCGCAAGGATGAGGTGCTGGTATCAGTACAGGTGTCATGTGTAACAGGCTGAGTTCCTGAACGGTAAGCAGGGCTAGCTGAACTGTAAAAATGAGTACACAGTGCTGTGGGTTACTTTAATCTTTCCCACTATGTGCTATTCTCACCCTATCCATTTTCTTGTGTGTATGTGAGGCTGTTGAGAGATTTGGTGAGCAGCGGAGTTCTCAATAAGAGGAAGCTGCTTTGATTTGGTTTCCTAATGACCTGTAAGGCAAATTGCTGAGTTCCTCGCTAGTTATAAAGGGGCGGTGACAGCACATGACTGGAAAAAAGTAGAGGTTTTGCCATCTCACTGTTTGCTACCTGTAGTTACTCTTAGTAATATGTGTGCTTTAACTTTCACTGAAGGCAGTTGAAGTGAAATGAGGATTTGAATGCTGACATGTGAGCACATCTAGTCAGGGGTTGAAGGTACAGTGGTAAATACAGTTGTAGCTTGCTTGCAAGTGTCACGAGTTTTCCGGTGAATGAAGAGCAAAGGTAAAAAACCTGAGGTGGTAAAGAAGCATGGTTTGTCTGTGGACTAGCTGGTGAAGGCTCTTGCTGCAGGTAGAGCAGTGCTCTACCACCATCGCCAGCTCTGCTGGACGCTGGCAGAAGCGTGGTGGTGACATCACCGGAGGAGAGGGAGAAGGTTAGGCAGAGTCACTGGGGCTGCTTGCTCTGCACAGGCACTGGGGAAAGGGTTTCTTTCGTATGCTGTCTAATAGATTCAGCCTTTTATTTTATAATATAATTAAATAACCAAGCCTTTGTGAGGCTCCTGAATTCCTTTAATTTAGCGGCAGCACAGAAGCTGAATTCAGAGCATTCATGGGCCTGTACTATCTCCCTGACTACTTGCCAGGTCTATTCATGCTGTTCTGAGTGCAGGAAGTTCTCACATTCATTCAGGGTTGGGGGGGTGGAAGGCGTTGTGTGGTTGGCTTTTTTTTTTTAAGCAAGGGAAATGGTTATAAGGAAAATTCTTCAGCGATTCCCTGGGACCAATTTACCAACTGTTAATCTGTGAGTAAATAATGGGAACAGTTTATACACTTGGCAGCTCTTGAGAAAGAGCAAAGAATCATAAGAAGTTCACAGTCCACAGCCTCAAGATAGCTGAATACTTTGGTATGTTAGGATTTGTCTGAACAGGGATAGACCAGTATTTTTTTGTTAGCACATGTAATCTTATATATTCTGAAGTACTGAGTTTGATGAGGAAAACTTTACTCTGGCATGTGGTAGCTGGCCGCTTATACTTAACTTGCTGAAATTAAGTCTTTCTCTACTTGAGTTCCAATGCTCTAGCCAATGTGTTGGTCGTCTTTTACAGCCTGTTACTAATGCTCTCTCGAGGAAGTGTATTGCTGCCTGGTGAGGGGGAAGCTGGTAACAGCGGCTTTCCTTTGGTTCATGGGAAGGGTAGAGATAGAGGGGACAAGAAGGTGAAACAGAACTGAGAAAGCAATGACTAAGTTAAAGCGAATAGACAGGAAGTAGAAAACGCTTAGCAAACTTAAGCATTCATTTCACTTCCCAGGAACTGTCCCACATCTCTAGCCTGTGGTATCTAATCTTTATAACTAGATACCACAGTGATAGACATAATTGACATGTGTAAAGTGCATAGGAGAAAGGAAAGTGACTTCTCAGTGTGAGTTTTCTGCTGATACAACTGACGCGTTGTGGGAAGTGCGCAGCGAGCTAGGGTGCATATAACGGGTATTTGACAAGTTGCATTTTCACCAAAACAAACAGAATTGGGGTAGTACAGACTCTTCTGCAGAGTTGGTGTTTGCTTGTAAACTTCAGTGTCTGGATCCTCTGTTGCAAAATGGAAAGAGAAGTACTTGACAAGAACAGTGGGTATACAACATTTGGTAACTGTGAATGAGCAGGAAAGTCCATAGCTGAAAACCTTTTTATGTAGACAGGGTGAGCTATAGCTAACGTGTACCATCTGGAAACTGAATTGGAGGTGGGGAACCTAAAGTTTGTCTCTCTGGCTCACAGGATGTGTTGAAGTACATGTTTTTATGCTGGGGTATGAAGCTTGCAAGTCAATGTGCCCTTCCGAATAATGGTTTAAACTTAGATAGCCTTTAAGGCTAAGTAGTCACCTTTATAAGATTCCGCCTTTATTGGGATCCTGGCATGCATAGGACTTAATGATTCCCCTTCTATGAGACTTAAATTGCCTCTGTGATGTCCTAACTTCCTGTTCTCCTGAAAACTTAAATAGGTTTTTGAGTTACATTCCTTTCCTTTGTAATTTCTATAAAGAAAAGCATTGCTCTTATACTCTGACAGTGAGTACTTGGGCTCTTCTTGCCCTTTTCTCTTTCCATCCTCTAGTTTGCAAGTTTTAGAGATCAGTCTGTATTCCTCTTCATGAGACTAAAAGTGTTGTGAATGAAGTAGTTTTCTTAAGGTGCTATAGTTTCTGGAATCGCGGTCTGTTAAGAACATTTACGTATGGATTATGGCACATGTTACCACACGTGCAACTGTGTGAAAGTAATGCCAAATGTCTGGATTGTTCTAGCAAAAACAAGGAAACGAGTGTAAAATTACTGCCATTGGATAGCCTCTTCATATTACTGATTTTTTTTCTTTACTTTAGAACTATGAGTTTTGATTTCTGTTTTGTATTACACGTAATGGTGCTGAATATCTATGGCAGCTTTTTCCTTTTAAAACAGCTTACCATTTTAAACTATAAAAGGACTGTGACAGCTTTGCTTTTTACAGATTTATATTAAAAACCTGCTTGCCTATATATATAAAATTATATATTATATATAAGTTTTTAATCTCTTCAGAGTTTAGAAGGTTATTACTTAAATTTATTTTATGAACCCAATTTCATAACAAGACTGAAAAGTATATGGAAGCACGCATTTATGTCAGGGTTGGTTTTCTGGTATTTTTTTAACAGCTTGTGAAAGTCTTTAGCAAAATGAAGATAAATAGCATCAGCTATTCCACACGTTCTTGAGTAGTGGAGGAGGGGAGTATGTCAGTTGAGGGAAGGTTTACAAGTTAAAACTCCTGTTGCCAGGCAGCCCAAGAAGTGAGTTGGCATCACTTGGAAATGAGAGCAAATTGTGGGTTGATGTTGGAGCAGAGTGGACAGTAGAGAAAGAGAGAAAATGAAGAGAAACTTGACTGTTATTAAATTGGCTTGTTTCTGCTTCCAGAATACAAAATATTAAAGAGAGGGTAACCATCTTTGAAAGTCTGACTGTATTGTGAGTAAGAAGAGAGCTGGGCTACACGGGAGGTGTGATTCCCTTCCCTTTTTTATTATTGTAGCATGCTATGGTGAATTAGTGACTCAAAACGGGGTGTTCGAACACTTGTAATTATACTGTTGCTCCTCCTAGCTCTAAGAGTTGTGAGTAGATGAATGCTCAAGAGTCACCCTTTCTCCTGTGATGCCAAGTCTTTTTGTTGAGCTTCTGGCTTATATAAGCCAGTTGAGCGTTTGCCACAAGGTGCTTTGTGCAAGATAGTACCACCTGTAAGTAGCAGTCTCCATAGGATTGTGTTGTTCCCTCTGCCTTTCTAATCTGGTGTTAGGGACTCATCACACAGGTAAAGTAGCAGTCAAAGACTTAGTGTGGGGATGAGCTTTACACATAAAAATGTCTTCGTTTTTAATGAAAGCCACTTCTTACTTGTCTCCTTTCCCCACCATCAGTGGTGTAGGATTTGCTCTGTTGAAACGTATGCCTTCATAAGATTAAACTTGTCAGCGTGCGTGTGTTTAGCAGAATGTTGTAAGATAGTAATTAATGCTGTAGCCATTGTGAATGGAAAATATTTCTGCAAACGTCTATGTATCTAGATACTTCAGAGGATAAAATTAGGCTTTGGAATTTCCCTCTGGTCCTGTTTAACTTAGTCAACTCTTAGACACACTTTTATTATGGTGATAATGGTTATCTGCCATTGTTTTACTTCTAATGTCAGCATGGTGCTGTCCTTTGGAAGAGTGTAATGTGCAAAGCAGTAGCGGTTGGTACAAATCGGGACAGTCGGAGGTTATGTTCTTATGTTCTGTCATCTGGCAAGTTTCTGTCATTTCTTCAGTTTGCTTGTGAGTTCAAAAACTGCTGTGGTTGTTTTGTAGCACCTTTCTTGAAAATGTTTTAATATTTTCACTTCAAACCTTGAAAGTTGGAAAGTACAGTATTACAGGCATGTATTCATTCACTGGTCTTCAGGGTTTCCATTTTATAATGAGTATAAAAGACACTGATTTAGCTGGGACTCTTAACTTCTCCTAGGATTCTTGTGTCCATACAGGATAAAACTTAACTGTATAAGCTTACTGATACAACAGTACTGTTTTCTTCTTTTGGTCTACATGTTTTTGTGGGAAAGAACTGTGTAGGCAACTCTAGTTGGATGCACCATGTTGTCTGCTTGTATTTCTTTTTTTTTAAATTATGTTTAACTTTTGCTTAAGTATCTTGAGATGAGAAATTATTTAGGAAAGCTTTGGGCTAGATGGCAAGGTTGGTCCTTTCCCCTCCATATTGCTGAAAACTGTGAGCAACATTGTTTTAGCACACACATTTCTTCCATAGTTCTGGTCTTAAAACTAGGGGGGGGAAATGGTGAATTGCTTTTTCTCTGTTCCCTTTCATTTCATTATTTCATCTCTAGCAGTAAGCATTCTTCAAAATAAAAAAGAGGTAACGCTATCTTCTTCAGCAATTGAATAGTAGGAAAAAAAAAAGAGGTGACAAGGTAGTGTTTTTTGATGGCTGCCTATGAAAGAGGAAGCATGATGGTTTGACAGAGCAGTGGCAGCCACAAGCAAGGTAGATTCCAGATGGCTTTGGTAAAGCATGAGTGCGATGAGACAATAGTCTCTCTAGGCTATACACACTGTTCAATGTCACTGCAAATATAAACACTGAAATCCTTTGTCCCAAGAGTGCTTCAGTGCAAAGTTCATTCTGTACTGAAGCTTTTCACCCAATGTATCTATGATGTGTCTTTCTGCATCTAGTACAAGGATTCCTGCAAGTCACAGGAATACTAACAGAAAGCTAACTTCCTTGCTGCACATAAAAAGGAGGAAAACATGTAGTAGAAGCATGTTAGTCCTCAGCTGACTTGCCCTTTGCAAGCAGTATTTTGCATGGGGGGGTCATTGCGTCATGTTCAGTGCAGCCGCCTGTTGCATCACTGCTCCTGCTGTGCCCCCTGGGCTCTCCCCAGGTTTCTCCTGGCTGGGTTTTTTTGTAGTGCATTCGAGAACCTCTGGGCTCATGTCCTTCTGTTGGGAGTTCTGTCTCGGAAGTTGGGGGAGCAAACGCTTGCAAGGTGGAGAGCAGCAGCCTTTTGGTTTCTGCAGTGGGTGGGCGGGCGGGCACTGCTGCAAGCAACAGCATTCACTTATCTTCCGAGGAAACCTTCCAAGAAATTGGCTGGCCACTATGCTGTGCTGCCGTGTGGTTGTCTAAAGCAGTCAAGCATTCTGCTGCTCTGCTCTGGTGAGACCTCACCTGGAGTGCTGCATCCAGCTCTGGAGCCCTCAGCACAAGAAGGACATGGACCTGTTGGAGCAGGTCCAGAGGAGGGCCACAAAAATGATCTGAGGGCTGGAGCACCTCTCCTACAAGGACGGGCTGAGAGAGTTGGGGTTGTTCAGCCTGGAGAAGAGAAGGAAGAGAAGGCTGTGGGGAGACCTTATAGCAGCCTTCCAGTCCTTAAAGGGGGCCTATAGGAAAGACGAGAACAGACTTTTTAGCAAGGCCTGTTGTGACAGGACAAGGAGCAATGGTTTTAAACTCAGGGAGGGCAGATTTAGACTGGATTTAAGAAAGAAATTTTTTACAATGAGGGTGGTGAGTCACTGGAACAGGTTGCCCAGAGAGGCAGTGGAGGCCCCATCCCTGGAAACATTCAAGGTCAGGTTGGATGGGGCTCTGAGCAACCTGATCTAGTTAAAGGTGTCCCTGCTCTTGCAGGGGGGTTGGACTAGGTGACCTGTAAAGGTCCCTTCCAATCCAAAGCATTCTGATTCTTCCATTTTAACTGATGTCTGTCCAGAGCTGCGTTCGGGTTGTGAGTATTAACACAGATGTTTGTAGCCCTGGTGTTGGAACTTAAAATAGTTTGCATTAGCAAGTTGCTAGGCTAAATAATCTAAAACTTCAGTGGCCACAAATCTCTTGTTTTAATAGAACCTCCTGTTAGCTTCTAATCCGATGTGCGATGAGTTGCAAGAAATCATTGGAGTGCTTTTCCAGAGTCTTAATTTGCTGAGGAATCCAGTTTTGCTTGAAGGACTCAGCTCTTCCTTTCACTTCAGTTCTGCCTGAAAAAAAAATGTAGATTTGGGAACTTAAAGATTCTAAATGTAAAATTTAGAAGAAAAAATGGAGGAGGTGGGAGGGGTTTGAAAGGCAGAGATTGCTTCAGGTCCTAAATAAAACAGAAAGAAAATAAGTCTTCTTTTAACATCTTTAAGCTTTATTTTTGCCTAGCTTCATAACAGGCTAGGTAAACATTACTGATCAAGTATGTTATTCTAATTTTTGTACACTTTAAACCTTAATCAGACTTCAGAGTGTTGCTTTCAAGCTCAGAGGCAATTATCCAGATTACTGAGATTAAATATTTGTGATTGTTGGAGTTCTACCACAGCTTTTTTTGGCTGTGTGTACTTTCTACTGCAGAAGAAAAAAATGCAGTCATAGGCAAGGGCATTGCTGTTGTAGTGGTTTTAGGGGCAGACAAGGGGGGATGCAGAGAGCAAATACAGAATTTCCGGGGGGGGGGGGGCAGTTCAGGCTCCTCTGCCATCTCGGTTGCCCTATTGCCTGTTAAAAATTATTTATTTTAATTAAATAGAAGAACAGATCATCCTTTTTTAAAATAATGCAGCTTGGTTTACAGCAAGGGAAGGGTTCTTGATTGTTTTGGTTTTTAATTGCTTCTGAAGAGGTCTTGTGTGCTGTCCTGAACTACTTGCTCTTGGAGGCTCTGGGGAGTCTGTCACTGTTTGCACAGCTTCGGGGAAATCTGACCCTTGAGTGCCAAAGGGCTGGTCTGTGCTGAATGAGAATGAAATCTGTTTCCTTTCAAGAGATTTCTGTACTGAAGACAGCACTCTGTTAACATTTCTTCCAGAAAACTTCTTGAAGCAGCTGGTTTCCCTAAGGCCTGGTTTAGGTGGGGCTTTTTGCTCAACTCTTCTGGATATCTGTTAAAAGGAGAACATGCTGTCTTGTGCTTACTGGACTGCTGCGCATGGTTAAGTAAAATGTATGTGATCTGTGCCTTGAAGAATCTTGTTGTTTGTTATTTCTTTCAGCCCGTAGAAATACACAGGAATGGGATAAGCCTTCTGAAAGAGGGATCTTGCTTTGTCTGAGTGGGTGCATGTGGCGATGCTGGCTTGGTTTTTACTGTGGTGGTGTATGTAACAATTCCGTGCTCTGTTATCATAGGCTTTTTTCCTCCACACTGTGGACTAATACACAGTATTTTTTTCCAAGATTGGACAATCTTTATAATGGATGGTACCAGAATTTTGTATCAAGGAATACCCCCCCCCCTTTTTTTTTTAATTTTCTTTTCTTTATTCCTTATCTTCACTTGCAGTAACAAGACCTTGCTATGGAATTGCCTAGAAGTGGTGCCTGTTGTTGAGCTCGGTGCAGTTGATCTCACACGTTTGCACGGGCCTGATGCTGCTCACTAGGGTATGCCACTTGTAGGATTGCTTTCCATAGGCAAGTTCTCCCATCCTGATGTCTGTAAGACACTGAGTCTGAAAAGCATGTTTTGGGGGGGTCACGGGTAGTGTTCAGCAGGCAGTGCTTCTCATCATCTCCTTTTTGCAGTATTGGTACTTGGGGGCTACGGAGAGGTCTTAAATAAGGTAAATGAATGTCAGGACCATTACCTGTGCCTGTGAACATCTTTTGCAAACCTGAACAGGGACTAGTGGTGTCTAACTGTGCCCTCTTGTGCATGTGCATTTTGTTATTTAAAAGTTACGTATAATGGGGACTGCAAAATCAGATGGTACTGATGTGACATTGTTCTTAAAACATCTTAAAAATCTTATTTTTGAAGTATCTTAAGTGAGGAGTTTGCCTCTATCTCTAGCAGTTGTTGAATTCTCACAGGCTTCTAACTTAACCCTTCTTAAAAATAAATGTGTAAATATTTACATCATACCTTTTTTCAGCGAGTGTCCTCCCACATCTCCTGCTGCATACCATCCAATGCATGTATTACAGGCTATAGTTAGTAATATATTGAACCTGTGCAGTTATTCTATATTAAGTATAATAATAATGTGATTTTAGCACTAATAAATTAAAAACTTTAAACTCCAGGCTCCTTCACCTTTGTTAATTTTAATGTCTGGATGCTGAAAAAAGACAAGTTGCACACAGTTCAGTGACTAGCTCTTTTTAGGGATACAAAGGGACAAAGCTAGCACACAAAATTCATAGTGTCTTCCTTTGCTTCTTGAAGTTTGAGGCCCTTCTGTCAGCTAGGCTTTTTTTGTATAGGAATTGTAAAATGTGTATAAAAGCTGCACATATAAAACTTCCTTTCTAAAACAAAGGGAACCGCATCAGTATGATGGGTAAAAGGAACTTGTCTTCCTATTTTTAAGAAACTCATCAAGGAGAACGTTTATCTTCTCTTTCCTTCTCCTTCCAGTTGCTGGGTTGTCCCCTTGCACAGAAGGTTTGCTAGTTCTGTGGTTAGTGTTTTGAAATATGTTTAACTCTGCAGAAGGCTTTCTTACTATCAAGTATTGTGTGATGTGTTACAGCTAAAGAAAACATTTTCAAAATTCTTAAATGACAATTAAAAATGAACTAGTGGTGTGGAGGAATTTGAAATAAAGACGACTGCACTTCTAAACACAAAAATTGAAGGTTAAGCCTGGATGCCCTAACTTGCATAACTTTTAAAGACTTAAGCTCCAGGCATAAACAAAACAATCCATCCTGCTCTTCTCCAACATAGCACTTGGTGCAGATTAGAAAATTGCTGTAGGGTAACTTGCACAGTAGTGGTAGTTTCATGTTGATGTATCAACTGGCATCCTCTGAATCCAGAGGTCAGTAGAAAAGGCTCAAAGGTAGGAGAAATTGGTATGATATTAGGAGGTTGATTAAAACTAAGCATTTTGCACTGCTACTGGTACTTGTTTTTTTCACTTGGTTTCTCCACTGCGTAGATGGCCAAAATGTCTGGAGGAAGTCCTTTTGCTTTGTGTGTTTGTTTTTCCTGGGAGACTCTTTGAGAAAGAGGTTCTTCTGGTCTGCCTCGCTGCAAAAGAAAGCACAGCACCCGATAGAAAATTGTTCTGCAGGAAGAAGAATCATCTCTGTTAGATCTTTTGGGGTTCCATATTTCAGCTAGGTATCTGGGTGGTATTTGTGGCATGGGGATTTTTCCGGGAGGGATTAAAAGAACTTTATTTTGATCAGTATTACCTTGCTGAGGTTTATCTAAAATTCATCAGCTTGTGTAAGTTGACTGGTTACAAAGTGGTGTTGCTGTACAAAATAATAATGTAACCCCTTTTGCAGCAGTTTTGTTGACATGCAGGTGAAATGCTTACACAGAGTTGACTTCCAGAGTAGAAAGTGTTGGCTGTCAAATGCACATTTTAAAACACAAATTAAAAATAGGTTGTTGTTATACTAATCAGATGTGCTTGCTCAAATTTGAGGCAGATGTGTCCTGAGAGATTTAAGAAGGTTTTTCTTCTTTCTCTGTCTGTATTGTAGCGGGAGATATGTTGGGGTACTTACACGAGCACTGTTGGATATATTCTGTGCTGTGTGTTCTCCCAGAAGTGTGGTTAGATGGAGAACAGCCTACTTGTCTAACTGGGCAACGGGGTAGCTTGGGCAGCTGTTTTAATAGGAAGATTGTATGTGTTCAGGTACTATTTTGAAAGAAGCTGGGTTTGATTGTTTAAAGCATTGCTCCAGAACTTCATTGCCCTCCGTGAAACTCACCTTTCAGACTATAGCCAAAATGAATTGGTGGCCAACTGTTACCCATTTGTTCTTATGCTAAGATTCTAATGCTAAGAAGGAAAAATGTTTAAGCATAAAGACCCATTGGGGGGGGGGGGACAGAAGAAGAAAAAAAAAAGATGTGTGTGTGTTACATTGTCCCTTTATCCTCCCTCATCTCCATTATGAGCTCCATTGCAAAGACTAGAAGGAAATGCTCTCCTAAGACAGTATTGGTTAAGGTGTTCATGTATAATAGGGCAAAAGAAACGTGTTGTACAGATCCCTTCAGAAGTACTGCATATAGTGCTAGTTCCAGGTCCTCCTCCTTGAATGCGGGTGACTATCATAGAAAAGGAATGCTTCAGGTAATTGAGAAAGGAATTTACAAAGTTGGTGGGGGTTACTTTAGATGCTAGCAAAATGGAGGTTGGGGAGGATTTGATCTAAACCTAAATGCTTGGGGTTAAATACAATCCAAAACTCAAAGTGCTTTCATCCCATCTAACACAATGATGTTTCAGCCATCTCTGAACTGCAAACTGAACTGAAACTTAAGCAAAATAAATGTGATTTGACTCTGATGTAAGTGAACATTTGTTAGGAGTATGTCTGTCTCAAAGTTTCTCAGCTACTTCTTGCAATGAGATTTTCAGAATTAGCCTGCCTTAGAGACAAATGAGCCATGCAGGAGAAAAGTAGACATTAGTCTGAGCATGTTATACTCTCTAGTAGATGCTAACGTCCTCTCTCAGTGCTGCACTACTTCTTGGTATTTAAGATCTTTCCCATTTAAAAACATGGCTTTCAAGTTTTTTCTGCTAGGGAAGAAATGAATCTGATGTTACTCTGCTGTCAGTGGGATGAGTTTTACCCCATTAAATGTAGCTTGATTATCAGGTAGGGATTAGCAAGCTGTTTCTTGAAGAAAAGACTTTCTTCGGAGGAGGACATACTTTCTTTGTGAAACACAGGAGTCGAATACCTCCACACTGAAGCAAAGGCATTGGAGCATAGGCTACCTTAGCCTTATCTCTGTGCTCCCACTGAATCACCTGCTCTGTTCAGCCATGGGCCCGCATTTTCCTTGGTCAGTCTTTTGCGAGTTACATAGCAGTAGAACTGTATTTGTTGCCCATGATGTCCCTTGCAATCTCAATTCCAGTTGAGCTTTGGCTTTCCTAATGCCATCCCTACAAGGCTGGGCAGTGTTTCTAAATTCCTCCTTTGGAGCTTGGTTTAGGACTTCCTTGCTTAACACCCCCCCACCCCCCCCACCCCCCCCCCCCTTTATGTCTACTTGTTTTCCTGAGTATGGGGATGGACTGCACTTGAGCTTGGAGAGTGCTGCTGTTAAAGCCGTGCCCAGCTTTCCTGAGCTCCTCTGCCCTTCAGAGCTGCCTCCCGGGGAATTCCACCTACCAGCTTTTTGAATAAGCCAGAGTCTGCTTTCATGAAATACAGGGTCTGTACTGTGCTGCTGTCCTTCCTTACTCCCTTCAGGATCTTGATCTGCTGTGTTTTATTGTCACCACAACCGCAGTTGCTGTTGATTGCTGTAAGCCCAGTCAGCTCCTCTTTGGTGAACAGCAGATCAAGCAGGCAAATGATAGCAATGTGTTTATTGAAACTTCCCTGAAGTGACTGAACCTGGGAAGTCAGATTTTATATGTGAGTTCTTTTGTGGGTGTTTCCAATGTCCCTGTTTCTTCAAACAGCATTGAAAGCATTTCAGTATCAGATTTGCTTGTAGAATATTTCTCTTCAACTTCTAGCTACTGTCGTAGATTTACTATATGCATTTAGTAGTTCACTTCTGCTCTGTTTCTTTTTGCCATATCTACAGGAAGTAATTGGTGACTAATTTCATGTTTTGCTTACTCCTCTCACCTGTCCCCCAGTGTAGTTTCCCTCCTGTGTAACAGTGGGTTTTTTTTTGTGTGTTGTTTTTGTTTGGATTTTTTTTTTTAAGCCCATTGATTTTGATTAGCTTCAAGACTTTGTTCAGCCTTTTCATTTTGAATGGTTGGGGGAGAAGGAAGGCAGCATACAAAATGCCTTAACAGGTGGGTGTTGTGGGGGCAAAAAGCTCAGTGCTGTCTGCTGCATTGGTATCAGTAGCAGGATTTTGGTTTCTTATACAATGTCTAAGGCCATTAAAATGTACCAGAACTGTGCTGGGAGGGAGAATTGGGTGAATTCCTGAAATTTAGTAATAGAGTGGGGAATGTGTAGCACCCTGCCACTGTATTTAAAAAGAATAAATAAAAATTGTGTATATATATGTCTATGGAAGAGCAAAAATACAAGTATAAAAGTACAATGTTAAAATCGGGTAAGTTTGGTTGCCTTACTAGTGCTTAGGTCTCTCACCTTCTTGAGGTACCCAGGAACACACGATTCTTCTGTTGCTGCAGAGCCAGCCTTTTATGAGGAGTAAATTGTATAGATAAAGAGGAACTTGGGATACCTTGGACGTTAGACTTACAGTGAGGGTACCTAGAGCCCTCTTCTTTAGGAAAAAGGGGCAAAGGCTCATTTTCATAAATACTTCTATAGGTGTCAATAATACTTTATGTGGTTTCTGGCTTTTATATTATACCATGGTTTGTCTAGTTTCTTTTACCTTAGTTTATCTAGGTGTCTGCTGTCTGTAGAGCGTAATAGGTTTGGTGACATAGACAAGTATGTTGTCTACAGATACACCATGTTACTTCTCTTACCAACAAAGGTGCAGGTTTAGCTGTCTCAGGCTGACACAGAAGAGAATGGGCTTAACTCGGGCGATGAAGCAATGCCAGGACAGAGTCTTCAGAGAGTGTGTGGCATCAAACTGGTTTGGCAAAGCTGGAAGTGCTTCCTAGACTCAATTTCACTTTCCCTTCTCTCTCCTTTTTCTCTCCTGTGTTTTGTGGCGAGTCAAGCACTTAACGGCATCAGGATTTACATATCATCATGCAGAATGTTCTCTGCCTTTTTGCTTTCAAGCCAGTCAAGGACCAAGTGCTTCCTTCTGGAAGCTTGTTTCTTTTTAACCTGGATATTCCAGATACTTCTTGGAGGAATATACCCTCGCAGAGGCTGTTTGTAAATACAGAAAATGGTGAGCACATTCTTCTCTTGCAAGAAGGCAAGACTGTGGAAAACCAAAAGAAGTCTTCACATAGCAGTGGGTCTTTCTTGTTCTCATGAGCCAGGTCTGCTTTGTTTCTTGGGCTAACTGTGCCTTTCTAGTTGTTTTTGAACAGAGGTTACACAGGTGCTTTGTCACTATTAGCGTTAAACTTGTGTGTTTGTTTCATTAGGAGTAAGCAGGCTCTCCTCTTTTTTTTTTTTTTCGATCTCAAAGGCTTCATACAATACGAGTCTGCACTTCTGTAGTGCTATGAACATGAAGTTCAGCTACTTCTGTAGTACCTGAACTTTTTGTAGCTTAGCTGGGGAAGCCAGACTCAGGGTCTTCCAGCAAGGGACATCTCTTGCCTTAAAAACTTGCTTGCAGGAAGGAGGTCTAGGGCTGTTTCAGTCCTTGTCTGCCCTGAGTCATTGTGGTGGTGGGGTAGGGGTGGAGCCTGGATACTCTCCTAGAGAGATAAAATAATTTAAAAGGCATCTAAGGATCTCTGGATAGTTACAGGTATTGTTGCAGCTAGCAGATATCTTGCAGTAGACCTCTCTCTAATGAGGCTCTTGAATTTTTGTTCAAAGGTGGAATAAAGTGAAATACATCTTACTGTCTTGTTTCTGCTGAATTCATTTGGTGCTTAGAATGTTATCCTTTGTTACCAGTGTGACAGGGCAGATGCATCCTTGGGGCTTTCAGTTCAGGCATGGATCAGAAATGTTTCCAACTGGATTCTAAATTTCTGTTACTTTCATAAAAGATTATTTAAGAGGGAGGAAACTAATTAGTGGATGAGTGACAACTTTGGCCAGCTGAAGGGATGAGTTTACCATGTAGAGTCTGCATGAAAAGCTCAGGAGCTGGAAGTTAATTGTTCTAATCAAAGGCTATATAGAAGGGGTCCTGCACAGCAAAATCAAATAGGTATGATACTTGGTTTTTTGAAAATAGACTTACTTCTGAACTGACTCCTCACAAATGAGCTGTGTGTGTATATGGAAGTTGGCTGAATATAGTGCAGAAAGAACTGGAGACAGAATTGGACAGACTGTTTTGAGGCTCTTCCAAGAATAGAAAGCAAGAGGAATACCATTTGTATGTGTGGAGCTGAGGGAAAACGGGATGCTGGATTAAACGGATCTAGCTACGAGGTGTTCTTAGAGTTCTAGGAAGTACTGGCCAGTGGTGAGGCTTCTACCCTGGTTTATACATGTAAGTGCTATCTAATAATAAAAAGAAAGCTCTTAACCTAGATTGTGAAAGCTGCATATTACAGAGAAAAGTATATTTCCAGGTTACTAATGTTTGTATTGCTGAATTGGAAATTAGGTCTCTTGTGAATTAAAAGTTAAGATTCATCAGCATTTCTGCACGGAAATATATTTTCTCGTCCAAGTTAGTACGTATGTGTGCAAAATTTCTTTCAAGTTGTTTTAAGCAAAGCTTCCTATGTTAGTGGATTCATTTCTTGATATTTTTAGAATATGGTATTCTGCTTCTTTTAAAAGAAGTTAACTATTTCAGAGTTGAAGAACAAGTATCCCAAAGAGGTTCAAAATAACTTTGTGGAACATTGGCAAACCTTGCAAAAGCATTCTGCTGCTTTTGCAGCAATAATTCGAACTGCAGGGCTCATTCTCCAGCACACGACTGTTGTAGGTCCTCTTACTCTGCAGCTGTTTTATTGAAGTAAGGGAGTTGAGAGGTATGCAGTGAGTCATTTGTATATTGGAGTTCACCATGGCTTTATGTGTAGCAGCATCTCCTGTAGAGCTCTTGTTCTCCATTTTTACTACTTAAAAATATTCACAGGAGATAGGTTTTAATAGCTGGAGAATCTAGACAAGTAACTTTGCATTCTCACAGAAGGCATTACATCTGACATGACTGCTCTAGATGATCCTGTTCAGGTACTTTCTAATACATAAGATTAGTAGGGAATTGCCATTCATTTTGATGACTTTCAATTCTGTGAATAGTATCCTTGTCAGAAATGGAGGTTAAATCAGTATGGACTGAGATTATAGTATCTATTTCCATCCAAGTAGTTACCCTTTGTTTTCACTTACAAATGTTCTGTATATTCTTTAAAACAGCTTACACAACTCTTAATAAGGGGTTATTTAATCTTTATAAGGACCTACCTAGGATTTATCTTACCTTGGATAGCATGAGTAAGCACACTCCCGTCGGTGAGCTGTGGTAATTACATCTTAGATAAACCAGTTGTGTTTTCATCAGTTTACAAAATTGGGTATTCACTGCAACAGAAACAATACTGGCTTTACTTTGATAGTTTTTATAGTAATGATGTTTAATCTAAATACAGGTGAATTCAGTCTTCAGTCCGAAAAAAAACCCAAAACCCTACACTTGAAAATGCATAGCTTGAAGGGCTTGTGCGCCTGCTTTCTCTAGCTAAAGAGTTGGCCCAAAAATATGCCTACCTGTATCTGTTGTCTTGCAGTGCATATGACTGACTTCACATCTGTGGGACTATGTCAGGAAACACTCTTAAGCTTGGTGCTCACTGACTTCTGTGACTAAACAAAAATCTGATTTTAATTGTGATATATGACTAAGTACAGAAATCTATCTTTAATTTGGCTTTTAAATTTATTTTCTGAGTAAGGGTAACCTGTGTATCCCATTTGAAGAAGTACAGAAGAGTGACACCTAATGAAAGCCACCTAAAGTCCTGCTGCAGTGGTTTCGTTCAATTTGTAGCTATATTCCAAAGTAATGAGACAATATTACAGCAAACATGGAGGATTAACCTCTAAAATACTATGAATCCATTGAATTTACAGTATTAATATTTGTCTTAGCAAAGGCTTAGATGTCAGTTTTATCTGATGCTGCCTTTAACCTATGTTACTCCATCAGAAACTTGCTGTAAACTTAAAATAGAGAGTCCCAGCTGCCTGGCCCTAGTGGGTTAAAACTTGAATGTGCTTCACTGGTTTGTGAGCTCAGGAATTTCCAGGAAGAGAACAGATTGAATCAAAGCGTTCTTCTTTATTTAAAAAAGAAGAACAAACAGTATTTTGAAGGTGTCATTGCACAAATTTTAAGCTCTTGAGAGAATACTTAAGCTTGTCTGTTTAGCGGCGAACATAATTGATTCACCTTCTCATTGCGCAGAACATAACTCAATTACGGTAGGAACAAACTGTCTCCAGAGATACAAGCTTGAGTGGATATATGAGATCCTGGCCTCCATCCAGCAAATGATGCCATGACTTCTCTTACTTCTGGTGCTTAAGATCTTATACTGGAGTCCTTTTGCAGGAATTAATGCAAACAGAGGGGAGGCGGAACCGAAGTGGTGTCTGTTCAGCTTTAGCTGCCTCGATAAGACATTGCTGTCAGTTTAAAGTGTAACATGGAAACTTGTTTTTATCTGTGCCCTTTCAGGATGCTTACTTATCTCTGTTGGGTATGCAGACAGTCAAGGGTGGGGTTTTTTTGTCGTGGCTTTTTTGTGTGTTTTGTTGTTGTAGTTGGTTTTTATGCATGAACTCTGTTTTTGGACCTTTCTACTATTGGGTCTTGACTGCAAACCAGGCGCGCTTTTTTTTTCTTTTTATTCTTCACAGTCTAAATGTATTTGACCTATTTAACAAAATGGGTTTGTTGTAAGAGTCCAGTAATGAACTTAGTACATCTCTCTGCTCAGCACTTCAGCTGCAGGTGTGTGGGGATGAGGTGTTCGGGGGTTTTTTGTTGTGGTTAATCCCTACTAGGAACCAAGTTGTGAGATTCTTGACTTGGGAATACAATATTGAGGCTTGTTTCAGAATGACTTGCGAATCTTTTAGGCAGAGCAATTACTGTCCTTTTCCACAATACGTCTTTTTCTGTTGTGGCTCTTAGGCCATTTTATCTGCTGAAACCAGCAGGGCGGCAGAAGCATGACCTAAAGCAAACCCAGGCTGCAACAGACCTTTTGTTTTTATTTATTAAAAAACCAAACAAAGACAATATAATGGAATCATGGAATAACTTAGGTCAGAAGGGACCTCTGGGCCTAAGCTGGTCCTACTTCCCACTCAGAGCAGGTCGGGTCCAGTTAGATCAGATTTGTTCAAGGTTTGGCCTAGTGAAGTTTGGAATTGTTTCTATGGAAATGGGACAACCTGCAGTTGAGCTTTGTACCACTGATCACAAGCCTTGAGCCTGGTGGTACTGTCCACTTACTCAGTCCGTATCTCAACAAACTCACTGAGGATGCCACAGGAGACCAAGCGAAAGGCTTTGCTAAAACAGCAGTAAACAACATCCACGGCTCTCCATGCCTGTACAGACCCTCCTCATGTCCTAGAGTACAGTCAGGTTGGTTGGGTGCAGTCTAACCTCATGCTGGCTGTTCCCAGTCACGTCCTTGTCCTTCACATGCCCAGAAATGGCTTCGAGGAGGACTGGCTCTGTAGTGACTTGGGTTGTGCTGACTGACCTCAGATCTTGCTTCCTGCAGATGGACATGATATTTGCCATCCAAAGAGGCTGGTGGGGCTAATGACCTCCAGAGCTCTGTTCCAACCAACATGTCTGAGATCTTATACCAGCAGGATTGCCGGTGAACCTGGGATTGCCTATTGCAGTTCATGCAGCTGGCACTTAGAACTTCTGAAGAACTGGCCTTTCTAGCCTCCAGATCTGAGCCTTATTTCACGTGTGTGGTGCCTTACTCAGACACCTTTTTTTTTAGGCTTAGTTTTTTCTCTGAGAACTGACTCCAGAGTAGCAGAAGTCTTGTCTTGGGTGTCTAATTTTAACGGTGTTTTGGTTCACTGGGGAGATAAACCTTGCACAGATTTAGTATGGTGCCATAGTTCTCTCATAAAACTTCTGGAGCTGAATTATTGCTAACTACAGAAGTAGTTTGTTTTGAACCTACAATAAAACGTATAGAGAGTAGACTTGATTAAAGATCTTTTATATTTGTATACTGCTGCAAATGCTAGCTTGTCCTAGATACAAGTACAATATGGAAATTGTACCTGTTTTGCAGAAGGTTTTAGTAAGAGCTGTAGCTGCAGGTGATTTGGCTCTAAGTGTATTTCTTTATAGGAAGAACCAAAATACAGACAATTGTCTCCTGAAGCTATGAGTGTTCTCTGGTAGAAGGTTGTGAGAGAAGAGAGTTATGAGATCTTGGGATTTTTGCAGGAAGGGAACTCACTGGGGAAGTCTGACTTCTACTTAAAAATAAAATATATTTTTAGTGATGCAGATAAAATTAAATAGTTGTCTGTTAGTGGTGCAGTTGTTAACAGTAGTCTATTGAGATGTATAAGCACTGGAAAGGGAAATACAGCTTTTTTTTCTATGCCTGAGCTGAAACTTTTGAGATGGAGAAATTAGCCTTGACTAAAGGTACTCTGATTTTAATTATTCAGGATTCGTAAGCTTGCTTAAACTTGTGTTTATATTTCTGACTGTTTGGAAAAATTGGTTCTCCTCTGTGAATGTACTTCTGGCTTCAGGGGTCAAACTTTCAAAGCTGAGCATGAGTAACTTGAACAGTGCTTGTTTAGTCTATTTGTGCTCTTATGGTTGAGCTTGTAATTACATGTTCAATCCGGTGTGCCCTTCTGGAAAAGTATGTGTTGCTGTTCTGCAAAAGTCCAAACAAGTATTTGTATTCAGCTGATTGCATTCCTTCAGCCAATGTGCAGTGTTTAAAAATAAAAATAAAAACTAGAGGCTTAAATATACTTACTACAGTAAATTAAGTAGAACAGTTAGTCTCCTCATTTGGAGCAGAATATGTTTAGAAAAAATGCTTATGAATGTTATGCATGTTTCTGTAATAGAGGAAAGGGTGAACTATTTATTGATGTTATTTGAGTTTCTTACATCCCTGGGTAACCTCCCACCCAGAGATAGTATAGAGTAGATATTTCTGAAATCCTGTTGTTTCTGTTGTCCTCTGAAGGCGGGAGAGGAATCTTTGTAGCACGGCATAGATGCCACTTTTTCATATTTCCCATGCAGTATCTCAGTGTTGCTGGACTGCTCTCCTTCGCAGAAGCTTAGGCATGCAAGTAATGAGGGGAGCGGCAGCTCACACCAGTCTAACTAGCGCTTTTCAATCTTGCTCTTCACTTAAACAAGGTAGCTTTGAAAATGCTACGTGCTGTTTTAGAAGATTGATGCTTTCTAAAATCCTGTCTGGGAATGCCAGATAACACCTTTCTCAATTTGAACTCTAGTGTAGGTGAATCTGGTGGTGTTTTAAAAATAAAGTGGACGTTGGGGCAGGATTTGTGTGAGTGTGTGAAAGTCTGTGATACAGGAAAGTCTAAATTGGCACTGCTGTAGGATGCATGGGGAGTAAAGGAATCTGAACTTCTCACCTGGGAAAGATGTGGGAAGGTAACACCTTGTGCTTTTTTAAATTTGAGATTAGGCTTCGTGTGGAGGAATGTGTGGGGTACCTGAGCAGAAAAAAAGATGCTTGTGTAAATGCAGACTTCTACATCTTTGTTTCTGTTGGTTATAGAATTCTGAATTCATAAGGATAACTTGTTTTTAATGATAAACACGTATGGGCACTCTTCCTCTTCACCAAGCCTGTGCCTCTTCTGTCAGATGCAACTTTCCTTACTAACAGTAGATTACGATGATTTAAATATTTTTCTGCTGCTTATTCTTTGACCAGCTATGCCTAATGCTTTCTAGATGAAGCTTGCGTAAACATATGCTTAGTAAATAGATTCCTGCATGGTTAAATTGTGAGTTGTGGGCTAAGCCTCAGTCCTGGTTCTTGGTTTTTTGTCTGTAATTTCTTATGGATGGTACTTTGAGTTCTGTCTTGAGCATTTTTGTGCTGTCTGTTCTGCATGTGATAGGCTTAGATAAATGCTAGATTGTAACACTGATGGTAACAAACAGCTATTGTACTCTGCTCTCCAGAATGAATGTCTGCTGTGTTCTGTAATTACTGGGGTAAAAGAGGACACTTGAGTTCTTAAAGTAAGCCATTTTCGGATGCTTTCCTGGATAACAGTCATCCAGGCTGTAGAGAGAGCTTGTGTTATCACTTCATGCAGAAGAGTATGATACAGGTTTATTCCAGTCTAGGCTACTCAATTTGTCTAGCAGAGACCTTCATGTAATTGGACCTCATGCAAGTTTGTGTTTTGTTGTTGGTTTTGGGGAGGTGTGTGGGGAGGAAAGTGGCATGTAACAATGCCAATAAGAAAGCTGTATTTTAACTCCTGCTGTGGCCTGGGACTGACTGAGTATATATTCCTGTCTGAATGATTCTGTCCCTGTGTGTTCCTTATTGATGCGTGGTTTTGTCTGGAAGAGCTCTGCATGGGGACAGTTGAGCATGAGGACTTTGGGCTCCTGATCTTCAATGGATGTTACTAGTCACTATTTCCTCAGTAACTCTGTGCAACGGCATGACAGATCTGTCTTCCCAGAAGCAGTCAAGGTGTTTAGTACATGTGTTCCTTTGTTACCTTAAATCTTGGGCATTCATTTGCATACTACTCTGAGTTGAAAGATAGCGAGTGTGGTATGGGGGGTGGCAGGGAATGGTTCTTGATAGCATTCACAACAGCTATATAATAGCTGGGAATTTAGGTTTCTCCATTCCAGTGCTATGTTTTTTTCCTTAGCTGTTACTCTGTGCGAGAACTAATGGGCGTCCAGATGGCATGACGGATGCCTTACACAGACCAGAAATGAATATTTCATCATGCCTCCCAAAAGATAATGTGTAGTCTACTAAGCAGCTTTTTTACAGCAAGTAGCTCAGCTTCCTGAGAGTATCACAGCTTCCAAGTGTTTGTCTCTTTGAGGGAGAGAGAGCTTGGGCTTCAGACTCTGCAGCTGACAACCTGGAGTAATCTAGTTCTTGCTCACCAATCTGGGCTGGTCAAGATAAGCTGTGGATCCAATTCTAAAATGATGCTTAGTTGCTGGGAATATCTAACCTTAGTGCTTAGGTTTTTGATGTTAGTTATTTACAGGCTTTGGCAATCTAGCAGGTAACTTAGATGTAAAAGAGGTTTGTTGTGGTGGGGTGTTGAGTGGGCTTTTTTTGTTCGTTTGTTAGTTTGCTTGGTGGTGTTTTGTTTTTGTTTTGTTTTAAATCCTGAAATGTTCCTGGAAATAAGTAACATCTTCCTTGCCAGACTACTTTGTGACACTGAGAGTGTACTCCCTGGCTGTGGTCTCTAATCACAGCAGCACTGAGGTGCTGATTAGTTATCCTGAGAAGAAGTTATTGACCATGGGGTTGGAAACCCTGTTCTTTGAGGGATGGATGCAGTTTTAGCAAAGAAGGGTTAAAAGAATTTCTGGTCTCTGCCTGTAGGGGATTTGAAAGCTTACAAAAGACTGTTTTGATAGGTAGTCGTAGACCCTCCAGCCAGTCCTCTGATTCATCAGAATATTTTCTTCTGCCTTTCTTTTCAAACAGGGGAAATGCAAGGATTGACAGGGACAGTGGCTCATTTTTCATACATGGGTCCCTACTTTCTCCAGGCACCCAAGTGCAAGGAAGCATCGCTGCTCTCATGTGAAGCTGCTGGCAGGAACAGGCACCATAGAGTGTTCTCCCTGTCACTGAGCACTGTGAAAGAGCCATGATGGAGAGCATGGGGGGACAGTGCTGGACGAGGTCTGTTCCCTTCCCATGGGCTCGCACTGTTGAGTTGTTTGAAGTCACTTCTGAGAGGAGTCGAGGGTGTCACGTTAGGGCAGTTCTGTTCTGATCTCTCCTGTAGAGATTATGCTACTCAGATTTTCATGATCAGTATTAGAGACAGCTGAGATGTCCATACTGGTACTAGTGTATATGAGCTGCAATTGCTGTCTCTGAAAAGATGTTTCTGCTTTAATTTAGGTAGTTAAAGGCTGACCCTCTCTTTATGGCGTATGATTCATCACTATTTTTTTCTGTTTTGATTGATTTCATCCTGTAAGTTAAAAAAAGAAGTGGAGAAGGTTTTTTTAATAAAACACAGACCACGATGTCTGGATTTCCATCCTCTGCAGCAAATAGCTAAGACAGCAAAGGAAAAAAAGGGGTCTTTGAAGCAATTATAGGACTAAAACTTTTCCATTTTATGGCTTGTACAATACAGTCAAAACTGGTAGTGATCCTGCATTTGTTTGTCAGACAGCTTTCCACTATAAGAGAGAGTGGTGCAGTTGCTGGTAAGATGGCCAAACTGTTTGGGCTTGTTTTCCATACAGAATGTCTGCTTTATGCTGAATTATTTTTAAAAAACTTCAAGAAAAATATTTAAACTACTTTCAGGAAAGATTAAGGCAATTAAATTTTGTTCCTGTGGAAGAGGTAGGGCTGTATGTGTGTATGGTGAGGGGAGGAGTGTTAACAGCTTTAGCAGTTCTGTATTCTGGGGAAGTAAAAATTTGCCAGACGGTGTGTATTTTACTCTTTCAGTGAAAATCTTCAAACTTCTGTATCACCTTTCAAGCAACTGAAAATCTTAATATACACATACTTGGAGGAAATGTAGTTTGGAAACTGCGTTCTTGGAAGATAGCAGCTGTGTGAAACATTGAGCTTCTGGCCCCCTGAGTTGCTAAGAGGATTTCTCCAACTGCATACAGGATACAAAAAGTGCTGCTTTTGAATAGGATGCAAGTGAAAACAAGGATATCCCCCCCCCCATTTTTTAACTTTTATTTTTAAACTTTTCAAAGGCAATATTGGGGGTTACAAGTTTGGCTTGCTTGCAAAAGGGAATGGTGGAAGCATGCAATACTGTCTTGGTATTGCCTCTAAATTAGAGGCTTTTTGGACATTATATTTCTGTGGCTGGTGTTCCATTGCTGGACTGTTTGGCAAGTTGTAGATCTTCATTTCCCAAATGTATATGTCCTATCCCTGTATTTTCGTCTTACTTGAGTGTTCAGCAAAGGCTTTGAGGTGTAACCAATTTCCTTGGATGAAATATCTTCAGTGCTGTGTTGTGCCCATATTGGAATCTCATTAACTTTCATGCATATTTTAGGTTTAGGAAATGACTTATGCTTCATGCAGGCTTCAAACGGTGTGTCAGTGATAAACTCTTTCTCATGCTATAGCAGTTGGGCTCCGTAGAGTAACGGATGTTTCACCCTAAAATGAGGGGAGGAGTCCCTGCATGATTTCTAGCCAAATACTTAATGCAGTCTTACAAAATGAGTGAGCTTGACATGTGTTTATTGTGGGAGAGGCTCCCCTGGTATTTATTACTAAACACTGGAATTTAAGTCTAGTTTTCTTTACCACAAAAAAAGAAAGTCAGTTGCAGGCTTCAGATGAATGAATTTGTAGCAATATTTTTTCCTAAGTTAGGCTGTTTCAGTTAGGCTATTGTTGGGTTTTTATTGCTGCTGGAGTTTCAAATTGAGACCCTTCATTTATATCTGAAGAATCTCCTGTAGAGATTTTTAGACTGTGAAAGTGTCTTGAGATATGGAGGGAAGAGGGGGAATTGTCTCACTGTCTCAAATCTTTCAAACAGATTTAACAATTCAGGCACAGAGCAGTTGATTCTAGCTCCCTATAAGACAGGTGGGCCTGATGAACATATAGCATGGGTTTTTCTGTGTTGTTTATAGTGTAGTACTCAGCAGAACTTCCAGAAGTAATTTTCTTTGTACACAAACCTGGAAAAGTACTAGTGTCTTAACCACAGACTGAGTGGATTACACTTCAGAACGTAACTGCACTCTCCGTGACACGCAAAATGAACAGATTATATGGTTGTGTTTTTGTTAAATAATTGTGTGGTTTCTGTTCAGATGTAGCTGCTATAATTTTAAAAATGGAATAGGATTGCTTTGAGATACTGAGTCATGAAATCATGGAAAAGAGAAGGAATGCAGGGAAAAATCATTCCTTTCAGTTTCTCTGCAGATCTTCAGTGAGAAAAGAACAGTATTTGATGTCCCTGGGAATTCTTACTAGTGCGTTCTCTTGCCAGGTTAGCTGTATACAGAATAATGGGGAATTCTAGTAATTGGTACCTTTCTGTCCTAGTTTTGGCTGGGATAGAATTAATTTTCCTCCTAGTAGCTGGCATAGTGCTGTGTTTTGGATTTAGCATGAGAATAATGTAATAACACACTGATGTTTTAGTTGTTGCTAAGTAATGCTTATACTAAGTCAAGGACTTCTCAGCTTCCTGTGCTCTGCCAGCGAGAAGGTGCACAAGAAGCTGCGAGGGGGCACAGCCAGGACAGCTGACCCAAGCTGGCCAAAGGGCTATTCCATACCATATGGTGTCATGCTCAGTATATAAACTGGGGGGAGTTGGCTGGGGAGCAGCGATTGCTGCTTGGGGACTGGCTGGGCATCAGTTGGCACGTGGTGAGCGGTTGCATCACTTGTTTGTTTGTTTGTTTGTTTTTCCTTGGGTTTTGTTCCTCTCTCTTGCTCGTGTTGTTTTCATTATTATTATTATTATTATTATTATTATTATTATTATTATTATTATTATATTTCAATTATTAAACTGTTCTTATCTCAACCCACAAGTTTTCTTACTTTTCTTCTTCAGCTTCTCCCACCCATCCCACGAGGTGGGGAGCGTGAGCGACTGGCTGTGTGGTGCTTGGTTGCCAACTGGGGTTAAACCATGACACTTTCCTATTTAGGCTTGCAAAGACTGATGACAGGTTTTTAAATTTAATTGCAAACCCACGTCTGAATGTTCTTAAAGAACTCGTTAGTACCATGAGCTGCTGGGATAGTGGTTTCTCTTGTACAAGATGAAGTTTTGCCAACAATGACGTTTTGACTGCTATGCAGAGAGTCCTGAAGATTGTGTTTTATGAGGAGGGTGAGAGAAACTTGGATGGGTCTCAGCAAAATCTTTAGCAGGGAGTGGAGAAAATCTGAGAGAACTCCTCCTAATTTGCTCCCTGTTGTTAAATTTAAGATCAGTTTTCGTTCCATATCGAATAGTTGCTTCAGCTTTTGTTATCATACAATACGAAGACCAGATTTTACTGAACTTGCCAACATAACTAAGCCAATATTGGGCAAATTCTTAAGCTGCTTCTTGGTTTGTTTTCTGTTACCTACTGGGGAGACTGCTTATACTGAGAAAGAAAAAAAACTATAGTTTTTTCTGATCAGGGTTGGAAAGTTAAAAGAATAACTTTTTTCAGGCCTGAAAATGTTGGGACTTAAATAGATGCTTATAATTGCAAAGTGAAAGAGGAATATTGAGTATATTTCACTTATAGACAGAAGAGATGATGAAATATGCCAGAGCTTGCTTGCTTGTTCTATCCAAACTCTGCTTTTGTCAAAAAAATACATTAATTTCTCATTTCTAAAACTTTGAACTTCTTCAGTAAGGTGGAGGAACACTGTGAAGGTGAAGCTCGTGCTATTTGCTAGTCCTCTTCTAGTTGTACACAGAGTTTTTCAGACATGATGGCTAAAGGCAGCTTCCTCTCATTCAAGCCATAGAGTTCACAGGCCTTGTGCAGCTAAGCTGCTCTTTCCTTTTTTTTTTTCCTTTTCTTTTTTTCTTTTCTATATGCCTCTTCATTCTGTATTCAGCCCAGCCATCATTTGCTGGAACTGATTGTTACATCTTGCCGAAGGATTGCTCAAAGCAGGTGACAAGAGGTGAGAGAGACCTTTTCCTGCTTTGAATTATTTAATAGTGGCTTTCTAGTTGACATTTCTAATATTAACTTTTAATAGAGGCTTCTGTCCTCTGGTAATCCATCTGGATTGCTTGATTGGGTGACAGATTTTTTTTTTTTCATGTAAGTCATGAAATCAGTTAGTAGGAAACCTTCTGCAGCCTTCTGTAAAAGACTTCAGTCTGAATGTTACCTACTTGCTCTTAAAGTAATACAGCACATAGATTTTCATAATTATAAAACTGGCCACTAGCATGTGGTGGGCACACTTGGAATGGTCACCAGCCTTTTAAGGGGACAGTATGAGGTAACTACTAGTGGTATTTACCAGTCTGGGGAGTCTCCTCTTCATCGGCCCACACCCCTCTTAGAGCAGTTTTCATCTGGGATCCTGGAGTAGCAAAGCTTCAATTACTTATACAGAAATCCCTCTTAGTGAGGAGCGGGCTGATTACCATTATCCCACTGGCTTTCTGTGCGGGGCTGGGGTGGCTTTTTGGCAAATAGGAGGAGACACGTTTCTCTGCGTGTGTGTGTGTCTGTGCTTGCGCTTTTGAGTTGTGAGTGATGTATCATCATGGGCAAAGCTGAGGGGAAGAAACAAACTCATTAATAATGCCGTCAGCCCACTGGGAAATTGTGGCTGGTATGCCCACTGTGTCTTGTAGGGCAGCTTTTAATGAAGGAAAACCTTAATAGACTGTATATAAAGGCAGATCAGTATTGGAGCAATGCAGCTGACTTTGTGTAGCTTACTTGCTTTTAAACATGTATAGCTTGACTTCAGCTGCTGTAAATAACAGACGTCTATGTTAGAGAAGTAGCAGGAGTCTCCAGTCAAACTCAGTTCTGCAAGACGATCAATGTTCTTCAGTGTACAGGGTGCTGTACTGATAGCAGATGGGGAAAACAAAGGTTGACAGCCATAGCTGGAAGACGAGGGTAACTTCTGGTGTTTCTCTCATAGCAGCTGGGACTCTAGAAAGCAGGAAAATTGCAATGAAGGGTATGGAAGAGGACAGACAAGAAAGATGAAAGGGAAAATATGCCTAAGCATACAAATTGCTGAGAGTTGCCACCTCTTTTTTTGTTTGTAGTTTTTTTTTCCTCTAGTTGAACTAAATGTACACAACTCCCATAGTACAGGAGCCACACAGACTGTGAAAGCAACTGTTACTATTTCAAGGCAGTTTTATTAATACTGTTTTATTTTAGTTTGTCATTTGTCCCGTCTAAGTTGCAGTATTTTGCTTGTTGAAGAAAACAGATAAAGCCTTTCTCCTCTTATTCTGGAGACAATGAAAACAATTGCTACTTATTTTCAACTGTGTCACTTCAAGAGGGAAGTAGTCCAGTGTGCACTGCTTTAAATATTGTGTATAATACTCCCTTTAAGCACTTCTTCGATTGCTGCCAGTAGAACGGTCTGATGCTGATGAGGAAATCCTACCATGGAGACTGCAGTTTAAAATGGACTAGCCAAAGTCTGCAGCTGAAGGGACTCGCTATTTCTGTCGGCAGAGATATTGCACTGTGTCAGGGTAGCTTATAAAGTCTGATGAGCCACATCAAAGCTGTAAATCAGTTGGTAAAAGCTCTAGTGCTACATCAATACTGCAAGCCTTGTCAACCCAGTCATATGCAAAGCAATTGCCATCTTAATGTGTGTTGGAGTGTCATCTTTGAAGAGTTGAAAGCATTTTTTCAATAATAGCATATTTTACATTTTTAAAAAGAAAACTTCCATTTTAAATGTGCAATGTTGTCTAGAGCTAGGCTTTGCTGCTTTGTTTTTTAGTCTCCTGTTTTTCCACTGCAAATGAATTATAGAGGTGCAAGAACTGCAGAAACAGACTTGTGAGTAAATTGTCACCAGAAAGAAACCATTGCTGTCACTGAGTCTGGAAATGCCCAAGTTTCATCCAGTTATTACATAAGTTATACTAAAAATAATACTGTTGCAGTCACTTGGAAAACTGAAAGGGAAGCTAATACTAATTCTTTTTGGGGTGTGTGTGCCTTGTGATTGTCCACCTTTTGCAGGCAGCGTAGAAGAGTTTCTGTGCACTAATCAGGCTGGTAATGTCAAGAGGACAGTTTGTTGAGTTGATGCTTTATTTGTGATAGGAGTTAAAGATGCAGTGACAGCTAAAGCTGGGACTGCAGGCAAGAGAGTGGCTTTGTAGTTAGCTTCATAGGAACAAACTCTTTTATATCCTTATTTTCTATCAAGGCACTTACTGAGTTACTTAAACCACATTTTCTTGCAGTTGTTTGTTTCCTGCTTTCTAGATCTTTCTTTTTAATTAGATGCACTTTAGCAAGTCAAGATATCAATTCTTAAGACAGTGGGAGTAGTAAAACTTTGCTGTCTGAAGGAAGGAGCTGAGGAATGAGAGATGAGATCCTGCTTCTACCACTGACTCATTGTGGCCTGAGGCAAGGCTGTCTCTCATCTTAACCATCTGCAGAATGATGAAGATGATAGTTTTCTCATGGTGGTAATTGGTAGCATGTGAGACAATTAATGTGGTATTGGAGAAATGAAGTGTTCAGTGCATCTGAGGAGTAAATAAGGCAGAGGCTGCTAACTGGAAGAAGATAAAATAATTTTGTCTCATTTCCAGAGCAAGATCCCCCTTTTGAGGTTAGTGCTTTACACCAGTAAACTCCCTCTTTCAGAGGTGTGAATGTTCGTTTGCAGAGTGGAAGACTCTTGCAGTGCAGCCTTTCTTTTCTAATCTCTCCCTTGTGTACTTGCATTAAGTTTTAACTGATAATTAAGAACTTTGAAGGCCTGATCATGCAGCCTCAACGTGTTAACTACTACTCAATATAGCACATGACTTTTTAAATTTGAGAGTTCATGGCAGTATTTGCAAGTCCAGTGCCTTCTGTTGGAACTTAGCAAAGCTGGTGAGCAAGCTTGAGCTTGTGAGCTCTCATTGAGCACATAGCACAGTAATATGGTTGAATAATGGGAGATGATGGCTATAATGCCTGCAAAAGGAAGGAACCGTATGCCACATGCAAAAGGCATGGTGAGAAGAGCCTTACTATTTCTTCATATATTGAGTCCTCCTGACATCTAGGTAGTAGAAAACTTTTTCCTTGCAGTTGCTCTTAGTATTGACAGAGTTGGTTTAGAACTTCTTTTGAGTGGCTGCTGCTTTGGCCATTCTCATTACAATGCTCTGAGCAGAAATTAAAATGAATGTTGTCAAAACTGTTTTAAGGGAAACAAGTAACTGATGACAGACAGTAGACCACACCAGGTTCATAATGTATTCCTAATATGAATGCAGCTTCCAGATCTTAAAAAAGGCAACTCATTTGTTCCAAGATATCTTCCTTAGCAAATTCAGACAGTTGTAGTTGTTGGGAAAAAGTCTTGTTTTCTGAGAGCATGCAAAAAGGTGGACAACACTTGTATGTAATGTGGTGGAAAGTGTGAAACGGGATGTGTGCTTTCCTTCCACTCTGGATTTCTCAGAGTGCATTTGGAGTGTGACTGAGGTCAGAAGGTATAAAAACAGTGACTACAAACTAGATTAATTTTGACAATTAATTTGTTAGCTGTGTTCTACACGAAGATCCAAGTTTGTCATGTTCTTCAGGAACATGGAGGCATTCAGGGAAGAGGTGGCCTTGGTAGAAGTAAGCTGTTTGGGACAGGCTTGTGTTTTGTTTCTGCACATGTGCCTTGGGTTTTTTGTTTTTGTGGGTGTAAGTTTGCTGCCTGTATTTAGGTATCACCTAGCATAGTGGGTTCCTGTGCTGTGACGAGGATTCCTAGGTGTTACAAAGCAAAATAAGTACATAGAAACAGTTGAAGCAGATGGGTTAGATGAGAACTGTTGGGAACAGAGGAGGCATCAGCAATGTGGTGAGAGCACGGTGGATAAAAGTAGTGAAATACCTTTAATCTTATCTTGCTAGTCTGTGGCTTTTTCTTTTTTTGCTTCTCTAAAGAGATCAGAAGGGTTCTGAGCTGGTCTGCAATGACTCATTTGAAGTAAATTTTCTGGGATTCTGCGTGTAGAAAGTACATCCTTCTAAACCCTGTTGACCTTCCTTTCACAATCACAGCAGTTTTCAAGAATGGTCTATCCATGTAAAGAAAATCAATGGAGTTTAGTCCCTGTGGCAAAGAGCGTTGTTTCTTAGCTTCACAAAACCTAATGGAAAGGTGTGAAACTTCCCTTGAGCTGTTTTGCGTTTCTTTTGGGTTCCTGGCATTCGTACATGCTCTTAACTTACAACACACTTGATACGAGGAGGGGAGACTGAACATAAGTTCCGTGATGGTAAAGGAAGGCAATACACTAATTTTGAATTAATTGTTACCTGGAATGTTCTGTGATGGCTGATGGCAGCTTCAGCACTAATCGTACATTGTCTGGGTTACCTGGCTCTTCTGCTTTGTTTTTCTCTGCTTGCTAAGGCTGTTTTTCCCTTTCTAATTCGGATTCTCAAAAAATGGAGTCTGTGTGGGACCCAGCCTGCCCGCAATGTCCTTCACTTGAAAAAAATAAAGGAAAACACTGCTTTGCTGTTATCTGGAAGGGACTGGGTTTGTTCTTGCAGCAGGATACTGCTATCTTTTGCTTGCTGGAGTAAGAAACAGAAAGGACACTGTATGCTGCTTAGATAAGAAGGTTGATAAGGAGATTAAGTCTTCTAATTTCTAAGAGCATACCTGTGTGTTATCTTGTCCATAAAGATTTTCATCTGTATATTTTTTGAAAAATTGAAAGGGGGAAACATTAAAAATTGGTATCAGCTTTTTATTAAGTTCAAATCTGAGCATAGGGGAAAAAAATTTTGAAGTGTGAAATCAACCATGTAGGTAGGACAGATACCATAAACTGTTTCCAAATTTCAGAATGACCTCCTAGATTGGTTCCTTTCAGTTGCTTTAAGTGATATCTGGCTACTGTTGTCATTATAGTTTCTAATGGTGTAGATTCCTGAAAAGAAATGTTTATTGGCAAAGCACATCCCGATTCTCGTACTTCTAAAGTTGTTAGGACAACTGGATGCTTTGGTGTTAAGGCATTGCACATCTGGGAGAACGCACATCTCTAGACAGTGAATCTTTTTAGCATCTGTGTTAGAAATCATTGTAACAACTTGAACAACTGTTGCTTTGGTTGATAATGACTTGACTGAGATGTTTTTTTTGAGACCCCAGACTTGGAAGGTCTGCAGAGTGCCTGGACTTGAACACCACATTTGCTTAAACAAGATTTCACATATTTTCAGCTCCCTGCTGATAAGCAAGGTTCTCTGCCATGAGACTGCAAGAACAAATGATCAACTGCGTGGTAGAAGGAACTTACTATCAGCTAGTCTAGCTTCTTGTTTAAGCTGTACTACTCCTTTACATGAAGTTTTGTTTGGAAAGGCTTTTTTTTTTTCCTAGAAAAGTTCCTAGTACCCCATCAAAATTGCAGCGTGTGGGGGTGTATGGAAAATGTACTTCTGTCTTCCAGAGGATTCTTAGGGGGATTTTAAGTAATTTCACCAATAAGAAAGCACATATTTTGCTTTGTCTTGTAGTCTAAATATGCATAATTTCAACTTCCATCACTGTATATCGTTACATATTTCCCAGACTGGAAGATAGTTCTTGAATTTTTATAGAATCATAGAATGGTTTGGGTTGGAAGGGACCTTAAAGATCATCTGGTTCCAACCCCCCTGCCATGGGCAGGGACACCTTCCACTAGACCAGGTTGCTCAAAGCCCCATCCAGCCTCGCATTGAACATTTCCAGGGATGGGGCATCCACAACGTCTCTGGACAACCTATTCCAGTGCCTCACCACCCTCATAGTGAAGAATTTCTTCCTTATATCTAATCTAAGTCCTTTAGCCATTACCCCTTCTCCTATCACTACATGCCCTTGTAAAAAGTCCCTCTCCAGCTTTCTTGTAGGCCCCCTTCAGGTACTGGGAGGCTGCTATAAGGTCTCCCCAGAGCCTTCTCTTCTGCAGGCTGAACAACCCAAACTCTCTCAGCCTGTCTTCGCAGGAGAGGTGCTCCAGCCCTCTGATAATCTTTGTGGCCCTCCTCTGGACTCTCTCCAACAGGTCCATATCCTTCTTATGTTGGGGGCCCCACAGCTGAACACAGTATTCCAGGTGGGGTCTCACCAGAACAGAGTAGAGGGGGACAATCACCTCCCTCAACCTGCTGGTCACGCTTCTTTTGATGCAGCCCAGGATACGGTTGGCTTTCTGGGCTGCAAGCACACTTTGCCAGGTCATGTTGAGCTTCTCATCAACCAACACCCCCAAGTCCTTCTCCTCATGGCTGCTCTCAATCCATTCTCTGCCCAGCCTGTATTTGTAGTTGGGAATGCCCTAACCCACATGCAGGACCTTGCACTTGGCCTTGTGGAACTTCATGAGGTTTGCATGGGGCCCACCTCTCAAGCCTGTCAGCGTCCCTCTGGGTGGCATCCCTTCCCTCCAGCGTGTCAACCACACCACGCAGCTTGGTGTCATTGGCAAACTTGCCAAGGGTGCGCTCAATCCCACTGTCCATGTTGCCAACAAAGATGTTAAACAGCGCTCATCCCAATACTGACCCCTGAGGAACGCTACTCGTCACGGGTCTCCACTTGGACGTCGAGCCTTTGACTGCAGCTCTTAGAGTGAGACCATCCAGCCAATTCCTTATCCACCTTATCTTTTTACTTTTGCATCTTTTTCTTGAATCATATCTCATTTCAGTCTTTGAGCTGTGGATTTCGGACCTGGCCATAGTATTTCACCAGCAGTTGCAACAGTAATACAACACTTTTAATCCTATTTGCTATTGTCTATTTATATTCTCAAGGATAAAGCCAGCCCCTTTGACCTAACAGCATGGAGCTTTTCTGATTCAGGTGGGAAAACAGACTAGACTCAGGTACCTAAAATTGTTACACAGGGATGTCAAGTCTGGCCTGTTGTCGAGACCACCATGTGTCTCTGAGGTTAGCTACTGAAAGTACATTCTGCATGGGTTTTTTTCCCCAGCTGTCTGGAAGTAAATCGAGGTCTTTCTGAATTGAATAGCTTCAAAATATTTCATGTACTGGCTGATGGCTGGCCATCCTTCCTTAGGCAAAAAGATACAAATTTCATCTAGGCCTGTTAATAGTGTTCTGGAAGCCAGGGCCTGTTACTTTTGCAGGATTATCTTTTTCAACTACTTGTAAACTTACCCTGCTAGAAACAATTTTTTTTTTTCCTTTCCCCTCCATTCATAGCCTCCACCTAATCAGATCTTCCATTGGCACCACTTCTCTCTCTTTGGCTGAACTCTCTTCAGTTCTTTACAGGATCACTTTCCTTATGCCTCTTTGTGGATTTATAGCAATGTTACACTAGAAACACCACCCACAAGACTGACAGTCACCAACCGAGGTAGCAGTAGTAGTTGCGGGGAAAGTAATGACCTACAAGTTAACGAGATGCATTATGGTTGTCCTTGGTACACTGGGCTCTGATGCCCGTCAAAGGGGTCAGCTGGTTTGTCACCTGAACCTGCGTGATCATTTATGGCTTCACCATTTTATGCATTGACAGTCATATGGTTTCATCCTCTGCAGCTAATCCAGTTGACTCTGTATTGATGACCAGTCCTTTTAGTTATTTGCTACTCCCTCTGACTTCTCTCCTCTTATTCTAGTCACTGAAACCATCCCTGCTGGCCCTCAGTAGACTTGCTCACCTTGAGTTTTCTGCATCTTTTATGGCCTGCTGACCAGTTGATTTCGTACTATCTTACTGCATGGTATGAAGAAACTATCTATCAAAAGCCTGCTGGAAGTCTTACTTTAACAGAATTACCTTTTTCAACTATACTTACAAAAGATCAATGTTTCTAGAGGGATGAGTTTACATCTATTTTTGGTTAAAAACATGTTAATTTGATATGAATGGTCTTATTTTACTATCTCCCCAAACAGTATGTTTGGGAGACTGTTTCGGCTTAGAAGGCTGTAAATACCTGGTTCACTTGGGTAAAAGCATGGCTTTCCTCCAGTGCCACAGAGCTTTCCTGATTTTTTTTTTCTTTCATTTTTTCTAATTCAATAGCATTGAAATAAGCAATAGCTGTAAGATGGGAGTGAGGTGGAAGAACCTTCAGAGGAAGGGTGTTAATTTTTTGGAGGCGAAAAGATGTGTGGTGGGGTTTTTTTGGTGTTTGTTTGGGGTTTTTTTGGGGGGTATGGTAGTGGGGTTTTTTGTGTTTTGGGGGGGAGTATTTTGGTTTTTTTTTCCTTTTTTTCAGTGTTTCTTTTGTTGGTGTGTTTGTTGTTTTCTTAAGCTGGCTTTTCAATAGCTGGAATCAGGAATGTTACTTCTGCTGAACTGTTAATAGCAATAAAATTGGTACATAGGCAAGCTGACATTTAATAACATATGCTACAGAAGTGCTTGTGAGTAATTGGGATTGGGTCCCCGCAATGTTAGGCATTGTGCAAAATATTAATTCCTGCCCTTGAGATCCGTGTATAGGCAAGACAAAACCAAGGTAGTTCAAGCAAGCATAAACAAGCAGAATAGTAAATGTAGTGGGGCAGGTGTGTTTGTTAGGCAGCTGCTTTGCTTTCTGGTCTTGATTAAGTGCGGATTAACTTAATGGGAAGAGGTGAAGGCGAGTTGCAGGGGAGCAGGAGGGAAAGGTGGGAGTGATGTTGCAGTCGGTTATGGAGGAGCTCGATTTGGAAAGAGTGGGGGAGAAATCATGTCTGGCATTAAGAAGCAAGCCGTAGCCTCTCAGTCTGTTAGAAGGAGGGCTGGAGGAGGAAGGGGAGCGAGGGTCAGGCTAAACTCACGAGGCCAGTGACTTCCTCGCAGTCTGAAATGACTGCACTACAAGATGCGCTCCTTCTGTCCTTTGGGCTGTGAGAGCTGTTTCCCCAGCTTTGTTTACTCTTCAGTGCGAGCTGTGGCAATAAAAATATTTGCAGTAATTAGAAAAACTAATCCTTTATGAGAAGCAGAGGCAATGATTATACCACTTACAAGTTGTCCTTATGCACTTCCTGGTGTGATGAAAAGCAATTGTGTGGTTCTCCCTCAACCCTTTCTCCATTCCCTCGTTCTTTGATATTTGAAAAATAAATATGTTCTCCACTGCCTATTTTACAAATGGCTGCTTAGTGGCAAGGATCTTTCTGAAGAACTTGCTTTAACTGAGGGAGGTTGATCAGTATGATGTGTGGAAGGATGAGGAATTGAGTTTTCCCTGCCTCCTGGCTTGCCACCTAGCTCCCATGGTACCAGCAGTGAACCTGGAAGTACCAGTGCTCTCTAGGACATGGAGATTCCCCTGGAGCCTCCCTTCTTTTAAGGGGCCTACATCTGAATAACAGTTGTCCCTCTTGTGGTGGCTGTGAATCATTATTGCCTTCCTAATGATGGAATACTGGTCTCCTGTGGTTTACTTAATAAGATGAGTCACTGAAATGTTGTCTAATTGCTGTTGAAATGTCTTAAGGTAATTTTCTTATTTAACTTGTTTATTCTAAAAGTGATGCTAATATTTGTCATCTGTAACTTACCTTATATCTAGTTCTACAGAATCACTTGCTGTAGGTGCAGATGCTGTGAACTTCAGAGGAATGAAGCCCGCCTGCTCTGACTGCATTGGGCTCTAACAGCCAAAGTCTATTTTCTTTAACTAAGAAGGTAACTGTTCAGAGTAGCCAAAATAATTGAAGTGTCATTTGCTTTTCTGTAGGTTTGTAGGTCAAGCATGATGCTTCTCTCTCTTTATGTGACTATGGTATGCACACGTTTCTGATGGGAGGTGAAGTTGGAGCCTTTATAATTCTCAGGGGTGAGAAGATGATTGTAAATTGAAGATGTCTCAAACTAAGGAGTTCAAGGTCTGCCTCCAGTAATAGCATCTATCAACATCTTAAAGATGACAGAATTCTTACCACATATCCTCGTGACCCTTATTTTTCCCCCAAAATGGGATATTATGGATGTTATGCTCCTGGCTGCACTTAAAGCAGCAGTGTTTGAAATTGGTTTGTGCAAGCTACGTTGAATGTGACTGCCATTCCTTGTTTGGATTTGATGCTTGAGAAACGAGACAAAGAATACATGAGGAGCTTTCTCTAAGTTCTGTCAGCCTCTCCTCTTGGTTTGACATAATTTTTCTGTGTCCTAGTCTTACTCTCATTCCAAAACTAGTGAGTGAGGTTCCAGGACAGATTTCACTGGTGTTGGAGGGCAAATGTGATGAATTCGTCTCTAAAGAGGAACTTTTTTTCCTAGCTGGTGGAATGATTTTAGTATAGATACAGTGAGGTAATTAAATATTTCCAGCTCTGAAATGACTGAGAAGTACCTGGTCCATGCTTTATGGCTTCTGGGAGAAATACCTTTTCTTGTTCCACTGCGTAGTGGACAGAGCAGGCTGCTGTGTGTAACCTCGCAGTCCTGCTATTTCTGTATCTTGTATTCAGTGTTTTAGTTGCATTGTCTCTCCTTGATCAGTGATGGAAGAAAGAAGGCTGTTTCAAACACTCCGTTTTGTAGTTGTCCAAAATATGCTACAAATGCTATAGGTAGCGGCTTAGCACCAAGAAGAAGCAAGGGTCTTGGCTGTCAAAGCTGTGAATCTCAGAGCCTTGGTAGTTTTGTGGTTTTATTTCTCATGCTTGTACCTTAGGATGGGAGGGCAGGGGATATGAACAGTGAACAAATTTGTGGTTGGATGAGAGGGTTTTTTTCAGGGATATTGTCTTTGGGGAAAGTACTAAATTGGGTTCGCCTCCATCTTGCAGCATAGAAGTGTGCTGTGGCTCTGCTAAAGCAGGATTGCTGCAGGGTACAAAGGGCGTTGTAGTCAATGCTGTAGGCCTTCAGTGTGTGAAGGATACCCAAGTCTCTGGCAGGGAAAATGCTGCTAAGCCTGGTACAGTATTTTTGCTTTTCTTCACTCTGTTTTCTGTAGATAAGTATGTGCCCCTTGGAAGAGGTTACAGGAGTATAATTGGCCCAAGACCACCTGCAACTGTAAAGCAAACTCTGGTGTGTTGTGCTGTTGGCACTAGGCTAAATATTAAAAAGCGAGCTTAACCAAGAATGGAATATACCACTAGGGAGCCGTGACTGTTCCATCTGACTCTTCAAATTAATTCTGGAGCTCAAAGAAGAAGTTTGAGAGCGAGCAGCCTGGGGGCTCAGACAATAAATTGCAAATTGAGAAGTGATATTTTAAGAATTTTGTGAGTGCTGGGGTAAGGGAGTTACATGCTTGAGGCATGCTAGTATGGATGAAAGCCTAGCTTTTCTGTGGGTAGTGGTTTTAACATTTCTTAAATTTTTTTATTTAAAATTTTTTGATGCTTTGTCATTGGGGTGGGGGACAATTTTAAAATTTTATCTGAATTCAGTTAATTTTTCCCACAGCGATTTGGCAAAGGAGTTATTTAAGTGAAAGAGCAAGCCTTTCATTTGGATTTTCAAGGACACCTTGTCAGATATTATGGTTTTGCATCCTGCATGGAAGAGAGGGAGCACTTGTTCCAGATGTTATAAGACTGAAAAGGAAAAAAAAAAAGGCAGTAAACATGATGACTTGGAATAATGCTTGCATTCATTTATTTGTATATGATATTCAAAACTCCAAAAACTTTGGCAACTTACTTGCATCTTTTAAAAGATTCTGTAAACTGATTGATGCAGAATAGTGAACACAAAGTAAGGTGAGTATACCAATGGAGGAAGTCCTCAAGGCTTCATCTGTACTTAATTTCCATGACAACACTTATCACCTAGCCACTCAGATGAGAATAAGGAAACCATTTTGGGGTTACAGGAAAAATAAGGAATTTAATATTTTTGCTGTTCTTTTTCTGTTCTTTGTTAGCCTTTCTTTTTCCCTTGTGAGAGGATCACACAACATTACACACACCTAGCATAATATGTCTCCAGATTGTGAAAACTGGACTCAAACACATGTAGCAAACTTGCCACTGTTCCTTCTCTTGAGCCTGGAGCTAAAACCAATTTTAGTTTGCTAAACAGAATTGCAGACTGTATAGTTTGCCCCTAGATGACTTTAAATAAATAAATTTTAAAAAACAAACAACACAACAAAACCAACCAACCAAAAAACCCCAACGCCAAACCTGCAGTGCAAGATGTGTATCACTTTCAGTGCTGCTACACAATGAAATCCAACTGCTTCTTTTTTCCTCGCATCAGTTTCTGTACTGAGACCAGTATGCTCTAACCTCTTTGCAAGTTATTTAAAACAAAAGCCAACTTGGAGTGAATTTAGAAGAGAAACAAATGGGCCAGGGAGTGCGGAGGTGCCGCTGCTGACCCCGCAGGTGGAATGGAACATGTCTGTTTACAGGAGTGTAAAAATAACCATGCCAGGACACACGTTGCCTCGGCAGGAATATCTGCACGAGACTCTCCTCTTAATTTATCTCATTCTTATGTGGACGATACAAACTTTATCTGTTAATCTGTGTGCTTATTAATTCAATATAAACTGAAGTTTAAATATCTGATACTTACCCAAAAGAGCCCAATGGTGTCAGACTGCTATGAGCTCTCTGATGGAGATGCCAAGCTGTTATATTCAACTTCCATGACCTTGCTTTTCAGTGACTTTTCTAGCTGTTGTTGTTTTTTCTCCTAGTCAATTAATACAACAGCACACTTTTCTGGCACGGCATTTGTCAGGGCACTAAACCTATGGGCAGGGAGCCCGTAGAGCATTCAAAAAGCAGGGCATGAGCTCCTTTTAGCACATTCATGTAATGTAACTTTCTGCATTGCTATTCACTTCATCAGAGTGGCCTCTCAGCTCAGCAGCCTTTCTACTTCAGAGAATGGTTTGACACATATTTAAATTGGCAAGCTATGGTGCGGTGTGTCAGCTGGGAGGGCTGTTTGTTTGAAAAGAGTAATATGGAGACTTTTGTTGCCAAGGAATAGAGACCTGCATTGGAATCGAGGTCTGGAATGTGCTAGCTTTAATGCTGCTACATTCAGTGATGCCTTGTTTCATAGGCAAACATCTTGTTGAACAAGTTTACCCAAATAAATACAACCTATAATATAATGAAGACTGGTGGTTGATTTCTTCCTTTTTGAAACGCTGTCTTCTTGTAGGCTTTGTTATCCTCTTTTATAGATAAGTCATTTTAATCTAAAATGCCTTTTGTGGAAGTGCTTGGGAGTTTCCCTAGCTGTAGTTTGGAGACCAGTGTGTGCTTTGTACATGCCCTAAGCGGTGTTTTGGCATGGGAAAGATTCAGATTTAGCCCACATGGTTTGGGTACGTTACATGCAACTGATTGTTACTCTTTACCTTTTTTGAGTTTGTTCCCAGATCTTAAAGATTACTTCAACTGTAGAAGACTGTGATTTGGATGTTGACATGCAAATGAATGTATGAATAATCACATGTAGCTCCAGAACTTCTTGCCTGGGTGTTTTCCTGCTATATGCCCAGTTAATGGAAGCTTCTCCTAGTGTTGCAACTTAAAACCACACATTTACCATTGCTTCTGCAGACTGATTGCAGTGTTATAATTTTGTGTGGTGGGAGGGATGGAAAGAAACTCTGTGTAGTGATTATGGTCTGTTTGGGGATTTAGACTGAAATTATTTGGTTCATGAGATTGTCACCTGACCTATTGCTATGTATCTGAATTTTTACATGTGGGGGAAATCACTTGCAAACAGCAGGCATGGAAATTACAAGGTGGGAAGGAGACGGGCAAGGTGTTGGATTGTAAAAGGATTCAATGAGCAATAGTAGCTTAGAAAAACTCAAGAGAGAATGCTGTTTTGTAGCTGGATAATTTCATGGTCTGACCAACTGCATGTTCCCACAAACAAGTGTACTGTTACGGCTGTGGGTGGTAAAGGAAAGGCACACTGGAAATGAACTGCAGAAACGGGTGTAGAGAGGATGAGAATACCTCAAGATGATCCTGCTGCTGAAATGGACGCATGGTGTCATGAAACCATGGTCTGAGGAGGAACCCTAAAGGGAATGCTTGCTGTCTTGTACTCAGAGTGCAGAGGCAGTGTGTAAGATGGTTGTATAGGGAGTGAATTGACAGAATGTTTTTTTGTTCGTTTGGCTTTTTGGATTTTTTTTTTTTGTTAGTGCTTGTTCTGTTTCAGTATTGCTGAAGTTGACCATTCCCTTCACATTTTTGGTTGTTGGTAAGCAACATGCAGCTGATGGCTGGGCGTTTCATGGAGGGATCAGACATGAGTAAAGAGGAGCAACCACTCAGCGGTCCTTTGTGACAGGAGGGAGGGAGGGGGAAAGTATTTCAGAGGTGACTTTGGGAGACAGTAACCCTGTGGTGAAACAGTTTAAAGGGCTTGTATGGAAGAGAGCGAGCCAGACATAAGTCACCTCTCTGCAGAGCCCATGTGACTCTGCTTGCCTGGATGTAAAGACAAGTGGCTGCAGCAATTTCCAGAACTCATGTTAACCTTGTTGATGCTGCTCTACCGAGACCTGGCTTACGTGCTTCACTGTTGAAATACTGTTAAAAGATTAATATAATGCTTCATCATTGTTGACAAAACAGCCCCATAGCAGTGATAGAGCAGCCTAGACTGCCTAATGCATGCAACAGCATAAACATACGCTGTTTCTTCCTAGAATATGAAAAGTATGTTGTACTGAGTAACTAGCATACTTTCTGTTCTGTCTGGTCTAGCTGATGTTGAACATATCAAATGCTTATCCCTGCTAGGAGTTTTTAAGAGTGACTTCCCTGTATGTTGCATTAATGTGAAACTACTTAAAATATTAGTTGCCTGCTTCAAAAGTTGTCTTCAAAAGTGTCAAGACCATGTCAGTTCTAAAATAACTTCTTCCCTTACATAGGAAGATGAATTAGATTGACTATACTGTAAAAATTTCTTAAGCTGCTACATTGATAATTCATTATCAGACACAGAGGTTTTTAATTCTTTCTCCCCCCCCCCCTTAGTGAAAGTGACTTTCAGTTCAAGGGAGATGGTATTGTGGTTCATGCTGCAAGCTGTTGTACAAATGTAGAGAAATGCAGGTATAATCCCAAGCACGCATGATCTATTGCAGTTTTAATTAGGAAAAACAAGGTTCGGGAAAGTCAACAGCCCTTGGGAATTAAATGGGCAAACTCAATCTGCAGAGTGCAAAAAGCAGGAAACTTGTAAATTTTTTTTTTTTTTTTTTTAAGAGACTTAAAAAGTTTAGCAGTTTTAAGTATCAAAGGAGGACAACTGTTAACACTAGCTGTTGAGCAGGTTTTTTGGTAGTTGGAATAATGAATGTCTAATTTATACCTTATAATTTGCTACTTCATCCTGTAGCCACTTACTGTATTTTCTGTAAGTTTGAAATTTATATGGCAAGGCAGAATAAACTTTAAACAGGGAATGCAGTATTGCAGTTCTCTTTTTTCATTGTTCTGAAACCACTGATAAAATTCAGGAGTAGTTTTTTCTCTTCCCATGTAATTTGGCTAACCTCTGCTAAATCTAGTGAGACCTTGATACTTGTTCACAAAGCACACCTGACTTTCACCTTGTACATTAAGGGCATCTCACTGGTACTGTTTCTGATCTTTGCCTCCGTGTAATGCTACTGATTTGGTGTACGTTGGTGTCACTTCTGTAGAGTTACTTCTGTCTGCATTCCTTGGTGGGAGTTGTGGAAGAAAAGTGAAGAAAAGACATTTATAATCTTTCATGTGGCAGGTCTTTGGTAGGAAGGCTGAGAGAGGAGGAGAGCAGACTTGTCTTTTAAACCCCACTTTAATTTTAGACGAAATAGTGAATTACAGCTGAGATGCAGTTCTGGGGTTTTGTATTCATTGGTAAGTTGGTCCTGCTGTTCTGTACCCCTTGTGTGGTGTGAATATGACCCTTAATGTCCTTGCATGCGGTAGTCCTTTTGTTGCTTTAATAGCAAAGCCTGAGAAATCTAAGAGATTAAGCATCTTCAAGCTGTCCTCTGATCCATGGGATTTCACTGTTGGATTTAGACTGTAAAAAGGAAATGGGCTATGGGACTTGGGTGGAATTTTATGTCATTTGAAAACAGCATCTAAGTCTTTCTTTTCAGTCCATGAAAGCTATATTATCTTTGTCATCAAACCCAATATTAAAGTAAGATGAAGTTGGTGTGAAACACCCGACTTGTTGAGGAAGGATGCCAAAGAAAAGATAAATGGGCAGTAGCAACCCAAACCCAACGAAAGTTTAGTTGCATTTGCTTCAGAGTAGCGTATTTCCCAATGTGTAGCATTCAGTTGGGACATGAACAAGGATTGTATGTATTCAAACTTGTGTAATCTCTGGCTGCAATAGGTGTTAATTCAAGTGAGATTTTTGAGGAGCAATAATTTCTTGTCTGCTCATCTGAGAGCTCTGCTTCCTCTGCTGCTGAGCGCATCAGCTATTTCTGTGTGGGCAGTGTTTGCTGATGCCACTTCTAAGGTGGCTCTGAAAATACTGAACATCAGCAGCCTTCAGCTTTTGGGTTCTGTTTGTTTGTTTTTTCCCCTTTTGAGGTGGTGAAGTTGATCAGTGCTTTGAAGTTGCCAGCATTGTTTTAGGAATGTTGTTTTAAGTTATGGCTATGACTCATTACTATTTTTCTGGCTTAAGAATGTACAGGGATGTGGGGACAACATGATGGTTTATGAATGTCACAGAAGAACATTGTCTCCAGGAAACCATAGACAAAGACTTTTATTTGGAACACTTCAAATTTGCAGGTGGTTTCTTTTTCTTGTGCTTTACTGAATAAGTTTAGTTTTGTGTCGGAACTAAAATAGCTTTTTTTATCTAATCCTTAATAAAATACTGTGCTCCAAACTTTGAGACTGTGCTCTTATATAATCCCTAAACTTGGGGATGAGTTGGGCCATCTCTTCCTTTCATCAAAACTGTGAGCATTACACATGGGCTGGTTTTTGCTAAGGAAATATGATTTATTTTTATTTTTTATACAGCTACTTTGAAGTTCTGTTGCAAGCATACTTCATGCTAAACTTTGAGGTAGCTTACTTAAGAAATATTATCTCGGCTGGATTTTTAGCTGCAGAAGTTTGTCAGCATCGAGGCCCTTCAGAAGACGGGCTTATCTGTCTCCAAGTGACAGATTTGCTTTCTGTTCCTCAAAACCACACGATGTGCTGTGGAATCTCATCCATGTTGTCTGAAGTAAAGACATCTTTCATCTGAGCATGGAGCTGTTTTGTTTAATGCTTCTGTCTTTCACTGGCATTTCTAGAGCAAGTAGAAAAGTAAGTGTGCAAGTAAGATGTAGGAGCTGTTTCCTTGTGTTTCCTGGTCAAGAAATGAACATGGGCAAACTGACTGTGAGCTTTCTAGCTTTGCCTAATTCTGGCTTTTTGTGAAGTCTTTGCAAGATATTTAGGCAATCAGTCTCAAGGAGAACTTTATCTTGAAGCAGGTGACTTCTTACTTTCTCACCTGCTTGTAAGAGTTTAATACCTACTTCCATATGCCTGAGAAGAATAAGTAACACATTAGTATGCCACAAAGAGCAGACTCTGCAAATAGGTCTTCATCCATATGCTTTTCTGATAGCTGAAGTCATGTGGGTGTCATTACCTATTGTCTGAGTGCCACTTCTCTCGTCATGGCGTGCGTCTCCCGTTGTGCATGGTGGAGGATTGCTGGCTCCTTCACTCATAAGAAAGAGCTTTGTGCCCTCCTGGTGATCTCTGCAGGACAGTGGCAGTATAGTCTTGGACAGCAAAATTTATGCTATACAGGAGATGGAGTAAGAAGAAAAAAAAAAAAAGAAAAAACAAACCCCAAAAAACCCCACCTCATGTAAACCATATGTAGAGAAACTTGACCAACACTTTCAAATCTGAAGCAATATCCTTAGAATAACTCTACCTTGAGCATCTTAAAGCCCTGACAGCTGTATGGTACTTTACATTGAGGTGGCTGACCTTGGAAATTCATGTTAGTGCTAGGAAAATGAAAAACAGGAAACAGAGGGAGATTGTGGTGAGGAAGGGTCTATGGCACTGCGATGAGTTTTGGTGTAATATTAATTTTTTTTTGTCTTGCTATCATGTGACCGGGCATATAGCATTTGTATTCCAGGTGCTAGGCTCTGTCCTGTGGCATGTGGAAAATAGCTTCATGTGGTGCGAGAATATAACATACCAAAAGGAGTGATCCAGAAATAGCCAGGCTGGTCAGAGAATGGGTATGTAAGATATCTGTCTGGTGTATGTCCGTCCCTTTTATTAATTAAAAAAAAAAAATAAATTGTGGTGTGTGTTGGGGTTTTGTTTGTTTTGGGGTTTGGAGTGAGGTTTGTGGAGTTTGTTTTTCTTCTTGCTGTGTACAGCAACCTGGCTGAAGTTACTGAATTGACAGGGCCTGTATATGGGTGTATTTAACCTGGAGAATCTTATGCTTTAATGGAAGGATGGAAAATTTATGCAAGCTGTGAAATGAAATAGTACTCACCCCTTTAGTCCTGAATCACTGTCCAGCAAAATCTAATGCTACCTCTTCTCTCCCCAAGTTCTTAATCCTAAATGAAAAGAACAAGCACTAAGTATGGGGTCCCATTTGTGGTTTTAATGTTACAGGAAGGGAATTCCTGAAACTGCATGGCCTGCCTTTTATGGATTTGGTCCTTTAAAAAAGAAACCCAGGGATACTAAATGGAGATAATTTGGGGGTAAAACCTTAAGTCCAGGGTTTTTGAGGGTCAGTGACTCTCACATTTAGGCGCCTCTAACCCTGTTGTGTGTATAGATTATGGTGGGAGCAGCTCTTACTGCTTCAAGGGATGGGCACCCCCTAGAAGAGCACTGCTTTGTTCCAAAACGTGATTTACCGTTAGCCATTCACTAGCCTTGTCTCTTGAACAGCATTTTCTTTCTCAAATAAAAACTGAAGTGGGAGGAATTACTTTCTTGACTACTGGAACAAGAGTGGAACTAACTCCACCACTGGCAGGGATTCTTTGGGGAAAGTACGTCTTTACTGACAGTACAGATTCCTGTCTGTTTCTGCATCTACCAAAAAAGCATCGTGGTCTTGATATAGGGATTTGGTAGGGATAATTCCTGTGCAACTAATGCAGTAGACTTGAGGGAGTTTTTCTGATAAGCAGCACATATTACCGCTCAAATACAAACTGACATGGTAACTTCTGTGCGGTTCTGCCAACCCCTTCTTTGAACTTAAATATACACAAATATGTATGCGAGAAACTTAAAATAATAAATTGTGTTTAAGGAGGCCTATAAGCAGGTAAGTAGGCTTAGGCCAGGTTTGGGGCCCCAGTCTTTGAGAGTCTCATGGTGGAAGAGTGTGAGTGAGCCGGTGTGCAGGGTGTGCAGAGCAGCAGGGATGGGCACCCAGGCTCCACCGCTGTTGTGCGGCTCGTGCCGGTATTATGAATCAGAAATTTTAGTCACCTTGAAAATAGTGTTTGCTTTGTAAATGGGCAAGGATGGGAATGTGTTGGTTAAATTTGTCAGTGTAGTCTGGCCCAGAGCCACGCATTTTCTTAACTGGTTGCAGGAATGTATTTTCTTCTTTACAGTGTCAGGTAGTGAAACAACCACAAGGCTAATTTGCCATTAACTTATTGTGATCTCTCCTTCCACCACCACCCCTAGCGAGCTATGGAAACCAGGTTTAGGATTCCAGATATGACACTATCACCCTATAAACAGTAATTCATTTTTTCCCATTAACAGTCTTTAAATTCTGTCTGACCTACATACTGCACCTTGCTAACTGCATATACATAACCTGTATGGTTTCTCACAGCAAACAAATCCAGAGGCTAACTTGTTGCTTGTTTTCTGTGGAAAACTTTCCATTTTAAATGGGTAAATTGAAAATGATTCCCAACAGAAGACCTCTGAGAATGTACTCACTAGCTCAGGGAAGCTGCTTGCTTTCTTCAAATCCAAACAAAGAGCAGACAGTGTATATTTGAAAGCCTTTTTGTCATGATTCAGACCACTTGTCCTAGTTTCCAAAGGCCGACTCAATAATGTCAGCTCGAGACTTACAATGGGATATGTCAGTATTTATTCTACCTTTTCTCCACTTCATAACATCCTAGTCCCATTATTTCATCCCTGCTCTCCTCCCATTGTTAAATAGCTTGATTCTGTCAGGTTGAATAAATATCTAAATTCTGTCCACTGGAGAATGGCTCGGTTTCATCAGCAGATATAAATGAGCCACAGTTTCTAGAAAATGGAGCAGCACATTGTTGCTGCCTTTGTCTGTCGGTGGGCTGCCCCTCTGCATAAACCCACTAAAACCGAGATGAAGTGATGGGAACTACAGCTCCTGGTCTCCGCGGGCTCTACCTTTTGTGCTCTAAGTGAGCAGGCAGTTGTGTGAGCCTAGCACCCGTGGGCTATACTTTGGCCACCCATGTGTTCATATATCATGGATGATGGTAAAAGAAGTTGTTTTAACTGCTGATTGCTGCAGACATGCTGAAGTAGCATGTTGCATTTTGTAAATATGATTTGGAGCTAATGAAGCAGATCAGAGAGAAGCAGCCTTTTACATAATGCCATTGCATCAGCACTAATATGACTAATCTATTTGGACAAGTAACGGTGAACTTCTGAACGGCTTATTGCAGGATGCTTGAGTAACTTCGTTAGAAACAACAACCTTTGTACTGGCATGATAATCTTTTTATAAGAACAAGTGGCTAGGTTCTCTTCAGAAGTTGTACTATTTTTGTTTCAGAGCAGTGGGATGACAAGTCTTGGGGCAATGCATTAATTAAAAAAAGGAGAAAAGATCAGCTGAGCTTCATTGTAATTGCAGGCTGGAAAATGTTATTTGGATCATCATCTGTGGATGCAGAAGAGAGGGGAGAATGGGACTGGGGATGCATAGTGACACAGGACACGTGTTGGGGGACAGATAAAACTGCTAATGGCCGCCTACAGAAAGTTTGCACCTTTCGTTTGGAAAAAAGTTTAGGTATTTCATAATTTATCTGTAAACTAAGGAATTAAACAAAAAACCCCCAAAGTTTCTGTGTACTTGGGTTTTCACAGACTCTAGACAAATCTGCATTAGTTCCAGGTTGAGGGGTCTGCTGGCTGTGTATTTTCATATTTGGTAGATTCACAGGATCCTTTTACCTTTCTAGGCATGTACTTCTGGTACTGTTCTTCTAGCACAGCACATAACATAGAAGACTGAATCTCTAATGATACTTAGACTGAATGCACTTTTTTTCTCCACAGATTGGTGTAGTGCTGTTGGCTTGTCCACTTTAAAATGTTACTTCTGATGTGCTATCCTGCAGCGCTGGCTAACTCTCAAGGAGAGGAGACAGTAAATCAAATAGCCTATATAAAGTATGGGAGTTGGTCATATCTATAGAATTTTAATAAATTGAAGCTGCCTTTTGTCAATAAGAGTGGTGTGGTTGCTTTATGCTTCTGTTGAAGCTGGGTAGGTTTTTTAAACTTCATAACAAGACAGTATACCAGAGGCAGATGTCCTGGTTAGGTGGGAAGTGTGGAGCAGCAACGGAGCCTGCAGCAGTCCCTGTTTTTCCAGCCTGGTACGGCCTTTGTTTTTGTCAGGGGTACATCTGCAGCAAGAAGCTAGCTATGCCGTGCTGGGTAAGTCTTGTACTTGATAGCATCTTTTATCTTTCAGTAATATACCTCAGAGAAACGTGTCTTAAATGTGTTTTGTTCCTCTTTTGTTTTCAGTGAATAATAAATTTAGTAATACCTTGGAGCATTACTGTCCTTTAGCCTAAGGAGGAAGTTAGAAGAGGACACCAAATAATGGCCTTATTCAACAGGAATCTTACTATTTGTTTAAGAGTTGTGTAGATAAAGCTGAAGGTGACTTGATAAGGAGTCCTGCGCTTTGAAAGAACAGATTTCCTGAATGCTCTTTTTTCATCGTTGCAATCTTTTGGCCAGATCTCTCTCTGAAACTGCTGCTGTCACATTTTTACCTTTCAGCAGGCTTCCTTTACGGAAGAGTTATGAGCCTGTCTGATGCATCTCTGGGAAGATTATATTTAGTTATGGGGAAACTATCTGTTGCCACTATTTCCAAGAAATGTAAGAGTAGTCCTGAGGTACTGTACTGAGGTTATCATTGTGACAGTACCTAGTTAGGACTATGAAGTTTGCAAATAGATTTTGAAGAAAGTGTGACTTGGTGTATTGAATTGTATTTACTTTGCTCCCAAACAGGTTTTTCCCCTAATGAGAGTTGAATGAACACAGCTGCTCTGCTTGCAGCTTGCATAGAAAGCTTTAAAAGTCATTTTGTCTGTGTGCTTTTTTTCTTTCCTTTTTTTTTTTCCTGAAATGGTAAGCAAAGCATAAAATTTAGAAGGCAAGAAAAGCTGGGGATAGAAGTTTGCATTTCAATCCAGTATCCTGAGGCCTAGCACAGTGCTGTCAGATCATTTCCATGTTCTCTACAAGCAAACTTTACTGAGGGAACATGAGAATTTCCTTTCCATGCGTTGAATCCTGTGTGGTGAAAACTTAATACCACGTGTGGATTCAGAATGTCTTTTTGCATTAGCTTAAAAAGTCTTGGAAAAGAGCACCTTCATGTTTGTTACTAAATAACTGCTTCTAGAAAAAAAAAATTAATCCCTGTACAATTCTTTCAGAGGTGGCCTACATTCTTGCTTTAAAATGACTGAGTTATGTAGATTTGGCTGTTTCAAATTGAGCTGATGAGACCAATATCTCTTTCAGCTTAGACTTTGAAGAAGAAAGTTTCTCAATTAAGAAGCAAAGAAGTTAATCCAAAAAAAGTTATGTGTTTCCTCTAATGATCAGGTTCTGTGGCCTGATGAGTTTATTTTTCAAAGATAGTAAAAGGATTTTGAACCTATGTGAAGTCCTTGGACTCTACTCTGTGATTCAGTAAGGTAAAACCTCAGTGACAGCTGCTAACTCATCACCTCCTTGGAGCTGAAATCTCCAAGTCAAAAGTTCAGACAAAGCCCATTGTTTGGAGAAGAGTGGTTGGTTTTGACTTATAGCAAGTTCTGGTTGGCTTGCTGTGCATACTTCAGAGTATTAGAATATGCTAGCCAGCTTTCCTCAGATGTGTCTTACAAATTTGAACACCTTTTTTCCAAAGCTTGTGATGACAAGCCTTCAGCTGATTATTTCAAATTTAGAAATTGGTCAGGCTTCCGTGACTGATACAGCACTCTTGGTTCCTGGTTGAGCATTGGTCTAATAATGTGCTTTGTATCATTTTTACCATGCATTTAAGGTAGCTTCAGGAAAACAATCTCTACCACATTAAGTAACTGTGATCTTGGTTTATGCGACGAGCCTTCCTAACAGGACTTTGGTCTGTTCATTTCATCCTTGGGAAACACATGAACCACTGCTGAAGTCAGCTTGTGGAGTCAGTGGTGAGTTCTGCCCTGGAGGTAACAAAACCTGAGGCAAAGGAATAGCGAAAGCATTTCAAGCCAGGGGAAAAACTCCTTAACTAACAGTGACTATAGGAAGTGAAAACACTTAACTAACAGTGACTATAGGAAAAAGATTTCATTCTCCCCGAGAACAGAGGCCAAGAAATTTGCGGGAATGATTTTCGTTGAAATGCTAAGTTGTATAAATGTTTGAGTGCAGCTACTATGCTTGCTCAAAGCCTCTCTGTTTATGAACAGTCAAGGCAACTGTATGCTTTTGTAGGAAAAAGACAAATAATTAAAGTAAATGTGAACCAAAATGTTTTTAAACTCATCTCATGAATTCTCACATTATATTAACAATTCTAATGACAAATAGTTCAGTGGAGCAGCAAGAGAAAGTATGTCTAAACAGCTTTTTATACTACGAGTTAGTATGCAAAATGCAAATTGGATGAGGTAAACTACACAGTTCCTTTCCCTTAATTACATTCCAGGTCACTGGCTTACTTTGCTTCAAAAACCAGCGGGAGGCCACTCCAAAAACTCAGATTTATGAGTAGGACATGAGCAAGACAAACTGGGGCAATCAGGGGAAACGTTTCACTTCCCTGCCTTGGAGGGGCAATTCTCCCTCTCATCCCTGCTTCCCGTTAGACCTTTGCAGGTGTTCCCCTGGTGTATGACTCTTCATAAGCCTTCCTCTCATCATCCAAGTTTGACAGCGAAACCAAAATACTGATCCAGCGTCTCTTGAAACTGAAAGCAGTTGTTGATGACCATGGTTGCCTGTTTACTGTGTCATCGAGCAGTTGGTTCCCCAAGCTCTTGGAGAGGTGCTTCTGCTGGTGGTGGCAGGACGGGTTCCCTGCTCAGTGCTCCAGCCAGAGCGAGCCTGCTTTCAGGGCTTCATCCTTCTCCCCAAGCACACGCACGTGCACAAGCGCGCATGCACGCGTGCGCACACAGCCCCGTATGGCAATACCAGTAGCGGTTCCCGGCTCAGTTGTAACAGAGCACAGATTCACTTATTTGGGCAGCAGTAGCCGACTGAGCAGCTGTTCCCCATTTCCTTTGGGGAGCTGGCACTGGGGGGGAGATTCGGCAAAATTGGCCTGTTGCCTAATGCCCCGAGTTGTGTTTACCAACACTAATTTAGGTTTCTTTCTTGTGTGGGCAGAGTAATGGACCCACTCTGGGGACTTACATGAGTCCCCTCTATCCTGCAGTGCCATGAGTTTCATCAGCCGTTGAACAACAGACTTAATTTAAATTGCTGCTGATAGAATAATTTTTTTTTTCTGTTCTTTCAGTGTCCTTTCTTTGAGTGCCATCTCCTCGTGTATGTCTTCACACTTAGTATGCTAGCCAATGTATGATATTAAGTGTTTTCTTCTCTTCCTGCTTGTTTTTGCTTAAGATTTAAGGGAAGCTTTTTTCAAGAACGTTATCCTTCATTTTTAGGTTTGTGTATATCCAGAATATGAATGAAATGTAGGAGAAAATAAATCTCATTGCTTTTTTCATCTTTTACTATTTTGGGTAAAAATATTCAATTGGATAATTTTATGGTGTTTCAGCTTAAGTCTCATTGTCCTTTACACAGCTGAATGTGATCTGTCTAGCTATCTAGAAATCTTCTACTACTTAAAATGCCTAGAAATTAGAGTATCTATTAAATCAGTTAACTTGGCAATACTGTATAGGAAACTTGCATTAAAAAAAAATGAACATAATCAACATGGATACTACTGATCTGAAGTATAATAGAATTATATCAGTTTGGAGGTTGGCAACGTTTGGCATTTTGTACCCAACATGCTTCCCTTGTGCAAGTAAATAGTTCAGTTGTAATGAAAATCAATGATTGTTTTGCTCCTAATAATAAATTTCACTGAATGAAGTTTTGTTTCTGCAATATTGTAAATTAAACTGAAGTGCTGACAATTCACAGAGGATTAAAAAATAGCTTGCAAGTATAATATATCCTTGACCTCTTCCTTCCCTTTCTTGCTGGAGTGGAGATGAAGATATTTGGAACATAAGTAGATAGTGTCAAAAAAAAAAAAAAATCTTCAGGAGTCAGTTCTCCCTCAAAGGAGGGTGAGTGGGCAGAGGAATCCAAAAGATAGTATTTTGGGCAGGATTCTTTTTAAAAATCTATCTAAATGCTTTTAAAACTTATTCCTGCGAATGTTTGTGAATGAGAGAGCATCACGAACTTTTCCTGTGGTTTTTCTGACGATGAAGCTTCATACATGTGTTAGAGAGATCAGCTCTAGCAGCAATCTCTAAAGAATGCCTCGATGTTATGGACATACTGCTGTATGCAGTCGTGCAGTAGGTCTCTGGAAAGGGCAGGCAAAGGAGGGGATTCTGGTCCTCTCTCTTGTTCCTCCTCTCTATTCAGTTTAGTGAAGCGGTCAGTGAGATAGCACAGGAGAGGATTTCTGCCTGTACATGGCCGTAAAGTCCGGGCCATTTGCATTCCCTCTGCATGGAGGTGACTTGTGAAATGGCTTTCAGGAAAACAAATGTGATGTGATCTGTTCCCTTGTGAGGACCCAGGCACTTAAGACAATTGGTCAGTTAGAGTGGGTGGATCAAAATGGAGAGCCTGCTTAAATAAGATCTTGCATACTTTAGGTTTTTCCCCTGATTACAGGGTGGAGGGTTCAATACAGTTTTAATAAGATTAAGATGTGCTGAACTCTAAAATGATGTGCATTGGAGGGGAGTGGTTTTGTTTTTGTTGGAGGTTTTTTTGTTTGTTTTTAGATGCTAGTATTGGACATGGATGGAGGGTGGAACAGTTTGAGTTGCTCTGCTTTTTTCAAAGTAAACAGTTTAAATACAATGTCTCTATAGCCACATTATTTTTTCCGGTGGTAGAGAAAGCATTCATTTCTATGGCAGCAAAATGAAATACTGTTATGGTCTGACCACAATCAATATACTTAAACAGACTTTCTTGTGCTGTGTATTATACTGAACGCTGTCCAGCTGGACTGCTCTTCTCTCTTGATATTGAGAGGTCTTGGATTCAAATGCCAGTAAAGAAGGTGCTCAACTTTCAGGATTGAGGTCCTCAGATATGTGTAGGCACTTCAGACTCCTCTGGGTATTTTCACTGAGAGGAGAAAGCTTTGCCAAGTAGCCCCAGCTTCAAGTTGATCCTACCAGTGTTGTACAAAGTACTCATGGTGAGTATTTACGGATCCCTTTCTAAAATTGTCATGAACCGGAGTTAAAGTGGTGCTCTGATGAATTTTCAAGTTCCTGGGGTTGTTTTTAGCACGCTCACTTTCCTGTCAAAGCTGAATTTAACAAACTTGTTTTGATTTCTCCTAGATAACTTCCTGACTTAAAAGAGGCTTCAGGAGCTCTAAATCTGACTGTGTACTTGTAAAACTGGACCTTTGTACAGGCTTTTTCTCCTCTTGCTATGGGTGTGGAAATTTGCAACATTTTTCTTATAGGGATGTGCAGCATGAAACAAGAAACCTTAGAGTGTAGTCAGCCTTAGGAGCTAGCACTTGTGATTGTCCTTTTGCAGACCCTTGGAGTGCTTTGGACAGAAAACTGATTGGTTTGGGGATGACTCAGATGTGTGATAGTTGATTTAATTTAAAAAGGGAATGGAAAAAGCCAATCTCTTCTGTTTTTTTTTCTCTCCTTTGTAATAAAACCGTATGACATGCACTCTTAGACAATTCCCATATGCTATCCAGTTACTTCTAGTCTTTGCAGTAGAAAAGAGAAGAAACGGTTTCAAACCCGATATCTGTGGGCATGCGATAAACCTTCTCTGCCTCTGTTTCCAAGGGTAGAAAGGCATTGGAAAAATGTTCCCTTTCGTGTTTCTTCATGATACATATCTCTCACTCCCCACTGTTTCCTTCTTCTCACTTTATAAAATCAGCTTTCCTTCCCTTGTCTTCTTTTTTTTCTCGGGAATGTGGTCTGAAGTACAGAGTTTTGATACAAGTTGCCTTTTACTGCTGCGTATTTTCATGTGTTGACATGCAAGTTTAATTTATGTCAATATAATCCAACCTTTGTCATGTAAATTTAAAAAAAGCAACCCTGAACGACAGAAGTCGATCTAGAGCAAATCAAAGGGTGCGTGTTCTTCAGCAACAAAACAAGGTTGTCAGCTATAAGCAGGCAGAAATTGGGGTAGTGAAGCTTTCCAAGGGTAGCTGCTGATCCTGTCTCTCCTTTTCCATCATCCAGGCTTCTGTGTGATTCTTTGAAGCTGCTCTTTCTGATAGGAGAAGTGAAAAAGAAGGGCTGTTGTTAGGAACAGTCTCTAGCTACGGAGTCATAGGAGAGACAGGGAAAGAGGCAACCAAAGAGAGTCCTCCTGGCTTATTGCAGCTCTCACTTGCAGCTGGAGATGTACTCTACGCCACTCTATACTCTACTGAACTCAAAGCCACAAACCAAAAAGGCTCTTGCTTTGACCAGCTATTTAAAAAAAAGGTTTGTATAAACATACTACATAAAATCACATGCATTCACAAATACTGGCTACTGTTATGTGGGGAAAGCAGCCAAAGTATAGGTACAAAATGTATGAACTAAGCTTACCTAGCAAGTTATGAGCTGTCTGGCTGATATGATGGAGTAAGATTGGCTTACAGGGGCATTGCCCAGCCAGAATTCCTTCTGGTCATAGCATGGAAATCTCATCTTAATGAAGCTGAATTTGAAATGTTTAGTGTTTAAGACTGACAGATAATTCTCTCTGACTAATGTGCTCGTGCTGTTTCTTCTGGGTTTTGTATTTTTCTTTGTGCAACTTTAAAAATTGAGTGACTTCTTTCTTACTAATTCCTTTTTTTTTTTTTTTTAAATTTATTGGGTAATGTGGCTTTTGATTATAGGTGTTGACAATTCCAAATCCAGCATTCTGGCCTTTTTACAGTGCTAAACTTTGGAGGGACTTGACCAGACAGCATATACATCTTTAAGTATTGTTCCATATCACAATTATTTGGGATTTTTTTAAACTAGACCTAACTGAGATGTGCTAGTAATAGTCTTACAATACCGTACAGAATTGTTTTGACTTAAGCTGCTCATCAGCTGGGTCCTATGGTAAAACTTGAGTTTCGATTTTGATCTATACAATAATGCTGGTACAGTCGTCTATTGTAGGAAGTGTCATACTTAAAATGCTTTACCTTTACAAGCATTTAGATTACCACATGCTTTTAGATATGTTATAGAATACCTGACTTGTTTCTTTTGATGAAAGAACAAGGAGAAAATCATACGTAGAACTTGAATACATTTAATGCACAAAATAGTTTAGTTATCTTGTGGTTGGTGGAATTTTAGTCTAGAATACATTGAAAGATGGCATTTGTGCTACATATGAAGTTCATACAAAACAGTCCTTGACCTAGTGTGTCCTTGTTCCTCTGTAGCTTTTTTAAAACATTTGACTACCCACACCTTCCATCCTCAGGGCAAGGCAGGTAGGTGCAGGGGTGTGTGGGGGTTTGCTCAGCTTTTGCTGGTAAGGAGCATGGGTTTCTATCTTTCTGTCGTAGTACTAAGACGTACAGATGAACTTCTGCCAGGGGCTGTCATTGTTCCTTCTCAGAGGAGTGTGTGTTCAAGTAGTTATTTTGAGCCTACATTGCTGTGCTTCATGTTGAGCATCTAACACAGATAAAACCTGAAAGCCGCTGTTAATTTCAGTGGAGTCATGAGTGCAGTTTTGCTCTTGAATTCCATCAAGACTCCAGCTTTGCCTAAAACAGTTGGTTAGCTCAGAGCTTTTGCCAATACAGCAATTGCTTTAGACAGGGTAAGTATCCTTTGGGATGCCAGGGATTTTACTGTGCTTGTGGCTTTATTGTGCATTGGGAGTATAACAGGTAGAATTCAATTTTGTATGGCTTCACAAAAATAAATGCGCATTTCCAGCATTCTGTTCAGCTGTGTTTTACGGGGGCTGAGTTGAGGAGAAAGAGGAAAGATCAGTTGAGCAGTCATTGGGTCACATCCTACAGAAGCTGTACGTGCTCTTACGCAAGTCATGGTACTACTGGCAAGTTTGTAAGGCTTAGCTTTTTGGCCCCATCTGTTCAGTTTTCACCTCTTTAATATCAGTACATACAACTGTAAAAAGGTTCAGAAAGTTGAGTTTCCTGAGGCCATCTTAATAGGGGATAATTTGAAATGTGTTGCTAAAGTATTCTTTTTAAGAAATACATGTAGGGGATGTGATCAGCACAAATCTCAGCACAAGACTAATTCTGTTTTACATTTACTTTGAGCAAAAATACTTGGTAGAAGATCTCACTGAAGAACTTCTTGAGTAGCTTCCTTACATGAATCCTAAGTTCCAGATGAGAAAGTTGTTTTAGGTAGTACTTCCTGGAAGGCTCTAGACCAATATTGCAGCTTTTTACAACTTTGTTAAAGCACAGGAGGAAGATGACATTTTTTCTTGATGGCTCCTTCTCAGGATAGTTCAGTTATTTTTCCTTGAAGAGGTGGCATATGGTGCTTTCCCAAAGGAACTGGTATTGAGTTTTGCTGCTGTAGATCAGGCGACTCTCTCCCCTTTATGAGCTTTCTTCAAAATTTGGACATAACAACAGAATTCAACCTGCACTCCATTGTATTTCTAATGCAAGCAGAAGTTGGGACATCAAGGGCGCCTTGAGAGCCTCATTGTTTTGCTGAAATAAACAAACCTGCCTGCACGTAACTTGCTTGAATTTCCTGCAGACAAGTGAGGCGGATGGGAATGCATAGGGCTGAGAGTTTGAACGTGAAGGACCTCTGTTTCATCTGCAGGAGCAGTCTGTAGGGATAGATGGGATGAAGATTTTAAGAACGGGTGGGTTTTCGGTTTGTTTGGGGGGGTTGTGTTTTTGGGGTTTTGCCTATACATACTGTACTCAACTGTAAAACCTGTCAAAATACATTGGAGCAGCTAGATCTGGAATTCACTTGTTACAGTCGGAACAATTGGATTCCAAGGCTTTGGGTTTGCTGCCTCTACACAGTAATCCAGATGAACTTCCACTGTGCTGGCTTGCATTTAATTGCAAGTAGCGTCCTGGTCACCACTACGTATCCTACTTTAGCCTGTTGCCTTTATTAAGTTGTCCTAGTGTAGAAGTCGTGCTGGTTAACAATGACTCTTAAATGAATTCTGCTCAATCACTGTCAGGTTTTTCTTCAGAAGCTTTTGACTTATGTAGGTTGATACTTAGTTTTTGACAGTAAGGCTATTGCAGCCATTTTCCACTGATAACTGTGTAACACTTGATAGAAATGCTTTTCCAAAAAAGTAATTTTTTGTTAAATTTTGCCTAAGGTATCTTTTTAAGTGTTGATACCATGATTTTAGGGCTCCTGTGTGGAGGTGGTGAGTCTTGTGAGAACAAGATACAGGGAATGATCAAGTGAACAAACATTGAACGCTGTCTCAGTGAGGAGAAAGAGAGGGATGTTTTCTGCATTATGAAATTAATTTAAGTGGAAGGCAGGATTATTGCTATAAAACTAGTAACTGTGTTTTATTGTATCACATCATATAGTGATAATGCTTGTCTTTAAGGATGATCTTCCTGTAAAGTAGGAATATGTTTCACAAAGACTAAAGGCTTGTCTGTCTTCTACTCTGCGAGTTTTGTCTCGTAGTGAATGTTTCTTTAAAGAAAAAGATGTTAACGCAGTTCAGTAAAATCCAACATTTGTGGTCTGCTTTTGGGGGTTTTTTTTGGTTGGTTTTTTTTTTTTTTTTTTTTTTACCTGAGAGGTGAAAAGGTGACAGCTGTCAAGTAGTAGAGCTTGAACTGCTAATTCGTAAAAGAAACTTAACCACTTCAGAGCTTCCCCCAGCCCCCATATTAAGACAGAGTGCAGCAAAATGAGGAGTATAATGAGTGAAGTTTCATGCCCATAAGAACAGCATAATAGTGACTGAGTCCCCCTGCCACAGAGCAATACAGAATCAATCGGCAGCCTTGTGTTAAATCTTACAGGAATTTTTAAGAGTCTAAGTAGATTTGAATGCAAAAATTCAACTGCTGGTTTTGGAATGGTTTGCCAGGTGAAATTTTTATGTACAGACACAGACACACAGACGCACACAGACACACACACACACAGACACATACACACACACACGGTCTGTTACCTTTGCAAAAGCATCCTTGGTTGGTTGCTGGTAGAGACTACCAGGTGAATCCTTGGTCTTAGTTAAATATAAAACCTGCTAATTCTGTGCCTTTGTTCTTAAATTATCATAGTGTGGACCTTCACAAGGAAACACTTCTAATAAGCATGTAACTGTAAGTAGGCTTTCTTCATAAGTTGAAAATAAAAATGTTTCAGAGTTTTTACTTGTGCTTTTCTGCTTCCTTTGCTGCCCCCCCCCCCTTTTTTTTTTATCCAACTTGCTGCTTTATTTTTATACATCTCATTGCGCTGGGCCTCGCCTGAAGTCATCACCACTGTCCTTAGTTTGACAAGAATGCAAGGAGAAGCATCCTTAAATGACTGAGAAGCTTCAAAAACATTGCAGGCAGTAGCTTCATCTGTATTTAATGAAAGGGTTTGGGCTAAAGTAGAAATCCGCAGAATGATCTGGCAGTAAGGGTTCAGCACCAGCTATTGTGGCACAGTGTCCTGAAAGGGTGGGATTTAAACTTTAAAGAAACAGTCAAGGGCTTTCAGTGTTTTGAACTAATTGAGGCCTCTTTGCACTTATATTTAGACAAGACCAGTGCTGAGCCTCGGTTTGCAGGTTTGCGGGCAAGGTGGGCATGAGGTGTTCCTGATGTCAGTTCAGAGGGGTGGTGGGGACGGTGCTCTGGGGGTGGACTAGGAGGCTGTCACCCACCCCGCTGATTTCACCTGGTCAACTAGGAAATAGTCCAGCTTTCCTTAGTGGATTCAGACCAAAGTCTTCAAAACTGACTGGTGGTTTTCAGGTTTTCTTCTTCTCCAATGCATAGAAGACTTGATGTGTGTGTGAGTGTTAGTGTGTGAAATACCTTATTTCTGAAATGGCTTGCTGAAAGCCGTGGGTGGGTTTAATTACATATCCTCTCCAGCAGCAGCCACCGTGTTACAGCTCTGGCCCCGACGTGCCGTTCCTCTGCTCTCCACGCTGAACTACTCACCGAGAGCTGTCGCTAAGGCCTCTCAGTCAAAAAGAGACGCAAGAAATTAAAGCAGCCTGTTTTGTCTGAAAGGGCTTAGGGACAGCTTATGAGGAGCAGCTGATGCAGTAGGGTTGATGCAATGCTGGCCTTCGGCCAGGGGCCCAACAGTGTGCAGATGAGGATGACGACCTCTGTAGCTGGCCCAGCTGTAGCAGGAAAAGGACATCCTGAAATTTGGCACTCAGAGTCATTCGGTCACTTCTGAAAAGCCTCAAACTTAAACGTTATTCCTACTGAATAACTAAGCCGCTCTTACCACTGGTGAATACCTGAGGTGGCTCAGGGCGGGCAGTCTCTCCAGCTGGCTGGGCTCGCTGTGCCATGCAGGTCTCGGAGAATTTTTAGTTTTCATTCCATCAGACCACTATTAGTAATAAAAATAAGACCCGCTGCACAGAAGTGAATGCGTTTCTTATGTCAACACTCTTCCCTGCTCTTATTTTGGTAATGTCTTTAATCGTTCTTTAGAGGCAGACTTTATTGGCTGTACTTTTCAAACAGGGGGAATAATAAGTACTTGCAACTTAATCAGCCGTATAGCTGCAGAGAGGGTTTTTTCCGAGTACTTTTATATCCCATAATGAGCTGGTATTTTATAACTTCTGATGGTAATGTATTCCATATGCCTTCCATCACTGGGATAAAGAGCTTTACTCCAGAATCCAAAGCAAGTGGCTGTGGGTATTTATTTAATAAGGTTTGAAGTCTTTGCACTAGGCGGGATGTCAGTATGTTGTGTACCCAGAGCTTCCCTGGGCTGCTTGTGGTGAGGTCTTCATTCTTTAACATCATGGAAAGATCGCTGGTGTCCCATCCATGCTTCCTGTGTAGTAAGGTAGGGTTCATGGTTCCAACAACAGTCCAACCATTTCAGTCAAATTCCCTGCTTTTCTCTGTCCTTGTTCTAAATACCACTGCTTTTCCTCCAGGACTTGGGACAAGCTAAAACTGAGAGGAATTCAACCATGAATGTCAAGATAGCCAAATGAGTGGTCTGCTCATAATTCCTTGAGGCATCTCCTCTAATGCCTCGCGCAGAACAAAAGTCCTGTTGTGGGGGTGCTTAGGAGTTGCTGTAGTCTTGGAGTCCTGACAGGAATGAAAAATAATCTTTTTATGGTTTCTTGCTAAAATACTCAAACTGCTCTGGTTGGGCTTAGCATTTGAAAAACATTTTCTGGTATGTGACTCTTCTACATGTTCTGGCATATTTGCCTCCACTCTGATTGAGGCAACAATAATTATCTTACAAGTTTTTGGCAGGATTCAAATTTGTGTTTCAAGTCACAAAGGGTCATCGTTACCATTTTGTCTGCATGACTGTTGGCTTCAGTGTAATATCACAGGCCCCTGTGCAAGCTCATCTGCTCCTTTTGGGTATAGTTAAAACTGAACAAAAATCTGAATATGAATCTTGTGCTGTCTTCTGAATCTCAAACGGGAGGTCTGCGAGACAGATTGAGGAAGGTAACTTCAGAACTGCTGATGCTTTTACTGAAAATGGTGCTTTCACTGGCACTGGTAGGTTACCTCAAAACCAACTGATTTTTGGTAGTGATGCTATGGTTATGCCATAATTTGTGGTCTTTGACCCTTAGCCTAAAGGCATTCTGGTGAAGTCCAAATTGCCCCATACCTCCTGTAGACTTGGAAGAAAAGGTAATTTGCCGTCTCATTGTATTATTTTCCAGGCCATAGAAAAGGCAGGTACACTTCGGAGCCCTTCCCTTGTCCTCTGCTCGCCAGCGTGTCGGGGACGAGCCCTCCCGCAGGAGCTGCGCCATGGGGCGGTGTGAGACGCTGCTGCCTGCTGCTTTCCTCCCTGAAGCGAGGGGCAGCCAGTGCTGTGATCGCTTCACACTGTTTCCAAGTCCCATCCCGCTTGTTGTGGCAGAGCTCACTGTCATTTAAACTTTTCCTGCTTTTATGCTCTCCTGGCAGCAAATACCTGAGCTCTTCACAGCTGCAGTCTGTCCAAGCTTATCTTTCAGTAGGCAAGGCTGCTGCTTGTCAAACAGCTTTTGCTCAGTTACCTGCAAAACTTCTGTGGATTTAGGGATCTGGTTCCAGGACTAGTTGGTATGTCCTTGAATAACCTTCATTTAAAATCAAAATAAGCCAGCGGCTTTTGACACCCCCCCCTTGCATGATAATAGAACACTGTGATACTATCAAATCTCAATGATTACAAACCTTTAGCAGGAAGAAAACCGAATTATATGTGAGCAGATTGCATATCAGGCTACAACATGTGATCCAATATTAAACATGGGTTTTTCAAGTTATAGAATCATAGACTTGTGGAAGAGCCCAGGTTGGAAGGGACCTCAAAAGATCATCTGGTCCAACCAGATGGCTGGTTACGTAGTGAAGTAGACAAGAATAGGAAGAGAGAAACCATTTGCTTTGGTGAAATAGGCCCAGTATTTCATTTCTGTATGTTCTCATCGGGAATCTTCTAGCATTCATGTAGCAAGGGGGCAGTACTTGCTGGGAAGAAGCACCTTAAATTCTTAGAGTTTGAAGGGGCTGTTGTTTATATATTAAAAAATTAGTTTTTATATATCTGTATATCTATATCCATCTATGTCTCTCTGTAGGAATAAGATTCTTGAAGATTCTTACCCCGGTAATTTTCCCATAAAATCCAAAGTTTGAGAGTGCATACCTGGCATGAATACTTCAAGTGATAGCTCTGTTCTGGCTTTTCTAGTAAACACTTACTGATGATACCAATCGTTACTGTGACTTGCGACTTACAACCTCTGTGAATTTATATGAAATTTGAAGAACTGCCTTTTAGAGACTTCTGAGTAGTTTTACAGGTTCAGCTGTGCCTAACTTCCTGTAGTTAGTCCAAGAGAGTCTGGTCCTAGGAAGCAGGTTTCTCAGGCTTCTGATTCCCCCCCCCCCTCCCCCCCCCGTAACTTTTCTGAAAACTAATTTTTCAGCACCCTTTGTGAAGTGTGGGCATCCAGTGTGGTAGTCATTTTACCACTAGACTAGGCAGGGTAATGTTACTTCTCTATTGCTCCTGAATGCTGTCTTGTTTCCTGCCAAGCCTCTTGGCTGCCAGTACTGTAGCGGGAGCTCATCCTCTTTGTTGTCCGCCATAATCCCAAAGAACTTCTGAGATTTGGTGTTTTCCAGGACACAAGTCTGCTCCTATTATGTGTGAATTATGCCCTTTGTTCCTGGATGGGTAAAGTTGCATTTGCCAACATTAAAATGCTAAATGAGCTTGGCTTCCCAAGGGATTGAGGGATCTCCCCCCCGATCCGAAGAGGTTCAGTCAGCAGTGGGTTGTGCTTTTCCAGTGAAGTTAGAGAGCATACAGCCAGAAACAGGCCCCAGAAGATAACTGTGAAAATGTCATTTTTGAGGTGAAACTGCCCACACCCCTGACAACTATTCCATATGCAACCATACTGTTAATACTTACCAGGCACTTTTTACTCCATTACAGAGATTTTATTGTTTCTATGTGTGGCTAATTCTTTAATCAATGCTTGGCAGCATGGAGTCCATTGTTCTGCACAAGCTAGGTAAATTATCAGTTACTTTAGCAACCACATTTTTCATATTCCAAATGCAAAGTTTGATTCAGCTTTTGTGTTTAATTAAGGCTGAGTTGCTCTATTTTACTCACTTGTAGTCCCTATCAGTCTTTCTGTAGCTTTGCATAGAATGGATGTCCCCTCTTCCCCTCTATTCTGTTGGGCAAAGTGTTTATACACAGCTTCTGTTCTTGGATTTGAATTTGCTTGGCAGTGAAATTACTGCTTTCTTGGGGCACCTATTTTTGTATTAAATGCCAATACCCTGTGGGCATTAAAGTTTCAGCCTTTTAGCTTCAAGCAACAGTGATATTCCTGCAGATCCAAACTGGCAGACATTGGTAGCCTAAATGCTAGTGTTTATTAGAGCAGAGCAAGGCTTGAGGGTAACTATGCCAAGTCTTGGCTCATTAAATCGGCAGGAAGGTTCAAGAAGGCTGCTTTTAAAGATAAGGGCAAGAATTGGTGCAGGGTGGGCGGGCGTGAGGGAACAGCAGTGGGTAGGCCATGTGGTAGGTGTCTTCTGTCTTCCCATAGATAATTTGAAGGCATGAGCAGATTCAGGGTGACAAATGAGCTGTCATACAACCAGGAGTAATAGCAAGTTGGAGTAATAGTGTGCAGCACTTGTCACCGCCGCAGTTTAATTGACACTGGTCTGAAATATCGGGGTTAGACAGGATCAACTCTCTGCTTTTCTGGAGTCATAACTAGTTATTAATTCCTTGATTTTAAAGAATTCTGGTAAAGATTAGTGTAGGAAAATGAGTGATTTATCTTTTATCATGATGGGGAAGCTACTTGGAATTAATGTCGCCTTTGGTTCACTTCTCCAGGGGAGCTCTCTTCCAGAGTTTCACCAACACTGGTATTCTTCCAGAAATTTCAACTGGTTTAACTTGAACATGATTATCTCTTGTCTCTGTTTGCAGAAGACTTAGTATATTTGGATGTCTCAGATCTGGGCTGGGATGTTTAAGTTTTGATAGGGTAACTTGATGTGGATAAATACTTCAGATTAGAATGAGCAAAGTGTGCTGCTTTCCGTTTATCTCCTAAAAAATGTGGTCCTGTAAGAGGAGAGACAAGAGATGCTTGTCTTTGTATTGCCATTGTGAATGATGGTTTCTAAAGAGTAGAATCTTATTAATAGATTAGATCAGTAGAATCTGAGCCATTTAAAGTCACTTAACAGATTTGGTCTAATTGGTAGTCTTGCTAATAATCTGAAGTATTATGAATAGCAAATTGATTGCAATACAGACAAAAGAACATCACTCTTTCCGAAGTTCTACTCAGACTGAAGCAGGGTCTTTGAGGGGTTTCATCTAGGTTGCATCTGCTTACACTGTGGCTGAGTGTACTACCTCTTCTGCGGGGTTTGGACTGAACAGGGTGGGCTGGAGAGAATAGGAACTGTATTCTTTGGGGAAGTTATAGAAGCTTTTCAAACCATGACCTTGAGGATGCCCAGAAGAGACATGGAAGTGCAAAGGTGTGGGTCAGCATGCAGTACATCATGCCCTTTTGCAGTTACCAAACAGTCAATGTGAACTCAACTGTAACCAATTAATTACTGTTGAGGATGAACATTTGATTTCCGGGTCCCATAGAGAAGACTGGTGCCATTAATTGGTACTTTTCTGTGACTATTGCAGATTATTTCATGTACTGCAAGACTGTGGTCTGCTCTCCATGATACCAACCTGTCATATACTTCTACCTATGAAAGAAGCCTGTACTGAAGCTGATACTAAATTACCTGTTTGCGTGGTTTTGAAGCTGTGTTTCGTTTGTCGCGCTGCAGTCTGTAGCTTGAAAATTTGCTGATAAAGTCTCAGGATGACTTGAGTGAAAGAGGCAAAGATTTTCCGTGATTAAGTGGATGCTTTTGTTTCTATTTCAGGAAAGCCCCACAGCATTGGCAGCTCCGAACGGATTCAGCTCTCAGGAATGTACAATGTTCGAAAAGGGAAAATACATTTGCCAGTCAACAGATGGACAAGACGCCAAGCTATCCTTTGTGGAACATGCCTAATTGTCTCATCAGTAAAAGAAAGCCAGACTGGAAAGATGCATGTCCTCCCTTTAATTGGTGGAAAAGTAAGATATTTTATTTTACGTATTTGCTTACTTAACCCCTATCCCTTTACGCAGAGAAGATCGCTTTCAGTTATGATGATTCTTAGCCCCTCAAAACTTATTTCTGTAAATGGTGTTATCAGAGTATATAAACGACTTTTGATTATGGTCAGAGTCAGATTTAACAATTTACAACATTTGGATTAAGATGCTAAAGAAAAGCAAGGGAAACACATTCAGTTTCCTTTTCATGTGTGCAGTGTTAAATGTTTCATATGCGCAATAGTACACAGCCGAAGGCTACATGCACCTGTATTGTGTATGATCTGTACCATGCCTCTTCATCCAGTTTTTATCCATGCTGGGTTACTCTAAGATCTGAAAATTAAGCAATAAAGGCATGGGCTTATTTTCAATATTGGAGGTTTTTCGAGTCTTCAGCATTGTATGAGTAGTGGTCTAATGCAAGCTAACAGCAACAAACATTTTTACTTGTGAAAAGCTGAAACTGGACTTTCTTCTGATTGATTACAGCTGAAACGCTGGAGGTCCAGTCTGAAGACAAGGACATTTTTTTTTCACTGTGAGGGTGACTGAGCACTGGCACTGGTTGCCCAGAGAGGTTGTGGAGTCTCCCTCCCTGGAGATAGTCAAAAGCCATTTGGACACAGTCCTGGTCAAACAGCTGTAGGTGGCCCTGCTTGAGTAGGGGAGTTAGACCAGGTGACCTCCAGAGGTCCCTTCCCACCTCAACCATTCTGTGAAACTTTAGTGAAGACAGTACGATCACAGCATTACTATTTCAGCGTAAATAGTGTTTCAGAACGCTATTATTGACTTGATTAGCCAAGGTAATGGGAAGACAATCATTAGCTTGAGGATGAATTTATACCTGAAGTAATGCTCTTTTACTTTACATACTGATAAGTTTGATTCTTAAGAGTCGTTGGGAGAGAAACAAGCTTCACAATGTTACATATGCAGACTAAAGTTGGTTCATTAATATTCTATACTAACAAAGGGGAAAGTAGTCCCTTCTTCCAGAAGCTGTTTTTCCTGTCTCCTTTCATGATTCTTCACATGATTCTTCAACTCTTCCCTGGAGGTACTGAAGTAGAGACATTTTCCTCTTTTAGCAGCAGTGGGTGAACTCTGACAGTGAATTGTATTTCTGGCTGTAGCACACTGGAGAGGACAGGATTCAGGTCCCCATCGGCCTTCTCTTTGAAATGAAAAAGATTTTTTTTTTTTAATGTAAAAAGAGAAGAGATTGTATATCTCTTTTTTTTTTAATTGCGTAACATGGAATTTCTAAGTTGTTTTTGCACAGAAATGCCTCGTGTAATGTAAAACACGCAGACTGTTAAGCAGAAAGTTGACAACAAATTTTAAAAGAAAATGAGAACGAAGCTGAGAAAAATGTACTAAGGGCTTCTGCTGACAAAGCTTGGGAGGAGATGCTTGGCACAGAACTAAGTGTTTTTTAAATTATCGCTCAAAAAATATTCTTCCTCAACCCCATAAATACTCTGCACTTCCTGGTTTGCAAAGGCTTTCCAGAATGTGGTGCTGAGACATTGAGACCATAAGTTGTGTGGGACTTCTCGTGTATGGTAGCAGAATGATGTATTCTGAATGTTTTTTAGCAAGTTGAGAAATGTCAAAGAATTTAATTGGGCTGTAAGAGAAGCATTTTGTTAAGCTTGTTTTTAATAACCAGGAGTATAAATTGTACTTCTTTAGGCTGTATAAAGACAGCCTTAAATGTGTTTCACTGGGAAACCTTTTATGGTGCTCAGTCTCTCTTAAAATGTTGACGTTCTTAGTGTTTCTCTCCTTTGGTTCCTTCATCCTTCTGTTCTCATTCCTTGCTTGTGTAGATTTCATGAATATTTGACAGCCAAGATCCAGCTTGAGTGCTTGAGAGGGTTAGTACAACTCTACTTGAAGAGCTCCTCTTCAGCACATTTTAACTTTGCCCTGGGGAGTTCTGCAAAGAGGCTTTTGACTCTTGTTCACTAACAGTTTTGTGTCTCTACTGTAGGTGGAAGAAGTGAAAAAGCACCAGCACTGTTTAGCATTTAGCTCCTCTGGACCTCAAAGCCAGACCTACTACATTTGTTTTGATAACTTCACTGAATATTTGCGATGGCTTCGACAAGCATCAAAGGTGAGAAGAGTGCTAATTCCTGCCAGAATGGGATGTTTGTAGTGTTTCCCCCAGTTCTGTGTTCTCCGTGCAGTGATATATTCATTCTTCTGGGTTCGTTATCATGAACTGCTGCTGCTGTTAGTGGTGCACAAAAACCCCCTCAATTTGGGAGCTCTTGGTAACAGGCAATAGGGAGAATTTTTCTGCATTTATACTGAGACTTCTTTCTACCGTGGTTGCATAAGCAAAGTGCTGTGCTGGACTTTCTCCCTTTTCTCATCGTGATCCAGCTGGACGGATGGAGTGAGATCATTAGAACAAAAAGGATGACAAATATAACTGTCAAAATTTCAGTTTTAAAAAGCTTTATTTCAGTGTTAATAAAACCTAAAATAGTGTTGGATTTTTTTTTAATTCATTCCCTACACAGAGCCTAAAGATTAAATTGCTAGAATTAAGGAATTTTTTTCTTGCTTGGAAATGTTGCTCTTTAGTTTTATAACTATTTGATTTTTTTTTTAATAAGCAATCATTTTATGTCAGTAAAAAAAAAATACTAACTAAAGCCTTCGTAACCTAAATTTTATACTGTGCTTAGAGCACAATTTATTATGGGAATTTAGGTCCTGCATTATTTCGTTTCACTCTTCTGTTCCACTTTGTGTTGTTGAAAGGTGGTTTTTGCAATTTCCTGTTTTATCTCTTAATCCTTGCCACTTCTTTGATAAATCCTCTCTAAAGTAATTTATGTGTCTTGAACCACTGATTTTTTTATTTTTAACATACAAGTTCTTTTGCTGTGCTGTCAGCACACTCTCTTTGGTTTTCTAGTTGGGCCTAAACTGTCCATTAGTTTTATACTTCATAGATCTGTCTGTTCATGCTCTTTGCTATGTTAAAGCAACTTGGTTTTATGTAGCACTACTTAGGGATATTTATGGCACACCAGATCTGTTCTGTCTTTTTAGACTCCAATAATGTATTATCCATGCTATTGCCAGGGGTACAGCCTGGCTTGTGGGCTTTTTTAAGAGATTTGATTATTATGTCAGACTTTCTTTGAGCAGTAACTATTGCACCTCCCAACACATGCATCATTTAAAATGTCCTTCAGTATTTTTCTAGTAAGTTTTAAAATCCTTTTTTCAAGACACTGTTCTGGCATCCCTGCTCAAGTCTGTTAAGCCTCGAGGTAAAAATCCCCAAGGCATGTTTTATGAGACGGTGAGGCATGGTCTGTCAGGTTTTTGAGTTCTTGCCGCTTTGTGGTTCTCTCTGGGAGAGTAGTGCCCTTTCATCTCCAGAGGCTTTGACATCAGATAAATGAAAGGCAAATCTAATGAGTGAGAAAAACAGTGGAAAACAATGAACTTCAGAAGTAGAGATAAATGGCCAGAAAGTCCCTCTGAATTACTGGCAGCATAAGCTTGTTCTGTGCCATGCTGTGCTTCTCTCTTTCTCTCTGGTTCACCCAAATGACTAACAGCATTGGGACGATAGCCAGCATGAGAACATATCCCCATGCACTCATGATACCCTCCCATTTTTCTTATGTAAGAATAGAAAGAAAACACATAGTTTCAAGTGTCTTTTTGGATTGTCAGAACTGAAGAAACTCGCTATGCTATTCTTTTTGTTGGTAAAACATGCTTCGAGGGAAAAAATGATGCTTCGTTTTCTCCAACTCCCCAACCCCCAGCTCCAAAAACTGAGACTGGACGTTCTGGATTCATGGGTTTTGAAACAGTACTTTGCCACTTAAAGTTGCTTTTTTTAATGTTTGGGTTTTCTATCCTTAGACTGAAAAACAGAGACAAGCATGATTGTATGCAAAGCAGTTGTGTGGGAAGTACTGTGCAGTAACCATGTTTCTGAAGCACAGAAACAGAGAAACTAGTAATGCTGCAAAAGTAACTCAAATTTCCTCCAGCTGATGCTGTTTGTGTCCCAGTGCTTAACTGTAATGTGCGTTGTCCCTGATTTAAATGTACAAATAAATGAGAAAAAGTTTCATCTCTGTGGTTCAGGCAAGCTAGCATTCTCACGCAGGAAGAAACCCCAATATGTATGAGGTACTCTGCCTCAGGTATTCGGAAGCTAGCCAGGTTCAAAGAAGTTGAAATATTCTTGCTAACGAAGAAAATACCATGTAAAGCATTGTACGTCTAAAGGCAATAAAATTTGGGAAGGGAGATGTTATGGCTCTCTAACTGTGAGCTTCTAGTTGCTTGTTATGGGCTAGGTCATATGATGCTTACAGATTCTTCTTTAATCCTGGTGGTGTATATAGTACTTGCACTTTTGTGAATTACTATGAATAATATTTAAGACTGTTTTAAATATGGATGTTATTTAATGGCATTTGTTTTGAAACTGACATTCGTGTTAACTTATGTTCAGTGGTAGTTTTTCTGCAGTCCTTTATGCTCCTGATGCGTGCTGCTGAAAACTGAGGCTTCTGATACTTACAAGTGTAATGAAAGCTTTAATTATAAATTTTAATGCAGAAGGAGATCCCTGGTAAAATATTTCATTAAAATTGCTCAATTCAGTTTTTAACTATGAAAAAAATTTTCATGTCTGTCTTCCGTATACTTCAAAAGAGCTAGAAGATGATGTTATTTTAACTTTTAAATAACAAGCTTAATCTTGAAAGGAGACTTTGCAAAGAATGCTTGCTCTGCAGTCTTTCTGCCCACAGAATATTGGCAATGTTGACTTTTTAATGGTGTTCCAGAAAGAGACAAATCCTAACGCATCACTCCTGCAATAAATATATGTATGCTGGAGAAGTTTTGAATTCATGTTTACAGAGACTTGGGCTCAATTTAATTAAAAATTAGCATTGCTCCTGTATAATCTGATTCATTCTAACAGTGAAAATCTATCTTGGCCAAGACAGCTCTCGTGCTCTGCCCCAGTAAATTTTTGGAGGGGGTTTGTCAATAGGTGTTAGGATTGGTTTTCCTGTATGTCGTGTCCTGAGGTGAACAGAACTGCTGTTTTCAGGACGGCCTGGAATTATTGCACAAATACTGACCTAAATATCAAACTTGGTGACATACTTACTCCAAATAGGTCACTTTTAGATATGCTGATTTAGCCTCAAACAGAATATTTTTAAAAGCTGTAAATGTGGCTTGTTCGTTAATATTGATAGTTCTATACCATAGTGCATTCCTTTCCTTTTACTTTCCAAATACTGGAGTCCTAATTAATGAAGCTCAAAAGGAAAACAACAACAACAAATTTGGTCCTTTGTGATCTAATATGTTCGTTCTGTTGCCAAATGTTGAAAAATAAGCTTATGCAACTGGGAGGGGGAGCGGAGGGGAAAGAAAAGGACATCTTCACGGCTGTAAAGAATTTTGTCTGCATAAAGTTGGCACGATGGTTCTGGAACCTGCACAACTACTTGCAGAGTGATTCTGAACTGCCACTGTTTACTACTTAAATGTCAAATGCAGAAGGACGGGCAAAGAATGTGCAGTTAACAGTGAAGAGGACATGCTGAGGGCTTTCCTCATTTGCCACTTCCAAACGTAGCAGAAGAGAGAGAGGTTTTATGTATAAGGTGTTACTGAGTGGTGGAATTTGCTGTTGCGAGGCTTATATTTGGGGTGTTGTGGCGAGCTCCTGCTGTTAGACACTTCTAACAGCTAAACTTAGTTTAATGTTTTTCAACATGAAATTGCTGTGTAAGTGTTGTCTACCACACAACTCATGACATGGATGGTTTGGCCGGAGTAAAAAGGGTTATCAGTCCTCCGTGTTCCAAGGCATACAGTTACAATGGGATGTCAACGTCTGCCTCAGAAATTCAGTATTGCAGAGCTTAAGCAGGGACGTAGTACAGAGTTTTATCTTCTTGGAAATGGCGTGCATCGCTGGGCATGCTGAGACGGGTTATCTGACCCCGCAGAACTTCTCCCCTCGGCTTTAGAAGAGCAGGAAGTGTGTTGACAGCTTCATGCGACAATTGTTTCCTGCTTTAGTGCTCAGTTCAACTGGGCAGGTAGAGGAAGAGAGGCAATGAGAGGTAAGGGCTATAAATAAGGCATGACTGCCTCACGTAAGCTGCCTGTGCATGGCCGCACTGTACATGTAGATAGGTGGAGAAATACAGGCACACAGCTGTGTGTGTGTGTGTGTGCACCATCGACCTCTTCCCAGCCTGAGTTGCACAGCTGTGGCTGTAATGGCAGCGTGTTTAGTGGGGAATAAGCTGTTGTGTACGGCTTAGGTGCCAGCGTGGATTTGCACCTATACACAAAAGAACCCTCCTGTTTAAAATATGAAGCATATCCAAAAAGAGATCCTTGATTTAAAAACTATCGAACTTAAGAGTTTTCTCCTGCGTGCCTTTGTATTTTCCCTTCCCTGTTTCAGTCACTTTTGTCTTCAAGACTGCAGTGGAAATGCGTGTGGTGTTCCAGGCAACCCTAGCCTGCTGTGGAAAAGGAGACTATATTATCATGTCAGTGTACATTTGTGGTGGGTTGACCCTGGCTAGATGCCGGGTGCCTGCCAAAGCTGCTCTGTCACTCCCCTCCTCAGCTGGACAGGGGGGAGGAAATATAACGAAAGGTTGTGGGTCGAGATAGGGACAGGGAGAGATCACTCACCAATTACCATCACAGTCAAAACAGACTTGACTAGGGGAAATTAGTTTAATTTATTACCAATGAAATCAGAGTAAGATAATGAGAAAATAAAACCAAATCTTAAAACTCCTTCCCCCCTCCCCTCCCTTCTTCCTGGGCTCAACTTCACTCCCAAATTCTCTACCTCCTCCCCCCAGCGGCACAGGGGGACGGGGAATGGGGGTTGCGGTCAGTTCATCACACCTTGTCTCTGCCGCTCCTTCCTCCTCAGGGGGAGGACTCCTCACACTCTTCCCCTGCTCCAGCGTGGGGTCCCTCCCACGGGAGACAGTCCTCCACAAACTTCTCCAATATGGGTCCTTCCCACAGGCTACAGTTCTTCACCAGCTTGGGTCCCTTCCATGGGGTGCGGTCCTTCAGGAACAGACCCACGGGGTCACAAGTCCTGCCAGCAAACCTGCACCAGCGTGGGCTCCTCTCTCCATGGGTCCACAGGTCCTGCCAGGAGCCTGCTCCAGCGTGGCCTTCCCATGGGGTCACAGCCTCCTTTGGGCATCCACCTGCTCCAGCGTGGGGTCCTCCATGGGCTGCAGGTGGATATCTGCTCCACCGTTAACCTGCATGGGCTGCAGGGGGACAGCCTGCCTCACTGTGCCCTTCACCATGGGCTGCAGGGGAATCTTGCTCCGGTGCCTGGAGCACCTCCTCCCCTCCTTCTTCACTGGCCTTGGTGTCTGCAGAGTTGTTCCTCTCACATATTCTCCCTCCTCTCTCCGGCTGCAGTTGCGCCTTTTTTTTTTCGCCCCCTTCTTAAACGTGTTATCCCAGAGGCGCTGCCGCCATTGCTGATGGGCTCGGCCTTGGCCGGTGGCAGGTCCATCTTGGAGCTGGCTGGCATTGGCTCTATCGGACATAGGGAAAGCTTCTAGCAGCTTCTCACAGAAGCCACCCCTGTAGCCCCCCCGCTACCAAAACCTTGCCATGCAAACCCAATACAACATTATGTTTAAAAAGTGCTAAAAATAGCAAGAATAGCAAATTCAAGGGAGAAGGGCATGCTGCTATATTGGTCTTACTCCTTTCATGTCAGCGCAGAATGCTCTCTCCATAGATTTATTTGCATCGTGAAACTAGCAGAAAGTAACAACGGATTTGAATTTAGTTTATACTATACAAGTAAGTAATGCAGGAGCCTCTACAGCAGTAGTCTCCATCTTTCCTCAGCTTGTGTAGAGACCTATCTGAAGCAGCAGTGCAAAATTAACTTTTTAGTTTTTTTTTTTCTCTGAAGTTACCTACTTCTGACCAGCTGCCTCAGTCTTCTAGCTATTTTTTCCAGTACAAATTTGATGATCGTTTTCAGAGACTATGTTGTGGGGTGTGAGGCTGACTGTGTGAAGAGTACGAAGCTGATCTATGGCTCTAGTAATACGATTTTTATTTCTGCTGAGGAAAAAAGGGTCTGAGTTCTGACTGCACACAAGCTTGGTGTTACAGTCCATATTTATATAAATAAATTCTACAGAATTTAAAAATGAATTCCTGAACTTGTTTGCAGTTCTGAAAATATATTTCCAAAATAGGAGACCAAGATGATCAGCTTGTGCAAGTGTTTTACAGGAATGGTGCTGAGGAAATGCAGTGAGCAACAGTTGAGCATTACTGATCAGAGAATTGCCTGCTTTTCAGCTTGCTTCATCCACCTTTGAGCTAATGAAAGATAATCAACTGCAGGACTGCCTTTTCCTTCGGCACAGAAGATTCTGCTCATTAATTAAAGTGACGGGTAATAAGCCATATCCACTTGTGCGCTTCATCTTTATTTCAGATACTGTCAGATGCTAACATCTGACTTTCTCATATCAGGCATGGTCAAACAGGAGAAAGACTAAAGTGCAGATTCCAACTTCAGTGTGGAAAACAGACTTTGCAGAGCTTTTCAATACAAAATACAGCCTTCAGCCTGTAAAGAAGGCTTGAAGGCACTAGTCTCAGGGTTAAATTAGCCCTACATTGTACATGCCTTGGCTTGCCCACTAGCCGATTGACCTGTTTCATATGTGTTTATAGATACTACAGTGAGCTGTAACGTCTTTACAGAGTTCATCATTGCAGGGATTTTTATTACCAAACCTCAGTTTTCTCTGGAGGCACTAAGGACAGGCTTTTCTAATGCTTACTGGTCAGAACCAGCCCAGAATACCTTTTTCCAAAGCCTTGACCACAGAGCAGTGCCAATGGCAAGTGTAGGGAATAATCATATACAAGGATAAAGTAGTTTATTCTAAGTTATTTTGGATGTTACTTGTTATAGTGCTGCCAATTTATACTTTAGAGTCACTGGATGCAGTATCTCCTCTCCAGGTGTCTGTTTAGTCTCCTAAGCAATGGATATCCCTCTTCTGGAGGAAGACTATAGAGAACTTCAACTTAGTTTCTGTGAGGTCTGAATTTCTAGATGCGTATTTTTGCTTTTACCTTTGGCTATTGGTTATTACCTCTGATAATCCTACAGAGAATCGTTGTGTGCAACAAACTGTGTTGCACAGTTTGGAGTTTCTGACATTTTCTTATAACTTTGTAGTGTTATTCCACGTGCTTGAATGTACAAATGTGATTCTGGGCTACCGTGTTTGTGTGTGTGTTGGGGACAGGTTGGAGGCCAGGGATGTGCTGGTCACTGAGAGGGTGACCGTGCAGTAGTTGGTTTGTTTCTGATGCCAGTAGTGCTTGGAGGCTTGAAAATGAGTTTCTATACTGGTATGACCTAACGATGAGTTTAGTATCGTGCCACCATCAGTGGCATCTTTTGAAAATAGCCTTTAACCAAATCCAAGGCTCTGCAAAAAGCTTGTTTTCTCTGAGGATAACAGCTATCCAGCTTTCTTCAAATTTGTGAGACAAAGAAGCATCATTAGCCCGCTTACTGCAACTGTTGATTCAACGTCTAGTGAAGAAAAAAGAACCCTGAAAGATTTTCTCATTTTTCAGTGGGGTTTTTTTGAGCTGATCCTTACTTACAGGAAACGTGATGACTCTAAGTTTAGTACAAGGAAACCATTTTTTCCTCTAATACTATGAAATGACAACATTGAGATAATGCTTCCTCTAAAAATAGATCCCTAAAAATAAACCCACAGCTTCCTTTTAGCGGTGATTACAAGTATTCAAACATAAACAAACCTCTGGCTTCCATGTGGAACACGACTTCCTTTTTTGTGTGTGCGTGAAATCTTCAATATTTGGGACCTTTGCTCTGCAGTCATATCTGGTCATTCTTGCTGTCGGTAGCTTCTTGTCATCTCAAGTCTGACAGCAGAAGATTGGGCAAAGCAAACTTGAAGCCAGTTTTGTTTCTCTTTTGATGGTAACACTTGAAGGTGTTCCTCTTCCTCTTTCCCCACAAAACCTATTATTTTGTGCCCTTTGTTGTTAGAGGTTAGTTGCTGTTTTGGAAATGAACTTCTGAGTGTGTTTCATTGTAGTCTCTCTCTTAATGGTTTGGGAGGGAAGCTTGGCATTTTGGCTCAGCTGCTTAGTTTTCCATGTCAAAATAGTTCAGCTGTTTCCAAAGCGGTGTAATTGACGACTTGAAGCTTTTCTCTTCATTTCTGTTCTAGCCAAACTATAGCTTCACTATTTTAATTTTTTCTTTTTTTCTTGCTGAAATTTAGAGAGTCTGTGGTCCTTGTTTTGGACTTGCTGCCTTCAGTTAATAATACAGTAGTTATTGAAGTATTGCAGCCAAGAGTGAGAAAGGAAAACTAAGTATCGCCCACACATCTGGAATAGCTTTCAAGTAACGTCTTTTGAAGCCTCTAAATCAGGTTCTGCTATTACTGAAGCTGAATTTGTGCAACTCTTGCATAACTACAGGAAGGCATCGCCGTGGCTTATAGCTAGAAGCTCAGTGAGGTGTCGGAGATGTTACCTTTTAAGGTGTGTTCAATCCGGGAGGATCCCAAAGTGTTTTCGGTAATCTCTGGGGGTAAAGGGGTGGGAGCGAGCGGAGGAATGTAACTTTTCTCTTAATGAAGCTCAGGGGAACTAAGTGTCTGTGGTGAACAGATCCCATGAGACTGGAGAGGGTTGCAGGGACTGACGTATTGCACAGTACTTCAGTATGTATAAGGTGATAACTTGAGTCGGTCTTGAAACTGAATGGCTGTAACACTGACAGCCTTTCCAAGCAAAGTCTAGCAGGGAGGAAGAAAGGAGAGGAATTATTAGCAAAAACTAATTTTAGGGACGTTTGGTCTCCTTAGGCTGCTTCTGTAGTCAGTGGGAGAAGGAGGAAGATCTCCAGGGAGAAAAGAGAACGAGTGCTGGAGACCAGTTTTAGGCCCCGGGCCCGTAAAGCTATATTCATGATTGTTTGTATTGTAAAACACTTGGGTCAGAAGGCCTTTCTGAGTTACTGTGAAATAATGGCATGAAGAAAGTTCATCTCACTGTAAAATTAATCCATGTGATGCAGCTGTGTTAGGAGAACCTAGGTCAGAAACTGAGGACCTAGCATAACCTCTTATTTAAAAAAAACAAAACCCCACAACCCTCTCCACGTGGGACTGGGGAGACTCAGACAAGGGAACAACTATTGGAAGTCTCACCAGCAAGAGTCTGAAATCTGTAGTAAATGCTGGAAGAAAGTCTTTGCTGGAGGGCTGCTTGTTGCGAAGTCTGCTTGCTGGCAGTACAGCAGCTTGTCTTGGTAAAAAACTAAGTCTAACACAAACTGTAAGAAGAAAAAGGGGTATTTCTGAGTTTTTGTGAGACTATCACCTGTTTTGCAGTATTTACAGATGAATTGTTTTCAGTCAAGCTGTTTTAAGGATGTTAATATTCCTTGCTCCACCAAATGGAGATTCACGTCTGAATTATAAGTAGCTTAATGCTACAGCTAATTACTGTCCCTTAACTCCAGGTTGTGTCTTAAGCCTTGTCCTTGCAGGGATCTTACCAGTGTGAACATCCCAGCGTGACTACCACCAAGGTAACAGTATTGCTGTCGCTCCTGTAATACTGATACCAGTACCTGATCTCTAAAAGAAGAGCACTTTTCCTCCTGGAGGAACAAAAATACTCATATTCTGGTAACGACTTCAGATAGTACCAAACATTTCCAAATGACAGGTGACAAATGTCACTTTTTTTGCCAAATTCTCTCTTTCAAGATCTTGATGCTAAACCTGGGACACTGACTTTCACGTCGATGAAATTTCTTCAGGACTGCTATCACGAAGGGTAAAGGAGCGCAGCTTCTGCTTCATTACCTCCACGTTTCCCCCTCCCCACGCACATTTGCTAGTACCGTTTTCAGTTAAGTTGTTACAGCTTTGCACAAGGGCCAAAAGTAGAAGTGAGCTATTTCTGCATGCTGTCCCTCTTCAGAGCTAAGGAGAGGAGAGCGGTGGCAAGTTAAATAATCTTCATGCCCCCGAGTCTTGCCGGCATGAGGTGTTTGTACCGAAGGCTTTTGGCTGCGTTGGCTGCAGAGGAGAGATGGGGCGAGAAGCACGTGCCCTGTGAACGCTGCCACACCGGCGTGCTCCTGCCCTTCGTCTTAGTACGCAATTATGGCTCTTACCTGCGGCATTGCCTGTTAGGTTTGTGAATCTGACTGACATGTTTTCGAGCTTCTGCTGAGTTTTATCTTTTCTTTGCAAGGCCCTTAGCTTGAGTTAGAATGCATCTAATTTAATGTTTGAAAGAAAACAAAAAGGAGAGGCCAGAGAAGCCATTACCTTTTCACCATTTGGATTGTACCCATTTTGAAAGCTGTCATTTGAAAATGAAAATATACAGCTTTAAAGCGAAATAAAACCTTTTTTTTCTTATTTCCCCCCCTCTTTCATTAACATTTTTGGCATTAGCTTGTTTACCAGTCTGAACATTTCCTCAGCTCTTGACTGCAGCTGAGGGCACCAATGTGTTTCCTGGCTGTGGAGTTCGGCTCGGCGGAGGGAGGTCTCTCTGCCGAGTCGGGCTTTGATGCTCGAATAGAAAGGAGGATTAGGATTTGAAGCAAGGTTAGTTTTGAGGAGAAGCTGTTTGTGCTAAGCGGTTAGTTTAGATATTTCAAGCGTATGTACCACTGTTTAGTTAAGCCTTATGCATGCATTGGTGGGATGTGATGATTATCAAACTGTTTAAAAACAAATCCTAAAGGAGAAAAATTACACTGCCTTTGCATTAGCATGTCTACAGCAGGTGTAATTTAACTTCATCAGCTCAGTTCAAACAGACTGGGAATTTGGCTGCCTTTACCGTGTGGGCTGTTTAGTTATTTTAATTGTCTTCTGTTCAAGTCCTAAATAGTAATTTCTTATCTGAATAGAGCCATAGGGAATGGGATGAGGGTAAACAGGAAAAAGACATAATTACGTTGGTTTAAATTCACACCACAGGTCACACCAAAAGATGTCCTTGTGTAAACAAGGCTCGTGTTTGTCCATACAGCTGGGTTCAGCTGTGTCCATTGCTGACATCCATTGTCAGCAACAGATCATTTTTGTAGTATAGCCAAGGCTTTAAAACAAAGACAGTAATCAGTCTTGTTGCATAGCTCGGTGACAGAGGTGGCATTATACTGATGGACAAAGCAAAGTAGGTTTTTAGGCCTGTGTAGCAAGAAGAGGCAAGAATATTGGTTGATACAAGTATTTTTCTGTATTTTTATTGCCAGCTGCTAAAGATTTACAGTGAACTCATACCATACTTTCACCAGTCTTGAAATACTGTTTAAAAATTTAAAAAAAAAAAATCGGAACACCTTGACGAAACCTTTTTTCTTTAAGGTACTGCTGGCTTTTGTGAATCATTGTTTATGCTAGTAAGTACTATTCTGGCACAAGTAACCTGTTTAAAAATGAGTTTTCGTATTTGGGAGACTCCTAGTTCCTTGCCACATGTGCAGGTCTTAGGTGGGGTGTAGCAGAAGGTGTACTACCCGAGGGAGGGAGAGAGCTCTCCAGAAGCAGTATTTGTGGTGGTAGTCACAGAATAAAGCTGCATTTTATTGCTGCCGGGGGAAAATTAAAAGCACAATGGCAGCTTTTTAGTGTTTGCAGTGGGTAGACCCAGGGCTCTTGGTAGTGTATGTGCTATAGTTGTATACCACTTCTTCAAAACTGCACTTCAGTATGCTATACTTGCATGGAGACTGAAAAAAAACCCCAAACTGAACTTAAAACACTGTAGGCCAGGACTACGTAACTGAAGTTGCAACAGGAACTGGAGGAAGAAAGTCTTCCATTGGATGTTGCAGTTTGATGTGCAAAGTTGTGTTTGGCCTTACCCTGTTGTTACTCCTCTAGTATTACAATGGGAGACATTGCAATACAATGATTGGCCATAAAGTATGTAAAAATCATATTGAGGCAATGGAGAAAGCCACGTGTTTCATCTTGTTTCTTTGTATTTGTGATAATTAAAAATCCCAACTGAAGAGTACTTCAAAAAGTACATGATCTTGCTAACTGTTTGAGCTACACAGCTGTCCAAGTGTTGGGTGTCTTGCTTCTCTGGCAAAGGCAGGCATTGACTCTACAGCTTATGCTGTACCATCCTCCAAGAAGGTCGTTACCCGTCATTTGCCCCATGTTATTGGTACTGGAAATGCAACAGGGGTTTCATGTGAAAACAAGTGTTAAGGATGCATGTAGTTCAGGACATAAGGAGAAGACATTCTAGAGGGGTTGCTCTGGACAATGGCTGCTTCTGCCTGGGGAGTCATGAACGGTGCTGCTTGGTGTTTGGTTTTATATATGTACATAAAGCATATAAAACAGTTATACTTTAAAATTTTTCAAAAGAAAACACCAAATAAGCCATAATGAGCACTTGATGCAGGTTCCACATATGTCTAGAAAGCCTTTCCCTCTAGCATTGCTACCACACCGATTCTTCCATATTTTTACTGGAGCACAGGCCTGTTGAACCCAGCCCAGATAACTTGTTGGGGTATTTATTTATAGTGCAATGTCTTGGGTTGTTTGTGGGTTGGTTTTTTTTTTTTTCATTCTAGTGGAAACCCTACTTTCTGCAGATAATGTCCCTTCTTTCAGATGCTTTTTATTCTTTGACTATAAGGGATATTCTAGTCAGTGTTTTCTTACCCTTTATCAGCATATCTCTGCAGTGATTCCCCATAGTGAGTCAAGGAAACCCAATGCTTTATTAAAACCTGTATCATCTTTAAGAAAAATTCTTTGCTCTTAATAAACAATAGCAAACACACACGCGCACAGTCTTACTGCATTTACGTCCACTGAAGACGACTGCAAGATTGAAATACCCCTTTATTGTTCCATTTGGGAACAATACCATTTCAGAATTTCAATGCTCAACTTCAAAACAACTGATGAAAGTTTCGGGTGAACCAAAGAAAGTATTGTTAAGATGTTGTTCTCCTTTGTCACTCTTCTTTGTTTTTCATCTTGTTCCTCTATTCTCTAGGAATTTGTTACAGAACAGTATTGAGCAATGAAAAGAGAAAAGTCTTTATCCCTGCCTGTGAGAATAACTGTGTTTGTTTAGATGAGTATTCCTTGTAACAATTCAGAAGTTAATTCTTAGAGTACTGTTTTGCTAACAAAAAAAGACTTCAATAAAATTATAGTTGATTCCAGAACTAACACCTTTTAAAATGTGCTTTTAACTTTTACAGTTATCGCTGTAATAGAGAATATGTCAATTGCATGAAATTCTTCGTATAACAAAGTGATTCCTTTAAAAACAAACAAGCAAACAAAAAAATAACCAGAATATACAACTTGTAAAAGCAAAATTATTTTTAACTGGATTTTTTCACAGGGCTTGATGATTTTAAGAAAGGATTTGCATCCTTTTTTGAGACAAGAGTAGAGTTTGGATTTGTTTGGTTACTTTATCACGGTTCACACTCAGAGTTACCAGTTCTGGTACTTTAAATATTTTCAGCGTAACATGCCTTGCTAAGCACTGCTGGGTTGCTTTTTACTGTCCATATCATGTTCTAAACAAGTAGTTGAAGCAACAGTGTATGTCAGCATTACACCTGAAATTACACATTCTCCTTTTTAATTTAATGAGTGTCAGCACTTTTTCATCTCTTGTGTTTTCAGTGTGATGAGAACTGTACCATACCAGGCAGGTTTTGGCACCATAAATAGACTGAATACCTGGCTTTCAGAAATGACTGCTTAGAATAGCCTATGAATAATTTTTGTCTAATACTACAAGGGGAAGAACAATAGTAGCTACAGTAACAAAAGGACTGAACTAATTGAGTAACAAAAATTTGAGCATTTTAATGGATGTGGGAGGACTGGATCATTAACGGTCGTATTGGAGAAAAACACTGCGCCGTCTGTTCCTCTCAAAGCTTACGGCTGTGTGTTTATAATAGAGAGCACGTATCCTGAGGCCTGTGTAGCTTGCGCTGGAGAGGAAAAAAAGGAAGAAAAAACTCCTTGGCCTTCCTTTCAGTGGCAAGCTACTCCACTTATGCCAGCAAAACACGATGTCTCTAGGTTCGGGATACTTTATGGCAAGGGCTGTATCTCTGCCCAGAAGGTTGAGTGGTGTCTCCTTCATCAGAGCTCAGAAGCTCTTACAGACTGTCACTGGGCATTGGTAATGAGCTGTTGGGTTTTTTTTCTCTTTTTGTCCCTCAGACATGGTGTTTGTACTTCCAGAATCCTAGCATGTGAGGCCGGTAAAAGTGCCAACGGCAAAATGAATGATAGCTTCTCTTGCAGTGAGCAGCTGACAGAACGTGTAACCATTTGAGCACTGTTTCTGCAGTCCCAGAAGTCTAAAATGGTGGTGAAGTTGTTCGCTTCTCCTCCTTTGATCTAAGCCATGCCTGCTCCAACACCTCCTCTCATCCTTTGAGTATCTGACCCCTCCTTCTCGCCCACCATCCTCACCACCTTGTACTACTGTGTGGTGGTGCTTTGTCAAGTAGCTAGCTCCACGGCTACTTTATGAAAGGATATTTTTAGTAGTATGGGACAGAAAATACAAGAATTCTACATTGCAGTGTTGGTTTTGGGATTTTCTTAAATAAAGACTAGTAAATAAGTGAAGCAGCAGGATGTAGTTCACCCAGCTGTATCCTAGAGATTTGGTAAGGGGCAGAGTTGCTGTTATTTGAATTTGTTGCCTATAGGCCTCTGTGGAATAATGCTAGCTATATGTAGTGCTAGGTGGT